>NC_088605.1:75292683-76022702 GCF_036013475.1 Columba livia | reverse complement strand
TTGATTTTTAAATTATTGATTACAAGTATTGATTGATACAAGTATTGTATTGATTACAAGTCACGATCCTTTTGTCGCTTGTAGTCTGTAACTCAGATGGAAAACAACATCTGCTAGAAAAGAAGAAAACAGGCATGTTCTGTTTTAAGCAGCTCTAAGAAAACCTTATTTAACTCTGTACCAGGAATATCGGACATCTTTATTTTATATTAATGAATTTATATTTCTTGCATCAGCTCTTGACTTTAAGCAAGCCTCTCCTGTGTTACATGAGCATTGCATGACCTCAGTGCTCATTTTAAAGGAGGCACAGGGTGTGCGTTGTGGGGGGCCCTGATTTTGAATCTGAGTTTTTACTTTCTTCTTTCAGCAAGGTAAAAACCCAGTGGCAAGTCCACAAGGAAAGTGGGGAAAGAAAAGCCACTTCTTCCTCCTCCAATGTTGGGAAAAACTACTGTAGAAATGCCCAGCAAAGGAAGTCTTCCAGTCCGTCCTTTTCACACTAGAAGCCTCTTTTCTCTTTTCATCCCCAGCCATGCACTCCGGCTTTCTGTCCTTACCTGTCCTGGAGCTCAGCGCAGCCTCAGGTGCTCACAGAAACTCCAGCACTCATGGACACTGCACAGCATCCAGCTGTGGCTCCTAGGAAATGGCTTATGGATCTGGCACCGACGCCAAACCCTGAGACAAAGGAGATGTGCAGAGAGGTGATGCTGAGCAAAGAGAGAAATGCAGAAGAGGAAGGTCTGTTGGGAAGAAAGGAGAGCAGGAACTGCTGCTTTTTTGGTCCTTAGTTGCTGGTTGGTATGCTGTGTGTGTTGGAAAATTACATATAGGTTGGGAAATTACATATTAGAGAGCAGTGTAGGGGAAAGGGACCTGGGGGTCCTGGTGGACAGTAGGATGACCATGAGCCAGCACTGTGCCCTTGTGGCCAGGAAGGCAAATGGCATCCTTGGGTGTATTACAAGGGGGGTGGTCAGTAGATCGAGAGAGGTCCTCCTTCCCCTCTACTCCGCCCTGGTGAGACCCCATCTAGAATATTGTGTCCAGTTCTGGGCCCCTCAGTTCCAGAAGGACAGGGAACTGCTGGAGAGGGTC
Source organism: Columba livia (assembly GCF_036013475.1). NCBI lineage: Eukaryota > Metazoa > Chordata > Aves > Columbiformes > Columbidae > Columba > Columba livia. Next base: position 76,021,601 of record NC_088605.1, on the reverse strand, counting down.
CAGCATAGGACAACAAAGATGATTAAGGGAGTGGAGCACCTCCCTTATGAAGAAAGGCTGAGGGAGCTGGGTGTCTTTAGTTTGGAGAAGAGGAGACTGAGGGGTAACCTTATTAATGTTTACAGATATATAAAGCGTGAGTGCCACGAGGATGGAGCCAGGCTCTTCTCGGTGACAAACAATGATAGGACAAGGGGTAATGGGATCAAGCTGGAACACAAGAGGTTCCACTTAAATTTGAGAAAAAACTTTTTCTCAGTGAGGGTGACAGACACTGGAACAGGCTGCCCAGGGGATTGTGGAGTCTCTTTCTCTGGAGACGTTCAAAACCCGCCTGGACATGTTCCTGTGCGACCTCACCTGGGCGTTCCTGCTCCAGCAGGGGGATTGGACTGGATGATCTTCTGAGGTCCCTTCCAATCCCAAACATACTGTGATATTGTGTGATACTGTGTGCTTGAAAATCTGGACCTTCTGTCTCAGAATGGCTATAATCACTAACATGTTTAGACAGGGAAAAACAACTGACTGCTTGATGGCAATAACGTTAACAAAATCAGCCTGGAGTCCAGCTGATGACTCAGTGCAGGGTAGCATACTGCAATTATGCTGGCTGTGCCATTCGTTTCTAATCCACCTGCTGATCCTTGTTGTTTATCTGTTTAATATTTCTTCACTCATACATCGCACCACCCTCCTCCATCCTTTGCTGAAATCATATTGCTAACAATGAACTGCATGTGGCACCCCTGGGGGGTGCTCAGCGCTGGGTTATTTCGGGCAGTGCTGTGGTGAAACAGCAAGTGAGAAAATTCAAGCCTTGAAAAGCAATGATTTATTACGGTAGGAATGAGCACTGGATGAGTCACTGCCAACAGATTTTGACACACAGCTAATCTATTAGGCGTTTGCCTTCCTGCAGGTTGTTTCTCCCTCTCTTCTCCAGATGTGCTTTTCTTAAAGACAATGATTTGCTTGCTTGAAACTTTGTCTGTCCTTATCTACAAAAGCTTCTGAAAAAAGACCCTAAACCTGAAAACTGATAAATATGTGAAGATGTAGCAGGGCTTTTTTGTCTGTCTTATGATGCTTTGATATTGTTAGTAGAGGATGAATGTTAACAGTGAGTACTTTGGGACTGCAACATAGAGCCTGGAGGCTGATAACTACCTGGCCTGTGAAATATATTTACACAAGCCAAGTTTTTCCAAAAACAGATTTGTGTTGTCATTGGTTTCCTTGGAGTTCAGGGCATTTGCTCAGTGCCAAGATATGAAAACTTAGACTAAGGCAGCATTTAAGGTGCACCTTGTCTTGGAGAAACTGTACCTAAGTGTTGCCTTCTCGTGGATGAATGACATGTATCTTACACAGTTAGTCAGTCTTCTAAATTCAAAGTACAACTATATTTTACATTGTGGGCTGAGGAGAAGCTGAAGAATGAGACTGACCTTAATTAGTAACCCTTAAGTGCAAACTATTTCTGAATCTCAGCAGGAGTTGCTAATAGAGCAGTTTGCAGTAATATTTGAATATTGGCAGTGACAAGGACAGCATAATGCTTCAGTTTCTGGTGCTTCCTCAGCTTTGGGTTGTTCCTTAAAGAAAAGGAAACACAGCACAAGAAAACGGTGTATGTTCAATTCTGTGCGTATGGATGCAAATACAATACTGGGAAACTTGATCAAATCCTTCTAAGAGAGGAGGAATGGGTTCTGTTTGAATTTACTGTTCATCTGCTAGCGTTAGTACTGTGTCTGGGGGAGGCAGGCTTGTTGTATCCTCCCATACCATGAGAAAAACTCCTCATAAAGGCTGAGGTGACTCAGATAAACTGTTTTATAGGTGTCCTAACGGAGAGAAACAGCTTTTGTTGCATTCTGCATCAACTTGGGCTTGTGCCATCATTCGTTCGGCGTGTACCCCTGTTTGTTTGGTGTGTACCCCTGCTTATTTGCTGTGTAGCCCTGTTTATTCAGTTTGTGTCGGTGCCTCATTTGTTTCACGTCAAGCTTGTGGGTGGCTCCAGTTGAGTTTGGGCTCCAGTTCTTCTCTGTTCTGGTTTCTCTGCTCCGGTTTCTTTCAGCTCCAGTCTGTGCAGCTTCAGGCTTGTTTGCGGTTCCATCTCATGGACGGTTCCATCTCCTCTTCAGCTCCAGCTGCTTCTGGTTCCAGCTCCTCTTCAGCTCCAGAAATCCCTGGGAGGTGACCGATCAGTATTTCCACAAGGTATGTGCCCAGGGGGGTCAGGACCCCAAAACCCCCATCTCTGCCCAGGACGTCCCGAATTCACTCGGTGAATGGCAGGTGCTGGGTCTGACACTGCCCAGAGACACCGAGTCCACTCTGGGGAGGGTCTGGCAGGATTTTATATCACAATTTCTGGGCTTTTTTTGTCCCTGCTCAGACAGGCTGTATTTGTAACCCAGTGGCCTCTGTCTGCTTAAGTGGCTTCTTGGCACTCCTGGGGTTGTACCGTGAATTAACAGCAGAGCCAAGTAAGAAACAAACTCCAGCAGGGAAAAGGGAGATAAGGAATTTCACAGAATTCACTCTGGTGATGAAGGTTGGGTTCATTTTTTTCTCAAAGCAGTCAGAAAAGCAGCTCTTTAGAAACATCTTATTAGTGTTCCTCAATTAATTATTGCAGTTGCCAAAGACAGTTGTGTGACTCTAATTTTAATGCTAATAATTTTTACTTGCACTATGCTGGACGTTCTATTTGGTACCTCTATCAGGTGACGGAGAATGATGCCATACCGCAACACCAGATGATAATATTTTGTAGATCTATATTGCAACAGATATTGCAAGTGTATTGAAAAGGGTGGAACCGAAGAGAAGCTGCCAAATTCATGTGCTCTGTGATTAAGTTATAAAAGACGTACCCGTCATTAACCAATTGACATGATAAATGTTTTCTGACCACCTGCAAAACAAGGGGATATTTTTCAAGTTTTAGATCCTTCTGCATGACAAGGAGACAGAAAATTGAGTAATACATTGTTTAGAAGCAGAGTGATTAGTTTATATTTAACTAATAATTAATAGATGTATTGTAAATAAGAAACTAAACAATCATAACATCATCAATTATGTCTTAGTATAGACGTATGTCAAAATTTCCCAAAAGTATAATGCGTATGTAATAATTATGTGAATATAAGCAAGACAAGAGTATCCAGTCTTTGTAGCACTTATGGAGGATGATCCCCAGGGTTCCCCAGCACTAATAAAGAATGGTGCTTAACAGTATAATTGACTCTGCTGTTCAATTTATTTCTCCGTTTCAGTTGAGAAGACAGAACATCTCACTTGGTGGTAAATACCATTGCGGGCACTGCCAAAACCACCTTGAGCTGCTTTGTTGGTATTTGTAGGAGTCAGTAGAGGGGACAAAAGGTGCCACCAGCTCTGCCTTGACCGGGACACGGTGCTGTGCCACCCCTTGATCTATGACAATGAAGGCGACCAGGTCAAGAACAGCACCAACACGGAGCCGCTGATGCTGCAGAGGGAAGAAGCCATGACCGCAGCCTCCGCGTCCCCCTCAGCGATTTGCACAAGGAGACAGAAGTTTAATGCAGCATGTGCTTTGGTTTGGTAAAAAATACCTTTTAGAATTTGTAAAAAAAAAAAATCAAAGATCTTAAGCTCAGAAAAGTTGTGCTGTTGTTTTTATGCTCTGGGGGAGGGCAGAGCGGCTCCAGCAGCGACCCCAGGGCTCTGGGAAACCCTCATTTAACACTCGAGACACGGTGTTTGCTGCAGAAAATGCGGCAGAAGCGTCCAGAAAGCCCAAGTGCATCCCTGGGGCTGGGGGCTCGGGGCTGGGAGGTTCGTTTTAGGGCGGGGGCGGCAGCGCCAGGAGTTGTCCCAGGAGGGGGAGAGTGAAGCGGGAGCACGAACCGGGGCTGCCCGGGGGTCGCTCCCGTGTGAGTCCCCCGTGTGACAGTCCCGGCCCCGCTGTCCCTGCCCCGGCTGCGGTGCCGCCGAACGGACACGAGATGGCGCGGCGCTCTGCAGTGCTGCGCGGTGTCCGCCAGGCGGCGCCATCCCGGGCTGCGGGGGGGGCGGGACAGAGAGAGGGGGGGCGGTGCCGAGATCGGAGGGGGCGGTGCCGAGATCAGAGGGGGCGTGGCCAACCCGCTCGGCCGCGCCCCGAGCGCAGCTGAGCCCGGAGCGGGAACGCGGTGGCCGGTTCTCATTGGGTCGGTGCTGGTGCCGCGTTTGTTCGGTGCGTTCCTCTGTGTGTCTGGTTGGTGTTGGTGCCTCGGTTGTTTCACGGCAGCGCAGCCGAGCCCGCAGCGAGGACGTGCTGGACACGGACGGGGCGTGAAGGTGCGTGGGGCCGGGTGGGGAGGGGACACCCCCGGTTGGGGGGCGGCTGCTGAGCCTGAACTCGTCCCCTCTCTCCGCAGGAGCTCCAGGTGCCTGCGGGCAGGTCCCGGACAGAGGCAGCGGCGGGCAAGGGTTTTAACCTACAATGGCCTCAATAAAGGGGTGGTGGAAAGTGTCCGCATGTCGCCGTGGTCCTTACAGGTCTCTTTTGTCACCAGCCCGGGGGATCAGGCCGAGCCGTGCCCTGAGCATCCCACACCAGCGACTATTCCCAGACACCTTGCCCCCCCCGCCTCCCCGACGCGGGGACCCGGGTTCTCCCCCCGCCAGGTGAATGGGACACGGGAAAGTGTCATCGCTACCGGGGGAGCTGCGGTGCCGCCCAAAGACCACCGGGTGGCGCTGCGCTCTGCAGTGCCGCGCTGTGTCCGCCAGGCGGCGCCACTGTGCGGGAGAGAGGGGCGGAGCCGAGAGGGGCGGAGCCGAGAGGGGCGGGGCCTAGAGGGGCGGGGCCGAGAGGGGCGGGGCCAAGCCGCGCCCGGACGCGCCCCGCCAGCGCAGCTGAGCCCGCGGTCACGTGACGGGGCGGCCCCCGAGGCTTCAAAAGCTCCCCCGGGCCGGCGGGGGGCGCCGCTCCGGCGGGCGCACGCGCAGAGGCGGGAGCGGGTTCCGGCGGGAGCGGGTGCCGGTGCGGGCTCTGCCGGGCCCGGGGCAGCTGCTGCCGGGGGAGCTGGCTTCCACTCGGCGGGGCCGCGGGGCGGCTCTGGGCCCTGCGCGGAGCCGGGCTCGGACCGGAGCCCCTTTGGTCCCGACGGCCCCGAGGCGGCGAGGACGTGCCCGGTGAGTGTCCCGGGGGCTCGGGGAGCGGGTCTGTGCTCGGGGCTTCGCCCCTCGTCCTGCTGCAGGCCGGGGAGGGCGGTCCCGTCCCCCGGCAGGGCTCCCCCGGGGCTGGAGGCTGCTGGGGGTGCAGGGGGGGCCCCGCGGTTCTGAGCCGGGGCCGGGCCGGGCTGGGGGGGGTTGGGGTGTTGGCGCTGGGGGGTCCGGCCAGAGCCGCTGGCCCCGCTGGGCTGGTGGGGCCGGGGGGTTTGGCCGCGGGGGTTTCTGCTCCGGCTCGGCCTGGGGGGCCGCGGTGTGTCCCCGTTTGTGGGGTTCTGCACCCGTTCTGTTCTTAGGGGGGCTGTGCTTTGGGGGTCTGCACCTTTGGTTTTTTGGTTTGTGCCTCTTTTGTTGCTGGATTGTGCACCCATTGTGTTTGGGTTTCTGCACCTGTTGTGTTGGAGTTGGTTCAGCTGTTGCTTTCTGGTTTCTGCACCTGTTGGTTTTGTTGCCCCCATATTAGTTGGTGTGCGCACCTGTTCTATTGGGAGTGACCCCTTTTTATTGGGCTTGTGCCTGTGCCTCTGTTGTTGGGTGCGTACCCCCCTTTATATGGTGTGCAGAGTTTATTATTCCCTTTGTGTTTGTGCCTTTTGTGTTTCACATGAAGTTGAGTTCTGGTTCCAGTTTCTCTCTCTGGTTTCTTTCAGCTCCAGCTCCAGCCTGTGCAGCTTCAAGCCTGTTTGCGGTTCCAGCTCCTCTGCAGCTGCTTCTGGTTCCAGTTGTTCTGCAGCTCCAGCTCCAGTTCAGCTCATTTCAGCTTGTGCTTGTTCCACTGAGCTTGGCCTTGGGCCAGATCGTAAATCAATCACTGTCACAAGCTGCCTATGAATATGACACATGAATAAATATGAACCAATTATCTAATAACCAGTCCAGTGGTTGAACAGTCCTTGAATAAAAAAGGGGGGAAAACCACTTTTCGCGCCAGAAACTAAGTCGAACACCTGAAACAGCCTGGTGCATGCCGGCGTCCGAGCGTTTGGGGGCCAGGGCGTCCGGACCCCCCCCTCCGGAGGGGGTCCCCCCTGCCTGGCCCCCCCAACTCCTCCCTGGCCCCCCCCACTCCTCCCCAGCCTCCCACTTGTGCCCACCCCCCTCCCAGCACCCCCACCAGCCCCTGCCCAAGGGGCCAACCCGGCCCCTGGGTTTGAGCCCAGGAACAGCGACTGGGTCTCTGTTCCTGAGCCCAAAGCCCAGGCCTCGGCCCCAGGAGCCCCTTTCCCAGCCCCGAGAACGCAGCTCAGGCTCCGTTCTCAGGGCTGGGAAATGCCCGGGTGCCTCGGGGCTGCTGAACCCCAGCACCGGGCCTCGGGGCTCCAGTTGCACAAGCACCCGCGGACCCCACAGCCCCAGCGAACCCAACCCCGCGTGTGGTGTCGGGAGCCCCGGCGGTGTCGGGCGGTGCTTGAGAACTGGCTGGGGGGACCCGCGGAGCGGGCCCGGCCCCGTGTGGCCGCGGGCGGCTCGGGCGGGGACGGGGGGCGCCGGGCTCCGGCCCTCCGGGCTTTATTCCCCCCCGGCGCCCCGAGCCCCGCGGCTGCGGCTGCTGCTCCGCGGAGCCGCCCGGGCACCGGCTGCCCTTGCCCACCCGCCTCACCCTCCGCCCCGAGAGCCCCCGGGGCCGCGGCCCCTTCCCCGCTGCCCGGCCCCGCGCTCCCAGCCCCGACCCCCGGCGCGGCCGCGCCCGGGCCGAGCTCCCCGCACCTCACCTGGGCCCCGCCGGGAGAGCCCGGACCGGCCGCTGCCGCCCCCGCACGCACCGAGAAACCGGAACCGACGCCGCCGCGCGCCTTAAATACCCCAGGCCCCGCCCCTCACACCTGCGCTGGGCCCGCCCCGCGCATGCGCCACGAGGCCCCGCCCCTCACACCTGCGCTGGCCCCGCCCCGCCCAGGTGCGCTGCATTTCCGGCCCGCCCCGCGCAGGCGCCGCCTCTTCTTCCGGCAGAGCCGCGGCGGCTCCGCTCCAGGCGGACGCTGGTAACGGACCGGGCGCTCCGGGGGAACCAGCGAGCGGGACGCGGCGCTGCAGCCCCGGCCCGGGGGCGGTGAGCTTGGGCTGAGCTGGAACCGGGGACGGGGCTCGCGGGAACCGGGGCTGCGGCCCTGCCGGGACCGCTGCCGGCCCAGGAGTCCCGGCCCCGGTGTCCGCCGCTTCCCGGGCGGCCGGGACTGGAGTGTTTCGCTCCCCCGCGCTCCTGAAGCCCCGAGTCCGGCCTCCCCGGCCCCGTCCCGGCGGGCAGGAGCAGCAGCGCTGGGCCTGGGCCCGAGCCGGGAGCTGCCGGAGCTCCGGAGCTCAAGTCCCGCGTTCCCCCGCGGCTGCTGCCGGGCCGGGCTGGCGGGGACACTCCGGGAAGGCTGGAGCCCCCGGCGGCCCCGGGGCTGCCCCGGCACCGTCTGCCCGGACCCGTCACACAGCTCGGGGCCGGAATGGGGCTTCCGAGTCCCCGAACACCGACCGGAGAGGGGAAGGGAAGGGAAGGAGCGTCTGGGCTCTCACAGCCCTTCGGGCCCTGCCCCGAGGGGGCTGCGCCCGCCCCGGACACACCCGGGGGGCTCCGAGCTGAGCCCCGAACAAAACCGGCCAAATGAGCCGCGTTTCAAGCCCCCAAAACACAGGACTTGGTGTCTGCCCCATCGGTGGCCACATGAGCCTCGTTGGAACCACAGGAACAGGGGACTGAGTCTCCTCCTTCAGCCCCAGAACTGCCCCAATATCACCCGTTCCAAGCGTTCCACACACAGCACTTTGTGTCCAGCCCTTCACAGGCCACATGAGCCTGCGTGTCAGTCACAGACACGTGAACCAGTCTCTGTGACCCACATCCACCACTTAGTCTCTGCTTTAATCAACACCACAACACACAGCTCTGTGACCCAGATTCACGACTTAGTCTCTTTTTTGTGAGCCCCCCCAATTCCCGACTTAGTCTCTGTGAGCTCCGCAATTCCCGACTTAGTCTCTTTTTTGTGAGCCCTGCAATGCACAACTTAATCTCTGTGGCCCAGATTCACAACTTAGTCTGTTTGTGAGCCCTCCCCAATTCACTACTTAGTCTTCTTTTAATCAACCCGACAATACACAACTTAATCTCTGTGACCTAGACTCATGACTTAGTCTCTTTTTTGTGAGCCCCTAAAATTCACGACTTAGTCTCTGTTTGTGACCCAGATTCACGACTTAGTCTCTGTCCCTGAGCCCTCCCTCTGGCCAAACGCACCCGCTGTCCAGCCCCAACTGCAGGACTCGGGCTCTGTTCCTCCCCACGGGCAGGACGGGCTCTCCCTTCGCTGGAGGTGCCGGGGCACAGCTCAGCCTCCCCCCGGGCGCTGAGCCCCAACCCACCCGCCTCGGGCTCTGCTTCCCAGCCGGGCTGAGCCCCCAGCAGCCCCAGCCGCTCTCAGGCCCTGGAGACGTGGGACTGGGGCTCTGAGCCCCCAGCCCGGCCCGGGGAGCCCGGCTTTGGGCTGCCGCACTCCTCGCCTCTGCCCCTGCACCCCCACGGAGCTCCTGTCCCTCGGCAGCCCCCGCAGCTCCTTCTATCTCACAGCCCAGCTCTTGCTGCGGGAAAACCCCGGACGGGACGGGGCCGGTTCAGAGACCCCAAACGCCCCGAGCCGGTTTCACGGCTGCTCGGTGCTGCTGAGCCCCCAAAACCCCAACCCCGTATGTGGTGTCGGGGCCGGGCCGGGAGCCCCGGCGGTGTCGGGCGGTGCTTGAGAACTGGCTGGGGGGACCCGCGGAGCGGGCCCGGCCCCGTGTGGCCGCGGGCGGCTCGGGCGGGGACGGGGGGCGCCGGGCTCCGGCCCTCCGGGCTTTATTCCCCCCGGCGCCCCGAGCCCCGCGGCTGCGGCTGCTGCTCCGCGGAGCCGCCCGGGCACCGGCTGCCCTTGCTCACCCGCCGCCGCCCCGAGAGCCCCCGTTGCTGCCGCTCCCCGGGCCGGTCGTGCCTCTCACCTGGGGCGGGCGGACTCGGCCCCTTCGCCGCTCCCAGCTCCCGCCGAACGGCCGGGCCGCTCCCCCCCGCCCGCGGTGCCGCCACCGCCCCCGGAGCCGCAGCCCCGCCCGGGCCACTAACCTGTCCGGCCCGAAGCCACAGACACAATAAGACGAGGACGGCGGCCGCCAGGGGACTAAACTCCTCGGCCCCGCCCCGCGCAGGCGCCCTGGGGGAGCGGGGGCGTGGCCAGAGGGGTCCGGCCCGTTGTCCGCGGGGTCCCAGCGCCCGCCCGCCCAGCACCGACAAACCCCGGCGGCGGGGGGGGCACCGACCGGCCCCCCGAGCCCGGCGCTCCGGCCCCCGCGGGCTTGTGTGTCTCCCCGAGAAGGGAGCGAGTCCCCGCAGGCAGGGCTGGCCGGCCGTCCCTCCCCGCTGGCGCCGGGGCGTCCCTGCCCCGCTGTACCCGGCGGGGTCCCGCTGTCCGCCGCTCCTCTCTGGGGGTCCCGGTGTCTCCCCGCTCCCGCGCTCAGGACAACACGAAGCCGGAGCGGGCAGAGCCCCCGGCCGTCCCCGCTGTCCCTCCTCACGTTCCCCGCCCAGCCGAGGGTCCGTCAGCTCCCGGCTCTGCCGCAGCCCGGGTCCCCCAGCCCGTCCACCCCATTCCCCGGGACACCGGGTCCGGGCCGGTCCCCCCGCCCGTCCCGCAGCAGCGCGTTGCCGGGGGGGAACCGGGCGCTGCCGGTCCCGGCTCTAGGTCCGGATCCCGCACGGTGGGGCCGGGGGCAGCAGCGCCCAGGGGACCCCCAGCCCCGAACCGCAGCGTCTCCCCGCGTTCCGCCCTCCGCTCCCGGCCCTTCGGTTCCCCCGGGCTCCGCTGCCCGCTGCTTTTTTGCCCTGTTTCCTCCAAAAAAGGAGCTTTTGTGGCCACTCAGCTCCCCCCGTGTGTCCCCGCCTTTTTTTTTACCAAAACGTTGACAGTTTCCCTGGCTGTGAAGTGCACGACAAACCTCTCAAACACTCTAAAATGCATCTTAAAATAAAGTGCCCAAAGTTGTCATTTAAAAGGAGAAAAGATACTGTCAAAATGCCATCGCACTGTGGTTCCAGTTCAGCTCCAGCTCAATGTGGTTCCATCTCCTCTTCAGCTGCAGCTCATTTTAGCTTGTGCTTGTCCCAATGAGCTTGACCTTTAGCCAGACTGTAAATCAATCACTCTCACAACTGCCATATGAATATGACCTGTCGTTGTTAAACATTGAATAAATATGAACCAGTTATCCAATAAGTAGTCCAGTGATTGAACACTCCTTGAATAAAAAAGGTGGGGGGGAATCGCTTTTCGTGCCAGAAACAAAGTCCAACACCTGAAACAACCTGGTGCATGTTGGCATCCAAAGATTTGGGGGCCGGGGCGCCTTGAGTTCCATCAATACCTCGTTTGCCTCTGAACTGGCAGTGGTAGGTTGGTGTCACTCATGTGACTCAAATAATATTTATGTAGGAGGGAAAAGAAAGGGTGAAGGGAAATACTTTCCCAACAGTGGCCATTTTCAGCCCAGAAGGTGACCCAAGTTTAACATTTATCCTCTCCGTTTATTACCCTGCTTTCCTCCAGATTGAGAGTCTACAATAAACCAAAATACTGTTGAGATCGCATCTCTCCAGAAAGGTTTATTCATCTCTTTCCCCCTTGAGAGCCCACAGAACACTAGTTGGGTTGATCAAGCACTTTATTAGTAATCCACATCTCTCCCTCAGGCTCTACTAAATCAGCTTTTTAGATTCTCTCCTACACATGGATACAAACGTCAGGTTTTGATTCTCTATAATACACATCTGAAATTAATTTAAGTGTTTCTAAATAAGTTAGAATGCTTGTCATGTTGAAAACTAAACATGTGTTCGTTTTTTTCCCAGCCTGAAGAGCTGATCTACATGACGGTCTTGGGTCTTTTCTGGATCCAGGCTGCGATGGCCGGGAGCGCCTGCACCCTGTCCCGCAGGGCACGGAGCCGCGGGTGCTTGTCTGCCAGGTCGGGTTTGCAGGACAGGAGGGTCGTACTGCACACCTCCCAGTAGAAATCAGCCCACGTCACCTGGTGGAAACGCGAGAGAAAGCGGCAAATCTTAGTTGGTCATCTCAGGAATCTGGGACTACTCATATTCCCAGCAAAGTGTGGGAAATAAACATGAATTGATCTGGTTTGTGTTTGTTGGGTTTGTTTGTGGTTGTGTGGCTTGGGCATTTTTGGGTGGTGTTTTATTTTATTTTATTTTATTTTATTTTATTTGTATTTATATTTTTAAATTTTATTTTTATATTTTTTATTTTGTATTTATTTTATTTTTATTTGTTATTTTTTATTTTTCATTGTTTATTTTTTATTTTATTTATTTTATATTGTTTTATTTTATATTTTACTTTATTTCGTTTTTTTATTTTTTATTTTATTTATTATATTTTATTTTGTTTTGTTTTATTTTATTTATTTTTATTTTACTTTATTTTTATTTTATTTACTTTATTTAATTTTATATTTAATTTTATATATATATTTTATTATATATTTTATTTTATTTTTTTTAAGTATATAATTGCAGAAGTAGTGACTAGATTGCAATGCAAGGCTCGACTTGAGTAAACTCAGCTAAACAAAACCCTTGCTAAAAATATTACTTACATTATAACATCAACCTTTCCTGCTGTAACTGTGCTGCAGAAAAGTGTTTCATTTATTTCCAAACAGCTGGGTCAAAAAATGGCGTTGTTACATTTTCTCAGGCTTTCTTTCACATTGTCCTATAAATTGCACAGTGATTAGAAGCTGAGTTCTAAACAACTCCCATCTCTGTTGACTGGTACAAAGGCATTTCTGCTTTGTGTCAACACACTTCCAAACTGGTTTAGCAAATGCAGATCCTAGTCCTGTTTTTTCCCAGTTTTCTAGTGGTACAAAAACCAGTTTTCACTTTACAACTGAGCAACCGTCTATTGGTAAGAACAAAGAATTAAGAGTGGGAGAGTCGTTTCATGGCCTGGCATAAAATCCAGAAATTCAGCAATAGTTAATGACTTGCTGGCAATCTGATTGGAATGGGAGAAACAAAACTGATACTTACAGACTTCCCCACCAGCCAGGTGTTATCCCCCAAGAAAGTGTCCAAATCTTTCAGTAGCTCGGGTGCTTTGTTGGTGAGGATGTCGTCAAAGGCTTTTTTCTGGGGGAAGAACACAGCACAAAGATGCATGTCAATGTGTAAGGACAGCAGTCAGCAAAATTGAATTTTGAGGGGGTTTCTTGTGAAAAAGAAAGCTGAAATCTGAAAAAGGGTCACAGGTAAATCATTCGGTCTGACCCAAACTTTAGAGCGCTCTCAGTTTTCTTTGGAAGAAGGAATGTGCTAACATCCCAGTCAGGATTAATACAGCAAATAGCAACTAAGAAAGACCAAGAATGCAGAGGTAACTGTCATTTGGATACAGGCAAAGGGGCACTATAGAATGTAGGAAAGCTGAATTGGGTTAGAAGCTCAAACTAGACAGCATGGGGGGCTCAGTGAGTTCACCCGAGAGCTCCTGGAGCCTGAGACACCACGTGTGGGGTGATGCTGCTTGTTTCTTCAAGTTCAGTTTGTCTTCGATCGTTGATAGAATCACAGAATCATTTCAGTTGGAAGAGACCCTCAGGATCATTGAGTCCAACCATAACCTGACCGAACTCTAACATTAAACCATGTCCCTAAGAACCTCATCTAAATGCCTTTTAAACCCTTCTAGGGATGGTGACCCCACCACTTTTTTTAGGGAAGTTCCCTCACCCCTCTATGGTGTGATTCTGATGGTAATGACCTCCCCAGCTACAACAGCACCCAGTCATCCCATGAAGCTGGTGGGGACATGACCAGGATCCACCTTCTGGAATGGCACGACTTGCTTGTCTCAACCCTGGGGGTCTCCACAATACATGACAAAGCTGTTGCAGCACCAGCTATTTTTTTGGAGGGGGTGTAGGGTGAAGGGAGAACCTGTGCCTGGCACGGAGGGAGCTTCCAGGGGCAGCTTCCACCTCTGATTCCTTTACATTGCTTAGTTTTCTCTTTGCTACTGGCTAGAGAGCATAACACATCCATTAGTCGTTCTTTGAGAGATGTGTGTTCCTGTAAATCACTGTCACTGTGTGCAAATTACTCAAATCTGGCCTTATGAGCCCATGAGACGCACTTCTACCACAAGGTGGCGGCAGTGGACCCAGGAGGAGAGAAGGAGCGCAACTAATAATAATGAGAAAAATGTTAACGATTCCCAGAAAGTACATTTCTCGGTCTTCTTTGGCCCCAAAACACTCTCTTGCATGTATACGTGCGTACAGACATCGAAGGGTTGTCTGTGAACTCTCCTCCCCTCTAAATTAATCGCTGGTGACATGATTTGGGTCCTTATTTTGCAGAAGTGCTCGAGTATGAGCTCGGACACACGCAGGCGTTATTGCGGGAGTTTCCCGCTAAAGGAGGAGCCAACACACCAACACATCAGCAATCGTGTGGCTGCTCCTAAATGACTAAAAATCAGGAGTCAAGCTCCCCTCCCCAGATGAGGAAACTTCAGGAAGTTACTCTGAGATTAAGTAATTTACTATATATATATATATATATATATATATATATATATATATAAAAATACTAAAACCTCCAAATACACTCAGATGTTCCCCTGCAAGATTTCAGGACACTTTCCTATAGTTTCATTATTAATTCTTGTTTTTGGTCAACATTTTGTACTCTGGTTTCTATAACAAGACACCTTAGTCTATCTGAAATGGACAAATGTGCAGTGACTGCATTGGCAGTCAATGGTGAGACCTGTTGTTACACCAGCCCTTTCCTAAAAGGGTCAGATCTGTGTGGAGCCCTTGTAAGGCTGGAGTTAACTCATCTTAACATAACTGATCTGCATCCTTGCATTTGGGGCTCTGGTGAGAGGGATGGGACTAATGCTGATGGAGAAAAACAATAATTGTGCTTATTCTCTTTGCAGCAAGATACAGGTATCGTGGCACGTGGCAGTTTCCCCAGAGGAGGTGTTCAGGTACAGAGTCATGGCTTATGTGATATCTTTGTTTAAATTAGGGGTTGTCTTACTCGCACGTCCTGGTTTTTCTCCGCCCAAGGGAACAGCGTCATGAAATCATCGATGGTGTCCACAATGGCATCCGCTAGAGCCTGTTCCACAGGTGTCTGACCTGCCAGACCTGTGGGAAGCAAGCATAGGAAAGGAGGTTAGAGACAGCATCAGCAGGAAGTTTTGATGCCCCAAAGCTAAACCCTATTCCTCATGAACATTTCCATAAACATGTATGCTTTCCAGGGCTTTCCTGACGCTATCATCCTGTATTTGACTCCTTGCATCCCGATGCAACCTCATCTACCTTTGCTTTTTTCCCCCATCCAGCCCTATTAAGCCACCTGAGGTAGTGAGTGTTATTCCCATCACCTGAGCCCATGGCCTGACTACTGCCTCTTTATCCTTTTCTCTGCTTTCCACCATCCCAGGACATTCACTGAGGGTCAGCGTTAATTCCTTTCTGTTAATCTTTCCCTATCCCAGCTTTCAATGTCCTGCTCCATCCCATGTTCTATCTCTCAACACAACCTCCAAAAGTGCTTCTGTGAAAGTTTGCTTCTCTTTATCTTACCCATTCAGTCCCATTTGGAACCTTTGTGTTTGCTTTTGATCACTTCATGGTAATCAGGCACCTTAGCCAAACTGTGTCTTATTTACTAATCTGCTTTCCTGCCCTGTTATCTTTTGGTTTCCCTGCACTCTTCTCGATGCTACTACTTTTTTTCTTTCCCCTCGCTCTCATTCCATAAAACTGCATTCATGCTTTCACCTCTGTGCTGCTTCAGGTCATTCTTTGCTCCTTTAAGCTTCACCTGGAATCTCTGTGACTCCCATAAACCACATAATCTCCCTTACAGAAACTTTTTGAAGGATGGCGGAAATTGGCAGGAACACAGTGTTGCAGACACACCTTAAAATATGTTGTGCTAGTTCCTTGAAGTGCCTTGCACTTCTGTCTGTTTCCTTAGTTGGAAAATGGGAGGTATTTTGGAAGGCAGGTTACATCTCTTTGCTTAGAGTGTAAAATATACAATAATACTCACTTTCCAGTCCCCCTCTTCAATTTGCTGATGTTCAGCACACCACGAACGTATCTGCTTTTGACCAGACCAGTTTTGCAGATGGTTTTGAATGACATGAAGTGAGCTCCAACTACTCACTTTGATTACTTGCATTAATAAGTCTTACATCACTTTATCTAATGGGTCGAGTGCTTCCACAGCATGTAAGTATTTAAAGATGCAAGTGATGTTGCCGCCTGATCTAATCTCCCGCCAGCTCAGAGCTGTTACCTAAATCTGCTTCGCAGTGCTCTGCCTGCTGACTGTGACAACCTCTAATACTTCCAAAATCTCCTTCTTCTGGTCATCCCAGTGGTTAATCTGGCAGCTTGAAGTTTGGTTGTAGCGAAATTGCCTTAGGGAAGCCACAGGACAACACTTTGTCGTGCACTATGTGAGTACAAGGGTTTTTGGCTGGAGAGGTCAAACCAAACCCCGCATCTTGTATCCAGAGGCGAAACTCAAGCAGAATATAAGGGGGAATTATTTATGAGTTTTTTCCTTTAGATGTACACACTTACAGTGCAAATACGGAGCTCAGACGTGTGGCTTCAGCTCTGATCATCATCACATTTCACACTGCACTTTAAACCTTTGTTTCTGTCTGTATTTTTACTTTCTAATACCAGTATTGCCATGCTGGTGTTGACTTCTGCTTGGTTGGCTTGCCTAGCTATTGTTTGTTTGTTTGATTTTTGCTGTGGTTGGATGTAGTTTTCCTATGCACTAAAGGCAGGTGCAGAACAGAGCAAGAATGTAGTAAAATATGAGTTACCTGTTTCTCTGGCAAGGTATCTTGCTATTGCCAGGCTCTGGTGAATGATAACTCCATCTACTTCCAGAATGGGGACTTTGCCAAATGGGATAGCTTGGAGGAGAAAGAAAAAAAGACAAAAAAAGGTTAAATCATATGCCTTAACAGCGGGAGTCTGTAATAGCTGCTCTTTTACCACTCATTGTTACAGCGCTCAACAGTTTCACAGTATTTCTGTAGCAGAATGAATGGACTTAAGAAAAGAAAAAAGTCTTATGCTGTAAAGGCTGAATGTGCTCCTACATATCCTGAGTTCTGTATGCAGGAAAACATTCCATAGAATCTGTTTTTTCCTTCTCTTCCCTTCTTTCTCCCTGACATCAAAGTGACTGCCAAGATTAGGCAAAGTACTGTTCATGATTTTTGTAGTGCAGGATCCAGCTGGGGTGTGAAATAAGAATCCCAGAATCCCAGCATGTCAGGGGTTGAAGGGCCCTGGAAAGCTCATCCAGTGCAATCCCCCCATGGAGCAGGAACACCCAGATGAGGTTACACAGGAAGGTGTCCAGGCAGGTTGGAATGTCTGCACAGAAGGAGACTCCACAACCCCCCTGGGCAGCCTGGGCCAGGCTCTGCCACCCTCACCAGGAACAAGTTTCTTCTCGTATTTAAATGGAAATTCCTGTGTTCCAGTTTGAACCCATTACCCCTTGTCCTATCACTGGTTGTCACCGAGAAGAGCCTGGCTCCATCCTCCTGACACTCACCCTTTGTATATTTGTAAACATTAATAAGGTCACCCCTCAGTCTCATCTTCTCCAAGCTAAAGAGCCCCAGCTCCCTCAGCCTTTCCTCACACGGGAGATGCTCCACTCCCTTCAGCATCTTTGTTGCCCTGCGCTGGACTCTCTCCAGCAGTTCCCTGTCCAGCTGGAACTGAGGGGCCACAACTGGACACAATATTCCAGGTGTGGTCTCCCCAGGGCAGAGCAGAGGGGCAGGAGAACCTCTCTGACCTACTGACCACCCCCATTCTAAGAGGTTTGTTAGAGACTACAAAGGTGCTTTTTCACTTATACTTGGTTTAAAAGTTTAGAAAAGTATCTGTATTTCAGAACTTGCATTATGACAAGATGTTTTGTTTGACACTCATCACCAAGAGACAAATGCAACTTTCACGCTAAACCACAAATGTGAAGATGCTCAAATTTACTTGGCTTCTGTTCAAGCAAAAAATTCAGTCATGGGGAAGAATCCTCCAGACTTCAAGTACAGGGAAGACAATCTAAGCAGGTGTGATAGATACCTGTAAGAGACTTTGAGGTAAGAAATTAATCTGAATTTTCAGTCATTAATTTAGTGGTATAATGGATGTGAAAACCCGGGCTGCTGTTTTGCCACTTTTTGGAGAAGTTGCTGGCATGATATTAATTAGGGCTGGAATCTGAGAGCAAAGCTCAACCTTTAGGGTGGTGAGAATGCCAGCCCGGTGCTGTTCACCAGGGGAACCTGAAATATGTGCATTTCAAAGGACGCTATTTCATAAATTCCAAGTATGTGATAACAAGTGCTTGTCATGGCCAAATGCTTTATACCCATTTTCCAGCTGGATTACACTTTATGTACACAAGATGTAAGCCCATCTTAAGGCTGTCTTGTGATTAAAAGGAGAGCAGTAGAAAAGTGAGAGCGTTGGCTGTTGGAAACGTGCAAGGCACTCTCAAACCCAGAAGGGTTGTTTTTACAGCACTGCTGAAATGACACTTTGGTTCCATAAGGCTTTTTTACTTCTTAATTAAAAGAGAAAAACAACGAAACCTGGTGCATTCTTGACCTGTTTATCAAGACAACTTCATCAGTGATACAGTAATAGATGAACAGCACCATGTGGCTCTGTGGTTTAGCGTGCGAATCACATCAGTTATGAGATCTGTAGTGTCAAATCTGTATCTGCAAATCTGTAGTGTCAAATCTGTATCTGCAAAATGAATTTGGTAGCTGCACAAGACATTCAGGACTCCCCTGTGTTGTTTTTTTCCTACATCTGAAGACAGAACCCATGTTACCTTCTTTTTCCTTTTTTCCCCCACTCCTGAGTTCAGCACACTGTGAGCCCGGTATAAATTTTGACACTGATGACCAACAGAAGCAAAAGAGCTCAAAGAGCATTAACTGCTGTACCCCCAGGGGGAAAGTGTACACTGGTAGTATTTACTGAAATAATAACAAACATGTTGCACAGAAGAATTCCTTTATTTATTCCTCAGAGAACAGCAAGGTTCTGGTAAGTCCATGTATTGCTTAATTGAGAATCCAGAGAGGAAAAGACGCATCCCTGAATGCTAAACTGAAAAGGTCTCTGTGCTGCCTGTTTTCAGACATTTGTGTTTATCTTGTCCTTATTATGGCAGGTTTTGTTACTTGCACACTTCCTGTGTGTGTCTTCATAACACCTTTGGTGATTGCCTCACATAAAATTGTCTGGCCAGTGATTAAATTATTTTATAATATATACTTTCATCAATTATTGGTTGAACAAAGCAGCTCAGGTTGCAGAGCTGTGCCAAGTAGTTTGAGAAACTGTCTTGCAGAAGACGGACTCATTTTTGAACCACCATCCCTGGAGGGGTTTAAAAGACATATAGATGAGGTTCTTATGGACACAGTTTAGTGCTAGAGTTGGGTTAGGTTATGGTTGGACTCGATGATCTTAAGGGTCTCTTCCAACCAAAGTGATTCTATGATTCTAGGTGTAAGGATTCCCAAGGAAAAAAATACAGTACAACTGCTGTGCAATAATTTCACTGAATATATTCTTCTCTGAAGGTTAAATATTTTTGTCAAATATTTCAGTCTGTAAAACCAACATATAATCAGTAAATGATGTGATATTTGGAATTCCTTTAAGAAACAAATGTTCAACTTCCTATCACAAACCAAATCAATCTTATTGTAGATAAACACAGTGCCTTAAATGCTAAATCCATCTCTAAAACTACTTTTGTGGAGACATATACAGAATATGCAGTTTTGGCTCAGTCAGTGGGACTAACCAGCCTCTGTAGCAATAACTGACAGAACACGACAGTCGCCGCTTAGGTTGGGAAACTGCAATTGCTTCATCTAGAAACTGAACGGACCACTTTCTGCTGTATTTACATATGGGGGGAAAGTCTAAAAGCCACAGCTTTGACTGACGTTTCACTTCGTCAGTCACTACAAGTCAAGTGAAAGCCTGTTTGTTTGTATAGATACTTAAAAAAAACCCACCCTTGATTACGGCAAAAAGAAGGAGGCATCTTTTTGGCAGGTGAGGTTATTCCTTCTTGGAAAAGAAACTGAGTTTACAGTTAAAAATATACAAATACAGCTTTGTTCTGTGTGCAACAGAAATATCGATACACTTGCCAGATTCATAATGCAAGTACAAAATTAATGAATGAGAGCAGATTTTATTGCACATTGTCCCGTGAGCCTTAAATGTCCAAAAGGCATTATGCTTTGATTTATAATGAGGCTTGGGTTTTATTTTTTTGTGTGCTAAGAAGCAGCATATCTATAGCTATCATTACTAAACAACTGACTATTTAAAACAAGACAGGTGGTAAATGGGAGACATTCCTTTCTTGTGGGTTCAAAATGCCAATTGATTTTTCTTTTCCTCTTATAAAGAACAGGAAAAAATTATTTGAATCCCAGACTGTCAGGGATTGGAAGGGACCCAGAAAGCTCATCCAGTGCAATCCCCCCATGGAGCAGGAACACCCAGATGAGGTTACACAGGAAGGTGTCCAGGCGGGTTGGAATGTCTGCAGAGAAGGAGACTCCACAACCCCCCTGGGCAGCCTGGGCCAGGCTCTGCCACCCTCACCAGGAAGAAGCTTCTTCTAAAATTTAAGTGGAACCTCCTGTGTTCCAGTTTGCACCCATTACCCCTTGTCCTGTCACTGGTTGTCACCAGAACAGCCTGGCTCCATCCTCCTGACACTCCCCCTTTCCATATTAATCCCCATGAATGAGTCCCCCCTCAGTCTCCTCTTGTCCAGCTCCAGAGCCCCAGCTCCCTCAGCCTTTCCTCACACGGGAGATGCTCCACTCCCTTCAGCATCTTGGTGACTGCGCTGGACTCTCTGCAGCAGTTCCCTGTCCTTCTGGAACTGAGGGGCCACAACTGGACACAATATTCCAGGTGTGGTCTCCCCAGGGCAGAGCAGAGGGGCAGGAGAACCTCTCTGACCTACTAACCACCCCCCATAGATTTTTTTTTCCTTGCTGACAGAGTGTATGTATACAACTATACACTGAGTTTTGTGGAGTATTGAGTTAATAAGCTATGAACGAATGAGATTCTGAGTGAGCTGAAGAAAGTACACTTGTGCTGTGCAGATCATTGTGAAAGTCTTGTTGTTTTTTCTTGTATGCAGGGGATGCTCTTCTTGCACACCAGCAAGTACAGCAGATATCCAGGCTGCTTTACAGCTGGAGAAAATAGTAAAGAACGGTCAAGGGGCAGAAGATATTTATAGTACTTCTCCTCCACTGTATCAGAGAAGGGAAAATGGCTTTTCTTTAACCTTGGTCGGTTAGGGGGCTGCTGCACGCTTACATCACTTTATACCCTGGTGTATCTATATGGATGTTCTTTCCATGTTTTCCAAAACCATGTTGTCTTGCAAAGTTTCTGAATCCATCTTGAGCAAATCCATTTTGAGAAGGAAAACTAGAAAGACTTGTCATCATCGTACAAACAGCATCATTTCTTAGGCATGTAGGATGTTTATGACCATTCCCTTTTAGTTTCTGCTTGCTTTATAGTTAATTGGAAGTTTATGTTGATTTCCAGATTTAGATTGAAAACTCACTGAAAAGAGGAGCCGGGTTTTTAAAACAAACAAAACAAACCAAAAACCTGTAGCTTTCTTCAAATTGAACTTTCATCATCAAATTCATGCTTTTCGTATTATCCTGGTTATTAATTTCTTTCAGCATTGCATGCTGGAATGAAATCTGCGCAGACTTTACACTCTTCACGAAGAAAACCTTGGCAGAGGTTGAATGTAAAGCACCGGATTCATGTGCAGTCTCTCTTCTCATTTTAGGAAGGGCTCATTTGAAGTGTCTGTGCAGTGTTTAGCAGTTGGATGAATCCCCTTTTATACATACTTTAATTTTTTGTTGGCTTTTGTGACCAGAACTGTGATGTTTACATAGTCTCTGCTGGATACTAAGCAGGGTAGATGAGGTCTGATGTGTGTTAAAAGCAATGACATCTGTGCAAATTGTCTTCATCCCGTGAAGTCCCCAAGGGCTGTGACAACTATTCCCATGTTTATCCCGACTCTCCTCAGCTTTGCCCACAGACACGAATTCAGGTTCCCGCTCCTGGGACCAACGCTGATCTCTTTCACTTGCTCCCTCCTGCCTATGTTGAAATTCTCCATGACCTTGATGCTAAGCAGCCTGTCTTCGAGTATTTGAACGTCCCTCAAAACCTGAATAATTAACAGTTTTGCAATCAAGCAGCTTAGATCGATGTCATAGTGAGGCAGCTGGATTGGTCAGAGATGAGGGACGAAAGATGTCATGGCCATGCTTCTTTCTATGGTATCTCTGTCAAAAATAATTATCCTTTGCCTTGAAAACTAACCACAACAGCTTTTCCGTTCCATTAATATTTAAACATGAGAAAATAATAGATGAGATACTTTGCATCTTCCAGTAAGATGGATTTTTTTAAATGGGAAATTATTGTCCCAGAGGCGTCCATAGTCCATACCTTTTAGAAAGAGATGACCAGGATGATGCTCTCATCTAATCTCAGCCCAGCTTTAGTGTTGTAGCTATTACAACTCAGATTCTGCTTGGAAGAGATTATTAAACCCTACCTTTTGCTCAAATATAGCTATTGACATGTCTTAGCTCGAGCTATCTAGCAGCAAGTCACTCAGGGAACAGGACAAGTGCTCCCTTGAGGAATCCTTGTCTGCTGGCAGGTCTTTCTCAAGATTTATCTATTACTTAGGAAGTATTTTCAGTGCAATAATGAGTCTGTCAGGTTGACAGAGGACCTTTCAAGAATCATTTCACCCCTCCTAACGAGTTTTCGGGATGTTTACAGCCCTCAGTGCAATGACAACATCCTTTGCAATGACTATAAAGTTTGCATGATTGACATTGCTTCAAATTCCCTGAATGAGACACAGAACAAAAGCTCTTGTGCACCAGCCCAGTATCTCAAGAGAACAACAACTTTGTGCACCATGACAGTGGATTCTCTGCTATGTCATGACTTACGTCAATACAAGGATGCTTTTTTTTTGTGAGGAGCCTATTGTGTGGTAATATGGGTCTTGAACGGGCCTATTATGTGCTAGTGCACACATCTTTAATTGTGGTTTAAGTGGTGGCACAGTAAAGTCAAATCTGTTCAAATGAAAATGTAAAATGTGAGTGTGTTTACTTATTTAAACAATCGTTGACTATATAGAGAGTGAAAGGTCAGGTAAAGCTACTACCCGATATTCAGCTGCTTTTTAAAATACTGTGCTAAAGCCAGTCAACACTAATATTTCCATACGAGCTTGCTTAAGCTTGTTTGTATTAAAACTACAGTCCTGGCCCAAAGCCACCAATTGGAAAATGTCTCAAAAATGATCTGATGGGCTACAGAAGGAAACAGAAAAAAATGGTGAGATACAGAAATGTTCATTTTAGAGTGTGTAAGTCAAATGACTTATATTTTTTTTAAGTTGGAATATGCCTCCCTCCCACTTAGATGTAAACACAATCAAGTGAGACAGAATTTCTAGGAGTTACTTATTTTCCTGAAGGACCATTTAGATCATTGCTGGTGGGAGCCACATGAGAAATGCCAAAACAAACAAGAAAACACATCACACCCTTTTGTTCAGGTAAAAATTAAACTTGCAGCAGCTGCAAATCCTCTTTCTAAATGGCCTTTCTGCACATTAACCTTGATGCGCACATCTATTTTCCCATCAGTTTTACAGGACAATTAAGAAATAAGTCTTTGGAATAGTGACAGCATTTTTTGGTTTCTATGGTATGATGATCTGGAGGGGAAGGTGGTATTTGTTGTGAAACCTTGCTTTAATTTTGTGAAAATTGATGAAGCAAACCTATCTTTTGTGCAGAGACCTGGCTCCTTGTGGTCTTAAACTCGAATTCTTTGATTTGTTCCCTTAGTAGATCAAGAAACATGAAGAATTCTCCTTGTCCAAATTTCTTCCCCAAGTATTTTTCTCTTTATCTGACTTCATCATACTTGAACATTTTAAAAAGAAGGACATCATGTTGTGCTTGAAGTCTCTGCAGTCAAAACTGGTTTCAGATCTTCCATAGGCAAGTGAGTAAATGCAAACATGCTGTATCCAAGCATGCATTGCAATTTGTCTGGTATGTCTTAATCTCACTTCAATATCTAATTATGAAATTAATTGGAGAAATTTTAATGGTTTTTGAGGGTTGCAAAATAGGGGACATACCAAACTGCTGTTACATTAACTGTTGTTACATGAAATGCAGCTTTAATTCCTCTCATCATTGCAAAACACCTACCACCCTTTGGTGTTCACCAGGATGAAAGTCACTGTAATTTCCCCCTTTATTTTTTTTCTTTTGGAAGTAGACCCAGTCCAGGCAAAATGGGGCAGGGGGCTGAGCGGGGAATCCTGAGCTTCATAAGAAAGATCTGAATATAGAATATGAATGACAGTAGTGCAGAAGATCTCTCAGGAGAGTGACCTGTGCCTGTGTATTTGCAATGGGTTAGAGAGATTGAAGAGAAGCTGCCAAACTAATGTATACTGTGATTAAGTTATAAAAGACGTACCCATAATTAACCAATTGACATGAGATAGATGCTTTCTGACCACCTGCAAAACGAGGGGCTATTTTTCAAGTTTTAGATTCTTCTGCATGACAAGAAGGAGACAGAAGATCAAGTCATACATTGTTTAAAGCTGAGTGCTTAGTTTATATTTAACTAATAACAGATGTATTGTAAGTAAGAAATGAAACAATTATAATATCATCAATTATTTCTTAGTACAGATGTATTGTATTTCAAAATTTTCAAAAGTTGTAATGCATATGTAATAATTATGTGAATATAAGCAATGCAAGAGCATCCAGTCTTTGGAGCACTTATGGAGCATGATCCCCAGCACTGATGAAATAAAGAACGCTGCTTAACAGCATAATTGACCCTGCTGATAAGTTTATTTCTCTGTTTCAGGATCCCCTCTTTTCATATTTAGTGTGGAACACAGCAGTAACTTAACTTTCTTGGCAAGGATCCTGTAACCTGCTTTTCTGAGCTCTGGTGCTTCAATCCCCACTCCCGCAGGGGAAGCTGAGGCACATTTTGAAAATTGGGGATAGCAGAGAATGCAAGCAGTTTGTTTTCCTTATGGCAAATGGTACCTTTCTTCTGTACACGGTGTTGTTGTGGTGTTCAGACACACAAACCCCATAAGACCCAGTCCCTAGCTATGAGGCAACTGTTCCTGGTGTTGAGTTATGGCCTGCAAAGTCAGGGCTTTGGTACCTTAGGGCAGACTGGTGGTGTTGTAGGGTAAGGCTGTTAACCGCAAAGCCCTGTTGCTGCCTTTTATTGAGGGTTTTGCTGAATGATGTGCCTGTAGGAGATTGCTTTGTCTGGAAACACCATGAGTAACCATTGCTTCACAGAGGAGGAGGAGGAGGTAGTCATCAGTTAGCTGATCTCCAGGCAACTTCCTTGGCAGCATTACATTGTTATGCACACAAACAAGAGACCTTTATTGTTGTTTTAGTTGATGAACCTCTTGCATATTGTCTGCAATGCAGATGCCACTGATGGCAAATGGCATAATAACGTTGGTGCTTGAGCTAGGATTCACAGAGTCTTCCAGAAGCAAAAGTTTAGCATCCTGGTAGGAGATGTGATGGCACTTTCAGACATGCATCCAAATATTTCTTGGTAGGTATATTTTTTCCTGGTCAAATAGCACAATACATTGCAGTTCCCATCCACTGGCTGACTGGAAACATGCTGTCTGCAGAAGCCTGAAAGTCAAAGATCTCCCAGGCCAGCATCAATTTTGCACAGATTATTTCACAAATCCGAGAGCAGCAGCTCCCACATTTTACTAAACTTCTTAACTGCTTTGGAATTTCATCTAGGGATTGGTCACAGTAGAGGTTGCTACGACAGCCCATTATGCAGAGAAAATGAAAAAATCTTAATTAATTAAACCTACTATCAAACTTTTCACATCGCAGAAAAAGAAACTAAGATGTCCAAAGGTTAAACGACTTGACTAAAATCTGTTAATGCAGCAGATAGAGCTACAAACTGTACGGCTTAGGATTCCACAGCTTCATGTGCTTTCCCCTCTGTGGGTTGTTAGCCAGTGTTTTCGAGATTTGAGAACCTCAGATGGGCTTCAGCTGCCACTTGGAGAGCAGCAGTGATGGGTATTTGTCATTCAAATCACTGCCAACGTTATGGGAAAGACCAAATTTACTTGCATCCTACAAGAATTTGGTAGTGCCCTGGCAGGGCTTATTAATGGGTGTGAAAGCCTACAAAGGCTGATTAACAGAAATGATGTTGTATGTTACTTGTGCATTTTCCCCCAAATAAAGTTATTGTTCCTCATTCTGGATGTGAAAATTGTCATAGCCTGTGTAGCAAAACAGAGTCCAAATCCTCTGAGTGAAGACACAGATATCTCTGATTTCATATCCCCAGTCTCCTAACTCAAGATCTATTTCAGTTGAACTAAAGTTGATTTAATGAACAGAAATAGCAAATAATTTTAATGGCTGAAAAGAGGTTACTTTTAGCTATAAAACAAAACAAAACAAAAACAAAACCAAAATCATGAAATGGAGTATTATAGCCTGCAGAATACCCCAAGAAGGGCTGTTCTTAGGAACAATGGATATTCTGACATCTCTTTTGGTCCTTTTGCTTTCTCTTTACTGTATCAGCTGATATCTTTTGTTTGTTCTCATCACCTTCCTTCTCTGGTTGCAAAGCAGTGTCCTTCTTCACCCTTATTTCCCGTTTGACTTTCTAAAACCAGAGTGAAGGCTGTGGTGTGGTCTTTGAGACCACGTTATCCAACTAATCTGGGAAGATTAGCACACATTTGGTCAGCTTTAGGTAGACAAAAGCTGGATTGGATTGATAAGGTGTAGAAGCCCAGCTGGATGAGAGAAAGTAAATCATTTTAGACTGTCTGCATTTAAAAGGCATTTAAGAGCAAAGAACAGAAGATTTTAAAGTAGAGTCATGAGGAAGGCTGTACAGATATATATAGAGCATGCTGGAGATGAGTGAAGCTCAAGGTTTCTGGTGATGAGTATTTTAGAAGAGTCTAATTCTTACCATGGGAGAACTTTGTATATAAAGTTTTGGATCCAAATTTCTCTGAGAGCATCAGGAATGACATTTTGGCTACCAAGGCAATAAAATTCCCATAGGCTTCACCAAAACTAGGAATTAAACGTGTTTCTGCTCGTGAAACATGTAGTTACCTCCTCAGTTGTTTTACCTTTTGACAGCATTTCTAGAGGAGCTTTGGATCTAAGGCCCTGTGCTACTTACTTGGTTTGATTTTGGGCCAGTCTGCTGCTTCTATCCTGTGGTCTTCGTACTTGGTGCCCGAATAAGCAAAGAGGTAGCGGCTGATTTCTGCTCGTCCTCGCAGATTGAAGTATGTCAGCTTGTACTGTGGCATGTTGGGTCCCTGCAAAGGAACACACAGGATTGCTTTCAATGTAACTCAACTCTTTCATATACCGTACATTTGGTTTTGAAACACAAGCTTGTACAATGCAAAGGACATATTACATTAAGCCGTGATGTGTCGATCATTGCATTAGTTGTGCTTTTTTGTCCTGCGTTTGTCAGCCACACTGTTCAGACATGGACAATGACACATAAACCTGTGATTCCTCCTCACTTATCTCCAGAAAGATGGCTTCATTCTTTTTTTTCTTTAGACGTATTAAGAACTTTCAACTCTCATTTACTTTTCTTGTGACTCCAGACTCAGGCTATTTCTATAGGGGAGGTTCTTAGAGACACGGTTTAGTGCTAGAGTTGGGTTAGGTTATGATTGGACTTGATGATCCTGAGGGTCTCTTCTAACCAAAATTATTCTATGATTTTATAATGTGTTTTTCAGCATGCAAATCTAAAATAATATACTATAGCAGAATACAGATGCTGTCTTGAGTGACATCTTTATTCAAGTCTGCCCTGCTCAGCCTCATATTGCTTATGGGGACCTTCGTCCAAGACCAAGTCATAAGAATTGCCAAACTGATGTAATTCTTCTCACTATTACCTTAGTTGTGTAGGCAACTGATTTATTTTAGAAGCAAAAATTTGCTATGGAAACTAGGCTGCACCGTTGTTTTGAGAAAATCGGCATCAAACTCTTGGTTTCTTGTACAGAAACCAAAAGAAAACTTGAAATGATTTTGTTAGGCTTTCATGGGAATTTATTCTTTCAGTTCTAGTTGGGAATCATGCAACAGAAAGGCTCTATTTGTTTCTCTGTGTAACAGGCAACAAAAGAAAATACGAGTTTGATTGTACAAGGATGGTGCAGGAAAGGTGGACGGCTAAGGCGCCTTTAAGTGAAAAATAAGCTTTTAAACTCTGTGCAGGTAGCACCTTAATAAGAGAGACCTATGAACTCAGCTGAGATTTAAATGTGTTGGCTAAAAGAAACTGAAACAACCATCCACCTCCTCCCCCAAAGTAAAACCCTTTCTCATTCTGGCCTTAAAGTCATTCACCATTCTTTTATAACCACCAGATTCAGGGTGTTTCGAATAAAACATATAACATGGATTCTCTGTGCTAAGAAAGAAAGGGAACTACAGGTGCTTCAAAGCAAAGATGCTACTACAATCATTATTATTTTTTAAGACAAGCAAGTGTTTTCCTTCACGTTGTATAAAAGAGGGAAAAATTAGTTACATTGGGATGTGACTGGGTTTCTAGATGTGTTCATTACCAGAAAACACATTTGTCTGCTGCTTGGCAAATGCAGATCGCAGATTACAGGTGTGTTTCTTTCTCTAAAGAGAGAAATTGACAATTCATTTTTTTTCAAGCATGTTTTAGGTAAGCGGCAAAACTTTGTTATTCTAATTTCAATTTACGTGCCCAGATTTACTACTTATTATGCTTTATTGTGCTTGTAGAATAATACCGTATATTATTACACTTTAATATTTACTTACGTGGAATGAGTTTGGATTATATGTCTACAAACTCAATGTGTGAAGTAAGGATGAGATTCTAGCTTTCTTTTTACCCCATTTGTCCCTGCTTCTGATTTGGTATTGCCATTGAGAGCAAGGAATGGCATTTTTAAAAGAGCGTGTGTTATCTGAGGTGCAAATTACACACAACTTAGTGACTGGGGAGTAAAAGGCGAAAAAAACCCCACTCATATTTTACTTTCCAATTTTTCTAGAGGCAAGTGAATAGTATTGATTCAATCTGCTCAACGTTTCTGGTGGCGAGTATTTTGGAAGATTCTAATTCTTACCGTGGGAGAACTTTATATACAAAGACATGTATAATCAGGAGCAGCGAGATGATGTAAAGAAAAGGGAATTTTGGCTGAAGGTCAGAAAGTCTTTCTGGCTGTTGTGGTAGACTGTGGAATATTTTGGTCTGTCAAGGAAGCAGTGGAAACTATTGTTTGAAATGTCTAAAGCAAAGCTAAACAAATTTCTAATGAATACACCGTAAGGAGTAATCAAATATTTGCAGTGCTGATGCACATTTAAGCTTCTGAATTTTTTTTCCATCCGTGAACAAAAAACCCAACCCTACAAGGACTTTACCAAAAACACTTGACGTTTTAAAGGCCTCTATAGCTTTCTTGTAAGCATGTTTTTGTAAATGTTTGTAGGTTTTATTTTTATTTGTATTCATTGTGAAATGTCAGGAGTAGTGCTTCCTAAACAAGTCCACATAGGTTTCTAAAGGAAAGAAATGGTTGTGTTTGGAATGGCTTTTGCTAAACATACAAAGTAAATTGTTGGGTTTTTTCCTCATCCTCCTTTGCCCCATTCTCCCAGTGTGTTTCATAAATGAATGGATCATGAGGAACACATTAAAACCATTTTTAAAATGGCCAAAATTATGAAATGATTGAAAAATGCCACTTCCAGGGAAAAAAGGTATATTTTTGATCTTTAAGTTTGAGCTTTTTATTGGTGGGGGGGGCAGGGGAATCTTTAAAACTGTTTATAATTATTTTCCTTTGTTTTTAGATTTAATATGGCTTAAAAGCACTTGGAGACCTTGGAAGGGAGGATCTTGATGCCCAGGCTTGCAGACATTGGACCAGCTGCTTATTGCTATTAAATCCGTGCAGGTGAGTTTGTTGCAAAGCTAAATGTTTATTTATGCAGGAGGGGGGTGCTTTACCCCCTACAGATAAATCTGCTATCTAAACAGTGTTTTTTTCAATTTATAAAGCCATGAATACATACAGATCTGACCTGTACACCTGCCCTAGGCTGATAGCCAACACCTGAGGAAACCTCAGCCCCAGTTTTATCACACACAACTTTCAAAGCAGTGAATTCAACTAGTCTAAATTCACTACTAAATTAGCTTTAATACTTTCAAGTTGTTAACCCTCTTAGCTGATTTTCTAGCTTTCCTCTGTGGCTTTCTTAAAGCCGGCTTAACTGGCTTTAACATACCTTTAAGCAAAAGATTAGCAGATCTCATGATTAAATCCAACTTTCGGAGCCACCCGGCGACAAAGTCAAAGGGGAAATCTGAGAGGAGTCCAAAAATGTGTGAAAGTGGCATGTTCCACATTGCTCAGGAGTCAAAATTCAGGCTGAAGTTACAAGTAGCTCAGATATCTTAGGCCAGATTTAAAAAAAAAGGACATGAAAACAAAAGGCAGCACTTTATTTGATTTTCTTGGATAAGGTTATTAATATTTGAAGTGACAGGCAGCAAAGAGCTTTTTGCTGAGCTGGGGGCGGAAGGGAAGAAACCAGCTAAGTTGAGCTGTTTGTTCACATCTATCCAAGGTCTGACAAAGCACCTCGTGGTGCAAAGTCCCCTTTAATTGTACTTTGCACTGTGAGAAATCAAAGGTTTTCTAACCTTAGGGTTTTATCATCGTTAGAAGGTTTTACAAAGCCCAACTGTTCCCTCCAGCAAGCAAGACTAGTAGGGTTGCACTAAGGTTCATCTGGGTATTTCTAAAAATCTGGGACTCTGCCTGGAAGAGAAGATGCATTGCACTCTGTGTATATTTATTTAACATGAGGGTTCTTCATTAATTTAGGAATCACTTATGGAAAGCACCACAGCTAGTCCAACACAACGCTGCCAAAAACTGGGAGCTGAAGTGATTTTATAAGAAGAAACTATGACAACAAATCAGCTTCTACTCACTTAAGCCTACAGGTATCTTTTTGCCAAGAAGCATCTTGCTTTATGAAGTGCGAAACAGAGTTCGTGCCCTCTCTAAGCAATCATCTCACTGAAAAGCTTGGTGGACATTTTGCTTTCTTTTTGTTCTTAGTGCTGCTTTTAAGGGATTGTTGCTATTTCTTCACAAGGTGTTTCTGCAAAGTTGGCCTGGAGATTAGATGAGTAGGCGGGTGGAGGAGGCACAGCATTTTCTGCCAATTCATATATTTCCTCAGGTATTTCTGTGATGTCCTAGACGTACCACGTATACAGCTTGAAGTTCTCATAACCAGTATCAGCTGGACATTTTCAGTTAATGGTAACACTGGGATTTCAGAGGGAAAACTACTCCTTCTCTTCCTTACTCCCAGTCTCAGGGTGCAGTAATGCGAATGTCGATTGGGAAACTCAATTTAAAAAGGCAAAAGAGAGAAGCTGGCTGGGTCTATGGGGTGTGGTTTTTCCTTTGGCCATTATGTCAGGAGTAACCTATCCAAGTATGAGGGGTGGATTTTGGGGTCTGATCCTTAGGGCCTGGGGAGAGTTGTTACTTTATGGAGTACAAAGAAATACTTTTTCAGCCAAGAAGGAGACTTGCCCTGCCTTATTCCACCTGGGAAACTTTAGGAATATGAAGTTCAGTTTTTCCTGTCTTGCTTCTCGTACAATTCCTCATTATTGTAAAGGGAGAACAGAGTAATAAAGCAGCTTAATCCTTCCCCAATTTCAAAAACTATTTCCCTGTCCAAGTGAGTCTTCCTGCCTTCACTTTTGTTTAGTTTTCAGTTTTTAGAGAGAGGAACTGGACACACAAGACTTACATAATTTTTGTAGAAGGCACATAAATAAAAACTTCCACAGCTGTAACTTTATAAAATGCGCTTTGCTGTTTTAGTGAGGTAGGAAAGATAGAAAATGCCCGTGTCCAGTATTTGTTCCTTTTAATATAGCCAACCTAACACAACAGTCAACTTGTTTGCTGCAGAAATGCCTTAAATATTTTTCCCTTAGATGAAAATAAATAGTCTCCCTAAAGACTCCCTGTATTTATATTTTATGTCTCAATTCAGAGCTGAAATTCCAAAGAGAAACAGTGAGATATCAGGCCGTTTGGGGGAGAAAAGCGTTTGATGGTGAGGAATGTGTCCGTGACACCAAGAACCAGACACGGGGTGGCTTTTACCACGACATTAAAAATATTAGAGGCTTAAGGTCTATTTTCAGCCTTTGAAATCTAAAAATAGTAAGGCTTTGTTGGTTTCTGTTTGGTTATTCCTTTTTTGGCCAAAAGATGTTTTTATTAATGCTTTTTTAACAAAGAAAATAAGGACATTTCTGCCTCCTTTTTGGGGGAGAAGGGTTGGAGAATATTGGCAGATTAAAGGAAGAGTGCAGATCTTCAATGGAAGATTTCCATAGCAGTCTGTGTTTGACAGAGAATAAAATGAAAAGCTTTAAGCAGTTCTATCTAATTCCTGTCAGCTCTCAGTCTGAAAAGCAACAATCTCTATTCCCACTCCGCCCCCGTTATAGAAAACAAACATTTTAATTTGAGCTCTTCTTTTCCTATGCCAGATAGCAATCTGGACCTTGGAGAAAAAACCCTCCACACTCTTCTGTTTAATACACCAGCCATCTGAAGTAAATGTTTATGCAATTTGATGTAGGCTTGAGTTTTGAAATAACAAATCCCAAATGTAATAGTTGTGGCTTGATACTTCTGAGCATGATTTTCAAGATTAGATATATACGTGTGGTTTAAAGTGCTTTGCTTTTTTGGTGGCATTTTGCGTGTTTTTACCCAGTGCGATGGCTATTTGCAACCTGGGATGGAAATCAGTCTCCTAACATGAGATTTTTAAGGCACTGCTGTGGGATTACTGAGCAGTACTAATAATATGAGCATGTTGTGACATAATGAGTGCTGCGTGAAAGCCTAATCTTATGTAAAAACCCCAATTTTATGTAAATAACTTTTTAAAATTGTTTTGTGCAGCCTCCCGAGCTGTAATGAACTCCATGTGAATAAATTGCACACCTGAGACAGCAATTTTGTTAGTAAACAAAATAGCAAGAGAAGAGATCTTAGGCAAGATGCAGACTAAGGAGTGGTTGGGATAATTTCTCAGGAGAGACTATTTAAATCTCTTATTTCCTCATCAGACATTTTAAGAACTCCCTGAAGTGTTTTGCAGTAGAACAAGAAGCCTAAATAATCTCAATTGTTGCCAACACCGGTAATTCCTGTAAAATTCATGCCTTGCATCTGTCTCTGTAGCCTTCAGATAAATCAGCACCCCCTCACAATATCCTACAAAGTGAGTCATGTTTCTGTAAGCGGTTTAGTCAGGTCTCCAAAGGCAGCTGCTGGTTTTGCCAGGATGATTTCACATCCATTTCCTGAGCTCTCAACTTTGTCCAGCACAGTGATTTGTACAACAACTGTCTTGGCCCCCTCACATCTTTCCTTGAATGTGAAAGGATCAGCTTTTTTCCCTATCCCAGCCAGTAACTGTGTGTGTGTATAGGTACAACGGGGAGTACAAACCCCAGCTCCTCGCCTAAACGACTTTGTTCTTGAACTGCCACATGTTGTGATTCCACTGTACAACTTGCCAAAAATAAACAAAATTACAGGTATTAAAAAAAAAAGAGTTAATAGGCTTTTCAGCACCATATATGTTTGCTGTAGCTGGCACAAGCAAGGTTTTATTCACTTTGAAGAGTTCTCCAGCACTGCCCACCAGGTCTCCTGGCACCACCATGGCCAGGATGCAGCAGCACAGTGGGCTGCAGCACCATTCTTGTGTGTTTTCAGGTATTTTGAAATTGTTTTCACAGAGCGAGCCCGAGGAGACCCAGGACCTCATTGAAGTGCTCTTTAGGCATTGCCGCTCCTTCTTGAGAGGACCAGCCCTTGCAAGTGTGGACCTACGGCCTTGAGCAACACCTGGCTGCAAGCCTAGGGGTCACCTGGGCTGGGCTGAAAGTGGTTAATGTCCAAGACCCCACGAGTTATGGCCACAAAGTGCTCAGTATGTAAAACCCTGATCTGTGTGTCCCTAGACTTAAGAAGAAAGTAGTTCCTGAGCAGCAGTTTGCAGCTGATTTTTGCCTGTATTCATGGGTACACAAGGCGAAAAAAATGCTCGTTTACCTGAGAGACTTGTGTCCCTCATTTCTTCCTTCCTACTGCCAAACATCAACTAAAGGAAGATTGGGAGACAGTTCAAACCACCCTTTCTGTACACCTTTCTTTGCTCTCCTTCTCCCTTTCCCATCTGCTGCCCAAATCCAAAGCATGGATGTGTCCATCTGGTATTTCTGAATGTCCTTGTTTCCTCTCCTACCCCTTTTCATGCTCATGCTTTACAGAGTAATTCCAGCAACGTTTAAAGTTACTTCTAAAGAGGTGCAAAATAAACATTTCATTTGTTTCAGTTCATTCTTTTTTTTCTTTGCAAAAGTTGCAACTTTTGAGTACGAAAATACCAGCATTTACAAACAGTTCTAAGGAACGTAGAAGTCCAGGAAAAATACTTACAGCTATGGTTTGCTTGCTTGGATAGTTTGAAATGAGCAGTGAATAAAGGATGGTGTTTAACAGAAGAAATGTGTGCGGGAGGATTATGCACACAGGCAAATGGCAACAGCTAGAATTTAAAGGAAAATAACCCTAAACGGCTATTCAGAGTATCATTTTGAGGTAAAAGACAAAAATCAGCAGCAAGAAAAACCCTGTGAGTTTTGATAAGGAGAAAAATGGAGCAAATGGAAGCAGATGCAGGAGGTTTTCCTCTACAGAATAATGGTAGGAATTAGGACGAGAGCCTGTTAATCCACCAGTGAACCAGAAGACAGGAATTTGGAAAATGGACAGAACAGTGTACAAAAATGACCTGGAGGAACTGGTTGGTGCTGCTTAATATTCATCTAATTCCTCTGACATTAGCCTAGATTTGGCTTGGTTATGTAAGTGAATGCATATAAGTCAGCCTTTACATCTAATAGAATATCACTTTGAAATGGTTTTTCACTTAATGAAAACTCCCTGCAGAACACCAGGAGCTTTCCCACACCAGGTTTTTTGCCGCTGTGCTGATGAGGTTGTTTTTTCTTTGGTAAGAGTCTCTCTGATTATCAAAGTAGCTCAACACCCATAGCACCGGGCACTGGTGAGAAACAACAGGCGACCCATCTGCCTTTTTCCCTCTGGAAAAGCAGCTCATAATTTATGAAGTAGCAGTGCGTGTGATTGTACAGATGTCTTAATTGCAGCAGGCAGTGTAAAGATGTGTATAAGTAGCAAAGAGGGCATATAGATAGACGAGGTACTTGAGTTACACTTGCAGCAGCTGCAGAGAGTTCAAGGTTATCCCAGCACTTGTCAGAGACTCATGTTGAGTAAACATAACAAGCTCTAAAAACCAAATACTTTGTGCTTGTAGCATAATTTGACAAGGTGAACCCCCACAGAGCTGGTGTAACAGTAGCCCTGGGGAGGGCAGAACAGGATTAGAAGAAGAAAGGGGAAAGAGAGGAGCCAGGCTGTGAGTGAAGCCAAAACAGAACTCACGCTGGTGCGGTGATACGTGGTCCCTTCCTCAGTGCTCAGGAGTCCCTCTGAGTGCCGGCCTCGCTGTAGAGGGCTCATATATACTGTTTATTAGCATGCAAACCACTCCCCGTGACAAGTATGTCATCACCACTCTCTCAGCCCCCTCTCACACACAGCAAGCAAAGCAAATGCATCATTCCCCCAGATAAGAAGCAAGCCTTGTGACTTTTTTTGGGCTAGTACTGGAGTTCTTCAGCTTGTGTTCCAGGGCAAGAAATACTTTAAAGTGCCATTTAAATAATAGTAGTAGTAGTAATAATAATAAAGAGACACTGGGGAGCTGAGTCAGAAGATGGGTGTTTCTTTTAAAATGTAAAAACTGTCTAGCAAGCCAAGAAACTGCTGTCTTAGATTATTTCTAACTAACATGAAGCCCTCCAGTATCTGTTCTAGTTATAGAACAACGCCTTAAATAGCTGCTATCTCATTAAAACAGAGAACCAGAAATAAAAACAGCCAAAAGAAATCCAAAACAAACCAAACCAAACTTCAAGGTCTTTGTCATAAAGAACAAAGTTATTTAAGATGCTTTCTTTACCGTTATCAGTGAAGAAAGGGAAAGAGGGTTTGAGCATACTCTATCCATGAGTGATGCACATCACTAATGAGAGTCCTGTGATGTTACTGCTTCTCATTACTCGTGGATATTATGCTTTTCTGCTTGTTTTTTTCTTTTTCCAATTCATTTGTACTTTGACCTTAACAAAGTCTGTTCAATGTTGTTGTGCTTTGCTCGTTCACGTTGTAAATAAATGGTTGTGGGTGCTCTTTGTAGGTGCAGGGACAAAGATGAAAGGTCCTTGTAACTCCCACTGTTAATCATTTGCCACAGTTCAACTCGTTTCAGGGCAACACATGTTTTCCCTGGGTGTCAACAGCTGTTTTCAATCACAAGCAGCCTTTACAGCCAAGAGAAAGTTTACAAAAAACACACAAACAAACACCACAACACCCCCCCCCAACAGACAAACACCACAAACCAGCAACAACCACCACCACCCAAAGCGCAATATGAGTTTTGAGCCAAACTGTCGAGGCCAAACTTAACAGTGACACTTCCTTGTTTTTGGGCTTGCCTTGACTGCAGATTTATTCTTTAGCATTCCTTTTCTCCAGCATGTCAATCGAGGGCTGGGACGGGTGGTTTTGAGTACATCCCAAAAAGGGAAGTTTAAAGCAGTTTAACTAAAACCCTATTTCACCAGTTTTTCATTGTTGGTTGCACATAAAGTGGTTTTGTGGGGCATGATGGTTCCTTCAGTCACAGCTGAGATCTTTCCCCACTCATTTCATTAACAGAAAACTGAAGCAATATTTATGGTTCTCAAAGATTTTGCTTCTTGGAAAGAAGTAAGTGGAAGTATATGAAACAAATTTATTTTACTAATATTTGCAAGATGTTGAGTTGCTGAGAAGTTTAATTTGTTTTAAGTTGGAGCAGAGTGTGGAACACAGCAGTACAGTGCAGAACACAGCAGTACAGTGCAGATTCTGGTTCCCAAAAGCAAAAGCAGAAGATACTCTTCAGGAATTTCTTTCAACAGACAGCAGTTTGCTCCTACCTTGGCAGGGTTGCAGCGATAATATGTGGTAAAGCATTAGTAAGAAAACTGGCAATCGAGTTTTACCTTCCATGTGAGATGGTTAATGAGTTAAAACTATGCTTTCACTCCAAAAATTCCCTTCATTGAGTTGGTATAAAGCACAAGCACATCTTTGCACTACAATTATACTTCAAATGACTGACAAGGTAGTTAAAAGCCCTTTTTCCCTTTGTCTAAAATAATAACGTTAGTAACGTGCTGAACTGATCTAACCTTAGCTCCTGCTGTTGGTGGTTTCTTACAGGTTAAACTCTCCATTCCTTCTGCCCTTTCAGCCTGCAGCAGCTGTTGATGGCGTGAAAACTTTGCTGAACTGCTGGTTGTAAGGGACTGGGTGTCACAGTTTGTTGCACAAAACCCTTTGCCTCAAGCATCCTGTGCTTCTGTCCAACTTGAAGCTTTAGAGAACAAACTGGTCAAGATCATCTTCTGTTAAATGAAGCATCTATAAAATCCACGTGGAGAGACATCCATTCAGGACAGATGTCTTCCCCTCAGACGGAGGCAGAGGCGTTTTCGCAGCAGGATCTGCCGTGAAACGCCCCGTGACTCGGTGGTTTGTATTTTACCAATTTGCCCTTTGGTTGTGAAGCAATGTCTGGTTTCCTTGCAGTCAGCTGAGCCCCTTGGACAGCTTTGCATGGAGGCACGAGTCAGCACAAGGATGCTTTCCCTGCATTTTATACACGCATGTGAAGACACTAACTAAATGACCACATTTTCTTTCTTGGTCAGCACAGAAGCTGTCTTATCAATTGGAAAGCCCTAGATAAATGCAGAGGAAGCCACGTGGATTAAAATTAAATCCAAGATTTAGCTCAGCAGATGTTCCTTTCAGAGCATCCGCAGGCTATTACGGGATCAGGGTACCACAGGGCAGATCTCTTGCTCCACGAATCTGTGTGTCAGTGGAAACATCTGCAGCTGAAGTGTTTCCTGAGGGTTCGTTTTGGGAAGGGGAAGGGTCCAGCTCCCCTGAGCTGGAATGTGTGACCACCCTGCAGGCTTTTTCCTGCTGGAAGGGAAATCCCAACCAGGCTTTTATGGCAAACTGACTTTCGCACTGGACAAGACACGACCATCCTATTCAGACTGGTGATCTGCAGTTAGTGCATCTACTTGTGTGTCCAGGAGAATAAATGCACTCGAGCCAGAAGTTTCACTATAAATGCAGATATAGCCATTGTGTTCACCTCGTCCTCACCACATCCCTTTTTTTTTTAATTTTTAATTACAGTTTTATGCTGCTATTACAGACTTGAGCAAATGAACATTTATATAAGATATAGGAAGTGAATAATGCTATCTTTCACAATTTTTAAGCCTCTTAGTGAGGAATATTAGTCCTGTATTTAGAAACCTGCAAATGGAGCGAAGGCGATTGACTTTTTTTTTTGTATGTATATATAATAGAGCTCAGCAATTTGCCTTCTCTTTTAGCAAGCAGTAAATTCAGCCAGAGAAATTCAGCTGCAGACAGACCTAATGTTTGGCAAATGCAACTTAAAAGTTTATAGTTTTGCTCAAAAAAGTGCTAGGGGGGGACTGAAAATACCAGGTATTTATTTTTGAAAAGTTTACACATTTAAACTTTTTTTTTTTTGTGAAATAATGTTCTCATTGGTTTTTTTCTAATTTGAAATACAACTGTTAAAAAAAGCTGAGTGGACTTTGGAAACACCGTCTGTGTGAATATAAGCACATTCAAACAATTGCTTTACTCATGCCTATTGTGTTGCTTTGTTTATGATAGTTTGTAAAAAGTACACAGAAGGGGCATGAATGCATTTGAAAGAAATTATCTGTTCTTAATCAAACATGCAGTGTTACTGTAGCTCTAGTAAAAGGCGATATTTAATGATCAATGAGATCATTAAACCAGCAATAATGAGATTTGCTTTTGAAGCAGAGCAGCTTAGAGAAGTAATCTACTACCAAGAAGCCCGAGATTCCGGGGGTTTGATTTTAGCTGATAATTCTTTTTCCTCTGCTCCTGGCAGCGGGGAGCTTTTGTGCATAGAAGAGTGAAAAGCATCAGCTGAAAAATTCACCTTCAAATTGCTACATGGAGAGTAAAAGCAGTAAAAAGCAGACTGTTAGAGACAGTTCTTCATGTTCAGAAGTGGTCTCTTGGCTTGATTCCTAAGTAGGAAAGTGCCCGGGTGCAGGTGGTTGTATATGAAAGACCCTGAGCCAAAGCCTGGTGAAGCTGGCTTAAGTGAGCTCTTGTCTCAGGTGCTGGTTTTGCACTTGAGAATATGAGCCAGGTTGTAACGGATCCATTTATTCAAAAGACACAGAGGCACAGATTGGAGATCCTTGGTTTGTCAGCTGACCCACTCCTGTTTGTGGTCTCTATACTGATGCTTTGTTTTCGGTTACATCCTGCAGAAATTCCTTCATGGAATTGAAAAAACCACAGGGCCAGGTCAGGGCCAGTCAGCTGCTTTTCTTATTTCAATTAATGTCTTGTTATCCCTCTGTAGAAGGGAAGTAAGAGTTAGGAAATAAACATCTGCGTACGAGTTGTGGAAGATAAAGAGGGCTTTGTTCTTCATATCCTGCATGTGGTTGAAGTACTGATGAAAATTTGAGTTGCTGTCTATGTGTGGGTAGTTAAATCACGGGGTTCCATCCCCTTGTAGGCCCTCACAATTGTATCACATTGCATGAATGACTACGTCAAGGAATCAGAGAATAATCTGTGATTCACAGAAGTAGGCCAATGCAATTAGTGAAATGCTAAGCCTTGTAATGTAATGTAACATATGCCGTCTGCCCGATTCCATCCACACCAGTTTCAGCAGGTGAACATTACACGAATGTGTTATTTAACAAACAAAGATCAAAAGCTTTTAAAGATAAGCCATCTTGCAAACATTAAGCTGAACAATTACTGGATGGTGCTGAGCGAACGCAGCACCCAGGCAGGGGACACACTCCCTATTTACACATGTGCAATGAAAGACCAAAGAATAAATCCTTCTTTTCAACCTTTGGAAATGTGAGAGTTCCCCCCCAAAAATAATTTCTTCATGTCATCCTTTGTGATTCAATGCAATGAATCATTCGACGCCACAATCACTTTCAAGGAAACTAAAGTGGATTAAGAAGAACAGGATTTTAAAACTTTGTGGTTTTGTTTTTTTGTTGGTTACGGTGTTTTTCTTTTCTAGGTTATTGCCCTAGAAGAAGCTTTCTGTTCCTGGAACTATGTGGGGGCCCTCTGGCAAGCTGAGTGAGACAGAAGGATCAATGACTAAGCCTTAGTTTTGCTACCATGCAATAGAGTTGTAGGTGCCTTGTGAAGCACCTGAGTGAAATACTTCATCCTGCCTGAAAAACAGAATTCTTCTTCTAAAGGAACAAGGGACTCACCATGGATCCCACAGGGACTTCCCAGCAGCAACTGCTCCCATCACAATAGAAACCAGTACTGGTAAATCCAACATAAAACCACTGGTGGAATACTTGCATTTGTTTCCAGATGTTTCCAGATGACAGGACTTACCCATTTCCATAGCTAGCACACATGTAAATCTCACTCTGTCCCCAGTGTGTTGGTGTGCAGAAGAAGAAATATATATTTTATATATATATATATATATATATATATATATATATATAAAATGAAACCCTGAAAATACTAGGTGGGGAATGAACTTGTTTAGCTAAAACACTGGATGTCTTCGGTTAGTGGTTTATCTTGAGGAAGAACTAACACTGAAGGACTCAAGCAGTTCTTGGGATCGATTGCAGAGACAGGAGGAAGAAATAGTGAATCTCTGTGCACCAGCAAAAAAAAATTGAACTCAGAAACTATGGAAGCTTTGAGTGTGGAAGTCAACAAAAATTACCAGAAGCGAAGAGAAAATTGTCTTGGATTTATGACCAAGGAAATTGTCCATTTATTCTTTTGTGCTTAAGGAGAAAGGGATTCTGCTCACAGAAAGCAAAGAAGCACAAAACCAGGTATATAGACCTGAAGGCCATTTGTAAATCTAACCATAAGTATTTTATCGCTTTATGGCTATCTTGTGCTTGTCTGCAGTTGCTGAGGTCCAGAGTTAAAACAATTAAGGCAGTGTCTTTTGGTTAGTGGCTTAAAGAACAGCAGGAGGGAGTTAGTATTTGTTTGACATTAAATAGGGGCAAATTGCAAAACTAATTAAAAATTAACAAATATCAGGCATGATTAGAATGAGAATCAGTTGGAAAAAGCTCCGCAGGGAGAGCAACAGGGTTAAAGAGCATCAAGCTGAGGTCCTGGCTTATAAACTCTTCCTACAACTGACTAGTGGAAAACCAGCACATGATGGGGATAACTCACATTCTCTAAGCTGAGGTGGCACCAAGAAAAGTGATGTAGCTGCAGGAGGTCACTTTTGGGTGAAACAATCTCATATAAAACCAATCCA
This sequence comes from Columba livia, assembly GCF_036013475.1. Classification (NCBI taxonomy): domain Eukaryota; kingdom Metazoa; phylum Chordata; class Aves; order Columbiformes; family Columbidae; genus Columba; species Columba livia. The sequence goes on along the minus strand of NC_088605.1, from coordinate 75,980,382 downwards.
TTTAGTGTTTTCTGTCAGTGCAAAATTATTCATCAATTTCAGTGATTTGAGGTTTAATTCATATGAAGACTGGAGCTTGCCCTGTTAAGATTCCTGCTTTTTTGTCATCTTTTCTCCTCAGCATAACAGAAAATAACAGTAAATGCCTCCAAATTTCCAGAGACGAGCCTTTTAAGGTCATTATCGGTACTTTCATTGCCTTGCCAAAGTCTGAATATGTTCCACCTTGCTGTTGCTTCCCTTACAGAAGTCTGACATTAACAAGACTCCTGTTTGGGGTGAGTCATTCCTGAGAGGTTTCTGCTTTTGAATACTTGGTCCTTCATTGCGATGTTGTGAAAATGTTTATTTCTGCTTTCCCTCATCCTTCCAATTTTCTTTTCAGGAGAAGCAGATAGCATAACAGTCTCTGAGAATTATTAAGACTTTCAAATGGCCAACATCTTTCCATTATTTGTTCCTCTCCTTTGTTTTATAAACTGCAGACTTTCAAGAAGTGAAAATCAGAAGGGAGCCTTCCACTTTTGACAGATGCTGCCATCTAACTATTTATAACACCTTTTTTGTTGTCAATTTCAAAATGCAGAAACTCTTAGTGGCAAACTGCAGTGGTACTTGCTCTTCGTGTTTGCTGCATGTACTGGGAATGTTACTATAGCACTACTTAGAGGGTTAGAATAGTACAATTGGCACTTCACCAGAAACGTTTCTGGATTTGGGTGCAACTGGTGTTTAAGAGCTTTTTGGTAACAAGAATAAATGAAAAAGCTTAAAGTGCACCATGTGAAAAGCCTTAATTTTTTAGACATTGATATTTTTGTCATCGTCTACTCAGGGAAGGAAAAATACCTGGACATTGATGCAAAACATTTGATTTACTCATACATATCTGGGACCATTCCATCCACCCTCATAAAATTGCAGGAAAACATAAATTGCTTGAACTACGACTCTTTTGATGTCTTACCCAAACTACTTGCTGTAATCTTAAGGCTTTTGCAATATCTTCTTTATCTGCGTGTTTTTCTTGGCAAAAATAGATTTTTCCAAGTGCGTTAAGTACCTGTTTAAGTTGTATCTGTCTCCATGGTGGGTTGTGTTGGGGTTTTTTTTATGTGTGTGTTGTTTTGTGGTTTTTTTTTTCTTTTACTGGTTTGATAAGTAAGATAATTTCTTACCCGAAATTTTATGTGTAGTTCTGACCTATTTAGGAATGTCTTGCTGCATTTTTTGACATACAATAGTATTTTATACTGGACATCAAAATTGTGGACATACACCATCCCACAAGTGATGGAAGCTCCCCCCAGACCTCTGTACATTAAATAATCACTGTACCTCTGCAGGGCACTGAAACTGAGCCAAGATAATGTACCTGCCTGTTTTCTTTCTCGGTGTTCAGCTTTTCCGGAAGCTGTGATGAAACCGCTCGCCCGTTCAGACAATGCCCCGTGTGTTTGCACTGATTCTGATAGAGCCAGAAGAAAGCAGGTTGCGACACGGGGCACATGGGGACCTGGATCTGTGCTTTGGGTGGGGTTCAATATCAGATGCAGGGTTGCACCAGGTGGCTTGCACGCCTAAAGATAAAGCCAAGTTGGTTGTCCAAGCCTAAATGTTAGGCTGTCAGTCTGACAGCATGCCTGAAGGCAGCTTTCACACCTCTTTACCAATCTCCTGACTTGCTTGAATTGACTTGAATGAATTATTAGGGGAGTTTTTGCTTATCCAGGGAGTCTCCTGGATTTGCTAGACATCACCCAAGCCATCCTCATCTTGTTTCCATCTCAGTCTTCCTGCTGATTTGTATGTCCCAGCAACAGCCTGAAGAGTTGTTAAATTAATGTATATCATGATTAAGTTACAAGAGACATACCCATCATTAACCAATTGACATGACAAATGTTTTCTGACCACCTGCAAAACAAGGATATTTTTCAAATTTTAGATCCTTCCGCATGACAAGAGGGAGACAGAAGATTAAGTGATGCATTGATTAGAAGCAGAGTCCTTAGTTCATGTTTAACTGATAAGGAATAGATGTATTGTAAGTAAGAAATGAAACAATTATAACTAACATCATCAATTATTTCTTAGTATAGATGAATTTCAAAATTTCCCGAAATTGTAATGCATATGTAATAATTATGTGAATATAAGCAAGATAAGAGCATCCAGTTGTTGGAACAATTATGGAGGATGATCCCCAGCACTGATAAAATAAAGAATGCCACTTAACAGTATAATTGGCTCTACTCTTTAGTTTATTTCTTCATTTCAAGAGAGACAGAGCCCTTGCTTGGGCACCGCTGCCTCTTTTCAGATGCGATTTTTCTCCTTATTCTCTTTTCCTTATTCCTGCATTCCCCAACATGAGATGATACTGTGTAATTTCCTCCTGGGCTGTGTGTGAAAAGCATGCAGCCTCCTTAGTGCTGGACACTATCTGTTTCTTCCTGCAGGATGCACAAACCAAATAAATGGATTTCCTGTCTTCAGGCAATGGAGAAACATTGCAGAATATGTTCAGCACTCTGTATGGCTCTTCTTTCACACTAAATTCTTCCTACTGAGTGCCTCCTGCTTTGAAATTTCCACTTATGCTGAGATGTCAGTAAACTTACTAAGTTCCTTATAATTTCTCTTTTAGCCAAACTCTACTATTATACAGACTTTCAGTAATACACTTCTGTTTTTCCTGTAGAAAAACAGCAAAATCACTGGAGGGTTCCTCTGAATTTTCTATCACAATATTGAATATTTTTTTGTTCTTGACAGTGAATGTAATATTTTGCAAACCTTTGAAAACTGTTGAGTTAAAGTAACTGAAATTAAAGCTGTACATTCATTTAAGGAAGTCTATATTAAAAAAAAGAGGAAGAGTGTTATCTGCCTACACCTTGTGCTGCTTATCTCTTGTGGATAATTCTGGCCAGAAAGGAAATGAGAAGAGTCTGCAGATGATAAAATCTGGCTAGCGAGGTAAGGACCCCTCTTTTCTGCGGAGATTTCTATCCCTAGTAGAAGCTGAAGAGTGACATTTCTTTTTCCAACTTGCGATACGTGAGTTGCCTTCTGATAAAAATCAGGAGGTGTAAGGGTTTCAAGGACACTGCATGAGACACAGCACAGTGCTGTGGAATGGAAGTAAAGAGCTTATCTGGGGATCCCTATATGTGCAAGGCAGAATTTTGTCACCTGCAGAAGCACATTACTTAGACTTCATTACTTGGTGGCTCAGGAATGTATCTGAATTCTTTAGTGGAATTTAAAAAAAAAAAAAAAAAGGTAAAAAATGTTGGCACACATCCTCTAAGTTTAGCATAGTTTACATTTTCTCACAAGGTTTATTTTACATTGCTCTTTTTAAGCAGAGAACTGAACCAAAAGCAATCACAGGCAATGCCAGGATTATCTCTTTTAGCACAAAGAGTTGCTGGAAACAAGATTTGTCCTTTGTGTGACTTTGGCTGCAAACATTTTAGCGAACCACTAATGCTGCGGATGATGTTTTTGTTCCATTGCTGAAGCTATCTTTGACCTCATTTCCTCACATTATCCACCAACCAGAGGCTAATCAATAGAAACTATTTGCAGTTATTTGTAGCCCAATGAAAACCACAGATGGTCCAAAATCTGATGTTATATGTGCCAAGAGTGCTGCAGTAATAATTTTTTTAGTGTTGCTGCTGCAGATTATGGTGCTAATGATAGAGTCGTTTAGGTTGGAAGTGATGTCTTGAGATCTTCTAGTCCAGCTCCCCTGCTCAAGCTAAGGACCAGGTCCAATTGGGTTTTTAGTATCTCCACAACCTTCATTCTTGTGTTCAGATGGAATTTCATGTGCTTTAATACATATCCATTGCCTCTTGTTCTGTCCATGGGCACTACTGACCAGTCTGGCTGCCTTATTTTCAGCCCTTTCCCTTCAGGCTTTTGAATCTTACACAACAGAAAAATGCAACAAAACCTGGCCAGTTCATGATTAAGCCAGACATAAACCCCCTTATTCCTAAGCAGCATCCTTGCAGTGGCCAAATGGTGACTTAATTTTTAATAAACTTAGTAGAACAGACAGAACATGGATGTCAAAACCACATGGATGTTTATAGCTGTTTTTCTTCTCATCCTCATAGGGCACAGCCCTGAAAGTTCTCTCTTCTCTGAATTTGAAATCAGTGACTATATTCTGAGTCACACCATGGGAGGGTTATTTAACAAGTCCTGAATCATTCTTTGATTCTGAAATAGCGAAGACACAAGCCTGGAAGAAAAGTTCCGTGTTTTTGTGTATGACATACATGAGGAAATGTAATTCTCAGATTATGAGTGCTGTATACAATCAACCTAACTCGTGGTAGTTTATGAAAACGTTGTTGTAAGTAGATTTGCCAGAAGAAATATTTTACCTAATACTTGGAGATAGGTATCTTTCAAGCAAAGAGAATAATGACTGCTGAATAAGTCATCCAGCTGTCTTAGGCCTTTATGCCTCAGAGAAATATTAGAAATTGATGTTTACGTGGAAATGTCTCCTAGTAGCACACAGTTAAAAAAAAATAATAAATCCCTCACCAAGTAAATGGAAACTATTAGTAATTTGATGAGATCAAGTGTTTTCTTGTAATATACACAACCTTAAGCATTACAGGGTGCTCATCCCATCCTCAGGGGCATATCTGCCATGAGACGTGGTCCTCATGTGTCTTCAGCTGGTGCACTGGGGTTTTCATTAATTTGAAAATTTGATTAAGGTAATTTCCTGGCACTGAAGCAGTGCAGGTAAATGCAACTGTAAGGGCTTTGTACTGTGAAAGGAGGGACTAGTAGTGAAGGTCCTTCAAGAAATAGAACGTTTATGATCTTGCAATTTGTGTAAGGGTGACTTTTCAGGGATGGAGAGAAGTGACACCCTGACCAGCTGACACAGACCTAGTGAAAATGTGAAATACTGTGGAATTCAGCCGCCTCTGAGTAAGAGACAGAAGGACACCTAAAATGTAAGATACTTGGGCTCATTTAGATTAGTTTTTCCCTCTTTAAATATGCTCTGGATGACTTTTACTCAGAATGTTATGGATCGGAAGGGACCTGGAAAGCTCATCCAGTGCAATCCCCCCATGGAGCAGGAACACCCAGATGAGGTTACACAGGAAGGTGTCCAGGCAGGCTGGAATGTCTGCAGAGAAGGAGACTCCACAACCTCCCTGGGCAGCCTGGGCCAGGCTCTGCCACCCTCACTGAGAAGTTTCTTCTCAAATTTAAGTGGAACCTCCTGTGTTCCTATTTGAACCCATTACCCCTTGTCCTATCATTGGTTGTCACCGAGAAGAGCCTGGCTCCATCCTCCTGACACTCACCCTTTATATATTTGTAAACATTAATAAGGTCACCCCTCAGTCTCCTCCATACTAAAGAGACCCAGCTCCCTCAGCCTTTCCTCATAAGGGGGATGCTCCACTCCCTTAATCATCTTTTTGCCCTTTGTTGAAAGCCATCTGGTCACTTGTAATTCCAGCCACTCTCCTGCATTGCCAGCAGGGAACTTGCCAGACTGAAATCAGCTCTGCAGGTTGCTCATATCGATTGACAAGAGATGTCCTGCCTGAAAAATTGGCAGTGACTGCCTTTGTGGGTGTCCCAGGGTGGCCAGACATGCCTTAAAACATACCCAGGACTTTAGGGCTCCGGAACAGACAGTTCAACCACGAAGAGCTGCCATGTTATTGATTAAATCAAATACAGATGTGGGAGCAGACCTAAAGCAACTTGTAGTTAATAGGGCAAACACTTCTTCTATAGGGAGAAAGTTATTCCACATCCGCTTTTTGTAAGTCTTGGTGTGCATCCTTTGAAAGAATTAATGGTGGTCAGTGTCAGAAGTTGATACCGAGCTGGGTGAAACAGCTCTGACCGTGGCTTGTACAGGGTCAATATGAGCACGGAGTAGTTTCAGAAGAGCTGCGAGACAGGGTTATATAAATTATTGATACCTTAGAAGTAGGGCAGGGTTAAAGTAACGTCATTGTGCCACTTCCAAAGAATATTGGTAAATCACAGGAGACAACACAACAGATTATCAATGAAAAAGCTTAAGGAATAGCGGATAAAAGTATGATGTATAATTTAAATCCAAGATAAAAAATCAAATACTTCTTATAGGAGCACTTAGTCAGGAAAGCTAAGGGAAAATGTGCTTTGGAATATGTGTGTGACAAGTGGGACAAAAGTTAACACGTATGGTTTTGCAGTCCACACCCATTGCAACAACTACCTGTAGCAGAAAAAAAAATACATGTATATTTTTTGCAGGGTTGAAGCTTAGCAAATCCTTTCTCTTATTACTAATACTAGAATCTTGTTTGTCTGAAATTAATGTTTATAGTTATATATTTATGGAAACAGATCTTGAGCTGAAATGCATCACGGCTAAGCGATTTCCTGAATCTGTATGCAAATGAAAAACTTGATAGAGTAAACTATAAATAACTTCATTTGGAAACTCATATTTGAGTGAATGATGACATTTTCCATAAACATCCACTCAAATTTCCAAGTTGCTTGGAAAATGAAAATGAAAGAATGATTGCAAAGCAACAGAATGGCCTCATCGCAGCTTAAATTTTCCACATGTCCAGCACAATGTGTTGTCTGTACTAATTAACGTGGAGCTCTGTGCTTAGTGCCAGCTTCGAAAGCACCTCCCAGCACTGGAGATGTTTTGGCTCTCAGTGATAAGGAGGTTGAGCTCTTCTTGCAGGCAAATGCGAGTGCCCTGGCACAAGGTGACGAGGAGGATGTGTTTGTGATGGGCACTTCTCTCCTTGTCAAAGGCTGCCAAGCCCCTGTGAAAGCTTTTAGAATGCTGGAAATGGCCCCTGGCTGGTACAATCGATCACACCACTTTGGGTGATCAGGTGAACTCGTTTACATGTGCTGCATCTTCTCCAAATAACGCTGTTTTCCATGCGTACCCTTTGGGGCTAGTACATGTGGTACCAGAAGAAAATATCCTGACTGCCTGCTATCTTTTGAATATCAACACAATATATTTTATAAATAACATGGAAAATGACGAGGCAATGAAGCAATTAATTGATTTTATAATGAAGCATGAGATCAAATAGACTTTGAGCTAGAGTTGAGAGAAGCTGGTGTCTGATCTGATTAAGATCAATGTCATTTTTTGCCTGTTGGAGTCCAGCAGCTGCTGGTGAACAAGTAATTAGACTTAGCTTAGCGGTCACAGAACAGTTGGACAGGTTTTACTCAGTGATATGCGAGCAACAGCTCAGTCTTATGGGTGTCAGTGCAACAGTGATGCAGCTGTTTTGATGTGACCAGATTTATATATTTTATGAGGAGAAAAGCGGGACTGCAAGAAACTCCACTGGGTGCTTTACTTTACCTTTTGGTTGCAGCATAAGCAAAGTGACAATAGGTGAATTTCTAGGAAAGTAATAGTTACAGTCACCTGATGCATGCCACAGAAATCTCAGACTGAAGGGGGCTATTGTGAGAGCTAAGCAGGATTTGGAATTGCCTTGCACAAGAAAGTCTGGTATTTGCACGCAGAGCTTTGCTGATATGAAATAAGTTTCAAATTCTGTTTGTTTATTTGTTTCCCCCAGGAATCAAAGTCCTTAAAAATCAATAATGTACAAATGTAGAAATATTTTCAGTCTCAACAAGATATTTTAATGCTTCAAAGTTCCTAAATTGCACATGACTTGAATTACTGGAATCTCCCAAGGCACTTTGTAACTTCGGTACTAATCCAGATTTTCCCATTTTGAGTGCCTTGGAGGGGTGGGCAAGGGAAAAGGAGTTCTTAAATATGTCTATCTTTTATAGATATGCTTCCCTTACCAAAATAAATCTCCTGTGAATCACATACTTTGTGTGACTCTCATACATTAAGCAGTTCAACCAGAGAGAAACTTGTAATATCAACCCTGGTTGAGAATGGGAGTCAATATATTTCCCCCAAAGCAAAGAGAGAGGCAATTTCCTGCTTTGTTAAATCATGTGAGTCAGCTCAGCAAAATGAAAGACACTAATTTCTGTATGAGCCAACCCAAAATGAGATACTGATTATGTCTTTTTAATGTTCTAGATTAATACAGAAAAATTTCCTGTAAAATCTCTGATTCCCTGGAAAAAGTTAGTTGAAAATGCATTTCTGTTCAAAATAATCCCAATAAAGAGCTCTTGGTTAGTTCTATTTAACATATTTAGGGTATATTTAGTCCTTTGCTGAGTTCTTGTTTTTAGGAAAACATCGAATGATGAGTAATATTAATACATTGCTGCATTATCCCCATGATTTTTAATTGTGTTATTGACTTTCTAAGTTATAACTAAGAGGCAGTATTAAATGTTTGAATTTTTTTTGCCGGTGTAGGATACAGAAAAATCAGCAACTGAGGGTTTAAAGTGTCAGGCAAATCTTTTAGCCCAGAGAGCTAAACTATTCTATGCTTCTGTGTTTTCAGAAATATGGTTTTTACTACCATAGTAACACTCTAAAGGTCTAAACAATTTTGTGTAGTTAATATTAAAAGTGTATATATATGTAATCTTTTTTGCTCTGTAACAAAAATAATTTAATTCTTAAAAAGGTACAAGATAAATGTATGCAGTAGGCTTATAGTTAGAAACTATCAGTCTCTTCTTTTGAGTCCTTTGCTGTCTATAAAATGTGAAGGACACAGTAGCTAACACACTCGCATTCAGAAATTCTGCTTTTATACTTCTCCCCAAAATCTACCAAATATCTTTTTGTCCAAACCAGTAAAGGTTTAGCACCTCTGTTAACCACAAAATTTGTCAGTATAAGCACACGGAAAAACCACAGTTTTGGAAACTAAATCTAAACCCCAAGCTAAGTTTGGTAGGTATCTACATCTCATACCTCGAAGCCAAGATTTCTTTGGAAGACATTTTTGTAGCAGCACTTGTCAAGTTAAAATTATCAGTTTGCTGGCACCCTGGCTGTTGAGTATGCTGAGTTACCACTTTTAAACAAAAATATTTCATAATCATTAAAGTAAATTTTATAAACAAACAGTTCTATGTTTTTGGAGTTTTGACTGTAGCACATCTTTTAATGAGCCAATTATTAAACCATGTCAGTGGCTGTGATTTTTCTTCCGCAAAGGAAAAAAAAGATGCCTTCATCATCTCATCTTCTTTGACTTAAGTACTTCTTTTCATTCTGTCTGAGATACATTTTGCCTGCAGTCTTTTTATGAGATGTATGACCTCTCTAGGAAATACCACGTTCAGAAGCAATCATTTGGTATCCAGCTCATGCTTGTATTTCCTTCCCAGAAGTGATGGCTTCAATTAGGTGGATGTAGAGTCACTGTGAGATGAGGCGAAAGAGTTGAGAATTGCCATGGAGAAAGCAGGAGGATCTCCAGGTGACACAAGGCAGTGGTGATCAGGAGCTGGGAAAATGCTCATGCCAGGAAGGAACTGTAGAAATCATTGTACATGCCAAATCTGTCAAGACTAATAATTAGTATTAGCAATAAGTTACGTGATTATCATCAGATCACAGTGAAACAGTGACAGGAGATTTAACAAGATGTTTATGTAGTTAATTCTTTGGTTGATGTATAGTTTATGAAGTGCTACTATGGTAATGAAAAATGTCTTGCCTTCAACGAGGCCACATAATGAAATAAAACAAGTCGGTGCATGGGTAAAAATGGGGTTGTGCAATTTTACATGGTGCTGCACTGTGCATCATGCTATTTTCATGCCAGACCAAATAGGATCAATGAAGCCTGAAGTGAGAGGCACTGAAAGAAATAAAAAGAAAGGAGAAGATGCAGCCTCAGCTACATCACAAGCAATGCAGCCCAGAGGCAGCTGTGTTGAGGTGCTTGTTGTGTTGCAAAGTTGGCTCTGAAGGACAGTGCCTGAGAGCAAAGTGGATTTGGGGGCTTCTGTCTTGGCTCTGTGGGTGAACAAGGTACAGGTCAGCTCTGGTAGGCAAAGCAAGATGCTGGAGTCACCAGCTTAGTTTTCCAGGCCAAGATATGCCCTAAAGAAATCCCTGGTCAAGCTGGAACGGCAGACTGAGGTTTGTTCTAAGTATTGTCATGTTCATATTTTGGTTCTCTAGCTTTATTTCAAGCTCATCCAAAATTTAAACCTTGGCTTTACTGAATAAGCTTCGTGCTTTTCCTTTTGTTGTTTTTCTCCAGCATTTCAAGTCAAGCCAGGTGACTCATGGGTTAGACTTTCCCGAGCCCCAGGGCATGTGTTTCCCACACCACTTACCAGTAGGAAAGATATTTTGGGACTTACCAGTTCTGTTTCCACACTGTGAAACCACTCCCAACAGGACATCAGGGCGTCAGCCACTGCAAGATGTTTTCCAGTTGCTGGGAGGCTGGAGCCTGCCTGGGCAAGGACCACGAGGAGATCCCATGTCCGAGCATCCCCTTCTGGCCATGCTTAGATATTATGAAGAGCCACCCAGAGCAGAGGGGAGGAACTGCAAGCTGCACCTAACATCAGATGATGGAAACAGACTCTTGAGGGCCTGTGTTATGTCCCTGTCCAAACAGGGACAACTGCATCTGGTCTGGTTGTTGCAGTCTACTATGTTACAATTAACTGAGCAGCTACATCTATGCTTCTAGCCTATTTTGTCTGCAAATTACCACATGTGAATATGTATTGAAGAGGAGATCTGGATAGGTGGAGGACCAGGAGCAAAGGCATGAGTAGCTCATGTTACTCAGCCAAGTCAGGAACTTGAGAGGTCGTGGTGATGCCATCAGGTGCTATTCCTGTATCCTGAAAGATGGTCCTTCAGGATCAGTAGGTCATAGACATGCAGCTGCCTGTGCCAGAATACATTTCTTCACCATCTGATGTTGCTGGGATCTAGAGAGCCTGGAATATTCTGGCCAAATCTCTATTTATCAACTCTTGTTGATAAATAAAAACTCTCAAATAATTTTGGATGTAAATAGTTTGGTTGTACCAAACTACATCCTCAGCTATCATCTCTGTAATTATTATGTGTTATTTGGCCAAGGGAAAAGCTGGATCATATAAGCATATATGGGAGTGTTTAAAATATCTGTGTAGTTATCTACAGCTACATATCAGACAGCAGAAAGCATTGAGCTTTGGGGAAGGGTATCTATCTCTTAAACCACCTAGAGCTGATAGCTGGTTTTACGTTCCAGCCATCCCTCATTCATTCTGTGTTTGGGACACATGTTTAACTCATTTCAAAGCTTTCTTGATAAATTATTTATTGAGGAAGCAAAACTTGTACCTTTGTGCTTTGGTTTCCATGAGAAATGCAGGAAAGCAGCTCTGGAAGCAACTGTTCTTGCTTGTGCTTGTTGCAAAGGGAAGGAGGACACCAGCTGGTTGCAGAAGACTGGACACCTGAGTCCCATACCAACCCTTGCCATATTCATCAATCTCTTCATTTGTGTGCCCAGCTCTTAGGAAAATAAAACAAATGACAGGTTTTAGCTTCAATTGTTGATTTTAGCAGAGTGCTGGATTTTCAGTAATATCTATTTTGCTGGAGAAGGTAAATGCATCCTCATGACTTCTGTACCAGATGGGGTAGGGATTACAGGAATTCATGTGGCATGAGACCAAGAAAAGCCCAGAAATGGCTCAGTCCATGACAGAGAAGAGATTATAGACCAGAGATTGTGTGCTGGAGGGAAGAAGAGGGTTTTGAGTAGACATTTCTTTTGTATCTTCTGGGCGTGGGGAGAATGAATTTAAGTATTAATTATTTTTCTAAGGTATTTCTTCCAAATCATGCTTCTTTTGTGAAGCCAAAAATCCTGCCTGAAAGAATGATGGAGTGATCAGAATTAATTCTTCTTTAATTTTATACCTGCATTTGAAAGCCAGTCTCTCATGAAAACTGTCAAATTGTCACCTAGAAGGCACTACTGATGACTTATTTTCAGAGCACAGATGAAATCCAAGTTTCTTCCCACTAGAGGATAAATGTGTTATTATGCGTTTAATTCAGTTACTGCACACTATTGCTTCTTTTTTCTGAGGTAAGAATCAACAATGGTGGTTGTATTTGCCATTGTTGAAGATACTTAAGACACTAAACAGCTTTTTAAACGAATTTCTACTTGAAAAGCCATTTTATTCTTGGTCCGCCTTTGTTTTAGGACAATTTTATGTGAAGAGCAATTCAAAATACAGGATTATTTGGCCTAAAATGCCTGAAGAAATTGCTACATATCAGTCTTTGCATGACAGTACATCTTGAGAGCTTTTGGTGTTTATTACTATCTTACAACCTTAATTTTAATGGGGACTGGATTTTAGTTTCCCTGGTTTGAGAGCTGGTGGGTGGGAATAGATCACAGCAAAGGGACCTGCAGAGCTGGAACTGGCACCTGATCACCAGGGTGCTGTGTGTCAGGACAAAGGTCAAGAAGGTCCCATCACACGTGCCAAGTGCCGTAGTTAGAACATAGTTGACCTGTGAGCACACTGCATGGTCAGTGTGTCACCAGGGATGGCCAAAGGGTCAACATGTCACCAGGGATGGCTGGAGGGTCCGTGTGTCACCAGGGATGGCTGGAACTGTGTGAGGTGCTGTGGTGGATCCCCCCGAGCTGACAATTAACAGGGCAGAGCACTTTCTGCTAAGTGTTCAGGGCTGGGACCTCAGACCTTAACATGTAGTCCTTCTGGATTTTAACACTTGTCCCTCTTCAAGGACGTGCCGGTCGTAGTTACTTCACATCCCAGTACATTCTTCCCTCCTTTAGCGTATAGAAACTGAAGACCTATAGGGACTTCTTTGTTTCTCCTTCTCTCGTCTTAGAAGTGTTTGAATTAGGGAGCCAATACCAAGATTGGTTTTCTTTTTTTTTTAAACCTCTTTACCAAAAGCTCTTGTAAGTGTTGATAGGACTCTGATGTATTCAGCTTCCAGGATGAAATTCTCCAGGCTGCCTTTTTACGCAAAAGGATTTTGTTTTGAGCACTTGAAGTGTGAAAATGTTTCCGTTTATAGAAATAAATCACCTTTGACCAGACATGGAAAAGATCAGTATGGAAGATAATGGTACAACAGAAAAACAAAGTCTATGTGGTTGTCACTGCCATGACTTTGACAAGAAAAGTTGTGGCTTTTAGGGTTTTTCCATAAATTGTTGGAGAAAACTTTGTGATTGAATGAGGTCAGAGGAAAACTTGTGAGTTAGTAAAGAAATCAGATGTCTTCCCTGTGGAAAATTCTGGTATCACAAAATGTGTTTTTTCAAACAAAATGAGCGTTAAAAGTAAAAATGCTATATTTTGCTCACTGAAACGTTGTCAAACAAGCATAATTTGGGGTTGGTTTATGGGACTGGTGGCGCAGCAAATATGTTGACCGGCTAGTTTCAAGTCTCCACATGGAGCTACTAGCATGAGTCCCTCAGCCTAGGATCTTGACTACACTCAGAAAAAACATTTTTCTGACCTTTGTTAGGTAGTTATTTATTTACCTTGCCTACTTTAGTTACCTGAGCAATCAATTTTCTGTGACTAATTTTAAGGCACTGATTTATTTTCAGCGCTTTTCACTCAAACACATTGTGAGCTTAAGCATGCAAATGCTGCTCATAATGCTCAGTGAGTCCCCTTTGGTTGTGCTCAGTTGATTGATTTACTGTATTTTCCCCATGTCCCAGGATTAATTACAAACAGCTGAAATGAAATGACCTGATGAAGAGCTAATCTTGATGTGAGTGCAGAGAAGAGACGTGTGAGCCCAGTGAGCCTCTAGCTGGAGGCTTAGTTGCACCTCAATGCTGTAATTCATGGAGCCAACTCAAACCATCAACCAAAACCCTGTCAGTCTAAACAAGTCTGAAGCTTGAAAAAGTTTGCTCTAGTTGGCATTTCAACCTTGGCATCCAATTCTTGGCTTTAATTAGAATATCTTGCACAAAATCGGGTTCAGTTTGAGTCTGGCTCTGGGGTTTACAGTGTGTAGTAGCCTGACCTTCAAGATGTTCCAGCTCCAACTTGCAGTTGTAGGAATGAACAACAACATGAGCAAAGTGAGCAGTTCCTCAGAAAGGACATCTTAATAGTTTGCCAGGTTTCTCATATTTTTTCAGCGAGCAGCATTTCCACATTTCTGTAAGGAAAGAAAAACCAAGGGAGCCCACCTGTGGATGTTGGAGAGCTGATCGTTTATCATGCGGCCTCTGTTGCTTTAAAAAGTATTTAAAACAAGTTAGTGACAAAATATGCAATCAGCCAACAAATTATGAATTGAAATATTCTGAAACTGCAAAGACAGTATATAGTACTTCCGAAACTATACATAAATTTTTGTCTGAAAACAAATGCTTATGGAAAAAGTAAGCAAAATCTTTAGTCTCACAACATATCTAGAACACTAACATACTATTTTTAGTGTAAACAAAGGTAATGCATCACATAATTTAGGTAATAGATGCAATGAACAGAGAAATAACTATACGACTGATCAAAGATCTCCAGTATGCGTCATTTGGTGGATCTGAGCTTGCAGCATATAAAACAAAGGAGAGTTTGCTTCCTAACCAGACTGCAACCAGCAGATCACAGAGACAAAGCCAACAGGTGGACCTAAAAGATAAAGCATCAAGATGCCCAAGTACAACTGATTATAAGAGACAGCAGCTGATACTGATATTTTGTTTTACTGGGCATCTTCAGGGGAGTGAAGTAGAGCCTGACACATCAAATAACTGAATGGAAATAAGGCAGTTCAATCACAAGTGAAAACTCAGGATGAAGAGATAATGGTCAACATACAATACCAATGTCTAAACATCTACATATGACAGTGATACCACAATTTTGCTTTTTATAGTAGAATGCATAACAGCATATTGTGCTTTCACTGAAGCACATATTATTTTTTTTCTGTTCTGGCACATTATTCATTTTGTTGTAACATACCCATCATGTCTTCTGGATATTAAATGCCAAAGCAAACTTTGTTTTGAAACCTAGACCCACAATTTAGGAAGTTCTGCTGCATTCTCCAAGCATTTACAGATTACCCATATCTTGGTCATACTTTTAAGTTTTATGTCTGTAGTTGAATTTATATAATCTTCAAAATCATCAGTCTAAAGAGCTAATCTGTGGGCAGAAATAGTTTTAAGGATCTCCTGCAAAGCTGTGACCACTATCAGGCCCAGATGGAGGGGTGTCATAACAAGTCCTTTGTTTAAATTGCTATTTCTCCTCCTCCTTCTACTACTTCCAACTTTGTTTTCTCCAGGCAAAGCTCAGTCTCACAAATCCTCTCCATTCATGTATTTTAAAAGGGGAAGAATACTGAAACCAGTTGTGTTGAAAATATTGTCAATGCATTGAAGAAAAACATTTGGGATAAGAATGTACCATTTTCTGTGATTTCTTTCTGGGCAGAGTGCAGGAGTAAAAGGCTCTCGAAGAGCATCCCTGCCATCAGATGCCTTCTCTTTTCATCACATTCCAGTGCCTCTGAAGAGCTGAGCTTGACAAATGCGATACCAGTGAGATGCTGTGAGGTAAGAAATTCCTGTGCACCATTCAGTGCTGTTCACTTTATTTTCTGCAGTTACTCCAGCATCTTTGGGACAGGCATCGTGAATGTCAAGGCACGATGAAATTTCACTAACTCCAGGGTGACTTGCTGGCAAGTGACGATGTTTTATACCCAATCTCTGTTCCTTGATAACCCTGCAAGAAACCCAGCTGTGTGTTTAGGCGTGCGGATGCTCATACATGCAGCAGGGCAGAGCCACCCTGACCTGGCCGTGGGGATGGAGCAGAGACAGCCAGAGCTTTTGATCGACAGGGGGGGCGGTAGGGGGTGTCCGGCTGCTGTTTTCAGGGTGGTTACAGGGAAGGGAAAGCCAGTCGGGCTCCTCACAGCGAATGCATAAGAGGCCACGGGTGCGAGTGGAACCCCAGACACCGCCTCCCATCCCCGCGGGGAGCAGGTACGGGGGGGGCAGGACCGCGGGCACCGGCCGCCTGAGGATGCGCAGCCCTGGGGGTGGTACCCGGGGGGGTCGCGATGCTCCCGAGCTGGGCAGGGCAGGGCAGAGTCAGCCGGCTGGGACACTCTGGGAACGAGCCGCTCTGGGTTTCCATCCTTTTTTTTCGCACAGGCTGGGTAAGGGGGTGGGTGGTTTGCCGGGGGCTGGGTCTGCGAGTGGCTTTTTTAAACCCTGGGATTTGAAACGCTCCTCGGGATGAGTCGCCGCTCAGCGGTTCCGCACGGAGCGGAGGGAGATGATGCTTTCGGCTAGACCCAAAAAGTACGTGTCTAAAAGAAGGATTCGAAAGTGTGGGCAGGGAGAAGGGAGGGGAGCGTTTCTTTTCTGCTTTCTTTTCCAATTAATGGTTTAAATGAATTGTTTCTCCTTTAAAAGAGAAAAAAAAAATCATTGAAGATGTTTTGATTGTAATTAATTTCGATTTATTTTTTTGTGCAGCTGCTTCATCTCTCCCGAAAGGGAAATTTATTTTCTTTGTGCTGTTTTGTTTAGATTTTTAAGGATGATGGATTTGGTGTTTTGGCTGATGGGAAAAGCCTTGCTATGCAAGGGATGATGTAGCAGGTGATTGCTTAGGATGGTACTTGTTGCATCATCAAGATCTAGTTGCTTAAACCTTATTGTGATCTGTTCATTGATACCAGCAAAATTTCAATGAAAAAGGAGCCATGAATGAAGTCCTAAAGCAGATTTCAGACTTGTTATCCTTTTGTGAAGCTGATTAATGTAATGTAATGTGACCCAAATGAAGTGCTGTAGGAAGCTTTGTCAGCTGTCAATATGTTTAGCTGGGATTATTTGAAAACATACATTCAAAAAGGAGGGTTTTCTTGTGCATTACAAATTAGTTATGATGATTTGGGGCAGAAAACCAAGATAGGTCAGCAGACTAAATATGAAGAAATTGTGTAGCCCTGTTGTCCATACCCATCTGTCCTGGTATATCCCTGACCTTATGCTATTATAATACTTGGGATAGATTTTAGGATAGAAGATTTCCTACTAAATCTTTGATGATTTACGTGTACTTAATTTCATTAGCCAGCCCAGCTCTGGAGTTCAAAGAAGTTTGCCAAGAATATTTGCTCCTTTTTCTAGTTTTAAGAGTGGAAAAGAAAGGGTTGTGAGAGTGGCACTGGGAGAACCTCCAGCTTGGGAGGGAAGCTTCAGATGTCATCTCATCACAATGGATCATTGTTCTGCAATAATTCAGAAAGAAAAGAGCTAGGCAGGGTTTCATACAGTCTTCTTAAGTTTAGTAATAAACAAGTGGCAAGTGAACAGGGGTTTGAACATGTAACTCGTAACTCCAAATCATTTAAATGCACCAAAGCGCATTCTGGCACTACTAAAGGTCTTCACTTCTAATTGATTTTGACTTTTCAATTTCATCTTATCATGGTGGCTGTGTGGTTGTTTTTGCTGTTAAACTTTCTCTAAAGTTTCCTAGGGAGCCCAAGTTTTGTCCCCTGTCATTATGTCTTCACTGTATTTTTGATTAGTTCATGCTCTGTATTGCTTTCTCTTGCTATAAACTTAACTGTACAAAAATTGAGCAAGGGATTTAAAGTTGAATTTATTTTTTTTATATATTGTTTGCCTGCCATCAGCGGTTGCAAATTATCCCCCCAGGATGTCCCACACTTCCAATGTGCTGAACACGGTCTGCTTAATCCAGCAGCCCTTGGCCAAGCTGAGTTTCAAGCAGAAATTTTTGCACACACCAGATTTGGCCCAGAATAGAAATGTGTGTCTGTGTACTGTTACAGATGATTAAATGAGGCTGATAAACTCCTTGAACCACAAGAGCAATGTCATCAGATAAGATGGTATCAATGTGCACAAGAGTTCCTCAAAGTTATGCAGACCTAACAAGGAAATACGAAGTTGGAAGAATTGCAGCTGCAATACAAGCCAAGCTCTCTAAGCCCTGAAAGGTAGAAAATCTTGGTATACTGGTGCAAGTGAAGTGAAGGACTTACTCATAATGCAGCTGAGAGGCAACCATCAGGCTGACTTGCACAAAATGATTGCACTAATCAGCAGATTACTTGCCTTTGTTTTTAGAAAGAAAAAACACACCTACTTTTTTATATACTTGATAACTTTTGCTACAATTTCTATACCAAAACTTATGCTAATATTCAAATAGTGTAGCTGACTAAACCTTTAGCATGATAAGGAGTGAATGTGGCTTAGAAACACACAGCGTTGGCCTTTTGCAGGAGCCCATTGCACAGAAGATGAGTGTCTGCAAATGAGGGTTTGTGGGGACAGCAAGAGCACCAGGGAGCTCCTGGATTAATGCTCCTCAACAGGGCATGAGGCAGCAGTATGGTGGTGTCCTGGGTGATGTTTTAAGACCCTTTGGTAATCCACTTGCAATATAATTATTTTGTATTCAGCTGTGATGACTACGCAAGTGCTGTAAAAATGCTTTTCGGCTCTGTTATCAGTTCAGTGTTTACCATTTGATCGCAACAAAACTAACAGCAATGAATTGCTGTTCAAGTTCAGTACAAGTTTGGAATTAATAGCACCTATTTGTTTTCAGTGTGCTCTTAGATTGTGAAGAAATCTTAAATGAGCTTTTCTTCCCCCCACAGCTGCTGTGAGCAGATCATCCCTTCACCTGTTTTTCTGTGAAGAGATGCTCTTCAGTGTGATGCTTTTATCATCACAGAGATAGGACAGAGAAAGGACAGAGAAAGGCCCAGTGTGGGCCATGAACATGACTTGAGATACATGCAATGCTTTGTTAGACTTAATTTGTTAGACTTAATTTTGTTTGTTTTATGAGATTCTCTGGTGCATGTCACTCTGCTGGCTTCTTTATGTGCTTTTTAGACATAAAGTTTCCAAAGGAGCTAGTTTTTGTCTGAGAGGAGCAGTAGGGTTCTGCAGGAAAAACTCATGAGACTTTGACCTGGCACAGTAAAAACAGATTTGAACCCAGTCAGCTTGTGGGCTTCTCTTTTTGTAAAATGGCATTTCCTCCTCAGGTCAGAAAAAGAAGCTGCCTTGTGCTGAGATTTTATTTTCTGGTAGTTTATCATGGTTCCAAGCTGATGCTGCAAAGGCGATGTAGGACTTGATTCAGACGCAGAGATTATTGTGTGGGTGAGAGAAAGATGATGCTTCCTAACATACATGTACTAAAACTTCTGTTAGCTTTCAGAGAGTCTTGAAAAGTGGTCTGCAGAATTAAAACAAGAGACCACATTAGAACAACTACATCGTCCCTATTTTCAGTGTGCCACACGTGGCAGCGGAGAGGGAAGGGAGGATGCTCCTTCATTGCTCCAGCAAAGGTATCTTGTTGCTTCTCCAGATCAAAGTAAAGGCACTTGCTTCTGTGTGAAATATTGTTTCTTCCTCCAACATGAGCACTGTACATGAGATAATTAAGGTTTCCAAGAGATACAGAAGTTACTTTTAATATATACGCCAATTCCCACCAAATGCGTCAAAGGATACTCTTATTTTAGTATTTTAGAAACCTGGGAGTCTTTTGATTGCTGTAATTGCTCTTTAATTATGTCCATATTGCAGTTCCTTATTCATTTTCCAGTGCTGCTTCAGTCTTCCTCTGAAATAAGTCTTCAGTTATGCAGTAGCTTGCTAGTGGTAAATGGAGTTACCAGTTTGACTTGTTCATTGAACACTGGTCTATTTGCTCCTTTAGCAATGCTAAATCCACAAGGAACTTGTAAGTACTTCACCCTCCAGGTGACTAGAAAAGCAATTATCTCCTTCCTGGATGAGAGTTGATTTTATTCTCCTCTTGGAGAGTTAAGGAAGGTTGTGCTACTTCCAAATGCTTCCATTTGGCAATAAAGATTTGCTTATCACTGCACAGATGGGTCATCTTGAGTATACCTCACATGAATTTCCTCATCTTCTCAGTCATCTCTGTTACCTGTGGTGGCTGAGTGCTTCATTCTACACAGAGTATTTAGCGTACCCAGTGGGAATCTGTCAGACTAATATGCATAGGCCATTGGACTAAACAATGTGTTAGTGATCCAGTTAAATTCTCTAAAATTAATCATAAAATACTCCAAATTTTAATGGAAATCAGGCACCTAACGGTGCAGATAAACACCAAGGAGTATTTTCAGCAACACAGGAGAAGAGTCAGTACATCGCCTTCAGCGCGATCAATAGGTGTGAAGTGCCTAAAAACCTCTCGAAATCAGTCTGTCCATGCGGGACTTAAAGCCACAGCAGGAGAGACTTATAAATGAAGTGGAGCATTTAACTGCATCCTTCCAATCTGAGAAATATGCCCCCTCTACAGATTATCTATTGAAGTTAGTCTACAGTGTCTGGGTGCAAACTGTGTATAGGTTCATTTGGCTTTTGTTGTCTGTCCCCAGCGCCTTGTGAAAGTAAAAGAACGTAGGTAGGAAGATTTTCAAATTACTGAGTTGGGGTACCTGTGTTCAAGAGACTGAAATAGTATTTCATTTTACTTACAACTTAAATCCTTCACCCCTTCCGTGCGTAGAGGAATATTAAACAGAAACGAGCAGATATTACATGGGAATAATCCCCAGCTTAGAGCGATTAGACATTTCTTTGATCTAAACAGAAAATGAGCTCCACGGGGTTTATACCAATATCACAAATGTGCTGGAAGTTAACAGATTGGGAATGTGCACTTGCTGTATTCCCCAAATTCTTCCCCTAAAAACATCTGCTGCCAGATGTTGTCAGGTGTAAGACACTGGAGCTGGTGGGGGCTCTGATCTGACAGCTTTTAGCAGCTTTCGTGTTCCTGAATGTACATGATGGAAATATGCAAATGGCACTGAGAAGCTGGGGGATATTTCTTAAATTGTCCCCCACCCTACCATGCATGACTGAACTTTCATGTTGAAATATGGAAATGACCCTAGATGGGGAAGAATGTCTCTGGTTTTCAGTTTATTTCCCGCAGCAGAAAAATCAGTTTGTTTGTAAATAGGGTAATGTAGTGCGTGAGATGGGCTACTTGGTAAAACTGTAGTTCTTTACCTTCAGCTAGTAATTGAAATGTAGTTAATAGAGGAAATGTATTTCTACTGTTATCATTGTGCTTCCTTCATCATTCACCACACTTCATCATGGGTGACAGAAGAAAAAAAATAGAGCAGGGAATCCAGCAGGAACCAAATGACCACATTGATGAAAAATATTAGCTATATGTGGTTTTTTAAGTACCATTAGAAATACTATATAGGATTAGTATAAGTTATTAACATCTTGCCTTAACTGGTTTATTAGGATGTGTTTTCATCTTGTAATCACCCCTCGAAAAGCTGATGTTCAGCTGATCCTTAACATAATCCTTAAAATAAATGCATGTTTCCATAGGATCTATTTAAAATGTAGGGCCCACTTCTCAAGGCAGTTTTCACACACAGATCTTCTGGTATTAGCTGAGCGGGTCTCCCCAAGAAGCAGAAGAGTGCAATAAAAAGGCTGATGCATAAAACTGGAGGTGGCTGGTGAAGGATTCACACTGCGTTATCAACAGTAAGGAAGAATTATTATTAGTAATTTTTTAAAAAAGAAAATATAAAAGTCTAGGTGTCCAGAAGCCAGAGTTCAAGCTCTTTGAAATCTCAGGGCGGGACGTTATATCCACTGGCAGAGATCAGAATTTCAACATGTGGTGCCGATGTTTGTGGGAAGGCAAAGGAATTTCTTCATGTGCTCGTGTTAAAAGCAGCCTGGGATGGGTAAAAGGGACCAGGACAAGCTCCAGGAGCTCAAAGGAGGCAGCTCAGGTGAGGATCCCACCTGATGCCAAAGGGGTCAGGGCCAGTGACTTCAGAGCACTCTCTCCACCATGTGGCAAATGTAGAATGAAGGGGTTATTTTTTTCTCCAGATGAACTTTTATGTGATTATTGAGGAGCTACAGTTACCAGTAAGATGCTCAGAAGGAGAAAAATACCCTATGAAAATATGATGCAGAATGCATGGGAAGATAAAAACTTAAATGTTTTCTGTAGTCCTGAAGACTGCAAAATTTCTTATACTGAAGGAAATAACTGATATAATGTTTTGACTACACATGCTTTTAATATTCTCTAATGCTATAAAAAATATCACTTGAGATTCCTACTGCTTTATTGTTGTGCAGTGCTAACAGTTGTCCATGCCCTCCCAGACAAACAAATATGCACTGAACTGTAGTAGTCCAGATAATGTTGATGCAGAATTAACATTGATTAGCTTTGTTCAGCATGCTACATGCATGGCTCATGTTGCAATTTAGGGTGCATTTGGGCATAGCATCTGATAATTCTGGTCAAGGGGACAATATGTTGATTGTCTCAGGGGTCATGTTAAGGAACTGTAGAGGAAAAATGTTGTGAAGGCCTGGGCAATGCTACCTGCCTCAATTATACAAGTTGTACCAGTACTGGAACAGAAACACCCTCAGAAAACTCTGGTATCATGCTTTAACACTTTCTGGTCTTGGAAAGAAAATGGCTTGCCTCAAGGTTTGAATGTAGTAAATCAGATTAAGGCAGGGAAAAAAAGGTGCTAGTTACGTGCCAGTGATTCTCCGCAAGAACAGGGAAGCAATTAACACAGTGTTAAACACAAAACACATGGATTATTATTACCCCTGGATATATAAACACCTGACTTTGCTTATGTTGTTGAGTATCTAACTGGTTTATTCTCATATCGAGAACCTGATCAGGTTTTGGTGGTTTTCTTGTGTTTTTTTTTTTTTTCATCCTCCAACCATGTGCCATTAGGACTGGATTAATCTGTACTTTGTGGTGTTTAACACAGCACTGTTAACCAGAAGAAGCAAAGTTGTTAGCGTTTTTGTTCTGTTTTAATACCAAATATATTAACAATATTTTCCATAAGTATTCATTTTTAAATACATGATATTTAAAAAAAATGCCTGGCTAGCTCTACCGTAATTGCCACAGAGCAATGGTTTGCTGATTCTAGAGTTCATGCACACAAGGTATTCATTAGGCCACCAATTTTGTTGTTGTTTCAAACCAGATGGTGTTTCATACTGATATTACCTCTCACATGGATGGTCACCAAAGTTACAAGGAACTTAGCAAGTATTATCTGCTGACTTCTTCAGTTCAATGGACTGCTTCAAAAACATCTGTATGCTGGCACACATGGATTGCTCCCAACTCACCACACCTAACTGTTGTTTGCTATTTTCTTTAAAATTTCCAAGAATGACTGTATAGACTTCAGGTTTTTTTGTACAGTAAAATCAGTCTTCTGCTTTGTGAATCCATGTGGTGGGTCAGCACAGGGCGGCTGCTGTGCTGTTAATTCACTCCCTTGTTAGTGCACATTAATCCCCCATGTAAGCAAGGCCTTGCTTAAGCTCTTTTCAATGTAAATCATTTCCACAACATGAGCTTGCATCACTGACTGAAACGAGAGCATAAGTAAAGCTTTAGATACTCTTACATCCACCTAATGCCAATCATGCCACCATTTCTGAATTCAGTCCATTATTTTCTATGCCTACTCATTGGATGGGACTTTCCCTTGTCCTCCTTTTTTTAGCCACAATTTTTTGTCTTCTGCATTGCAATCTTTATTAATCTCACCAGCTGGAAAGCAGAAACAGATGGCTCTAATCATTTGGAGGTTGTTTTAGCACTAAAAATCAAATCACAAAAACTTTTATAGAATAAGTTGTTAAGTTTTCCATCTTTGTTTTGGGAGAAATAGACCAAGCTTATTTTTGTATCTATTTCCTGGTTCCTTTGCCAGCTACTTGAGGGACAAATGTTAGTTGTTTATCCTCTGTTAGGTGACAGAATTTTGATGTTGTACTCACATGGCATGTAAGGGTAAGACCACATTGTGATTTATGTGAGTTGTCAGGTCCAGCATCTCACAGAGTCAAAACACAAGTGATTGTAGCATTAATTTAGGAGGAGCCACATGAAGCGAGTACAGGACAGGCAAGTACACCAGAAGCTGGTCCTACTGCAGTTACTGGCATCTTCATGGACTGCTTCTTTATGTTTGTATTTTTGAATGAAACCATCAGGTTGCTCTGGACAGTGTCTTTAAAATCTCCATTTAGGAAATGGATGTGTCTGTGGGTCCCAGGAGAGCAAACAGAGGGAGGCAAAGCCAGCCCAGGGGAAAATGGACAGGTGAACATGCCTCATGTGAGTCCAAGAAAACTCACCACCCATTATACATTCAATATATTGGTTGGATAGAATGCAATGCCTGCCTTTATTATCTCTGTCTTATATAACATCATTAAAGAGAAGGAGCCGGGCTGTGACTTGTACGGAACACGCTTTTCATTTTATATTACATGGCTGTGTTGATACCGAGTACCTGCAAACACCATTTATCGACATAGACATGCTGAATCCAGCTGTTCATCACCATGGCAGCATGAAACAGCTGGAGCTGGGGCGGCATCTGGCAGCACGGCTTCTGACTTTGTAAGGGTTACAATTGCATCCTCAGGGCTTCCAGATTCACCCTTAATAACAAGAAAATGAGTAGCCTGAAGTATAACTGCGCAGTGTATTCCAGCAGTAAAGAGGTGGTGTGAGATGGATACAAAATCAATGCAGTGTTTAGCCTAAAAAGCAGAATGCTTCTACTAGTATAAATTTATTTTTTGCTGATTTTTAATAGTTGTGTCTTTTCATTCAGATCTCAAAGTTGTTCTTACCGCTATTAACATCACAACAAAAGTGTCTGCAGTATTTTCCAGACTCCTCTGAAGGAAGATCCCTTCTCGAAAGCCTGTGTAATCTAAACAACCCTCGCTTTAGCTTCTCACTGAGATTGCAGGCTCTGCCCGATCCCCAGCGTTTATTGCCTTCCAAATTCCACTCCATAAGCATGAATAGTTTATATTTCATCCAGTATTGCCATCAAGCTGTAATTCGAGTTTACAAATGCGTCTTGTGAGACATCTTTTAGCTTTTGACACAATCTACCATTCATAACTGAATAAATGAGGCAAAACCATCCAAGTTGGCTTATCTTCAGCAGAGACATAAGACAAGACACCTTTGGGTGTGAAATTCACAACCCATTTCTCAAGTGACTTTCTGCAGAAGTGAGCTCCCATATGATGAAGTAAAGCATAATACTTATGACTGGCAAGTACTACTTTGCCTGAATTACAATGTATATGTGATACTCCTCTATATAATAACCCTCTATATAGGAGTTAATCCTAGTGGATAAACTGGAAAGGAAGGAGAAAAAGGATCGTTTTCCTTTCTCTCCAGTTTAGTGTCTCTGATATGCATTGCCAGCAATAAGGCAGGGTTTCGATTTAGTGCATGCGCGCTGCTAAGAAGATGAGGTGCGAGTGACGGAGAGGAGTTTATCGCGGTTAATTTGCGTGGTTATGGTTCTGTGGTTCATTTGTGTGCCCTGAAAGCACACAACCTCTCACACCTCCTTCAAGGGGTAAATGCTTCACAGGGTGGCTTTTTTCTTGCTGTTTAACTGCTGGGAACAGCAGCGATGTCTCCCTGGTGCAGCCAGAACCAGCAGATGTTCCCTTTCCTTTCTTTCTACTTTTATAGCAACGTTGCCTTTGAAGTGTCACGCTGCTGGTCACCACTGTGTTATGGGCACAGTCTGTCAGACCACTGAGAAAGCTTAAAAGCAGCTCTCTGCTTTGAAGCCATAGCTTGTGTACCATTTACACCACCACTTCAGCCCCAAGAGCTTTGCTGTCACTGATGCTGCTTCAAGACCCGCTGGTTTGCAGATGTTGAGGACGTGCTGTGCATCTCACCAAGTGCTCCCTGTCACCAAATGCAACCTGCTCAGTGGGATTGGATGATGCCCACAGCTGGAACTGTTGTCCAGGGAGGGAGTTGTAGTGTGTGCATTTCAGAGGTGAGCAAGGAATAACAAGAGGCAGAAAGGAGAAGCAGCAGTATGGGCGGTCAGGAGCTAACAATAAAGAAAAGGCTGTTCTTGCCATTACGTGGTGATAAATCTGAGTTTAAAAATAATGTAGAGTTATTGGGGTTTTATTCATGTGTTGTAGATAAAGGACAATTAAAGTGTTGTCAAGACTATTTAATGTATTTGTACTTACACAGGCAATGCTATTTTGCCTCGTTTCACACCTTTTCCATGAGGAATTCCCAGCTTTTGCAGCACTGTAAGTCAGTCGATACGGAGTTTGGGAAGACCCAGGAGATTGAATGTTTGTAAGGGTGGGATTTGCTGTTGCTGCTCCTAATAAAACTGGATTACAATGGGCTATTCCTTGTGGAACTGCAGTTTGTGTTGTCAGCTAGCTCTGTGCCCCAAAGTTGCAGCAGTTACCTGGAGTGAGTTTTGTGCTAGCACATATTTGGCTTTTTCACATCATCATTGTAACTTAATGCTCTTCCAGTTTGTTTTCCTCATGTTTGTTTGTTTGGTTGGTTGGGTTTTGTTTTTTTGCTTAATGTAACCCTGTACTGTTAAATAAGGTAATGAAGGCTACTTGAAGGAAACTTGATTACAGAGGACATGAAAAGAGCTCCAAGGTGTGCATTTGATTTACATGAACTGTGGAAGTGAGTCCTGTGCTTTCCTTCAACAGGCTGAGCATGTGTCCCCACATGATAAGTGTCCTGAATGAGCTGAGTTGTCCTTTTCCTCTGTTTTCCATTCAGGGTTTGAACATGGGCACCCAGCCCCACGCTCTGACCAAGGCAGAGATACCCGCCCATGTTCTTTACACCGTAGGAACATGCGTGCTCATTATCGGCTCCATTGGCATCATTGGAAACCTCCTAGTTCTCTACGCATTTTACAGGTACGAAAATTCCTTTTACCATTAAGCTGACTGGCCTCGAGGTTCACATGTGTTTGTGTGCAGATGTTCTGCATTTGTTCCCTCTTGGATTAAATCTCCAAGCAAAGGCTGATAGCAACAAATGGGGGGAAGGCAACACCTCCCACCCACATACACCTTGACATCATTGATAAACTCAGTGTAAACTCCTTATGTTTTAAACCACCAAAGAAAATGAGAAAATAAATACCTTGTTCTGTAAATAATTCCATTTGAAAGCTTAAAAAAGAGTTTGATACTTTTAATGATGGGAACCACACCTCCTTGTTGCAGACTTCTGCACTCACCCTGTAGAATTTGCAGAAATACTTGGCAAATGCTGATGTTCTTCCCAGCTGCCCAGATGTGCTGGAAGGACCAGGAAAGCGATGCGCTGCATGAAGTGAGCTCATGCCACCAGCGTATTCCCTGCTTCAGGCAGATCACAGGATTTCTGACAGTTTGTGTGTTCTCTTGGCTTCTGACAGTGTAATATCTCATGAAAAAAACATAAATAGTCGCCTTCTGTCCTACACCGTGGTGCTGGATTTCCATATCTTTCTTGCTCACTGCTTGCTGTCGTCATGGTGATGCAGATGGGGCTTGCACTGCTAGAAACATCAATGGGGTTATGAACCAGGTGTTAGTTTCCTATTCTCAAAAGACTAATAAATTAGCTTGGTTATTTTAAACAACTCACTTTAAACATGAGATAGAGGAGAAACTGAATTCCCTGCAACTGTAGATGCCTTTGTGATTTTTGAAACACAGTGCAAGCTCTCCATTTTTCTTGAGATGTGTTTGTTTTCATTGCTGTGATAAGAGCATTAAATTGTCGATGCAGGAATATCTCTGTTCCAAGTCACTTCTTTTTCTATTATACATGCCTGACACTGTCCTGGATTCAAACTCTAGCTATCAAAGCTCTTTACTTCACCATGCAGCCAGTACAGGCTACTAGTACTAGTTCTAGGGGCTACTAGTTCAGTGTTACACCTTCTCAGTATACCTGTCAAAAATGCCAGTTTTAAAGTAGATTTGGGTGAGCTGAACTCACAAAGTAATTTAACTTTTGTAGTGGGACATAATATCTGATCAGAGCAACTAGGGTATATTCAAGCAAATAACCCCTAGTAAAAGTGATTCTTTATCATGTTGCCAGTATCTTCATTCCTCTTAGAGCCAAGTGTGATCTTGAATACCAGCTGAAAAGTTTCCTAGGAGGTTACAACTCCAAATATCCCTAAGAAGTCAGACTATGTGAGGTGGTGAGATGTGGGGAAAAAAACCTGGAAGTGATATTTGGTTCTTTTTGGATAAGCTTTGCTTGCAGACCGGCTGCTGCATTCACACTCCTTATTGTGGTGTTTAATGGTACCTGTTGATCTGCAGCTGAGTATTTTTGAGCTCTCTATGAGATGTATACAAACTGCAGTAATTGACTTAGGAGTGGCAATTGATTGTAGGTAACCACTGATTACAAGCTGGGTGATGTTTGTTTATGGTAGGAAGATATTAAGTCACTTGATTATTCACATTATCTATTTAAAACCATGTGTATTTCCTGTTTTTAAGCAACAAGAAGCTGAGGACACCCCAAAACTACTTTATAATGAATTTGGCCATGAGTGACTTCTTGATGTCGGCTTCTCAGGCACCCATGTGCTTTGTGAACAGCTTGCACGGAGAGTGGATACTTGGAGATATAGGTACTTTTCAACGCCAATTCATACCTCACCAGTTCT
Organism: Columba livia; assembly: GCF_036013475.1. NCBI lineage: Eukaryota > Metazoa > Chordata > Aves > Columbiformes > Columbidae > Columba > Columba livia. The sequence goes on along the minus strand of NC_088605.1, from coordinate 75,951,761 downwards.
ACACTGCCTGCAGCCTATTTTGGCCATATCAGTCCTGGCTTGTGCCGTGGTGATGGCAGCACAAGACTTTTGGGTGAGAACCCAAGTTCTTGACGTTACCAGTCAACACGATGGCACGTTTTGTGTTATAGCTTTGATTCTTCTGTCTTACTTATATTGGAAAGAAAGAAGTCAACATCAACATATAATCGTGTTACATTTTAGCTTGTAAGCGCAGATGCTATGTAGAAAAATTTTATTAAGTTGTAAATACTTTTTGTCTGTATTAGTTTAAGAGGGAGTTAATATTCTTATTTAGAAATGTATGTTGATATCCATTAGCATGTTTCTAGCAATCTCACATTTAATTAGGAAATGTATATAATGAAAATCAGCTGAGGACTCTGCAAATTTAAGCTCATTTCTTTCCAACGGCTAGTAGAAAGAAAAGGTGATGCGTGCTCAAATTATAGCTAAAATGTGGGCAGGTTCCTCAGCAGGCTTGATGCTCTGCTTGGTACTTTATACCAAATCATTGCGCAAAAATTTACACCAAGTAGTGGTTGCATATTGGTGGATGGTGCCCAGAGACAATGTATTATTTATTAGCACAGAAGGGGCTCTCCTTTTAGTTTGAGGATGTTCTTAGTCTAGCTCATCCCCTTAGGTAAAATCAGTGTAAACTATCATGCTGCCACAAATAAAGAAATTTAGTTGGGTTGAGTGGGATTTGGTCTTTAATTGCAGATTATTTATAAAGCCTTGAGAAGAAGTTCGCTCTAAGGTTGAATCCGGTATTTCAACTACCTCCCATTCCTGGTGGGCTCTTGTTTATAACCGCATATGGTGATGCAAGATCTCAGAAAATGAATGACCATTCAACACAGGTTTCTGAATCAAATTAGAGACAGCATAACTACAAATTTTCATCTGCTAGTGCAATGTTTGAATGCAAAGAAGGGAGGGAAAAGAAGCCTGTTTCATGTAAAACCTAAGGTTTTTTTTAAAGTACTGTTATTAAATATGAGAGCTGCAGCTATGCTTTACAGCTGGCCTTTCAGCCATCAAATTTAAACCGCTTCTGCTTTTTTTTCATTTTTAAAACCACATAAACCAAAATCATTTTTCAGAACGTCCATTTGTCATGAGCAGACAGATGTCTCCTGCAGCCTGGTAAGATCAATATATTGGGCAACAGTCCAGGAAAATGTAACTTTAATTAGATTGGATTTTCTTTGAGGCAGTTTTCCATTGATAAAAGGTTCCCAGTTGAGGCTGCAGCGGAGAGTAGATCCTGTTAAATATATGCATTTGTATTTTATTAATATTTGTGTTTCTTCTAATAAAAAACTTGAGAATTATTACATTGTGAGGCCAAGAAAATTCTTCAAATGGGAAAGAAATCCTGAGCTGGGAAAACTGGGCAGTTTAACTTGTCTGGCTCTGAGAGAAAACACACATCTGTTTTAAGAAAATCTCTGATGTTGACATTTTCTGCTCCAGGCTGTGACTTGTACGCTTTCTGTGGGGCACTCTTTGGAATAACCTCAATGATGACTTTATTGGCTATTTCTGTGGATCGCTACCTTGTGATCACGATGCCCCTGCGATCCATCCAGTGGACGTCCAAGAAGCGCACGGTGCAGATCATCGCTGCCGTCTGGCTGTACTCGCTGGGCTGGAGCGTGGCTCCGCTCTTCGGGTGGAGTATGTCGTCTGCTCTCTATCTCTTCCCATATTCCCTATGTAGGCTGCTTTTGCCTTGCTTATGAAAAAATGAGATTTTTGATAAGTTCTCAGGTGGATGCTAAGCCACCACCTGACGGTTTGTTGTCGTACCATCTATCTTTAACTGTTACAGTGCAGATAACCTCCTCCTCCCTACAGCCAGGTTGTACTTAGAATCGTAGAATAATTTCATTTGGAAGAGACCCTCAGGATCATTGAGTCCAACCATAACATAACCTAACTCCAGCGCTAAACCGTGTCCCTAAGAACCTTGTCTCAATGCCTTTTAAACCCCTTCAGGGATGGTAACTCCACCACTGCCCTGGGCAGCCTGTTCTAGTGCTACACAACCCTTTCTGTGAATAAATTTTTCCTAATATCCAATCTAAACCTCCCCTGGTGCAACTTGAGACGATTTCCTCTTGGCCTGTTACTTGTTACTTGGGAGAACAGACCAAGACCCTCCATGGTCCAAGCTCCTTTCAGGCAGTTCAGAGATCAGAAGGTCTCCCCTCAGCTCCTGTTCTCCAGGCTGAATCCTCCAGTTTCCTCAACTGCTCCCATCACACTTGTGCTTCAGCCCCTCACCAGCTTCATCACCTCCTCTGCACTCTTTCCAGTGCCTCAATGTCCTTCTTATGATGAGAGGCCCAAAACTGAACACGGTACTTGAGCAGAACAAGTTGCAGATGGAGTATTAGGCGTATCAGAGATCCTGGCAGTCAGGATCTCCTTCCTACGTGTGTACTTGCATTCTCAGACCGCACATGTAATATGGCTAACATAGCTCTTGAAGACTATCTATACAGTGCAGGGTTTATTTTAAGTGCTCAGTTGTTGGATCAACAAATGTGCAAGCTTCGGGTGCATGTTTGAATAATGTATTCCATGTATTTCATAGGTTCCTATGTGCCTGAGGGCTTGATGATATCCTGTACGTGGGACTACGTAACCTACTCCCCTGCAAACAGAAGTTACACCATGATTTTATGTTGCTGCGTGTTTTTTATTCCTCTTATAATAATATTCCATTGTTATTTATTTATGTTCCTGGCCATAAGACGTACTGGCAGGTAAGAAATGTAGCTGAAATAAGTAAATCTCCCTTTTCTTGTATTAGAAGATTTTCTCCAGAAAAATCTGACTCAAACATTAATTTGAATAGAAATTGGAAATAAAGTGGCAGATCATTAACAGCTGTAACTGGAGAAATATTTTGGCCAATCTAAAACCTAGAATGGATGTGTGTATTCTGGAGTAGGGACAGAAGTCCCCACTTATCCTAGAGTGTGGTAATAAATAGAACATGCAATAATTTGATAGTTCTGACTACTTGTATTTCAGATTTGCAACAGAAGGAACACAGTCCTTGTGCATTCCAGCAGTTTTCAGCCCCGAGGGATGATAAATAGCATGTAGCAATGGAAGCATCATCTGCTTTTGAGCTGCTCTGTAAACTTAACAGTCCTTATATTTTTTGACAGTTTTATTTAAGGCAGGCATCCCAGAAAACCTTGTGGTTCACTCAGACATCAGGCACAATATCTGGCTATGCTTGTTAGGAGACTCTTTTTTTTTTTTTCCCCTCTAAATTCTTGGTCTGTATTTGAAAAAACAAATCAGCAGGGTGTTAGATGTGCAAAGTAACCTCATTCTGTCAGCTACATTTCTCCTAATGAGCACATGACTTTTCTTAGGTTTGACCGAACACCAGCTGGAGCTGCGAGTCCTTGCCATTGCTCTCAGTGTCACCAGCTCCTATGGCTTTTCTCCACATGCAGGCACTTGTTCAAGTTATTTGTCTTCACAAAGCTAAATTCTGTTTTTACAAGCATGTTAAGCTGTATGGCTAAATCAAAGTTCTTACTGAGCTCTATTCTTGGTCTTGGTTCTTACTGCGCACTGTGTATATGTGTTTCATACTAAGCAAAATGATGGTGTCCTGTACACCTGTGAAGCACAGTGGCCACAAGATTTTTCTGTGCCTTTTGCTCACTAATAAACTCACTTTACAGGTATGTTCCAGTGCACTAGGAAGCAGTTTGTTCCCCTGCTGGCTGCAAAGTACTGCCTTCAGCATGAAACGTAGCTTCATTTAACAACACTGATATGTAAAAATGTTTATTTCTATGCTAAACTACATAATGCTAAACCACATAAAATCATGTTTAATAAAGTGTGGGGTGTTTACATGATGTGAAGAGAGACATTTTTTGGCAAAAATATTAGTACTGCCTGTTGTACTCACCCTTGAAAATACTCTTCTATGAGTAAACCTGCAGGGAAGTCAAAATGTCCCTGTAAGTGTTTGGGGTCAGCTTCCTCAGGGTGTTCCAGCACATGTTACCCTGGGAGCAGGAATTTCCTCAAGCTGTTCCTCCCTTGAAAAGGAAAAACCATATGATTTGATTTTGCTTCCAGCTCTGCCTTTGCTTGTTCCACCTCTGAGAGCAACGAGCGGCGGGGAACACTCATTTCTTCACCTTCCCAACCCAAAACCTTCCTCCTCTTGGCATGAGGACACAACAGTCCTGTTCTGTACTCCCAGGGGTTCTTCTGGCTCAGTCCCACAGGCAGATGAAGCTCAAGCAAAGTGTCTGGGACCATTTACTACATTAATTACCTCCTAGAGTTTTTAAATGTCAGAGGACAAAAGAACAGCTAGAGCAGAAAAAGGTGACAAGTGCTTCATTTTGCATATTGCTGAGAATGCATTAGGGATGTTGCACCTCACTTTTCCACCCTGCTGCTGATGTATCTGTATTTTTTTCCCCTCACAGAGACGTTCAGAAGCTGGGCTCCTGCAGCCGGAAATCCTACCTCTCTCAGTCCATGAAGAATGAATGGAAACTGGCAAAAATTGCTTTTGTGGTCATCATTGTGTTTGTCTTGTCTTGGTCTCCATATGCTTGTGTCACCTTGATTGCCTGGGCAGGGTAAGGGAATACGTAATCCAAAGAGCATGGCTTATTCTGCAATATAGACACAAGTATTGTTGTCACCCAGAAGAAACAGATCTCCCTTTTGACAGGCTTTTAAATGGTTGTTACACTAGAAGTGATGTTACTTGCTTTACTATATCTTTGTGAATAAAGACAGGAAAGGGATTATTTGTTCATATATTTTAAAACTGTTATAATTTTTTATCTGCGTTTTTGGTACATTTTCCTTTCCCCCATGAAAATATCTTTATATAAATTGGAGGAGTTACCTCTTTTCTCTCCTAATACCTGTTTTCTGAAGAAGCTTCTTCCATCCAGCACTGATGTTGCTGCTGAAAGCTTTTTCAGTTCAATTCTGTTTTCTTTTTCATCTCCATTGCCTTTTCCCAGGTGGTCACAACAGGGTTGCTATGTTTGGTTGGTTTGATTTTGCCTAGTGTAGAAACAGGGAAGGTGATTCTTTGTGTTCCTGGTCACTTTCCAATAGATAACTAATTGCTTGTGTGTCTTTCATCTTCTTCAAATGAATGAAACCAAGTGCACATTGTCAACTGCAAGCCTTTCATCAGAGCACAGAATGCCTTGGAATGATTTAATGTTCCAGGGGTATTTCTTATCAGGAGACCACAGCACAAAACCAGTCAAAGAGATTAATATGTTTTAATAATTTAATATTAAGCCATGGCATGGCTGTGTGTGATGTTTTTACTTTGTTTCAGTCGAGGCAACACCCTAACACCATATTCCAAATCCGTGCCAGCAGTTATTGCCAAAGCTTCTGCAGTCTACAACCCCATCATCTACGCAATAATTCACCCAAGATACAGGTACAGTAAACATATAGGTATGTGTATAAATGTGCATGCAAATGTGGTTTTTACAGTGAATGAACTGCCCCCATTCCCTCAGCTTCATCCCAAGTGTAATGTGAACAAGCTGATGGTCATTGGGAGAAGCTCTGTAAAAAGCGAACAATTTTCATAGAAGTTCTATGAGAGTTGTAGGAAGCCAGTAATCCAGACAGATCTGCCTGCAGATGAGAAATATTTCCAAATATACTGAAAATATCGCTTTTTTATTAGCAGGCTTGCTAATTTGGTCAACAAGTACTTGCCTTCAAAAAATAAAGCAGACATTTCTGCAATACTTGACTCCATGGAAAGAAGGCCCAGTTTTCATATTTGTTTCATTTAGTTGTTCCAGGTAAAAGCTTTTTCATTTTTTACCTTTTTACAAAATATCAGCTTTGACTTAAATTAAATTTTACACTACACTAATGTGATTCACTGCGCAAAATGTGATGTTGATCACTTCTCTGAAACATATCCCTTCTTTTTCTGCAGACATGAAATATTTCTAAACCTACGCCTTCATAAGCACATTATTCTACATTTGCATTCTACTTATTATTACAAATAACAATTACTGTATACTTTAAAACAGAAATCTGTGCCGACCCTACACAATTTCACTAACAAATACTCAGATACAATTCAGTCTCAATAGTTAACTCATGGTTAGTTGACATTCCTTTAATTTCTTTCTCAATTTCCTCACAGCTAGTGAATGAGTTTCTGAGCTGAAAGGTATTAATTCTGCTTTTTATCCAGGCCTTCTGACTGCAGTAGGGTATGGGATAGAGAATATAAAGATAATTTGTTCCCACAGAGCAGGTTATTACAAAGGTAGCTATGTATTGTAAAAAAGGATTTCCACACTGTCTCTCCAATGGGCAATCTACAAGATCAAGTGAATAGAATGATAATTTAATACACCATAAAAGACACTCCTCCAAAGAATCAGAAACCTTTCCCTTCACAGAAGAAGGTGTAGCAGAACTGTTATTCAGAATATCTCTAGAGTTTTTTGCCATTCTTTTGAAACATACCTACCACAAAGGGATGGGTTGCTTTGGTGAAAACTGTGATAAATGTATTAACGCCACTAGGTGGCAGGGTTAGTCGTTGGTACGAGGTTTGTTTTGCCCACGAAGAGGAAAAACTGCTAGGTTGCATAGCCTGAAATTTAGGATTTTGGAACTGGAAAGAAAGTTCATGGTTTTGAATGTCTGAGGCATGAAGGTGTGGTCGTCAGAGCAGTTAAAGCTTCTCAGAAGGCTGGTGGAAATATACCCAGAAATTACGAAAATTTATGTTTTGTTTCAAAATGCCTGCTATTGTAACTAATACCATGTTGCAACGTCCAAAAATCTGAGTCCATCTTATTCTTTTAAGGTTGTAGAGGATTTTGGTTTATAAGAGAATGTCTACTCTCCGATGGCTTGCAGAAGTTCAATGAGAATTTTTGCATGGCTGGCTGACACATTATGAGCCAAATATTTGTTTTTATGACCCAAAGCTGTTGTGCTCAGTGTTTCCTTACATTGTTTTTGTGAGGTGAGGTGAGTGTTTTCAAAGCAGATACTGTATGGTGAACTGCTTCAATACTTTTCCAGGTAAGCCTGTATTAAGAAAAAGGCTGGAGTCCACAACAGGGTTTCAGAGACTCTCTTAAAGTGTGGGGGTTGCTTTCATGCTTCCTAATTTATATTTCTAGACATATCAACAAGAGAAGTGTTTGTGCAGTTGTTTTGAAGACATTTTATAGACTTGGGATTCATCCAGTCAGGAGAAGAAGTAACATTGGGTCCCTTGTGATGAATCAAGCACGCGGGTTTGAAACTGAAAAAGCAGATGGACTATGCCAAGTCAGCTGGTGAAAATATGTTGACAGGACCCATTTTGCCTGAAGAATGAATAATGAATGCAGATGTAAAGATCAGGGTTTCTGGATCATTTCCAAATCTAATAATTCACTCTATGCCTTCAAAGTAATTCATGCAATGATGAATGAATGTTTTGCTCTGTCCAGGTCTAAGACTTCGTACAGAGAAGACCTTCATGCCAGCTAAACCAAAAGTTTTCTGGGCTAACTTTGCGATGAAATCAGAAGCGATCATGCTCTTGAAGATATTTTCAATTCTTGCTACTTATCCATGCAGCTCTTCCATGCATGTTTAGGTTTGAAGCCCAGAAGGCATCTGCTATTTTCCTTTCAGCCTGTTGTGCAATTTCTACTAGAAATGCCATGCTGGTTCCGTGGAGTCTTTGAGGCCTCCTCAGTCCAAACAGAAGCTGCGCTGAGGTCATGGAAAGAGGTGGTACTTTCACCACACGATTTTCAAAGCCATGTCATCAATATGTTCTTTTTTTTCTTCCATTTTCCTTCAGAAAAACCATCCACAACGCTGTTCCCTGCTTAAGGTTCCTTATACGAATATCGAAGAATGACCTCCTGAGAGGGTCCATAAATGAATCCTCGTTTAGGACATCTCTCTCCAGCCATCACTCTCTTGCTGGCAGGACCAAGAGCACTTGTGTTTCATCCATTTCCACCGGAGAAGCTGTAAGTCTTGTCTCATTTCCATGACGGAAAGTGAGTGTAATGTTTCTCTAACTCCCAAGATAAGTGACTCTATAAATACATATTCAAAATTAGAGAATGGAAAAGAGAGGGAGGTAGCTCAATTATTTTGGGTCACGTGAGGTCATTTCTGCAAAGCCTTCCTGGGAGTTCATGCGTGATGATTTCTAATCAGAAAAAGCATCCAGGCCAGCACATCTCCATGGTTCAGGTGCTTCGTGGAACCATGGATGTTCAGGTTAAGTCTTTAATGTGAATTAAAAAGAACTGTTGTCAGGCACTGAAGTTTTTCCTGGAGAATGGAAATTATTCTGTTCAGATAACAGCACAAGGGAGGTGTCTGAACTCTTTCATGGCAGATAGCCAGTAAAACAAACACACCTGAGCAAAAAATGCACTGTTCACTGGGAAACCGAGAAATCCCAGTCAATGCTAGCACTGTGCCCAAGGCGCTGACAAGAAATTCAGGCCTTCTGGCTGTAAAATTAAGAGGCAGATCAAAACAAACAACAAAGAAAGAAACACTTTAAGTGCCTGAGTCCTAACGAAACAAAATCTATCCCATTACAAAATACAGGTTACTTTGCAGTCCGTGCTGCTGCCGGTGTTGCGCATTAAGCTTTACATCAGGTAGACTTCCAGTTAAAAAGAATGATTGTGTGTAACTGGGCAGGCTCAGCTGTCCAGCCTGTGAAGTTGTGAACTGTTTGGGGACAAGGATCCTCTTCCACTTTGTGACCGCATGTCACGTACCCCAGCAGCATTCCAAGCTATCACTAAACAGCCTGCAGGTTATTGTATTACAGACAAGTAATAGTAGCGATAATTAAAGACCATCAAATCACTTAAATTAGGTGCATTTTGTCATTTAAAATCAGCAGGTGATTAAATACCATGCAACGGACAAGATGCTTTTCAGGAGAGACCTAGTCTAGAAGTGCCAAGCCTTTTCTTTAGTGTTTCATAAAATATATCTACCATAAAATTTCCTTTAAACTAAAACAATAAATAGAGGAGGGAAAGGCCTCTCTTAGCCTGGGTAAAGCCTTTTTTTAGTGTACTGTTGTTCAGATTTGAGCCCGAGTGAGTTTGAAGTGTGTGATGGGACTCTTGTGGAGTGTGACACTACTGTACACACCACATGGCATAAGGATCCCTAAATTTGCTAGCTGAGGCTCTCATAGTCTTCAGGGCATGGAGAGTGCTTTCATGTTTATCTGGTTGCTGCTGTATTAGGGCAAAAGACCATAATGAGATAGAAAAAAAAAACCTTTGAAATTTAGATATGAAATTTAACATTTGTCTTGGCTCTTGAATAAATAAATAAGTAAATAAATATTTCTGTTGCAATGTAAATGAAAATGAGATAACGTATTCTGCCAATTCAATTCCTTTCACAGACCACTGATTACACAATGATGCATGAGAGTATCAACTGTGATGATTTCATGAACTCTAAAATATCCAGACCATCCTTGCAGAATGAGGTTGGTATATGTAACACGCCAGCATCCTATAATGAAAAAAAGAGTGTATTTTTGGGGTTGCTTAACAGCTTGAGCAAACAGAGCACCCACACGTCCCTGTATCCCCTGTGAGATAATGTGGGCTACTTTTCTGTTTACACTTGTGGTTGTAGATCACACATGTAGTGACACAGAAATGCCTTGACATAGTTTAAAACAGGAAGGCTCTTAATTTACTTATTTCCAAATTTTTTTGCCCCTTTTACTTTTTAATTTTTGTTGATTCAAAGTTTATTCCTAAATTCTCTCTCCAGTAATCCTTTACTTGATATCAATTTAGGTAACTTCTGCTGAATGGCTCATCCCAATCCAAGAAGCTTTCCGTTTGTCACTGTTGGTCACTACTTGGTCGTGGTTCATTGTGTTTGGTTGGGGTTGCTGTTTAAAGACAGCAGCACCGTGCTGTGCCGAGTTGACGTGGCCAAAGGTGATTGTTCTTGAGGCAACTGGCAGCTCAGTGCAGCTGTAGAGATTTCAGATGAAACAGCAGCTGCTGAAATAAAAGCCAAGCTCAATGACTCTCACATAGCAGCACCAAGTGAAATTTTGGAATGCTCCAATAACGTATTGACAGGCAGGAATGGCACAGCGACACTATAAAAGACGCAGCTGTTGCGACCAGCATGTTCGTCTGTTATGTACATGTTAGTGCAGGGAGCCAACGTATTCATGAGTCACGTAAAGTTGTATTTACAGTATGATTCTACAAGGGAGGAGAAATAAACAGGTGGCACTACATAGATGTACAAGCAAGGTGACACAGTGGAATTACGTACTAGCTTCCGACTTGTGGAGAGCATGTCTATCCGTATCTAAAAGCTGGTATGGAAAATAGTGAAATGATCTCCTCATTGATACTCAATCAAAAAGTCATCACAACGTTAAGTTTGATGGATGGCTCCTGCCCAAGCTTCTAAATGGAACGGCATGGTTGCAATGTCACGATTGTTCTCCATTGCTGGCACTCTCTTGGAAAATTATTGCAGAACCACTCAATGCCTCCCATCCACTGGTGACGGTTCAGAGAAGCAGCGAGTTCATGGGGCTTGAGGAGCCCTGGGTGTTCTGGACATCCAGCTGGGATGTCTAGGAATGTGGTTTTGGACCTGTGCATGTCTGCGGTTTTGTACCAGCTGATGGTCACGCAGAATGCCATAAGCCATATTAGATTGGTGGTACTTGATCCCATTTTTAGATTCAGGTAGTATGTACCTATAAGCATTGCACAAACAATGAGATTTTAAAAGAGTCAAAAGCATCCTGGTAAAGAGAGATTAAATATTTTTCTCATAATTTCAAAGATTTTTTTGCTTTAGAAAAATAGATAGGAGTAAGTGACAAGATTAAAAATCAAGCCTCTCCCCAAGGCAGTTTTGAGGGTGAGACCTGTGTTTTCTGTAATTGTGCTTGTTTTCTGCTAGAGTTTGAGAAATTTTGGAATTGGGTAAAGTATGTAACTGTGTGAAATCCTTCATAATTTGTGATTAGACCTGGAGCGATGTAGAGCTTGACCCTGTAGAGCCAGCTCATAAGAAGCTGCAGCCCCGCCGAAGTCATTCTTTCTCAGCAAGTGTGAGACAGGAGAAGAGGGACCTGCTCCCAAAGACCTGCAGCTGCGACGCAGCAACCACAGAAAAGGTAAGAAAAAACATTTCTCTAGGGACTCTCCATTTTACTGTTAATCTTGCTATACTACGTCATCTCTGGAATAATAATTCAGCCTTTATACCAATCTCTTTTATCTGCAGGCTTTTTTTATACTGATTCCAATGTCCTCTTTAGCCCTGCTGTTATTTCTTTCTTTGTGACTCATGTCAGTAGTGCCTTATTAACTTTTTTTCACTGATACGTTGCCCATTTTTGGAAAGCCAGCATCAGTTCATAGCTCTAAAGCTGCATTAAAACACAGTCAGTAGCATCAACTGTAAGAAGTTGACTTCTGTGCCTCTTTGCATGTTTATCTGTCCCAACTCCAGTTCCTCCCATCTTGACCCTCATGTCTACATTCTGGCAGTCTCCTGTTATTACAAAGTCAGGGCTGCAATATAGACTTTGACGTGATAGAAGCCACCTTTTTTTCCTCTTTTCAGCGTACATTAAAATGTTTTATTTTTGTTGAGGAGGAAGACAAGAAAGAAACCCCCATTTCTCCCTAAGGGTGGGAGAGTCTGGCAGCTGCCACCCTTCCCTCACTGAAAGAGGAGATGGTGAGTACTCAGTGCATCCATCACGCTCATTGCCCAAATCGCTGAGGTTTGGTGTCACGAGCTTGAGGAGCACCCCAAGGAACCGCTGAGGATGGGACCAGCTGGTCACCCATGAGTCAGCTTCTGCCAGAACCATATCACCTGTTTCAAAACAAATATTTGTATGGGCGGCACGATATTGAGCATATATCAGTGCTGTGTTTTCAAGAAAAGAAAGGACTTGCAAACCCCCACTTGTGGCTGGACTGGGTAGCACCCGCTTTTTGATGGACACACCTTTTCATGGGGTTTACTTTAGTTTAAGTAACCAAACACCCACACCTTGGGCACCCAGAGCCTCTGGTTCTGTCTCCTGTGCTTTGGTTCAGCTCTGAGGCTGATTGTCTAGAGCCAACATATTTTAAAGCAGAAGCTGTTCTGGAAATTTCCAGCCACCCAGTGACCCAGTTCCTGCATGTATCTGCTCTGTCTTCTTTCGTGTGTTTCCTTAAGGTGAAGTCCTGATAAACACTGGTCTTTTCCTGTAGCTGTTGTGAATGATATTGATGGAAAAAATACGGTTTCAAATGTGGTTACAGGCAACATAGGCTCAAATCTACCACCCACCTCTGCTGCCCTCCATCAATAGTCCAGTGTATCCAAAGTTGTAGAAAGTGGAAAAGGCTGTACCAGGAGTCATTTGGTGGCACCATGATAGAGATTGTCACAAGGATCATGAAACTTTAGGCAAATAACAAATACAGTGTGCTTGAGTCTCATCTGAGATTTTTTCCATGAGAGAAGTACAATTATCAAGTATCTTGACGCGTTAAAAATGGAGAAATATGTTTTTAACATAAAATAATAAATCAGATATGGGAATGGCTTTTCTTTTCTTAATCTCTGCTGATATTTGAACATGTCTTGTTTTGCTTCATTTAACATCCTGCTTTCCAAGCTGGAGATGTCAACACGTCACAATTTCACCTCTTTCTCGTCAATGATTCAAGCGTTTTAGAATAAATGACTGGTGACTCAAATAGAGACTAGTGGTAATGAATTTCAAATACTCATTTCCATAGTCATATGCTGTATGACAACGCTAAAGATTTTGTCTCTGCTCTAGGTCTCATTCTGCTCCAGCTATCTGGAGAAGGTGCTTGGGCGGGCAGTCCTACACAGTCCCCCTGCAACACTCGTGACCAGCTCCCTAAAAGCAGCTTCTCTACCTGTTGGTTTGAACAGCAGCAGCATCAGCAGAGGAGGCGACACAGACACTTCAGAGATAGCAAGTCAAGAAAGTCAAGTTAACGGAGTCCTGGGCTCTATCATTAGCAATACTGTCCCTCGCATCATCATCATTCCTACCTCAGAGACCAACCTATTTCGAGAGGAACTAGAAGAGGAAGAGACTCAGTTGTTCCACTTTCCTGACAAAAAGGGCAATCTGCTGGACTTGGAAGGGCTTAGCTCATCTGTAGAGTTTCTTGAAGCTGTTGAGAAATTTCTGTCATGAGTTTGTCAAAAGAAAACTTTCCAGTAATTATTCTCTTGGCATTTTCTCCACTTAATTATACCAAATAACCGAAGCCTTGTAGGTTAGATCATCAGACTTTTTGTATGTTTATATGGTAGTCGCTAGGCAGCCTTCAGATTTATCTTTGTCCGGACCAGCTCAGGCGTGGAACCAGGCTTTAATTCAGATTGCGCTGCAGGAAACCAGCAGTGGAAGATCTGGCAGCGTGACCAAGTGGCATCGGTCAAGCTGACCGCCTGTCTTGCTGAGCCCGGATTTGTAGCCACAGGTGGAGGCTCCAGCGGAAGAAAAAGTGACCAAGCAAGAGCAGAGGCAACTCCCGAATGTTCCTCCTACCTGTACATGAAACAGCATTCCTGATATGGCAGCTCTCTTCTGGACGGTGATGGGAAGTGCCACAAGACCACAGCTTCTGGCAGCAATGCAGATGGCTAGATGATCTGGACTATCTTTTAATCAAATTATTTTCAGCATTGGCAGTGTTTTGGTTTTTTAAAAAATAGGCAGCTTGCTAAATGTAAGTAAACAAAGTGACAGTGTAACTGGGAAGTGACTGCTTGCTTTTAAAGTGTAGCGCTAGAAGTCTGGATTTTACCTCAGCTTTAGCACACCCACCTGAATGTCAAAATGCAAGGTGCTATATGCTAAAACATACACTACTACCTGTAGAAGCATTTAGAGCCCCTTCAGAGTTCTACTATTGATTAAATATGTATGATCCTAATGAGTCTGTGATTAAAAGGGTGAATGTTCACAGCTGGCTTGACAGGTCAGTGATAAAGCCTTGGCTGCTGTATATCACTTGTCTCTTCCGAGGATATTCTCCTCTACTTCTATAAAACAGCCCAGCAGATGTCGTCTTCTACAGGTCACTTACCAGAGGCAGATAAAACATTATCTTAGGGATAATGTTTTGATACAGGGTTTGCAGTCACATTGTTATCTGTGGTTATCGATTGTGCTTATTTTATCTCTGCATATAACAGTGCAAATATTTGGTCCAGTGAGTCTAGCAGTACTCAGGCATCCAACAAGAGAGGGGGAGTTTATGTTCACAGTCTTGGTTTATTCCCTTGACTGTATCCAAGATTCTGCAGAGAACACTGAGAGCATTTCCAAGTTTTGTGCATGTACTGGCTTGTCTCGAGAAGCAATTTCTCTTTTCCTGTTCTCCCAATGCAAAAACAGATGGAAAGATGGAAAGCGTAGAAGTAATTTTATTTATTTATTTATTTATTTATTTATTACAAAAGAAGATAACACAAATCTTGTTTGCAACTAGCTAGACAGAAATACCACCAAAGAACAAACTAAAACCCAAAGCAGTGCAGGAGAAAAAGGAATGCCTCCAAACTGGTAGACTCAAGGCTTTGCAGGGTGTCAGCATGGTGTAACTTTGAGAGAACTGAAACACTTGCTTTTGATATAGGGGAAAAAAAAACCCAAACAACTGTGGTGAGTTACAGAGGTGGTTGCTGAGACAGGCCTCCTATTGCAATGTTAAAACTCTTAGCACTATTATTTGAGGTACTCTGTTGTCCAGACACCTTCAACAGAAATCGTAGAATCATTTCAGTTGGAAGAGACCCTCAGGATCCAACCATAACATAACCAACTCTAGCACTAAACCATGTCACTAAGAAACTCATCTAAATGCCTTTTAAACCCCTCCAGGGATGGTGACTCCACCACTGCCCTGGGCAGCCTGTTCTAGTGCTACACAACCCTTTTGGGGAAGAATTTTTTCCTAATATCCAATCTAAACCTCCCCTGGCACAACTTGAGGCCATTTCCTCTTGTCCTACCACTTGCTACTTGGGAGAAGAGGCCAACATACCTCCTTACCTTGTAGAGAAGGGAGGAAAAGGGTTGCAGAGCCCCACCATACACATGATTGTCCATGTGAAGCTCCAACACATGGATCTGGGGCTGATGCTCAGTGAGGGCAGCACTGCGCTGCAGTACCCACAGCCGGGATGCTGAGGGCTGTGCCCACCAGGTGCTGGGTTTTCTGCTGGGTACAGGCATCACCGCAAGGTTGTCTGCAATCAGTTTGGTGCGTCCAAATGCAATTCCTCCATTCAATGAATCAAATGTTAATTAAACATTACTTAAATAAAATGTTCATGGAAAACAGGGTTGGCTTAATCCTCAGCTAAACATACTGTCCTGCCCTCTCTGATTGTTTCAATTTTTTTCCTGAATTTTTCATCTCTGATTTGTGGGACATTTATTGTTTGTTTGGGTTATTTTAGTTTGGTTTGGTTTTTATTTGTTTGGTTTTTGTATGTGTGGCTGTTTGTTTATTTTCCTACATCAACTGTGCAGTCCAGGACCTTAATTCTTTTTCCATTTAATACCCTCAGCTGCTCTATATCCTTTGTTCTTGAGCCAGACGTTGGAAAGCAAGTATTCTTATAAGCCTCCCAAGTCTTGTACCTGACTTTTACTGTTGTAATTACTTTAAATAACAATAAGGAAATGTATTTGGTGTCCCAAAATATAAAAACCTGCCCTGGAGCAGTTTATGCACTCAGATGTTGACAGATTTGTACGGGTAAGACTCTAGGCAGGATATGGCCATAGTTTCCAATGGGATGAAGAAAGTAAGACCTAAAGTAAGAGTCAACAACCTCCTCTATATCCAGATAAAGCTTTGCATTTTACTTGTTAGCCTGCAAGATGACTTTCCACTGATCTCTTGCATATGTGCTGGTATTAATAAAGTGTCTCAGAAACTAGTGGGCTTGAGGTATATGCGAAGAAGTATTTCACTTTTATACTGTTAATGTAATATACTATTAGTACCATTGCTCCTGAAGCTAATGTCAAGATTACCATTTACTTCAACTGATGTAGGCTAGAATGCCAAATGAGGTAGCAGTAGATGATAAATCTTTACGTTGTATGAAATATCAGATAGAATTATTACATTCACTGTGAGATTTTTGCAGAAACATCAGTCACAGAGCAAATGAATCTTAAATTGACTAGAATAAAGAAAAATCTTGTAAACTGTCCCCACATTAGAATAGATGGAACATAAAAATGTACAATATTAACTGTTGCTTCCTATTTCACAAAGGAATGTATTCATTCACTCAAATGGAATAAAAAAATTCTCAGGAGTAAAACTAAACTACATATTGTTTGGTTTTCTTATTTAATCATTAATTTCAGGAGCCAGGAGGAGGAAGAAAAAAGCTGAGTTTTTGAAACCTGTGCCCTGATCCAGTGAATGGTAAGGTACATATATAACTTTTATTTACATGAGCATCTCCTTTCAGTTATTTTAGACTGCTCACGGGCAACCAAGCATTTTCCTACTTGCATACAGAGCATCTAAAACTGGGATATCAGGAATCAGGTGGAAAAAAATACAAAAATATTATCCAAAGTCAATACATCAGAACTGTGACTGCAGCCTTTGATCTTTGTCCTAAATCTAAATGACAACCAGCAATTGTTTGTTTCTGCTAAATCTTTGTATAGCACAATTATAGGATATGTTCCATTTTTCTTGAGTAATGGAAAGTTCAGACCAGACCACAAGTTTAAACATTTTATTTTGCCAAGGACAATGAATTTATTTTTTATAGTGAAACCAATGTTTGGATCAAGGTTTCCAATGAGAAAAACTTAGTTGAATCTTAATGAATCTCTCTGCCTTAGGTTGGTACAAGGCACCTGTCACATTTACCTGTATATTAACATATACTATGGCTTACTAAGATTTTGGATGTCTCTCTGTATACTTTATTTGCTTTATGACATGTCTGGGTTACACTCATTACTGGATACACTTGTTGGTGCTACAGGTGGTAGCAGGACATGAAAAGTCAACTGCAAAATGCCAGTCAGGAGTAAATCCGCTGTTACTAATTCCCCCCTGTGCCAGCAAGGTGATGTACCTGCCTGTCAGCAATCCTGGTGACAACACATCGTGGTGAAATTTCTTGAGAGAAAATTTCTGGTAGATTCTTAGACAATACATTGGAATTTTTTATTCTGAAATATGTTTACTCTTCATTTGTGGTTATGTATCATGTAGGCATTTTCACTTAAAAAGCAACATGCGTTCTTCACCTTAAAGCAAAGCTCCAGGAGACCTTTGTCATCTTCAGGACCTTGTGCTGGACTGAATGAGCCAAAGGCACAGGCAATAACACATGAGATGAGCTGCTGCCGTCACCAGTGGTGCACAGTCCTTAGGACGATGCTGAGAAGCAGGTCTGATCCCCGTGGAACAGTCAGACACGTGTGCCAGTGGGTGCACATGAAAATGGTATATTCCAGAAATTTGTAGGGAATTAAGTGTGGGTAGATTTTCACGGGAACAGCAGAAGATGCCTCCCTAGAGTTTCTCCTTGCCAAATTTCAGGTTCCTTTCCACTGTAAGCAGGTGGTAAAACTCTTCAAAGAAACAGATGGATGTATTTAACATTAACTAACAGCTAATTTTCCATGGATGTGCTCTTGGAAACAAACGATCCAGCCCAGAGCAGACTACAAGTGTGGAAAATGTGAAACTGAACACGTTCAAGTTCAGTAAATGTGAAACAAATGCAAACAGCAGCTTATAGTAGAAAATGTTGAGCCACCAGGAATGCAGCAAAATGGCCAACTCCGTCTTCATGAAAGATGCAAAAAGCTGTATCCAATCAACTAATACTCCCAGGTCTTTTTGTCTGTCTCCATTTATGGCCAACCCAACAGAAAGGAAATTGGAGCCACCAGCAGCTTTGTCTCACTTGTGTCACTGTCACCAGCCTTGACCATTTGGGCACCAGCATCTGGAGGAAAAGAGGATAAAACGTTTCTGCTACAAGAGCAAACTTAGTTTACCTTGTTAAACCTAGCGGAGAAAGACTGTGGGGGATATGAGGATATGATTGCTGTCTTTACAGGTGCCTGGGGAGGAAAATGGGCTGTTCAAGCAAAGTGTTAATTTTGGCAGAGGAGTAAGTTAGCATAAACTGTCTGTGAATTAATGTATTCTGAAAATCACTTTTCTTTTAAGCCTAGGGTGTGTGTGTTGCAGGGAGACAAAAGAAACAACTGTGTTTTGCACTGAGTTTGAGGCGAGTACCAGCTGTGCCAGCCAGCTGTAGCTGCAGTGACAGCCATCAATGGCAAGTCTCAGACACTGATTGCATCAGTAGAATAATAATAAATCTTTTACAAGTACAAATACCCACAGAAACAAATCCTGGCGTTAAGTATGTCTTGTTATGACTAATTTGCTGATGGCTTTAAATAGGCTGAGGTTGTTTGGAGTGTCAGTGCACACGCGGCTGTCAGCAGAGCGCACAAGGCAGGAGAAATACAGCAAATTTCCTGATGATGTACAGCCATCGAGCAGCTGCTGCTTCCAGTTTTCTAAGGGGGAAAATAGCTGAGCGACCAGTAGGATCTCTGTCATCCTTCTTGCAAGCTTCAGTGGAAAAATTGCCTGTCCCCTAAGGTATTTTGTAACGTGGAAATAAGTTGAGCTTCAGCTGCCTGGAAGGGATGACCCTGAGTTTTATTTCCCTCCTCACTGTCACACTGCCCAAAAGCCACACGCTTTTCTGGGGATGGGAGTTGAGCTGGTTTGGCCTTCTCCTCCTGGCCCCAAATTGTGTTTGCAATCACAACGTAGATTAAGACTTTATTTTGCAGCAGCAAGTGCTGAACCCTCTGACAGGCCCCTTGAGCTCTTATCCTCCCAGCCTTTAGTCTACCAGATGTGTCAGTCTGGAGGCCAAGGGAAACGGGCAAGTGAAAAGAAGTATTCTGTGCCTTTCCATGGTTTTGCTATCTTGCCTATTTTTGGAGTGAATGGTTGTTTTTTTTCTTTCTTTTTTTTTTCCCTCGTGGATGCCTTGGCATGCATCCCTGCTGGCATAGGATGTTTCCTCATAAAGTCTTTGTTTGTGTGCCGGACTGGATTGGTTTTCCCCGTGCGATGATTTTTCCTGGAACAGCTTCTGAGCAAGGCTGAAGGTGCCTGGCAGATGGTGGGTTGTCACGGGTGGGTTGTCCTGCCGCATTCTGGTGCTGCTGATGCACCGAGACATTTGCTTTTGGGTGAAGCAATTCCTGCCCAGCAAGAATCAGCAAATAAGATTTCCAGAGGAGAAACTCCCATGGCATGTTTCCATTTCAACAGAGGTGGCGTTTCCAAACTTGTGTGAGAGAAGGGCTGAAAATGGAAAATTTGGAGGGTGGTTTTAACCACTCCACAAAGTCTGCTGATTTGAATCTCTCTTCTTCACATGCCTCTGTTTCAGAAAAGGCTGTTGTACGCTGCTGGGACATCATTGGTGTTAAAACACTGAAAACTCTGATACCACAGACTACTGAGAAATCAGAGGTTTCAACAAGCCAGACTCTAAAATAATCATGAAACTGGGTAAAAAGCAGAGGACTACCGTAGTGAATTTTCATGAGTGTTGACCTTCTTTTCAAGCTTTGCTCTCCAGCCTGAATAAACAGAAGCAAGGGTCCGGTTGATTTAATGTCCTCTCTCTAATAGTGACCAGCAACAAGTGTCCAGGAAGACAAGCAAAACAGGTACTGATACTTTCCGGCTATGCTGTCCCAGCCTTCAGCAGTTCCACACCAGAAATCTTATTTAATAAGCCATCACAGTCGTCTTTTTCTTCCACAGATTTATGGAATTGCTTTTGGGACTCATGTGAAAGCCCAGCTACTAAAATGTCCTATGGCCTCTGCAGTTTACTTGTGATTTACACAAAACGGAGCCTCCCTTGTTTTGAGGCATCTCTAGGAGCATCTCTAGGAAGGTGGGAAAAAGCCTGAAAGCCTTGGAGCAGAAATATGATGTGCTTCTAGTTAAAGAGTATCTGCGGAACATTTACAGGCTATTTAAGCAGCTGGCAAGCACTTTAGGGAATAACTTATCAACAGGCTGTCTCCCAGCTTTTCTAGGAGGGAGGAAAATGGAATTATCCTCATTTAACATCAGCAGAGGCTGAGATGTAGCGTGAGCCTGTGCCCAGACAGTAGCAGCGTTGTGGCTGCCTCGTCCTCTCTCCAGTCCAAGCCCAGACACCAAACCCTTCACCCTCCCTGACTGCAGCACACGGTCAAAATCACTAAAACACTTGGGCTTCAGCTGTAGGTATTACATCAAAAATACAACCCAAATCCCTAGATCCAAATAATGCAACAACCATGATGTTGGCTGTCAACTGGGATCCAAGTTTTGTCATTTAATATTTCTACCTGTATAATATGGTGAATGTCAGTGATGGATTCAAATGCATGGCTGGAATTGTCACCAAAATGCAAGCCTGTGATCCATGCTAGGACACATGACTAAATAGGAGGCACTTTATCAATATTATCCTCACTCCTTAATCTGGCGTGCCTCATGGCAATAACCAGAAATTAACATAAAAATGGTATCCCTAAGGGCAGGAGAATAGAAAGAATATAGGAAGAATGTAACTTTTCTTAATAACCAATTTGGAAAAAGTGTTGCCCATGCTTCTTTTCCAGCATGCAGAATGTTTAATTTTTTGCATAGTAACTGAAATTCCCAGTCTCAATGTTATAAAGCATTGGCAACGACAGTGAAAGTCTGAGCATCTTGTGAGTGTGCTGCATGGGAAGTCCTGCTAGAAAATCAATATTATGCTTATGCTGTCTTCAAAAAGGAAAAAAAATAAGGGTGACATAAGGATGAGGACATCAAATTTCCTCGTACAGCCCTGGTGCAGCATCTGCCTGTCTGCTGCAGCTTAGGGAAAGCCCAGCATTGCTTCAACACGCGTGGCCCTCGCTTCTCTTTGTCGACACGGCTCACAGGGCTCAACCAAACATGAGCGAGTGAATCACGTCTTTCCAGGAGGAAAGGCAGGGGGAGGCGGCTCTATTTTTAGCTGCCTGAGATATGCAGACCTCATGGTGATGGGGGGTAGATAATTACATAATAAGTCATACTCAGATTCACTATTTAAGTCTATCTATCTGGCCTCTTCCTTATCTCAAGCGCTGTACTTGCAGTTCCCGCTCTGAATGCCCGTAATCAAAATACAACGTGTTTTCCTGGAATTCATTGCATGAAGTAACAGCCTATTAATGACCAGCTCTTCTCCATACCCTGTCCTTCCTGGCTAACGTTTGTAGTTTGGTGCTGCTGCAGTGGCTATATTGGTATCACCAGATCTGTTGTAGCCCCACAAGCAAAACCATGGGGTGAGCAAAAGAGGGTCATTAATTACCAGCAAAGAAGGCTTGGTTTTGAGCAGATTATTGCCTCCACCCCACTGCTGCTGCGCCTGTTGAGGGCAAGTGTTTACTCAGAAAATGCACCTAAAAAAAACATTTCCCTCAATAACTTCAGCTTCTGTAGCCAAGACGTCCTGGGTGCTATGACCCAAAACGTGCATCATGTGTCTGTCTGTAAAGGCAGCCTGGGGCAGGCAGGACCTTGGGCTCTGTCTCTTCCCTTCCACAACAAGGGTATTTCAGATATTTTTAAAACCCCTCATGATTGATTTAGGGATTTTGTATCATGCTTGAACCTCTTGGCTGTGTCCCACCGAGTCCCTCTCTACACAAAGTTCATCATGGGTGTCTCCACACCTACTTCATGGGGTTTTTGCCAGTAAAAACATCTTTTCCCAGCTCCACTAGCAGCAAAAGAGGGGAGGCTGTTTTATAGATAAAGGACAAGGGAAGTCATAAGGACCTTTAGTGGCATTATCCAGGGAAAAGCCACACATGTTACTGCAGTTTTAAGCACTGATATCTTTTAAAGATATACCCTTTGATTCTCATGCTGCTCCAAAGCACTCAGGAAACAACCATGTTAAAAAGGGGGCAGGGGTCTCTGCAGCCCCCGGGAATGTCCCGTGCCACAGGGGTGCTCTTGGATTTCAGGTGACACAAAGTATAGATCCAGCTCTCGGCACCAGGGTGAATGGAAACACTTCTCAACACATTAATAATGCAGGGCTAGACTCCAGCCATCTAAACACAAGGAATTGGTTGGTGGTTTGGGGAGAAACCAGAAACGCTCGCTGCAAAGATTTCTGTTGTCTTACACATGAACCGCGATAGATTTCTTAAAAAGTAGACGAAAGGTCTCTCTATTTTTATACAGCAGAGGGAAAGTGTTAGGTATCTGTGGCAATATTTAGTCCGAAGGAAAGTGAAATTGAATCTGAGTGACATAATGAGAAAGTGTCTGGTAAAGCCTGGTCCAGAGGAAAAGCAGCAGAGATCATTGCTGTCTAAAATTTAATTTTTAAGATTAATATGGAACAGAACTGAAAGATACGGTATAGCTAAATGCTATTGGATAGTGGAGACACACTATTTTGCGGGGGAGACAGAGGTATTAGCATTTTAAGGCATGAGAAGTGAGAGAGAAAATGTTAGTGGTATGAGCTGAAACTTGGGAGCATTGGGCAGAAGAGAGCAGCGAGTGGGAATACAGTGGGGAGAAAACAAGTGCGAAATAAGGGTAGGCAGGATGAAAACTGCCTGAAAATGGCACAGCAATGTAATTTGGAAAACAATTCACAATCGATTTCAGTTCTTGAGTGTCTTTTGCAGACGCTTTTCTGCTGTAGCTCTGGCCCTGTGGCAGGTGTCTTGAGTTGAAGTCAAGCAGCATCAGAATGGTTTTACTCCTCCTTATAAATTGGGGTTGGGAGGGGTAGTCTTGCAAATAAAGGGTTTGAAGGAGCAGCTCTGAGTCAGGTAATGCTTCTTTTTATTTCTCTGAGTTTCTACAAGAAATAATGGGGGTATTTCAGCATGAACAAATTAAGAGGTGACAAGTGAGAAATCCTTCAAATAGGCTGCAAAGGAAGATTGGTACCTTGTTACACCCGTATATTATTTATTTACATCTGGACTCAAAAATGTTTGGTGTTTGCTACTAGGTGAAACTAAGATGTCTTCAATTACTGGAGCTACAGATGATGGGTGAGTTTAAGTTCTTCTGCAAAACCACTGCTGATGATAACTTTTGCTGCAGCCAGCAAGAAGTACAGAACTGGCTTCTAACTACATTGTTGCTACAAAGCAGCTTGGGGAAAAAATGAAATCCTATAAACCTGATGTGGCTTTGAAAGCTTACCTTTGAAATAATAATAAGTAGCCACTAACAGATCAGTAACTGTGAGATGTATAGGCAAATTAAGCTTTTAATCAAGATGCTCTTTGGTTCTCGTGCTCTGCATCCCAGTAACTGATGTGCTTTGCCAAGGCTGTCTTGCCATTGATGGTGCCATTACCATATTATCGCTGGTATTAATATGGATACTCTGCCACTCCATTTGTTTGCTATTAAGAGCCAATTCTTCAGTGCAGTAAAAAAAAAAACCCAGTCTAATCAGTATTTGTGGCCACCAGTCATGCTGCCAGAAGATAATGGATGAGGTAGCAGCAGGAACTGCTATTGAAGCAGTAGGTATAGAAAACATAGCTGTTACTCATTTTTCCACTAATTCCTTTCAGGGTCTTTTTGGGGAGAGACTGCAGCTCACCATTAGTTGTGTTCAAAGGTACAAGGGAGTTTATCAAGAGAAGAGCTATGTACTAATTGAAGAGCAATCCGTCTTCTAAACCCAGACATTTCTGAAGTGGTGCTTGTCACTCTATTCCTAGTTTCATGTGCTCTGACCGGCAGGAGAACCAATAGTGGCTGCACACCCTAAATGTAAAGTGAGCACAAGCCAGAAACAAATTGAAACCAAATTGCTGGTCCTGCATTGTCCTCTCTCAGGATGGAACTTTAAGTATACATATACAAGCTATTTTTCAAGCATATGGCCCAAAGAGAAGCAACATTTCCTTGGGGGTTACCAGACCTCTTTCCTTTTCCATTTTTAGCTGGTAAAATGGAAACATTGCCCAAGAGTGTCTCAGGATCCCATCTGTTACCTAACGCTGGGAGATGGAGGAAGTGGAGGTCAAGATTGGAGTTCAGCAGGGATTCCTTACACATGTTAAAGCTTTATATGGACTGTTTGTCTCCCAGTTCTCATGAAATGTTTCTAAAGGAAATATTTACATCTTAAAAGCATTCTTCCTTGGTTTCCATCTTTCCTCAATGAAGGTAACAGAGTCAATTCCATCTTTGGCTTGGCAGTTCTTGCTTATTTTTTTTCTTCCATTTTTCCTTTTGCTGCTTTCCAACACTTTCCTAAACAAATCTTGAAAAGCTGCAGCATAACAAAGCAAACTGATGGAAAAGGATCTCTGGGCCATGAAGAATGCGATGGAAAATCCAGCCCTTTCTGCTCTGATGGAAAACAAACAAAGCTCAAAAATCTCTTCAGAATAGAGTTTCCTGCATTCAATTCTTTTTCTTTTTGTGTATGTGCAAAAGTGGAATAAAATTAAAAATGAACAAAAAAATTCTGTGGCCAGTTCTGGTCCATAAAATCTCAAACCCCTTGAGTTTGATCAGAGCAAACAGAGGCAGCTGTAAAATGCTGGTGGCCTCACATGATTTGAGCAGCTGAACTAAACTGCCTGGTTACGTTTTTGCAGTATATTATATACAATATTGAATGCTCAATGGCCATTTGCCTAATGGAAAAGAAAATGGAGAACACATGGGCCTGATTAATAGGGAAAAATTGAACTGTTTTTTTTTTCTTTTTCTTCTGCTGGCTTGGTTCCAACTACTTTGATTGAGTTATTAATGATTTATGTTGCTATGTGACTTATATGGCTAATAGAGTAGGAAGAAGGTAAGAACAACAGATATTTCAGGTGTATAGGACAGTTCTGGGTTTGGAGAAGAGCTTAAAAACAGTAGCAGAGGGAACACATTCACTAAAATTGTGGTTAATGTTTGCTTTTCTCAACAATAAGAAAGAAATTAGCAGATACAGCATCCCCATCCCACTCTGCTATTTGGGAGGGGAGACCCTGGAGCCCCTCACCTTCAGAAACGGGTCCATGGCACCTGTACATTGCAAAAAGGGAGCTCTGGAGGGGGATATTTCTTTCATTTAAAAGGCAAAAAGTAGAAAAGCTCCACCGAACCTTTCAGTTTTGGTTTTGCTATGAAAAAAAGCCAGAGTGACTCATGGGTTGTTAATTGCCATTGACAGGTAAACAAGGAAGAACACAATCTGGCCGAGTTGTAATTATTAGGGTTTTTTTCCAGTTCACTTGAACTGGGAATCAGTGAGATGTAATAAATAGAAAGCTATGAGGTTATCATTCACAGAGTCCCTTTTCCTAGTAGAAGCATGTTCTAAATCAGCAGGGCTGTCACCCTCCTGCCACGGCCAGGCTGTAAATACTCAGTCGTCGCTCCACTCGGGGTGCAGGGGAGCAATGAGAAAGGAATGACCAAAAGCCTTCCCAGAAATATGCTGCCTGGAGGATTCATTGTTAAGCAGAGGCTGTGCCAACGGATTTCTCTGCCAGCCTTGTACCCCTATTGAAATGTCTCTGCTGATTTATTCTCAGTATCTGCATTCCTGCATGTGAATTCTGTATCTATATTAGTTTGCTTTCAGAATCTATAGATTTAGGCTGAATTTTAGTTTGCTACGTGCAACAGTGCAAGGCAAAGACAAATTTGCTTTCTCGCCTTTCCAGCTAGTCTCAGTGCTCTTACACTTTAAAAATATGTTGGGTTTTTTGTTTGTTTGGGGTATTTTTCTTAAAAGAAAAAGTCTGTAAAGCTTTATCCACCGTTTATAA
The DNA here is from genome assembly GCF_036013475.1 of Columba livia. Classification (NCBI taxonomy): domain Eukaryota; kingdom Metazoa; phylum Chordata; class Aves; order Columbiformes; family Columbidae; genus Columba; species Columba livia. Next base: position 75,925,753 of record NC_088605.1, on the reverse strand, counting down.
CTCTGCAGGAATTACTTTGCGTACCAGCCTTTTGCGATGCATGTGACTGACGCTGTTTGTTTGGGCTGTTGTCTGAGGATTAAGAGATCCGGGAAAACTCATTTGCTCCTTCATTCTTTTGTGATCCTCTCAGTTGCTTTGGCTGTTTCTCTGCCTGCCTGAAGCGAGGAGATGGAAACAAAGACATGCAGCTCTTTGCACCCTCACAAACAGCAAAACCTTTCACGTGCTGCTTGGTAGGAACCAGCAGGACTCCTGTACGATGGGCTTGCACCCCATCTGGCTTTCTCCTACCTGTACTTTTGGACTTTATTTCATAAGATTGATGTTGAGCACTTTGCATCAGCTGAAAAGTCTGACTTCAAATCTTTTTTTCTACTGTACTATTCTACAGAGGCTAAATAGGCCCTGTCAGGAAACACAGCTGTGTACCTGCTACTACAAATGGTCCTTCCTCTCTGACGTGATGGCAGAAAAGTGGGTTTGGTAGCTGTTCTTCATAAATGTAGTTGTGGGAGAGTGAGCCCTTGGGCTTCAACTGTAGCTTTGCAGAGGAGAAGCCTCTTGGTGCCCCATTAAAGAGAAGACAGCTGTGATTTGGGAAAACACTAGGTGTCATCAGTGAGGTTTCTAGTTCCAGCAGCAACATCTGCGTTTGTGCACCCACAGCAATGTTGCCGACAGAGCAATTGCTCAGGATCTCAAGGGGTTTGCAGAGAAAAGCCAGGAAGAGTCTCCAAAATCCCTGTCCCAGACAAGTCTGGCCAAGAGTTCAGGTTGTCCAGTAAAAACCGTGTTGGGATTAGGTTTGATTTTTAAGTGCATGTGGGGCTATTTTTAAAGCCTACTCTTAAGAATGAAAACATTATTAAAATGCCAAGCGAAATAGAATTTTGCCTTTATTTGTTTTTTCAGTTATCTGTTAGATCTTATTGAGGATTTCTTTTCCTTTTCTCTCTGTTGCTCTTTCTCATCTCCACACGAATCTCTCCCTGTTGCAGCACCGTGTTCCTAAAATAAAATGGTAATTACCTTGTTGTTTGGAGGGGCTATTTTCTGTCATTGTGATGTGAACCACAGTGCACCTGCACAGCTCAGCCTCCCCGTCCAAGAAGAACTTTCTGTCCCCAGAGAGGGCAGGGAACTCACTAAAAAACTGATTAAAATACCCCCAAAACATAAATATAAAAGTTACAAGGAGAACAGAGACAAATGCAAGGAGCTGAAGCTGCCCAAACAACTTTCAAAGAGGTTAAAACTCCTCAGGCAGGAAAAGAAATAAAAGTCCTTTTGTCTCTGCTCTGACTTCTTATCCCCTTCTGAGCCCTCCAAACCCAGAGAAGAGAAGAGGGGTTTCTTGACTACAGGAGGTGGCTACTTATGTTCATTCTAGATAATGATGCTTTCTCTTTTTCTCTCCATCCTGGTCATCTCCAGTGTCAAGATTACAAGGATGGAGGTGGCAGCCAGAAAGAGACAAACTCCAAAAAGAGAAAAGTCACTTTATCTATTTTCCACTTCTTTTTGTAGACATGTATTATTAAAACTAAAAAGAACCTTTTCAGTACACTCTAGGTAGCTATGATTTTTATTTTCTTTTATTGGAAATCCACTCTCTGAGCTGCTAGGAATTGAGGGAGTTCCATCTGTTTGTGTTTAGGGACTAAACTCACCACAGATGCTCCAAATCTTCAATCAAGTTCTTGCAGGTGTCAGCTGTAGTGGCACTGGGGACTTCCAAATCCTGGCATCCAGGCACTCCAGCCATAATTTAGGTTCATAACCTCTATAACATCACATTTCACAAGAGAACATGTGCTCTGGGCTAGAATAAAACCTTTTGGCCTCCCCTATCAGCTCTGGCAATATCTCAGAGCCCCTCTGTAAAAGGAGTGTAGCTCAAGTGGTAGCATCTCTACAACTCAGATCTATATTTAAGCTAAAATCTAATAACAGAGTCTGAAAAGTAAATGTATGGCCTAGGACAGTTCCCCTTAGCTGACTGGCGCAAATCCTGCATTAGATGGTAAGAATACACTTAAGTCATGAAAAAAACAAGAAGCTATTCAGGAAATTGCAATGGATGAGGAATTAGCTGTAAGCAGAGGAGATGGCAGCATCTGTGGAAGAGAATGCTGCCATAAATAGAAACAGGCAAAATACAGCTTAGAGAGTTGCAAATGATAAAATAGTTTTCTGTTATGGTTAAGCAGAAAAGCAGGTTTTAAGCTGACCCTGTCAGAAAAAGGACACCGTTCAGCTCTCAGTATAGCCCTTAACTAAAAATGTGCTTTACAAATACAAGAGATGCACAAAAACTATGGGATGCATTAGCTCAGCCACTTTTTTCTCCTTAAAATTTAGCTAGAATAAACTTTTTTTTAATTTCTATTGCTCTGAACTCTCTATCTACAGGGATGGCGTGGTTGCGTCTCACATGCCCCAGCTGGAGAGCAATAGACAATGGAGTGAATCCTACGCATTAACCTACAACCCCCATGGTGTCTTCTCCCCTCCACCACATTCAGCACACAGGTAAGAGGCTTTAATTCTATGATTCTCATCTGCCTCCCCATATTCAGCGTTTCCCTTTTCCCCCCATGTTGTTTCCATGCTTGTGAAAGTAGGAAGTATTTGTGTTCAGTCCTTTGCTGTGGTCGTTCCTTAGGTGTAACTTCACTCATTTGCAGAGGGAAGAAAGCAGTTAGCCACCCTTAAAGGTGCTCAAGATCCTTTTTTTTAAGGAACACCAATGGGAAAAGGGAGGATTTTGTTCAATCCTTTTTTCCCCAGACCCTGGGCCTGCTTGTGAGACCTTGGGAAGAGCCCATAGTCCTTTGGAAGAGGACTCATAACTTAATGTCAGCAGAGTAACGCAACCCAGTCCCCTTCATATCTTAAAATGATCTATTTTTCCTTACTTTTACTGTAAGCCTCAGGGGATTTAGGGATGTATAAGTACACAGCCTAAACATACATTTGAGTGGAACTGGAAGATGAGGGTGAACAAAAAGAGAAACAGAGCCAAGAGGTGTTTCTTAAAGCACCAAGGGTCTGCAGCTCTCTTTCCACTAAGTTACTTTTGTCACTTGGACAGGTTGTTATTAGAATAAAGGTACACAGAGTCTTCTTTGTCCATTACATATAGGCCGCTAAACAATCTTGTCTGGTTCCTATGTAAGAGCTTAGATCAAAAAGCAAAACTACCCCCAGTTTGTATATAAATAAAATAGTATGTAAAATCCCAACGCTGTTAGCTTACACAAACTGTGTATGCCAATCATCCCAAAAATTCTTTCCAAGCAAGCAAATCCTCCATAAATCTAAGAGATAATCAAACACAATGTCTTGTGGTCACCTTACACCTTTGGCTTCACCAAAACATGCCAGTGCTTTGCCAAAATTTGTGACTCTGTTTGCAAACTCTAGCTGTCCCAGAAAGTTTGTGCACCTGAAGCAATGTTTCTTTTATTAAAACTCCTACTTGCTTTAGTTTCTCATTCTAATTTAGTGAGGTTCAAGCCAGGTTTCTAGCCACCAGAATAAAGTTGAATGCAAAAAATGATCCCTACTGGACTGATACATCCTGTATCTTGTCCTTAGCTAGTGAAATTGGTACTTCCCAAAGACAGGGCAAAGAGGGAAAATCCATAAACTAGTAATTTATTCCTGCTGTTTTAAATGTTTCATGGATTAAAGATTATGTTCTATATCACAAATTTTTAAGGCAAAGTGAAAATGTAAAGTTATTCAAGACCATTCCCTTCTGAAAATAGCTGTCCTTCAAAGCAATTAATGTGTGTAAGGGACAAGTGTGTATTATTATTATTCCTGCTAATGGATACAGTAGGTTCTAGTTTTATTGCAGTCTGTATGATATCAATGCATCTCACAAGGTATCCATCAGACTTTTTGTCTTGGCCTTAAAAAAAACCCAATTCACCAATGAGTAATTGCAGCTTTCCTCTGGGAAGTGCAATGCTGCAGGAAAAAGTGCTCCCGGAGCGCTTTAGGAGCAAACCCACATCAAAATTGGCATAGACACCAGCCCTTTGTCAGTCGCAACACATGAAGGGAGATGGTTAAGAGAGCGAAACGCTCCCTAAGGCTGAAAGGACCAAGTCACGGTTCACAAGCCACATCCAGTCGTGAAGAGGTTGGCTGGCAACCACCAAAAGCGCAGGCTGGAATGAACAGCCGAAACAGTTTTCCAGGTTCATTAGTTTTTATTTCTGATTAAGAATGAGGATGGTAGCAGTGAGTTTGATGTGCCAGGCTGCTCTTATTTGGAGAAAACTGATGTTTCAGAAACTACATTTAAGTCAAGAATTTTGTCTAGGGGTGAGAAAAGGATCTGCCTGTATACAAGCAAGTGGAGAACACGCAATGCATTTTCTTTGAATTTGATTTTTTTATGACAAGCCAACTCATGTTACACAGCCCTGTCCACCACTTTCCTATGCTGCTCATACCACCCAGTCTTTTGTAAACAGACCAAATGCCATCCAGAAAAATCAGTGAGGTTGCCTTGTCCCAGCTGCTCTGAAGTTTGTTCCAGGATTTCAGTCCTCTGATGGTTGCAATGCCCAGCTGTAATTTATTCCAGCCTGTCTCCACATTAAGAATACCCCCTCTGGTTATTTATCATCCAAAAGAAGAAAACAGATTTTTGCATTAGCACAGCTAATGGGGTATGTGATGCTTTGTGTTTCAAAACTTGTCCTGAGTAACTGCACGAAGACTCGTACGCCCCTTCTCAACACTGTTACAAAGACTTCCTTTGAAATTTCCCATTTCTTACTGACTTTCCATTTCTTTTGTAGACATACCTATTTCCTGTGGCTTGTTTAATAGCTTCCCAGGCAGTCCTAGATTTTCTGAAGTGCAAGGAGATAAAATCTACCTAATTTCCGTAGTCCAGCAAAGGGACTCTTGTGTCCAGGAGAGGTGCAGAGTGAGCTCTACGGCACCTCTTTTTAGCCAATAAGCTTCATTTTGTCCTATCTTTCATTTGCATCTCTATCTACCTCCGTCATATGAAAAGCTTCCTTACAGTCCTACATAGTTTTGGGCTTGCAATAACTATATTAGCCAGAACAAGCAAATTGTGCAGATGGACTGCAGAGAGATCAGTGAGGCAGTGCGGGGGAAGTTATGCAAGTCTGGCTAGACAGACCCAAAGAAAAGAAAAAACATAAGCCCACACCCTCTGTCTGGTGATCCCGATGACTGAACAACAGTGGAAACACGTTTATTTGCCAAAAAAAAAAAAGAGCTTCTCTGCTCCTTACAAGGAGATGTGTGCGCTCATCCGCGTCTTTGTGGTCCTCTTAAGCGCTTGCACCTCCGGGAAGGAAAGGCTGGTTGAATTTATCACTGGAATGAAACGCGAGTTTCGTGCCATCACTCATCCTTCACCTCTTCCCGAGGTGCTCCCTCCAGAAGGGTTTGTTTGCTTTATGAGGCATTTCGCCCCGGGGTTTTGAGGTTAACGGGACAGATTGTTCTCCGCAGTCAAGTTCTGATTTGTGCAAGAAGGAAAAAAAGTCCCTTCTCATGCTGTTCTCCCTCTGATAAACAGAGCTGGTTAGAAGCATTTGTTTTTGCAGAAATTTCGGTGAGACATGGAAAATGTGCTCTGTTCTCTCTGTAATCAGCTCCTCTCATCTTTTTGTTTTGTTTTGTTTCTTTCTTCTAACAGCAGCTATTTTGAAATAAGTCTGATTACCCTGCTCCTAGCACATATTTGCTTAGGACACTTTAAAGTGTTTTATGCTATGTATGTACTGCATACACAGTGTGTTATTTTCTTAAATCTATCGTCAATTATTTTTCTTTCTTCTGCGCTTCCTGTCAGCTAAACAGAGATAACTGAATCTGGATGTAAATTCTGTGGGTGGAGAGGGAAGGAAAAGAGGAGGTGGAGGGGGAAGGAGCAGCAAATTGTTTTGCAAAATGCCCCTGGGCTGGAGCCATGCTTTTGTTTGAAACCATAGATATATACCGAGTGACTGCTAGGGATAAAAATAACATAATGGTAATAATCTATGAGAAGGCCTGAGCTATAGCTCATGTAACTATTAATGAAAAGCTACTAAGTGCCCCTTGCGACATGTTTGATTCTTGTCTCAGTCCACAGGGTTTGTGGGATGAGGGTGCAAAAGAATTTGCAAATATATTGAAAAGGGGGGAATTGAAGAGAAGCTGCCAAATTAATGTATACTGTGATTAAGTTATAGGGGACGTACCCATCATTAACCAAGCTTTTTGAGGACATTTTTCCCTGCTAGGCTAAGAGTGGTGGAAACCCTGCCCACGAAAGGGAGGGAAAACTATTTTAATAGCCTCTTGTGCTTGCACTTCCCTGGATTGTTCAGATGCTGCAATGATGAACGCGGTAGCGCTTGCAAGTTACTCGGCTACTACGGTGTTGCAAGCTATGTGAGGTAATACAGAAATATTTCATTCATTTCCAGGGACCAGCTCACTGGCTGTTTTCCAGCAGCGCTGTAAACTTGTAAAACTGATGGATCAGTTTCCCAAGGGTCTTTATTACCAAGACTTCTGACTTCTCAGCAACTGGAATAGCCTTGTAAACTATTCAGACCATGCAAGATGCTTAAAATAAACTTACAATTAGTGCTCCCCAGGGTTTTGTGCTGCACTTCTTTTCTCAAAGACTCTTTTCTGTCATATTTAGCACAGGAAAATGAGATGCAAGTCTCTTGGGGCTTATCTCTGTCAACAGGAAAAGGGCACTTCTGAATGAAGTGAAGTGCTACCGCTCCCTTCCTCAGAGGCAAAAAACACCCGCAATGAGTGTAAGTTTGACAAATCTCAACCTTTGGGACGACTTGGATCTGGTTCCAATTAAGCTCAGCATAAATATGTGCACAACTGAGTTTCAAACATAGCTCTGCATGTGAATCAAACTCTGCAGAACAGTGTTGATTTGACTTTTGTCACATAAAATTGAAACTGCTGCATGTGTCTGGTCTGTGTCAGCTGTTCTGCTTTGCTATCCTACTATCCCAGTCCCTCTGTGTCATTCAGGCAACTGGTTCCCAAGTGAAATTGTCTTTTGTGAGGAGCACAGACCAGGCGCATCATCATTACATACGGGATACAAGATTAATTACTTTTTTTTAAAGGGTTGACTTTAGAGACATTCTGGTTTTGAAAGCTGAAACGATATTTAGACGTATAATAATATATATATAACATAATACTATACTGATAACTATACAGTTTTAACCAAAAAGGAAAAATAATAATAATAAAAAGGAAGATTGCCCTTGCATGTTTCTGGATGATAAGAGCTGTGCCCTTCCCCTTCACTTTCAGGCAAATAAAACTAAAATGTGAGCAGAAGAACCACTTTGTTTCCCCGCCCTGCCTCCCGGTGTATAAATAGCAGGCATCTCTGTTGCTGAAGTGCCTCTCATTCCAGAGATCTTTGGCCACCCTCTTATCAAAACAGAAAGGCTGACTTCGCTCTGGCTCTCCCATGATTGATGTCATGTTGGGAACAGGTAACATGACAGCTCCCATTGTCCTTGAATGAGCCACCTCCTTCCAGAGGTCAGACAAACAAGGCTGAAGGTCCAGAAACTCGCTTCAGCTAATTGCTGCCAAAATTCCTTCTCCACAAAATAAGCAGGGGCTGAAGCGGTCACGGGTGACAAATGTTCTCCACAGAGATGGACGGAAACCATCCCGAGCGGGCTAACAAGGGGTATCGAGCTACAGGGCCGGGGAAGAGGCGAAATGCGAGACAAAGCCCAGTGCCAATTTTAAACTTGGGAGCTGGAGCCATAGAAAGTTTCTACTCGATTTTAATGGACTTTGAAGTTTCAGTCGAGCTGATGGTGGAGCTGAACAGAGGCATTAGGACGTGGCTGCCCAATTTAATCCCCATGCTCAGGACACTCAGTTTTATACTGGGCCCTTTATTCGCTCAAAGTTTTCTTTTGGCACCAACATTTCCTACCAGCTTTCTGCTTTTGTATTTTTAGAAATAATACGAGCTTAGAGGCAATGGGAAGTGGCTGAAACTTTTCACTCTTCCCCCTTCTAATTTCACTTTTTTTTAAAAACCTTCCACCAGCTTTCGAACTGTTGCTTTAATTAGTCTCTAATGTATGTTTATCTCTTGTAGCACAGACACCGCAGCTACTGCTGTGCATCCTGGGTCACGCATTCGACATGTACGCCGTGCCGAAGATGACTGATGCCACCCTCCTGTCACTGTCACATTATCGTTAAAATGAAAGCCCAGAGAATTAGGGGCTTGCACCGCTGTGTTTCATGCGAAGAGAAGGAAAGAGCAGGCCTGTGCCCAGCTAATGCTTTGCAGGCACTTCACGCCCCTCCAAAGTACTGTCAGCTCCTGTTTATCCCTGGATTGATTGATCTGACCACAAGGCCCACCTGGAGCTGCACAGATGCTGCGGGCTGCACAAAGCAGCACTTAAAGCTAATTGCATTAGGTCCTGCTTCACTTGAGGTTGTTTAGATATTGTCTGTCCTCTACAGGAATGGGCTTATATGTTTTTCCATAAGTGGGTATTATAAATAAGCTCTTGGAGAACAACCCAGATATCCACAGTTTTGGTTTATCTGTGTTAGGCCACCACCTTGCTGCTAGGAAGTGTGGATGAGAGAAATTTGCCTCTCAACCACAGCTTTTTCTTTCTTTTCTTAATCCGTATAAGAGAATTTTTAACCTCACTTTAACAAACCTTAAAGAAAGACAAAAAAAGGTTAAAATACTGTTTTCCCTGACTTACTTTCTTTATGCAAGGTGAGCAGGAAGGCTGCAGCAGAAAATACCGCAACGAAAAGTACCAGGCAGAAAGGTAGTTAATGGAGTTTATATATGTACATATATATAATTATATAAATATATGACTACAAAATTAAAAGGTATTGGAATTATTCCTGCTTAATATTTTCATCAATGAACTAGGCACAATGACTGCAAGTTTGCTGAGGACTTCTGTGGGTGGCAAAAAATTGGGAAACACTATCAGGAGGGAGGAAATTCTGTAAAATGTTATGGGAAGAACAAAAATGCAGTGAAGTTAAATTCAGAAGCATTTATGACAAAAGGATGCATACGGAGACTACTTATTACTAAGTAGAAAGAAAAGAATCAACTGGGCAACTCTCTGGTACCTCTTGAGTACTGATACGATTTTCCTTGGAGAAGAAGGAAATGTCATTCTGGGACACGTCAAACAAGATGCTTCCAGTGGAAATACTAAATCAGTTCCAGAAGACGACACCACTAAGGTGTCCTCAGAACGCTATGTATTATTTTAATGTCTCATGTCCAAGGAAAATACAGATCTGAACAGGTGTACAGAAAGGCTACCAAGATCACCAGGAGTGCCACGATCTTTCCTTACAAATGAAGGCAAGGCAAGCTCGGCTTGTTCAGCCCAGGAAAAGAAAAGTTAACAGCGGATATGGTTTCCATCTAAAAATACCAGGAGTAAAACAGCGGGGAGGGAGAAGAACTATTTAAACTTGTCTGTGACTAAACTTAGTCTGGAAATAAGATGCAGGTTGCTGGACATTAAAACAAACAGAGGCAAGGACAGCCTTCCAATGGGAACAGCTGGGGCCAGAAAAGAACAAGTGCTTTTCACACGTAAATTCGATTGGGAAGAAACGCTATAGCGCCAAAGGAGGGAAAGGCTTTGGCTCTGTGACATTTTGTGTTTGTGTGACTCTTGGAGCCACCCAGGGAGTGCACAGAGAAGTGATAACTACTGACTGCCAACTAGAGATGCAGGATGCTCTTGGGTACCTACGGTCCCTTCCATTCCTCCTACTTGTCTTGACTCACCTATGGCATTTCAGCCAAAAATCCTGGCACAGCAAGGGTTTCATTCTTCTGCCAGTGACACCCAGATCTATGTGGCAACCAACCTGGCAAAGCCAGCAAGGAATCGATGTTTCCACAAGTGAATCATGGTAATGCAATTCACACATAAATATGCTACTGGTGTGTGCAAATTTGGTCCAGATTCTTAAGATGGATAAACATAAGCGTCTATAGTGTTTGGATTTTTCTTTCCTCCCCATTCTTCTCTGTCAGTAAGGATTAGACATATTTTATTTACTGTGGGAATAGCTATTAACTACTTTAATATTTTTTGTCGTCACCAGCTAAAATAAGATCTCTTGACATGTTCTCAGATCTTACTGCTCTCACGGTTGGTTTCATTATTTCTTTTTTTCCAGAGAAATATAAGTCTAGAGGTGGTTACAAAGACCTACAGAGGTTTCTCTGCATGCAGGGGTTTTGGTATGGATTTACCTAAGTAATGACAACATCCAGGTCAGTCAAGCCAACGCAACAGGAAAGCTATGCCCCGACCTGCCAGGCCAAACTCTCTTCGTGCCACAGCTTGCACCCTTTGCTAAGGCAATATATTACATAAAAGATTATAGGTGAAGCTGTATCTCTTTTCCCATGACATTAATTCATGTAAATAACCGTAGGATCACTCTGAAAGTGTGGCTGTTTACCTGCCAAACCCTACTTAATTGGTGTTTGCTGTGTCAAATGTAGCTCAAAGACATCACTCAGCAAGCCCTTCCTGTGCAGCTGACGGACTGTAATTAAACCACATCAAGCACACATTTCTGAATTAACCGTTCCCTGCCATTAAGGAAAAGGAAATTTAAGCAAGCAGGTCACTGCAGGCAGTAAGAGCACCGGTGACTGAAGGCGTTACTCCCGTAATACGCTTGGCTCTGTCAAAAATGGTAAATACGGAGTCTCATTTATGTTTTATTTTTTCTTCCCATGCCTTGCTGTGGTTGAAGAAGCAGAAATGGCCATGTCAGCCTGGGGTAGGGTAATCCGGTAGTTAAGAAGCTGCGCAGGAATCTGGAAGAACTGGTTTCAATTCTTTATCTGACAGTTGGTTCCTTGCATGTGTAAATGTTTATTGCCTCTGGTCACCATCTGTAAAATGTGGCTAATGCTTCACAGCAGGGCTGAGGATGAAACCTTCCAGGCTGTGATGTACTCAGAAGATTCACATTGGTTTCATTCCCTGTGTTTAACATGGTAAGTATGTAACCTGGAGTTCCTCAAAAGGCTCCTCACGTTCCCCAGAATTAAAAGATTTAGTTGCTGTTTCATTGATTTGGACTTGCAGGGAGGAAAAGTTTAACCTGGAGCACAGGCTGTGGCCTCCTCATAGGTGGTCCTTCTTTTACCTGGGATGGAGGGAATAAATCAGATTTGCCTAGTTTAGGGCTTCTCAACGAGTGACCAGGCTCCAGATGCATCAGCTCAGTCACTACAAAGGAGTCCAGTAATAACACACACTTAGATCCTTTGTTTAAACAGTTCAACAAGATTCTGAGGGACACTATAAATGAGGAGTATTTTATTAGTAAATATTTCCTTTTCTTTAAAAGGAAAACACCAGTAAAGAAAAAATGAAGAAGGCTTGATAAGCTAAAATAAAGAAGAAATCAGGATACAAAAAAAAAAAAAGACCATAAATACATTTATAACACTAGGAGCTTTAATGACTAACTATCTGAAATTGGAAGACCAACGTTGCTAAAGTTTCAATCTGACAAAAGCCATGGGCTTAAAGCTTCATCACGGGGTTTTTTTGGCTGACAACCCTGCTGCAAAGTGGCTGGGGTGGCTGGATCCTGACCCCCCGGCCGGCCGCTCCTCCCGTGTGAGGAAGTCTTTTGGTTAAGTGGAGCTATTGTGGTGGATGAGAGAGGATGTAACTCAGCACTGGGTATCTTTCCAGATCTGGGACAGGAAAAAGAAAAATAAATAATTTAAAAAAAAAAAAAAAACAAACAAAAAACAAAACAAAACAAACCACAAAGCGTGAAACAAACAGAAAAATAAAAGTGCTCAGTTTGGGCTTCACCATGACCTGAGAATTACAGCTTGCCCCCCATCCTATGCAGGCATCCGAAGCTCACTGCAGCTCCTGCCTCTCAGAAACACTCAGAACACATCTAATTTATTTTGTTGTTTGGCCAGAGGGCTATCTTGGCACTGGGAATAAGCTGTAAGGCTATAGATGATATTCACATTAACTTCTTTAGAGAGGTTACTTTGTGCTACATATTGAGTGTAAATATTTACTCCAGCTATATGCTGACTGTGAGTATTTGCATTCGCTCTAGTTCTGGAAGGAAAGCAAAAGTGAAAGTGGCAGTGCAGTAAAAGCACAGCTCAGAGTTCAGTGCCTTAGCACACAGAAGGCTGATGTTAGATTAACTGCTGCTTAATTGAGAGTCATTTCACTGTGCCTTGTTAATCTGTTCATAATTTATGGGCTGTTTTTTCCATTAGAAGTGCCTTTTTTGTACTTCAGGACCGCAGGTGATATTCTCTGCCAGAGTTTTGCAGTGCCCATTATCTGGCACCTAAGGCGTTTCATTAACATTTAAACAAGACTTAAGTGCCTGAGTCATTTTGAGATAGGCTGTATCTGCATGGCTAGCTGACTACTGCATTTAATTAATTTCCAGACTTCTTCCTTCCTTGTTCAGAGGGAAAAATGCGAGCTCTGTCTAAATCCCGCTGGTGGTGGGAAGAACAGGCAGGCCACAGTTCTGGCTACTGCTGAGGTTTCTTGCTCAACTCACTATCTCTTATTTCACTATGAAAAGCTTTTTCTCAAAGAGGAGACTATTTGAAAAGTGACCAAGAAGGGAGAGATCTCGAAATAATGAGTTGCCTCTGATTTCAGTGCCCTGTCTCTGGAGGCAAAGGGAAATAGATTTGTTTTTCACAAGCTGCTCACGCTCCAGAAAAGTGATGATGGGCTTGAAGATGAGCCTGCCAGCTTTGAGCTGGGAGCGCAGTGCCCTGGGTGCGATGGGTGCTGAGGGTGCAGAGTGCGTGCAGTCTCGCCAAGGGCCAAACTTGCTGCAACACCCACTAGCAAAAGTCTCTTGGCAAGTTCTCCCATAGTCCTGATGAGTGAATGTAACGTGGTCTTGAGACGCTGCATGTGCAGGTGTCTTGGGCGAGCTACTCCATCGAGAAAAGTGAAAAAGCTTTTGGAGAACTGAAGTGGAAAGGGATGTTTGTCACTTGTGTGGTTAGCTGGTGTTACAGGATACAAGCAGAGGCTGTGCGCTCTGGTGAACCGGGAGCAGATTGCTGCCCAAACAGTCAGTGCAGGGACACGCTGATCTTGGAGGGGGCATGTGAGTCACCTTGGGAATGGGGCCCTGGAGCTTTTCTACTGTAATAAATAAAACAGCGTGAGAGTGACCTAAGGCCCTTGTGACACAATGAAAAATCCCTGTGTTGGGGAATTTTTACCTCCACGAATTAAAAATCATGTGAGAGAGTCTGTGTGTGTAATGGGGATTTTCAGTTGTGCCTGATTAGAGATACTTAATGGGAAAAGAGCAGAGTAAAGAAGAAAGATTTCCAAAACGGTGTTTGGCTACATTAATGTGGGGTGTAGATACTTTTATTTTTGAGATGTGGTTTGAAATGCATTTGGCCTAGTTATGGTAACTGAGAAGACATGTTGCTCAGCAGGACAATATTAAAATACCTTTGTTAAGCTTCATGTAACCAGAAGGGCTTGACAGGCCCAGGTTTCATGCATCTGGGGCTTGGGTCTCCTACCCCAGCATCACCTCCAGCCTGGGGGCTCCTATTTGGGGTGGACATGGGCACAGCTGGGCCAAACTCAAGCTCCAGGCCTCTGCAGATGACAAAGCGAGGGACAGCGCCTCCTAAATAGAGGCAGAGTGAGGAGGAAGGAACGTGCATTCTGTTGGCTGGTGATAAGTAAGAATTTAAAGCTTTCTTCTGCATTCTTTCTCCCCGGTATGAGGGAAGAGAGGAACTTCAAGCCACACCTGGCTGGGTGATACAGCTAAACATGAAACCAGGCACTATCACTTCATCTTTGCTCAGTTCCTCCTTCCCACAAGGCAGCGGCAGCTCCCGGCTCTGCTCAGCACAGCAGCGCGATCTCCCAGCGAGTCCATCCCACTTCAGACTCAGCCTGTGGATTGTCAAGCCTGGAGTCCCTGTGTTAAATAATCATTCTGCTGGCAGACAAGCATATCGTATAACATAATCTGATCAGGTGTCACCTTAGAACCAGCTCGATTTCTTGCACCCACTCCTATGGAGAGGCTGTGCCAGAAACTTCCATTTGCTCCTTGCTAGTAGACCCTGACTAATTTCTGAGCTGAATTTATTAATGGCCACTTTACAGCTATTTGTTCTTGTGCCAGCATTGTCTTTTAGCTTGGGCAGCTCTTCTGCTTCACCGTTGTTCCCTACTTTGATGTTCTCCAGGAGACAACTGTATCCCTGTCAGTCCTCATGTTACTCCACATTAAATAAAGCAAACTATTTTTTTGGTAAGGTCTGCTCTGCTCTCCCTGCAGCAGGCTACGTGGGGTTCTGTTGAAGAGATTGTGCATTCAATGGGAGGTATCTAGGGGGGTACTTTGGAAGCCGGACCCCTTTGTTTCCCCACTCATCCCCGGGAGTGTCAGGAAGAACTCTCTGGACCACAACTATATCTAAGCAACTGTAAGTAGCGGGCTCAGAAGAAGGTGGAAAGGTACATATGTCTGTACCTTTCCAAAAGTCCTGAAGTACTTCATCTCAGTCTGAATCTGGCAACTTGGGAAATCAGTTGCTTGGTCTGCAAGCAGGAGATAAATGTTCCTAGTTCATGTTCAAAGATGCTTGCTAAACTTTTTCAGCAAGCTGTCTTAAAAGCAGAGTGAGATATCAAACCCCAGAATTATACACTGGTATAAATCTTGCACAGCTCTACACTCACACAAGTTAACTAAGCTGAGACAAATGGTTGTTCCCAATACCGAGAGTTTAAAAGTCTCACAATGAACTTGGCATTATCACCTTTTCCAAATGCTATTGCCTGGTGCATTAGTAATTACAAGTCACCAGCCAGGAAGCTTCACGGACACAAAGTATTTCAAAAGCTGTTTCTATTCAGCATCAAACTGACTGAAAGAAATGTTTTCAAATGTGGAGCCTAGAAATACAGAAGACAGTAAGTGAAGCAGGTGTGTCTTCAAGGTGGTTATTGTTGTTATTATTATAATTAAAAAGATAAATAAATAATAACGAATCGGGACCGCCCCGGGAACGGCTCTTTCGAGCTTCCCCAGCCCGTCGCTCCGCACCGTCCCCTTCCGAGGCCGCGTCCCCGTCCCGCGGCTGCCGGGCTGGGCCGGGCCGGGCAGGGCCGGGGGAGGAGCGGCGAGAGACGGAAGTGAAAACAAGAGCGGGGGGACGGGGCTGCTGCCTCCCAGACGTGCTGTGGGTGTCCTGGCCTCTCCTCTCCGCGCCCTGCACCGCAACACCGGGGTGAGTGCGAAAGGAGGAAAAAAAGGAGGGGTTGAAAGCGAAAAGTCAGCAGGTTGGACGGGGTTTTTAAAGCTCCACGGTGCTTGTTTTATTTTATTTCTATTTTCAAGCGGGGCGTGCGGTTTGCCGTGAGCCGGCGCTGTCCCGCGGCTGTGGGGCTCCGTGCCCAGCGTACCGGGGTGCCCGTGGGGCTGCTTGGGCACAGGGCTTAGGGGTGCCTTGGTCCCCAGGTTTTGTGGCACCCGTGAGGCTGCACGCCGGGGTGCATGTGGGGCTCCTTGGGGCTGTGGGGACACCTGGGACTGAGACCTCTGTCGGGTCCCGCAGTGCCGGGGCACCGAGCAAAGTGGGTGCTGGGGGTACGGGGGGCAGTGCTGGCGCTGCTCCCCTCCAGGCACAGTGCCTCCCCCCAACCCGGGGGGCAAGGAGATCCCCCCAGCCACCCTTGGGGCTCTGTGATCTGGTGGCAAAGACGAGCGTTTCTGCCGGGGTTTTGAAATTCCCCCTTCCAAAAGCAAGGTCCGCCGAGCGTTTGATCGTCTAAACGGAAATTGCCCAATTTCACCCTCAGCTGGTTTGTTTGTGCAATGTTCCCCACATGAAGCGGGGCTGGTGGGTTGCAATGCTTTCTCTTATATGTTGCTCGGGTGTGTTTTAAGGAATGTGTTAAACTTTGAAGAGATTGCCTTTGTCCGCTTCCTGGTGGACCTGTAAGCTTAGAGATTCAGACACGGCAGAATTAAGGGAAAGAAAGGAAAGATTGATGCTGAGAGTGATGGGTGGCATTTCAGCTTGCAGTCTCATCCCTCCTATTTGTAGTTGCTACAAATGAAAAAGAACAATATCCTTTTCTAATGTAACTTAATCTTTTCCTAAATCTGTTATTGTAACTAGCTGTTACTCAGCTTAAAGAAAAAAAGTGCTACACAGGTGCTTCAGTTTGGTAAAACTTTCTGCCTGAGCTGATGAGCTGCATGTGTGCTGGTGGCTGGATGTGGTTTGCTCCTTTGCAGTCTCTAATTTGTAGTGACTTGTCACTGTGGTGGATTTCATTTAGAGGGAATGACAAGAATCCTTGTTTTTATATGGGAAAGAAATCTGTGACTAGTCAAAATCCTCTTTTTGTAAGGAATTCACTGCACAGAGCAATTAGAGTTACGGTTATTTGCTGCAGTGGTGAGTGAGTCCCCTAGGAGTCCTAGCCCAGAATGGGTAGAGGCTTTTTGTTTCTTTTTATCATCTGTTCAGCCACATGAAAGCTTAAGCGGTGTGTGTTTCCTTCTCTGTACACTGGTGCTTGTTGAGTCTTTTAAGGGTGGGTTGAGTCAGAGCTGCCCCATGGCTGGATGCCAGTAGGCAGAGACACTTCAGAAACTGCCCAGGTATCCTGGCACCTCTGTTACCAGCTCCCAGTTCTGCTTCCTAGCATATATATCTCATTCTGCCCAACACCAGCAGCCCCCTTCTGGTTACCCGAGTGGCTATCGGTGTGAATAAAGTTTGCTATTTGATTTAGAAGCAGGTCTGAGCCGTGGATCTCTGTGGCTCTGGGAGGTGAACGCAGAAATGTGTATCGCTGGTGGCTTTCTGAGGGAGTGACATTAATTGCCTTACCCTGCACCCGCTCTCTGATGCTCTGCAAGGCTGAGCTGTTTATAAAAACTGACCGCCTCCAAAAAAACCATAACAGAGCCCCCCTGCAGTGTATGAACAGGTAAAACCGGGCTTTGTGTGCAGAGCTCAGTGGGGTTTTCAGCCCACTTGCTTCTGCTTGGCTGAAGGTCCACCTTAAATGTCCCTCTCGGAGCATGGAATCTGGCTGTGCCCCGGTGTAGTCTTACAG
The DNA here is from genome assembly GCF_036013475.1 of Columba livia. Classification (NCBI taxonomy): domain Eukaryota; kingdom Metazoa; phylum Chordata; class Aves; order Columbiformes; family Columbidae; genus Columba; species Columba livia. Next base: position 75,908,531 of record NC_088605.1, on the reverse strand, counting down.
CAGCCCGCCCTGGTGTGCTCCTGCCTGGCTTCAACCATACAAAAATAGAAGGGATCCACTACCTAAGATGTCATTGTAACGTTACTTATCTGAGGTGAAACTGAAGCCCTTATCTTTGACGCCGAACGGCAATTAAGTGCCTCGGTTGCCTTTTAAAGGTAATTTGTTGCCCACGTTTGTGGGGAGGGAGATGCTTGGGTTTTGCTTTGGTTTTGCTGCCTCAGCATTAAGTTGTGGTGGTTGGTATTTTGCTGTAGTTCACAGCTTTCGTTTGAGGGTTGGTTTTAATATCTGTTTTGTCTGTAGCATTGTTCTACCAATAGGAAGCTATGCTATAAACATAAAAAAGTCAAAGGGATTTTATTTTCTTCTGATTAATATCAATGTTGTGATGTTTTGACATAGCTTTGAAACTGTCAGGACGTAATGTGTTTAGAAACAAGCTCTGAGCTGATGACATGGCAGCATATGATATTCATTTTGTTGGAAGTGAATGTGCCAGTAGTGCTAATTTCTTCCATACTTGGATTTAAGGGATACTATCATTTCGTGCTTGTCTCAGCATTGGCCTTTTTTAAGCTGAGCTTTAATGTTGGGTGTTTTTTTTTCCCCCTCCCACAGTGTTTTGTTAGTAAGAAGTAGTTGTCAAACATCTCTGCACCAGAACTTTTTAATGTGAGGAAGAAAAGCACAAGTAATGACAGACCTGGTGTGGCTTTTTCTGTTCTTTTTATACTATGGAGGGGAGCAGAGGCAAAGAAAGAAGCCTTTAAAAGTGGTAGACAGTACCTTGTGCTTTTTATCGTCTTTAAATTAAAACTCTAATCCTCTTCTGCAGGCATCAGGTCTTTGGGTTTGATCCTTGACTACTAAACATCATGAGCAACTACAGCGTGTCTTTGGTCGGCCCTGCTCCTTGGGGTTTCAGGCTTCAAGGGGGCAAGGATTTCAACATGCCCCTCTCTATATCTCGGGTAAGCGCATTTGCCTCTTTGCCTGCATGTGGGTATCTGTTATGCTACGGCCAACCTGCAACCTTCAGACATAAGGATGCAAAGCCATTAATTAGAGATGCTGGGGCTTAACTTGCTCTGTGGCATTGGGGGGTGGGTAAGCTGGGAAGATAAATCTTTTTCTGAAGGCTTCAGCAAAATTGCCGTAGGAAGGACATGTTTGTTTGAAATGGTTGTTTTATCTATGTTTATTTATGCAACAAATGAAAGAAACCACCCTTGAAAACCCCCTCCTTGTTCCCATCCAGAAAACAGATGCAGATGTTGGAGGCTGGCAGGAAACAAGCAATTTTCTGTGCAGTTCAGATGGGAGGCAGCAGGGAAAAATCACTCCTGTTAGCCTTGTTTATCCAGCAGCAATTAGCAGCTTGAGGATCTTGTGGTGTCTGTTCTTGCAAATCCCACTATTTACAATAAAAAGGCACTTAAATGACAGTAGTTGTAAATAGCAGCTCGTCAATACGGGCCTGAGTGAATGTGCCGTTTTCTCACAAGCTTTTGTAGAGTATGTGCTCTGAACTGGTATTCAAAGGCACTAAGTCAAAACAAATGTGATCTTTGTACCCGGGCACTATCCAGTTAGTTTCCTGCTGTAAAACCGTGTTTTCAAGGAAGGTTTGTCTTTCAGTGTGGGCCAAGTTTCAAAGCTGAAGCACTTCACATATGTAAAATACAGGGACAAACTTTGCAGTATTGAATTTATAGGATCATCGGAAATCTCTGGGTGAAGAAACTGGCTTCCCATGGCTCTTTACCCTGGCACCTTTGAATTTGCAGCGTGGAAGCATTTATGTACAAATGGCCCCCTCTCTGTCAACAGGTCTCCTCCCCCTCCTGCATATTCATCTAGTTTAGTGACAAAGATGAATAATTTTTTACACCTGTTGGGACTGTAGAATTGATACTACCCTCGGAGACGGAGCAGGTTTCTATTTGGGTTTATGCATCATGGCAATATTTTTAGCTAATCTCAACTAGCGATTCAAACTCTGACAGTTCATTTAGGCTTGGCTTATCCTATCCACCTGTAGATTATGTTGGTGAAGTTAAAACACAGCTTGGCTCTGCAACATTATTTTTATATGGCTGAAATGGACTGGAGAGCTGTAGAAAAGCCTGTGTACAGATGGATACCATAGGGAAACATATGTTGAAATGAGCCTAGACTACCGCTTTATTGCAGGAATCAAATATGCTGTCGCACAGAGTAGCCTAGAGAAATTGGCTTGAATAGCTACCTATAAAAGCCTCAGTTATGAGATTCCCTAATGCCAAATGACTACAAAACCAGAACATAATGAAAGAACAGGGTGTTTTTTGGACTTTAATTTGTGCACAGAAGGGGGAAGCTCAATATCCAATTCACCTATTATACCTCAGTGCTGCTCCTCAGCTCAACTATTTCTTCTTATTTGCAGTTAAGAGTATGGAAATATTAGACTGCCTGGTGCTGCTTGTTTTTTTCTTTTCCTTTGGATCAAAAAGTGCTTAGTTGTGGTATGCCAATCCAGCTTTGGCCCGATAACTGGAAGAATTCAATGCCGTGTTCCTGGAATGCTAGAACAGCGCGTACCATTCACGCCCCCCAGCCCTTCTTTTCCTGATGAAGCACAAATGCCTTCCTGCATCTGAAGGCTGCTAATTAAATTATTTTAGCAAAACAGTAATGAGACAGCAGAATTGTGTTCTTTGGCAAGGAGGACTTTCTTGGTTTTGTTTTGTTTTCTCGTTTGTCCTCTGGATGCTGAGGGTGAATCTGGCTGTGCTGCTGAGGGCTAATTTCCTGCTTTGGTTTTAAACTCCTTGAAATTAAGTTCAAATAAAGTGCAGTTTATGAAGCATAGAAAATACACAGGTTTCTAAAGCTGTTTATCTGAAAAGCTAATATCTTTTTACTGTGATTTGAACAAGTTAAGATCTTGTAGAGTTCCTTGGAGAAAGTTTTACTAAGTCATATGGCTTGTACAGAATGCAGTTTAAATGGGCATGTTCCTTGTTGCCTCTGTTAGGTGAATCAAACTCGTTTTGTGTTCTTCAGCTGAAATGTCAGATAAGGTGCAACTGGTGAACATTAATATAGGGGTAGCAGTAACATTTGATTTTTTTTCGTAAGCCAAAATATTGTAGACTAGTTGCATCATAACCAATAGCAAGTTGTTACAGGGTTATGTCAGCTGCTTAATATAGGTCTCTTAGTGCTTTGAAGTTATTACATATATAGCTGTACACATTTCTGGGTAAGTAATGTGTGTTGTTATAGCCTTGTAGTTAGTGGCATAAGTCAGTGCAGCAAAAATATGTGAAGTGCTTGCTACGTACAATTTGATCTTTAACCTTCAAGCAGGAATAAAAGGTGGGCTGATCTACGTCTTTTATTAACAGATGGGTGTTAAAAGTGGCTTGGGCCTCCACATGTACTGTAGGGCTTCCAGGTAGTTTATTCTGTAGCAAAATTGCAAACTGTGACCAGTTAGCCTGCAGTGAATAAGGTAGAAATTACCACATAATGCAAACTTAGATTATTCTGAGTTGCTGTTCTTATTTTTTCCTCATGGCATTTTACATTAATTTAAGAAGCAACTGTTCTCCTTATTCCATCAAGACTTATGTTGTGATGCAAAACTGAAAAAAATGGAAAGCTAGAACAGGTGAGGACAAATTACTGAGAGGCGGGGTTAATTGTGTGCTGGTAGCTGTAAAGTAGCTATTATAGGAAATGGCTAAGACTCAGACTCTTTTTCCTGTGGTAGAAAAAGCTTAATGTAATAGAAATAGATATTTGTAATATATGCAGTCATGTGAAATGACGTTTGCCACAATGTGATTGTCTTCATATGAATGAATTGATTGCTTTTGAGTCAACGCAGACTCAGAAGGCAGCTACTTAATAGGCATGCCCATCTCTACCTGGTACATTTGGGAGCCGTTGTCCCAACACTTGGAGTGTTTGCTATACTGCAAAAATTGCATCAGGGGACCTCCTTGGTTCTCTGTTATTTCCAGCTTGCAGGATGTTCTGCTAAACACCAACTGGGTCAATAAAGAATATTGGATAAAAATAATTGCAGCTGAATTATTTTGTTTTTAATCATGCCTGCCAATAATAAGGGATCTGCTGTTGCTCATATCTGTGTAGATCTGTGGTCTTGGATAAATTCTGCTGATGTTAGGGGTATGTCCAGTTTGGGAATAATGTGGGTCTACACTTAGCAGATTTGTTTGCATGAGAGTTTTTCTTTTGCTAAATTTGAATAAAGAAGGACAATTTTGGAGATAAAGTAATCCAAACACACTGCTAGAAAGAGTTCCTGGAGTGGCTCTTGGACATGCCAAGTATTATATTTACAGAATCTGGGGTTAATGATATCTACAACTTGGTTTATTTCGTTTACATGCAACACTGTAGCTTTTAGAACAATACACACTTCTTTAGAGTTTGAATTAACATTATAGTTGCTTTACTTTTTTGGCAGTTGATTAGTTCCCAATGATTAATTAACATAAAGAGAATAAACTCGGTAAGCATGACTGTAGCATTAGAACTGTCAAAACTGCTGTCCTCCACAGATTGAAATAGGTAGTGTTTGATATCGATGATGTGTTCATTATGATGTGTTGACCTGTGAGAGGCTTAGATATTGGTTCTAAATATATGCTTGAAATGTCTGTAGCCTATCAACATTTTTGTGGTGCAGTCTCTAAACAGTGTTTGTCTCATTTTTATGGCAGTATTTACCACTAGAAACAAGGAAATACTGAAGTGAAACTATAGCTTGAGCAGTAGTGTAGCATGTGTGCAATATATACCTTCCCATCTAATGCAAATACATAGGATGTTTTCTTGTATTTAAAAGTTATGTTTTCATTCAATCCTTGTGGCAACTCTATCCATCCTCCTTCAGAAGGTGTTTTGCTATTTGTTTTTCTCCTCCTGTGAAAATTAAATGGAATATGGTGGTCTTGAAATGCTTGACTTGACTGACATCTCTGGTTTTTCTACTACAACTTCATCTTGGGATGAAGTATGAAATGGTTACCCACCTAGTTGGCCGCATGGATGATCAGTTTTGCAGAGTGTTTATTACACAGGGGTTTGGCCTTCCAAATATTTAGAAACAAGCTATTTTAAAGTCATTTACATTTGTGGAAAATAATGTTAATGGAAAGAGAATAAAGGAAAACATTGCTCTGAATGGACCTAGGGCATGTCAGCTTTGATTGACTAGAGCCTCTTGCCCTTGCATTTGTGTGAATTGTTTGATTAAGACACGTGTTGTTTCTAGTGACATCAAGTTTTGAGCAAGTACAAAATTGTTGTAGTGGGGGACTGAGGAAATGGTCCTTCAAGCAGGCATGTGAGCTAGAAGAAGAGCACCAGGACAACTGCTGGCCTGGCCAGTGATAATTGTGTTGGTAACTTTATGCTTCATCCTGGAAGCTACTGAGAGCTACTGACTAAGCCCTAACTGGCAGCTGCTCATTGCTGTGCTGGTTTGATTTGCTACCAAGTTGTGATGGTTTGCACAAAATACAGCTGGAGGTGTCAGAAATACAGTTCTCTGTGTCAGAGAGACCTGCAAAGCTCACAGACCCCACCTGATCCTGCTCCTGGGGCAATAAATGCTGTGTTTTACAGGAGCTATCAGTGCTTATGAAGTTGATGGGAATAGCCAAGGCATGAAGCGAGAAGTGTTATTCTGTTTAATTCTGTTTACAAGATGTGGTTTACTGAAAAAAATAATACTGAGAATGACAAATGAGCCACCAGTGCCAAAGTGTGTATTCTCTCCGCAACAAGTCCTGAAAGAGCTGAGGTTTTTCTTTGTGAACTGAGTGGAATATGGACAATTATAAAGCTCCTAGCTGCACAAGTGCTTTAATACGAGCAGTTCTCTGAAAGTCTGAAGAGCGCTGGTTAGTGTTTCAGTTTGTGTAGTTACCTGCAAGCAACATCCTCCTTCAGGCAGCTCCTCACTTTAACTTGAAGATGGAAAGAGGGATCAGTTGGTACAGACATAATTTCCCATTGCCTCTTTTCCCATTGCTGTTTAACCTCTTTGTGCTGAAAATCAGGAAAAACACTGTGTTTCCCCGTACCATTTGTCTTCCCTCCCTTGTCGATTCTGCTATACAGTTTAAAGCAAGACAGACCATCACTGGAGTGGGGTTGAAGAGAAGGGAGGACATGGGGGAGAAGAGGTAGAAGAAAAGTGTCTCCATCTTGTCTGTTCATGACCTTATTTGTCAGACAAGCTCCTCAGACCAAGTAGGAAGCTAATTTATTTTAAAATAGTTCCTCTGCTGATGTCATTCCCCCAAAAGTGAAGCTGGCTCTACTGGGGGGAAAAGGAACCAAAGGTCTTCTAGCTGAGGGATATCTGATGTGATGGGTGGACGTATCCTTTTTACATTAAAAAATCCTGATAACTCTTTTTTCCCTTTATCGGTGACAGTTTAGTCACGGTATGAGGAATACAAGCGAAGTATTTCATGATGGAAAAACTATAGTATTTGTTTGCAGTGTCTGCTTCTCAAAGACGGATGTAGTGAAAAAAAATAAACTCTGAATAGATGTTGGGAGCAGATGCAGAATTGGCAGTCCTTCCAGAGGCCCAAAAGCAGGACCATTTATCCAATGGTAACTGCAAAAAAATTAGGCATGTTTTCTTTGGGAGTATCTGGCCCTGGAGGCCTGACAACTTCTGTCGACTTCCCCACCGTTCTGAGATGCTATTTTTAGTGTAAGTGTTTTTCTCATTATTCATTGGCCGATGGCTATCAGAAGGCATTGTGAGAAGAGACATGGTGTTGAAAGATTTGTTTGTTTGGCTTTGACATGGAGCCAGGAGATAACATTGTTGGCTTTTTTTTTTGCTTTAAATTTGTTTTTACTTTTTAAGAATAGATTTTGTATGTTATCAATATGAGGGCAAGTATGAGAGAAAACCATCTCTTAGTGTGTAAAACAGCAGTGAGAATATGGGAAAGGTGATATTCCTCCCGCCAGTGATCAAAAAGAAAATAAATGACCCTGAGACTGAGGTTTTTTTGAGCAAATGAGAAACAGAAGTACATTTACTTCCATAGGTGGCTGTTACACGAATAGTGAAAGAAGGAAAGGAGGCCACTGCCAAGGCTGATGCTACCTGAGTCTTTGGGTTAGACAAGTCCTCAGGGTAGTAAAAATAGGGAGAAATTACAAAAGTATCTGTTCAAGTTCCCTTAATATATGAGGTCCCTGAGCAGAATTTGCAGAAAGAGGTATTATTTTAGAAGAATTGACATGTGTGGAAGAAAAGTGCTATCAACTTTGGACACAGAGTCCTTTTGAGGTGCAAGTAGCTTCGCTTACCATGTTGACTTCGAGCCTTGCTTGTGTTCAGGAGTTTATTCTGTCCCACTGCTCTGAGGTCCAATGCTAAAGACAGAGATGATGGGTTAGAGGTTGAGTGTCACTGACTCTGCCGGTCTGGTTTAAATGCCCACCAGCTACTGCTGTAAATGTGTTGTTAGGTGATTGTGGGATGGATGGGTCTAGGTTGGGGCTATGATGGTCTTTGACAAGTCAGTTGGTAGACCTGGTTTGTAATTATGTTATAATTATTATGTAATTATGCAACTCCTGCACCAGCCAGCTGTATAAACCCATGGCCGCTAAACATAGATAAGACCTAAAGTTTCAAACTGGGGAATGAAGACCACCCTTACTGGACAGCCTGTCAAAAGCCTGAATTAAATGACTTGTGTAACACTGCACAGAGGTAATCCCGCCCTATTTTTCAGCTTCTCTGCTTCGTTTATCACTTGCTTTTCAACACTGTCTGTTAATGGTGTAGTGTCTCAGTAGCTTTTAATCTTTTGTCACTTGGAGACAGCGGTGCAGTTCCCATAGCACAGTCTCTTGTGTAAACTGACCCAAGCAGACAAGTAGCAGGGGGACAAAATAGCACGTTATAAATTGAAGGCTGCATTGTGATGCATACCCTCAAAGCAGGTGAATAAGTGCTGTGCCAGTGACATATACTCAGTAGTTTTGGTGTAAAGTAGTTAGCGACTACAGAGCATAGAGACTTGTGCTGTCACTCCCTTATTTTTACTTAGCAGGGGAAACAGCAGTCTTCAGTGTTTTACAGTCCAGAAAACTTGGAGTGAAATTAATAATTCTGTGACACCTGGGTGATTGTTCTGCCTATTTGCTATCAAGCTTCAAGATATACTAAGTGTTGAGTCCACACTAAAAATAGGAAGATGCTCTGCATCCCTTAAAAGATTGGTCTTTTTTCTTCTAATGCAGGCCAGAAAATTTCAAGTACAATAGTTCAGAATGGTTTTCTATCATGGATTATTGTAGTTTGTATCTCATTCAGACTTAGTCTTGTATTAGAAACTTCAACTTAAATGTTTAAGCTTAGTGAAAGCAAAAGCAAGAGAAAATGGCATCTGGCAGCTGAAAGTATTTGAAAATATGCGCTGTTGCAATTGCTGTCAGCTGTGCCTATAACAAAGCCCTGAAGTAAAATGTAATGCCTTTGTGAAGTCCCGTAAGCTAAAAAGTAGATCTTGCCAGGTCTTTAGTAGTCCTGTTGGAAAGGTCAAACGGTTTGCATGTTAACTGGATATGAAAGAAGTTTGACTTAGCCTGGTCTATATTAAGGGATGATCTAATGCAGTATTTAGGTCTTTCCTTAACAATGTGAAGTACCTACCCCTGGAAGGCAACAGAAACATTTTATTTCTGTGTTAATTATTTCATAATTCTTTTGAAGGCTTGAATAGTGCTTAAGATGCTAAACCTGGGTTAATGTAGATTGTATCAGTTTTAGGAGGGTAGAACTCCCTGTTTAAGCTTTTGTATTTATGAACGTAATCAGATAATCTTTGGATATTCTTACACCCATATTTTCCTGTGGAGAAAAAGACCAAACTGTCTCAGTGAAATGTGATGTTGTATTGGTACTAATTTTAACAAGTAATTCTGTAGAGCTAGGGCAAAATGCTGTAAATGTGAAAAATGCAGACAAATAGGGATGTATTTTTGTTGCTAAAAATATTATACCACCTTGGTGGAACCTCTAGCTACAGAACGTTTTTGCTCAGAGCGCTGAGGTATAATTCTGAGTCCAATGCAGATAGTAAGTGAAACTTTTCTTTCTTTCCTGTGAAGTAAGAGGCCAAAGTTGTTTGTTTTCTTCTGAGGGAGGGTGATGCTCCCTTTCCAGTAATTTTTGTCTCTTTGTGGTTCTAGGTTTAGCTTGGCATTGTGAAAGACATGGAAGGGTAGAATAATGGGATTGCATGTCTCCAACTTTCTCATGTATCTAAGTAAGTCCTTCTGTGCTGTTCTGTTTTTCTTTACCTAATGCATTGAAAAGGAGGCAAAAAAAAAGGCAAACAAAAAACAGTGGAGATCTAGAAGCCAGAGAGCTTGTGGAAGTTGGGTTAGACTTGCTTTTATGAGACCAATAGGGAAATGAAAGGCTTGTAAAGCTTTAAACATCAGAGACATCTTTGTAGAGTAAATTCTCTTGTTTCCTGTTGGTTTTCTGCAGCTCCTTGTCAAATGACAGTGTCTTAGTCCAGACTGAATAAGAGTGTTCTCTGCCAAGTCTCTAAGATTAATTGTTAGCAATTATTCAGGAATGAAAAGGTGCCTCCCCCAATATGTATTCTGACAAGCACGGTATATTAAACCCTTAGGGGATGGTGTATTAGTTCTTTGTGGGGGACTGATGGTCTTGGGTTCATGGCTTGATCAGATGTAATTGCAGACAATGACAAGACACAATCAGCCTCGCAAAGGAGAGCGGGCAGATACCTGGTGACAGTACAGTGCACACATGCTGAAGCCAGACATGCTAGGACACGTCTGTCAGTGTACTAAGCTGTGAAAACTGCCACAGAATGCTTATTAAATTACAGCTTTTGTCAGCTATGGATACATTCTATTCTCTCCGCTTTCCAGCTGTCATATTTTGGCAACTGGCTATAAGCAAAAGTCATTGTAGCAGGGGATTACATGAATCTCCTTTGACAGCATATTCAATTTGTAAATTAAATTATTTTGCTATTGTGCAGATTGAGCGTAGCCTGTAAATGCTAAGAAGCCAAGCCTTGGTGTTGCAAAACCACTTGAGCAGGAGTGTAATTTTAAGCATATAAGTTGTCTCTGTGAGACAATTCTTGCTTTTGGCTCAGCCTATGTTGATGTGCATTGCTGCTCAACACCTTACAGCATTTGGTCTTCAAACTGGTGTTACCAGAAGGAAAGAAACATCAACATGCTTGGAGGAGACAACTGACCTTTCCCAGCCAACATTCTGCTTTCTCCAAAATATGCATTAGCTGGTGGTTGTTAGCCATAAGAGTTTGTACGACATCCTGAAGGCTAGATTAGAAACAAACCTTTGGCCAACTAGTCAATCTCCATCACTAAAACTGTAGGGCTAAATCAATTATTCAGTAGCATTTGGGGATGAGGAGTCTTTGTGTGTTAGGTATGTGGTGTTATTTTCCTATGCCTTGCTCTGGAAATCTGTAGAGGTGCTTCATCCCCTTATCTCTCTTTGCAATACGCAATTATTGCACTCTTTAGCACCTCAGAGCAGGTCCTTTGTTGGATAGGTTTGTAAAACTGTCTCTTCTGAAGTATTGACTAAAATAATTGAGCCTATGAGTGAAATGTAGATGAGTACTTTTTTTTTGCCTGGAAGAATAAATATTTTGTAGAAACAAACAATTTGTTTCTAGAGATGCAATTCACTTTGAATGTGAAAACCTAAAGGTGGTTTCCTTGAAGCGTGAACTTAAACCTTGGAGACTTGAATTCTTACAATATCTCTCTGGATAAAAGTATCACTATCCCTCTTATGTCAGAGGGAACGTGATACTCCCTGACAAGTTGAGTAGCTCCTCTGTGTGATTATTTTCTTCCATTGACACATCTACACTTGAACTTTAAAATGTAGAAACTGCTGATTATTTAAACTTTGAATGACATTGATTTGTTTTGATACCTGACCTGATGAAAACTGCTGTTGTTGCAGTTGACATCCAGATCAGTTTATAACTGCCCTGGATGGCGTGAGATTAAATAACTGGAGATTGCTCACGGGAAACTCTGATTGCAGCAGTCAAAGTAAGGATTTAGGGCAAACCCCTTGGTGTTGATGCTTTACTTTGCAACCTCCTGCTGCTGTGGAAGGCTAAACCACTGTTTTTCCACCCCCTCTGCTTCCTCCTTGCAAATGTAAGGCATGGTGATGGAAACAGATGTTTATAAGTACACGATTTTGGGTAGTTGGTTTTGTGGCATGTCCTAATCTATGCCTGTTGGGTTAGATCAGTAATTACCCCATTCCTGCTCTCTGACTTCTGTTGCTCTCTTTAGCAAAGAACTTACCCCAGGGTACTAAACAAGGTTTTGTTGAGATTCTCCTGTCCTGCTTTGCCCTGGTGATGATTACTCAGTACAAGTCAACCTTTGTCCTACCACATGGGCTAATTCCCTTGAGAGAAACTCCTGTACTACTTGGTGGGGGGACTGAATATGGGGGAGAGGTGAGACCTCAAAAAAGAGGATCTCTCTTGAAGAACAATATTTCCCAGAATAAGGGGATAAAGATGAGCTTTGTGGAATGTGTAACTGCTGTGCTTCAGGGGAAACATACACTTGAGAGGGGTGGCATGCAAATAGTTTAGACTTCGATGCAATGACATTTATGCAATATTAGTGTAAATTCTGAGAAATCTAATGCATAACAATGGGCCTTATAAATTAAGAAATACCTCACTTTGGCATTTAAGATTCCTAACCACTCAAAGTGAGTGAGAGTTGGCTTCCTAGTGCTATTTTTTTGAGTTCCTGCCAGATAAGTTTGAGTCTTTCCATTTGTCACCTGTTCTTCTTTTAGCATAAAGAGGAAGCTACTTCTGCAAGAACGCAATTTGTGCAGCCTTCAGGGCTTTTTTCCCCCCTTACTTTCCTGAGCCTGAGGACATCTGTCTTGCTGCTGAAATAAGTCTACTGCGTTTTTGCAGTTAGTCATTGTTTAAAAGAAATGTTGTTCCAAAGCCATTGTTATTTGTGGCATTAACAGGGTTTAGGGTTCAGAAAAGTGTGTGGTAGGATAGAAATGAAGGGAATAATAAGAGTTACATATAAAAAAAAAAAAAAACCACAAACAACCCAAAACAAACCCAAAACCCAAACTATGAAACTCTACAAAACTATTAAAATCCAGTATATAGAATATTTGTCAGAGAGCTCCAAATGACGAAAGCTTTGGACTCTGTACAAGCTGGTATACATATTTATAGGGATATCTTGCCTCTGTTTTGAATTGTGTAAGTACTGCACTGTAAGTCTGTAGCCATCCTTTTCCTTCCAGTTTTTCTTTAGCAGTCCTTGCCAGCCTGTAGAACAACTTGGCTTCTGTGCCCAGCTCTGGGTTTATTTAATCAGAAAAGCAAGGCCATGCGGCAGCTTTTGCTTTATTGGCACAGTTGCAGAAAATGCTTCAGCATCAAGAAACAAACCGCTCTTTTATGCGGCAGGGAGCACTTGGGTACCGCTGGATTCCTGAACGAGGAACGTGCGTGCTTGGTTGCTGGTCCAAAAACCACTGCCGGCTTCTTTGGGGAAAATGGTGTAGCTGGTGTTAGGTGGGAGGTGGTGACATGGGTCTAGAGGTGGCTGCTGGCTTTCAGTCTCCTGACAGACACCTGACCACCCTGGGTGTGTAGACTCAGTGCTGTATTTCAGTTTTTTGCTGCCCGTTGCATGGGGCTGTGTTTTGGAGCCTGCCACAAGGTCGTTGCTCCTCTCCCAGCTTCGTGGCAATGTAGCTCTTATTATTCTCTTAATTTCTTGGCCCTTGTACACTTGAGGCCATTCTGGTTCAGGAGAGCTCAGAGGGTTTAGTTTTCACTTGCCTGTGAGGCTGTTACAATCTGACAGGGCTGAACTACTTTGTAAAGAAAGCAGGAAGTACCTTGGATTGATCTCTGTTCAGCAATAACTGCAGTGTAAGTGTGAAGCATTGGTAAAAAATCCAGCCCAAAGATACCACTTTGGCCATCCCCATCCCTTTTCTTCACACCAGGAAGAAGAGTAGAGGTTGAGTTTTTGTTGAAAGGCTTGGACTCAAATGCAGCCAAAATCAAAGTCATCAGAGAGGCCACACTGTGGTATAACAGCTCCGAGCTTGTTTTGCCAGTTGTCCCGTATGGAGAAAGAAGTGCTTTGAGATCCTCGGCAGTAACCACAGCTGGACCACCTGTAGTTGTCCTTGACCTCTTTTGCTGTCTTCTTGCATGCTGGACTGATATTCCTAAAGCAGCACTTCCATGGGAGGTCAATGGGAAGATTGCTCCAGTTGGGATTATAGAGGAACCCAGAGTTACTCTTGCTGCTGCTGTTCTTGAGTGTGACAGTAACCGATAACTTTTGGAGGGGATAGGTGTGTTAAGCTTCCAGTCCTTTGCACTGATGCACTTGTATCAAAATCTGGATTAAATTTAAATCGTTGAAATATTCCCTCAGTGTTGCATTGAAGATTCAAGAAAAGTAAGTTGAAAAACCCAGCTGAGCTTTAGAGTGTATCTTGGCATTAAAATCATGAGATTAAGAAACACTTCTTATTTCTAGGGCCTGACTCATGGTTTTTGAATGCATGAGGGTGGCAGTGCTAGCTCCTATGGTCAAGTAGCATTATAAATATTTCAGGACTTTAGAACACAAAGCTGTGCCAAATATGTTTCTTGTGTTTGTGGGTTTTTTTTTTCCTAATTTCTGAAACAAATTTTTGCAGCTCTCTTACAACCTGGGACGTGTGTGTAATTAAACAGACAACATGTTAAATCTCCAAGTTTCTGAAAACAGTGCATCAAATCCAAGTATTTAAATTGATTACATAGTGACCAAAGTGTTGCTGGCTGTTTAAAAGCTATTTTATTGCGACATAGTGTATGCAGTTTCATGTATATGCAGTAAAGTGAATTGTAGAGCAGCTGTCTTGCTAGAGACCTTCAGAAACCAACAGTATGTGTAGAATTTGACCCTGTTAGGAAAACAAGTAGGACAAAGTGGCTGGTTATTAACAGTGGTTCCAGCTTCTGGTGGCAGCATAAGCAAAGCAAAAGAAAGGGGGGAGGAAATCAAATGGGGTTTGAATAATCCTTCCTGCCTGCCAGGAAGCCCTTGGTGCCATTAAACTTGTTCAGCCAAGTTGTAGATGAATTGTCCTCTGACAGATTGTGGAAAGCAGTGGGTGGTGGGTCTCAGAAGAGTATATCCAGATGAAAAAGATGGAGGAAGAATACATACACCTATTTCTGTAATTTGTCCTTCATAAGTGCACTGAAGCCAAATGCTGTGCTATGTGGAATAAGCCCTTTAAAAAATAAAGCTTTGAGCTTCCTTTGTCCTTCAAGAATTCAGTGGTTTCTTCTGATCTAGGGGAGACAAGTCTTTAGCCACTGAAAGCTGTGTGTTACTCCAGAAAGCTGCTTTGCTTGTTGTGTTTGCTGCTGTTTTAAAAAGTATTTGTCATGTATGGGAAATCCTTGGGAGTAGGGGATGGAGTGCAGGCAAGATCCCAAGGAAATGTCAGAGTAAGCAGATATGTGGATAATAGTAACCTGAACCTCTCTTGCAGATGTGTAGGAAATAGATAGCTTGATTTATAAGTTTGTAATACTTTTAAAAGGCACTAAAACATCAAGATGCTGGAAGAAGGGATGGAAAAGGTCTGTATCATGTTGCATGGGCTGGGTCCAGTCATTGTAAACTGTATAGGATTGTAATATAGCTAAATGCATGATTTCTCTTTCTGCAGAGGAGAAAGAATGTTTACAATATGTACCTTATGTCTCCATATGCTGTTGTTTAAAATGGGGTAACTGAGAGCAAAATGTAACAAATGTGTAAGCACAGCACTCCACAGTTATCACTGGGACGTAATTGGCCATCTGCATGTCTAACGCATTTACTTTGAAAACTGAATTTCAGTGTAAGAGTGGGCTTTATGTTGTAAGTTAAACCAGCTTTTGGATTTTTAACTGACACACCGTGGAAAAAAATGAAATTAATACATTCCCTTTAAGTGAAACTCTAACCTTAATATCTTTTCCTTTCTTCATTTGGTTAACTCTCTATGTACAGGAATCTGACAGCTGGCATGACGCCTCCGTTTTGAATTGTGCCGTTTAGCGTTTCTGGCAGCTGGATACGTGTGGAAAGCTGTAGAGTGACAAATCTGTTTCTCATACCTTTTGTAGTCTGTTTTTCATCAGATAGAAAAATGTTAATGTGCTCTGAACTTTCCTCCTTTGGCTCACCCGGACAGTAATTTACTCGAGCGTTTACTCAACGTACCGTCTCATCCACAAGCTTATTGGGGCATTTCCTAGGACGCTGCAAATAATTGGGACAGTGCAAAGCCCTGGAAGGGAATTCAACCCATATCCAAAACAAGATCTCCAGCAAAACTTGGAAGAATGCTTTGCTTTATTTGTTGCAACACTGTTGTTTCCTGTGTATCTTTGCAGAGTTCCATAAATTTCTTGGTCAAACAGAAGTCTGCCC
This sequence comes from Columba livia, assembly GCF_036013475.1. Classification (NCBI taxonomy): domain Eukaryota; kingdom Metazoa; phylum Chordata; class Aves; order Columbiformes; family Columbidae; genus Columba; species Columba livia. The sequence goes on along the minus strand of NC_088605.1, from coordinate 75,892,934 downwards.
ACAAAGAGTTACTGCTTGGAAAAGAAAAGCTTAGACAATCCCATTTTTTTCCACATGTAAAAATGTATTTTGATGCTAGTAAATGAATATTTTTGTATGTGATGAATAGAACCTTTGTCTTCAAGAGAATTTTCCTTGCTTTTATTGATGTGTTTTGGCTTCAGAAACCTACAGGCTGTGGCATGGAGCTGATTTGGCTGTTGAGTGAATAGCTGGTGTTTCCTCAGGCTGCATGAGGAATTTTGTGTTGTTTGAGGGCAAATACCTCATTTTAGTCAACTCTGCCCATTGTATTTTAATATCTAAGTAGGTGTTGAATTTTGAGCTCAGGGACATGCAGTTATTGGGATCCATATGCAGTTATTGGGATCCATATGCAGAGTCTGGAGTAGTCGCCTACCGCAAGTCGCCACCATAATGATTTTACCTTCTCCTTTTCTCCTCCACTTGGACACTTAATGCTAACTCTGCAAGCATAAATAGTTCAGCTTGTCAGATTAAAGTTACAGCTTTATCAGCAGGCCAATATGCAGACTTGTTGCAATGTGTTTTTTTGGATTTTTTGGATTTTTTTTGGAGACGGAGCAGCAACACTGAAATGGTGCTTGGAGGTCCCACCTTGGGTGCATGGAAGGACACAAGTGATGACAGGGCCTGGAGGAAAAGTGCGCAAACCTTCTATTCTGATGTTAAAGGTTTTGCTTGGCTAACCTGCTTTAATTGTTTATTTATTAAAAACTTGCAGTGTTGAGCTCAGAACTTCAACATTTTGTTGGTTTTCACTCTGTGAGACTTTTCTTTGCTAAAGCCACGTTTCTCTTTACTCTCCTTCTCCCATTGTGCTTGAAAAGCTTCTCTTCCCCTCCCGCCCCTTGTATAAGATGGTTTTATACTTGCAAATATGCCTTGCCCTTCCATTCCACTGCTGGTTTTGAATGCTGCTGAAACTATAGTTTGTTCTTTTTGTCTCCTCTCCTCCTTTTCTTCTGAGACCTCAAATATTTTTTCACACTGGGGAAAAAAAATCTTAGATTATTTGAGCTGGGCTATAAAAAATAACAAGAATATGCAAGGATTGAAATACAAACAGGCACACCCTTGAGGGCAAGATGAGGTGTTTTCTTTCACCAAGCTCTTCCTCATCAGTGGTTTGCTGAAAAATTTCCTTTGGTAGTTTTTTGAGCTCTTAATGGACTTGGAAACTTTATTTAGGACACTATTTTCTTTTGTCAAGAATGTCTTGAGGTTCTTCAAAAGCCAGTTTGTAAATTATTGCAAGAGTTAAACAGACTCATGTTGACATAAGTAGGCTTTTATGTTTATTATGTTTTATTGTAGGCATCAAAAATGTGTATGTGCGTGTCCTTCAGCATGTTTTATTTTACTGCTGCAGAATGATTAGGAGAGAAATGTTGCAACACTGCGTTTTTTGTTCAAAGTACAAGCGGATCTGTTGCCATCAGGCACTGGGAAGCTGTCATGAAAGGCTGAAGGAGAAATCAGCGGTGGCTTCCTTAGCATGGCTTTCTATTGGTGCACACCAGCCCTGAAACAGAGGTGCTAACAAATATGGTAATGCCTTTACAAAATCTTCAGCACAGCAATACTTCAAAATCTTCTCTCGCTGGGGTCTCAAACAGGGAGCGATGAGTTTTCATTGTCAAATTAAGTGGTGCTTGCAAATAAGGGACAAAGGTGCCCCTTTTTTCCTTTTGGCTGCCATGCTGTAGGTACCTGATACAGCCTGGGGACACCTGGGTGCTTTTCTTATTTCTGCATTGAAATGGGGCTTCTGTTCACAGTTAGAAAACAGTGAAGGCTGAAGCTGTAAATCGGATGTGGAGTCTGTAAATCATAGTGAAATTCACTTGCAAGTTCAGTTTCTTTCATTTGTTCACTGTAAATTTCATCTCTGTTTAATCCGAGACCCTTTGCTAAGCACCTATGGCATTTTTTACTGTCCTGGGATAGTTCTGCATGTCTGGATATGGCAGAAGCATTAATTAAATCCTGTAATTCTTAATACTGTCTGTTCCACTTCACCAGGGAGCTGGAGATGAATCTAAAGGTTCATTTTAAAGCAGAGCTGTAACACAATCTATAGGCAGCGTATTAAAGTGACGTGCCAGCTTGATGTACCATGGTTTTAAATAACTCGCATTCATCTCCCCCGAGTACCAGATGAAAGTTTAGACCCCGCACCACGGCTGGATCTCCCCGTTCAACACGTAGGCTCTGGGGCATGTGTGTCCATTTTGGAGGCTTTCCCCTATCACTTACTCTCCAATGTCTTTTTTTAAATTGGACTTGTGTTTTGTTTTTTAAAACCAAATTAAAGCAACAACTGGAGAGACAAAGCTCTCATTTCCTATGCCTTATCTCTCTGTAGATAAATGACTGTGAGCCTTTTCATTCCTATTCCTTACCACCCTACTCTCATTAGTATCACTAAATTAGGCTAGAGTGATTTTATTTTTACTTCCCGATGTTTCATAGAAGGGAAAGCATTTGACTGAAATTGGATTTTTGGACAACCATATCAAAATGTTTTAACTGGATGATATTAACAATTTAAAAAGAGCATTTAAAGTGATTTCATTAAGCAGAAATAACCCAGGAGGCTTTTATGCCAGTAAAGTTATCGTTCCATCAACCAAAAAGGAGATCAGATTAGTTGGATAAATAAATAAATATGCTTTTCATTGGGAGACAGTGGTGACCTGTTTGACTAGTATTAATTTCTTCATGCATTGTGCCTCAGAAAACTTGAGTTTGTCTGGGATTGCTTTGTAATTACTTGTATTTATGTGGTTCACAATATTTCTCAAAACTCTTTCCCAGTTTTGAAGTGTTTCCTCCAGCATTGCAAGTTTTGCCTTCATGGTTTAGAGAGCTGCTGAGCCACCACCACTGCTCATCCCTTCAGAAAAATACACTTGGTTTTCATTTTTGCTGGGTAATATTGTCAGCTTTTCGATTAGTGTTATGGGGTGTGTGTATCCTAAAGATTAGATTTCCAGGAGAACTACCTGTGACTGCAGGACATTGCGTTATTGAAGTGTCACGTTTAATTAGATAAGCTGGAAGGTTGCAGGTTGGTGAGGTTTGCCTGATCCCACCTTATAAGACCTTCCTTACCTGTGCTGGGAAATTAACTTTCCCGTGTTACTTACCTGAGTTAGATTCAGTGATGTTAATATAAAGCAAGATGCTATGACTAGTCAGGCTTAATGAATCTTTATTTCCTCTGATACCTTCCTTTTCTTCTTGTGTGCCCTTTTATACACAGTGATCTGGGTTGCCCTCCCTTTCCACAGGTGTAATTAGCAGACCCTGATGAATGTGATAAGTCGTTTTGTTTCCCAGCAGGTTGTACTTGATCACTGCCCCTTCTGCTGTTGCTACATTGGTCTTGTACTTTGATCGGAATGATGAAAACCAGTTCTGTCTGTGCTGCATCTGCAACAGGGAAGAAATAACAGCTACTCCATGTTCTTTTATTTTTGTTTGCATCAGTAGCTTGGTCTAGTCTGGAAGAAAAAAAGATCATGTTCTGCTTTAAGCTTTGTTTATTCAGAATTTTTTTTCCCCCTCAATTTAATAATAATGTGTAATAACCCTTTTGTCCCCTGTACACATCTTGTGCTGCTGTCATTTTTATTTGGATTTTATATGCTTTCCATTCTCAAAGGTTTGAGCTTCCTCATTCCAGTTAAGCACTGAGGGCTGAAGGAGTGAACTCAGTTTTCTGAAGGGCTTGAAATGCAACTTCTCAGCAGTTCTCTTAGTGTTATCATGCTCTTCAACATGACTCATTGCTACAAAATACAGCACTGCCGGTGCCAGTCTTTCCCCTTGGCCTTCTTCAGTTTGTTTAGTTAATGAGCAAAGCACTTCAGAGGTAATTAAATGCTTTGTAAACTTCGTGTTAGTGAGAAGTTCCTATAAGTGGAAGAGTGAAGTCCTCCAGATGCTCTGGGGTGGCAAAATACCTGGAGACACCGAGAGTGGCTGAGCTTTATTCATTTTCCTGCTTTGGTCATGCTTGTTGTCCCCTCTTGCTTGTATGGTTTTCTTGCTTTCTTCATCCCTGGACTCAAAAAGCAGTGTGAAAGGTGCTTTAGTAATCTGCAAGAAGGCTTGGGTAGCAGGTCTGTTCTGACAGAGGCTGTATTATTTTCTAAGGTGAATTATTTGCCCTGTTGAACTACTAAATAGTAACTCTGTTAGGGCATTCTTCATTTTTGCTTAAGAAGAGATTGTGGAAGATGTTTGTCTCCTCCTTCAATTTTTGTGCCTGTGTGGCTGTTGTTTGAGTTGGTGACTTGTAGCATAACTCAAAGAAATCACAACACTGTGGTGTACATAAAGGTATTGCATCCTTCTCTGGTTAGTGCTTGAAGATGTTTAAGGACAATCTTATTGGAAAGCTGGAGGAAAAAGAAAAAGCATCTCCAACTAATATATATTGCAGGTCTTTCTTGTTCAGGATTCATTTAGTGCTATAATCAATTGCAAGACTCCTACTGATATTACTAGGAGTTTAGCATGTATGTGATAGAGTTATTTTATGAGTGAAATAAAACTTCAAAGTAAGAATTTATGCATATTCAAATAATTTCAGTATCAAATTCAAGTAAGGATAGATTTTTTTCTGTAACCATGTCTGTGCTAATGTCTGTCTTCATAATTCTTATCACAATGTGCCCTTGTTCTTATTAATGTATGAGAATGCTATGTTCTTAACATACTTAGGATGCTATAATTCTGTTAAGTTGCCATTTAAATCTAGCAGCTTAGAAGACAGAGAAAACATCCCCGTGCTCCTGGAAAAGTGAGGCTTTTAGTGGCTTAGAGGTTTGGGCTGTAACCGAACACTGGCGAGAGGTATGAAACACGTCCAGACCGCCCGGGCTCTGCAAGAGCCGCTCAGGGACATGGGCTGTAAATCTGGGGCCTCCCTTTGGTGGGTTGTATAATTTTAAGATATCTGATGCCTTCAAATAGGTGGCTGGAGAGGAAAGTATGAAGCTGTTAACTTCAAGAAAGACATGATAGATGGCTGTGTGAAGAGCTCGGATCCTTCTGTAGCTTATTTTCACTGTCCCGCTGAACCAGTTTGGCTTTTAGAAACCAGTTGACTAAAAATGATGTATTTATGAGGACAAAAAGCTTTCCCCTAAAATTGGTTTGTTCAACAGGCAGTAAATATGCAAATGGTGCATTTTAGCATCAGAGCGATGTGACCCTTAATGTCAGCAGCTCATATGACATGAGGACATTGCTTGTCAAAGGTCACTGGTTGCATGTTAAGTGTCACTTTCTGCTTCCATATGTGTGGTTATTCCTGCAGAAGCAGGACCAGGGATGCTATTGCAGTTTGGTGATCGATAAAGTGCGCCTTGAATGGTGGTCTTGCGTGGGAAGACATTGGACTTTTCTGATTCTGTGATGGCCTTTGAATAATGTGTCTTATCCTGCAAGGTGATGTTCGGAAATTAAAGTTAAAGCTGGAGCTTCAGCAGTTTTGGGAAGTGTTTGCATTCCCTCAGTACATGGGGCTGGTTTTGCTTTGGTTGGGTTCCTCCTCAAATCACAAGTTTTGCAGCCAAAAATTGGTTTGGGGCTGATGCAGCGAATCACCTTTGAGGATAAGCTTTCAGCAGTGAACATCTCTGATTTGTTATAAATACACTTTCAATTTCAAAACATCTTTTCTATCTTTCTTCTTCTGAAGGGGATGTAATAGCCCATACTCCTGGCTTTCACCAGAGCTTGTGAGTGGCCTATGCAAACTTGAGGTGTGCAAAATTCAGTTACGTTTGGGGTAATATGGTGAGAAAGAAGGACAAGCCATCATGGCCGTCACCAAAATAGTGGTCAAAAAGGACATTATAATAAGGGCCAGAAACTTTGCTCTTCATTTGGTGGAGCTGATGCAGAATTCAAGCAGAAGCAAGCTGAAAAAAACCCCCAACCAACTAGCTAAAAAAAGACCTCAATTTAAGTACTGATTTTTATTTACTTATTTATTTTGTTTCCGTAGATGTGACAAAGTAGTAAAGTTGACAATGAATTTTTAGGGTGGGTTTCTTTTTCTGCATCTTCATTTTGCAGTGTCCTGATTTTAGCTTTTGTACCATAGAGCTCAGAGATCATGACATAGAAATTTCCTTTTCATTTATATAGATGTGTGTATAAAATAAATATTTATACATAAATATTTACTTAAAGAATTTGTGTATAACATCATCTATAGTAATATATCCAGTGTTTTAAATACATATATAAATAAATGTATATATGAAAACCCGGCACCTAGAACTGTATAAACAAATAATGTAAAACTGATGTTTAAAGTCAAGTAAGCTAGAACAGTGTTGTGTGTATAATTATGTAATTTAGAAATGGAAAATTAAATTTGAAATTATGTTTTCATTAGCTTTATTAGCACATGAAGATTTTTGTGTCTTGGCTATATAAACAGGTGGTATGAATTTATGAAAACAGTGTGCAACTCCTTTAAAATGTGTTTCTTGTTTTCTGAGGGTTTTTTATTGGGCTTTTTTATGCAGTATTTTATACTTTGGGGTTTCAGCCAATACGTGTCTGACTTAAAATAAACTACTGCGGTAATATTCTCTTGACATATAAGAGTCAAGATATCCATTAGGAATTACTTATGTCCCCTATTTCTGTTTTATTTCTTTGTGCTAGAAGTTTGTGTTGGACTAATCTAGAGGAGTTTTCTCTGCATTGCATTAAATGAAGGCACGTACATACAGGACTGTGCTTTCATTGATCTGGAGTAGCTCTCAGCACATCAGTGTATTGGGCATAATTGGTTTAATCACTACTTTCCACACACTTCAGAGCACACTTATTTATCGGAGCTGTCTTCTTTCACAGGTTTAAGGTTGTCTTTTTCTTCTGCATTACCAAAGGAACATGCCATAAGCATTAGTGCCTCTAGACTTAAAATCTGAACCCTCTCTTGGTGGAGCATGGTTGAGTTGGACCTTGATGCATTTCTTCTGCACTCATGGAATTATTTCAGTTGGAAGAGACCCTCAGGATCATCGAGTCTCAACCATAACGTAACCTAACTCTGTCACTAAACCATGTCCCTAAGAACCTCGTCTAAACGCCTTTTAGACCCCTCCAGGGATGGTGACTCCACCACTGCCCTGGGCAGCCTGTTCCAATGCCTGACAACCCTTTCTGTGAAGAATTTTTTCATAATATCCAATGTAAACCTTCCCTGGCACAACTTGAGGTCATTTCCTCTTGTCCTATCACTTCTTACTTGGGAGAAGAGACCAACCCCACCCATGCTACAACCTCCTTTCAGGCAGTTGCAGAGGGAGATAAGGTCTCCCCTCAGCTCCTGTTCTCCAGGCTGAACAGCCTGGACCTGAACCCCAGGTCTCTCAGCTGCTCCTTATAAGACTCTTTCTCTCCAGGGAGAGCTGGCAGAGGTGTAAATCCAAGTCCTCGACCTTTTTGGCTGCTGGTTATAATGCCAACAGCATTTGTTGACTTCTTTTAAATTTATGACTCCTAAATGTCACAAAACTTTGGGTGATGGGTTGTGGTAGGTTTTCATGGCTTTTCTTGAAAGTGGACTTTGCTACAGTTTCTGCAGAGTGCCAGCTTGGGATGGCATTCAGGTGAGCAGATGATTTGTGCTCATAAGCAATACTTGCAGTGCCTGAACTTGCCTCCGTTTTCCTTTTCACTTATGCGGTGCAGCTCGTCATTATCTTGATCCTTTGAAGTAAGCCAGTTGTTTCCTACATGTTAATGCATGCCTGGTTTGTTTCCGGATAGGAGAATGTGAAACAGCAGCTGGTTTGTTGCGAGGGGTTCAATTTGTAGTAGTGTCTTTTTGCCACTGACTGTTAGATTTTGTCAGATGAGTTTTTTGGTTCACGCTTTCTCCGCTTAACTCTCTGCTTGGCTTCATTGGTTGTGTTTCCTTCTCTCTACTGCCCTTTGTGAGGCTGCTCTTCATTCTATGAATGGGACTGCAAGGCAAAAAAAAGATTAAATACCTTTAAATTATGCAGTATAATGTATTAATCCTAAATTAGATGTTCTGGAAAGCATGGGGTGATTGCATCGCGTTTGATGCAGGAAAAGCAGATCCCGTTAAGAGGGACTAAATTGTAGACCGTGAAAATATTATGAAAATAAGATGACATGTATTGAACACCCATCTCCTTGATAACCCTGGTAGCCTAACTAGTGGAATTAATTTTATCATCTGTAAATGAAGAAAAATAATCCTGTTTGGGAAAGAAGTACACCATTATATGCACTTTAGACCTTCATATGCATGGCAATTAATTTCTTCTTTGTAAGAACACTTAAGCTCCACTAGAGAAAATGAACTTTTCTTTGTTTTGGGTTAGTTCAGGAGGCCCCAGAAATAAAACTTATATAGTAACTTTCCAAACTCTTTATTCCAAAAGAGGCAGACACTTAAAACTTCCGATGCAAATCGTGTGGCTGCTCCTCAGCAGTCCCATGTATTTTCATACTTTGGTTATGAGCATTAATTTACCAAAAAAAAAAGCCAACCCTATAATTGGAAGAGACACTCCACAGCCTTGCAGTTCCCAAAAGCTAAAGCAGCCATACAAAGTTGATGTTGCATTTCTAGCTACATTTTCATTCAATTTCCTCTTTCTGTCTCTTGGAGAAATTAAGTAGGCAGTAATTTTTACCCACTGGCATATAGTCTTCCAGGGAGAAATCTGGATTAGCTCTGTAAACTCTCCAAACAGAAGAATAATCTTCAGAGAAAAGACAGCCAGTTAAAATAAATAGGGCTCTAAGGCATGCTGGCAGCATGAGAACATGCCTGAGCTCCTTGAGAAAAGGCTTAAAGAAAGCTACTAATTTAGGGTCTTAAATATCTGCAGACATTCTGGCACTTGCCTGTAAATCATTTTCCATCACTTAAGTATTTGGAAAGCATATGTTTTTTGGAATTGCCCATGCTCTTCTTGCAAATAGGGTTTTAGCCACGATGTCTGAATTATTTTGCCTTGGTCCTTTTGACAGCTTATTTTTTGACATTGTGACATTGTTTCTACTCGAAATCAAAACGTTGGTAGTGCGAGGTAATGGTTTGACATGATGATCTTGAAGGTCTTTTCCAACTTAAATGATTCTATGATTAATTGTCTCCTGTTGCTCAGGGGACCCAAAGTGTTGTCCATCCCATCTTGGTGACCATCTCTTTACCTCGTTGTTCTCTTCAACACTTCAAGTGTCTTGTTAAAGCAAGACCAGATGTTTAGTCTTGTTACACGCCAAAGAGTTATGCTTGCACAGAGTAGTTTCTTTATTCCTTGTGTGAGGCAAGGGTGAATTTTGACTCATTTTAATAATTTTTTGAATTCCACTTTTAACTTGTGTGTCAGTACATGAAAACAAGTTTAAGCTACATGTAAAATATGTGAAATGCATTGGAACTTGTTGCTGTACGTGTAGTTTGCTGCTTCCATTTCATGTGGGCAAGTTCAAAAGCAGGGTTTATCTGCTGCTGCATTTGCAGTGGTGATGCTGTATTGGTGTTATGTCAAAAATAAAAGCTGAAGGCACCTTTTGTGAAGCCATTTGCCTCTGTTTCCTTAAGTCCTGCAGCACTGGGTTGTTGTAAGGGATGGGGAGAGGTAGCAGAGATGAAATGAGCTCCTGCAAATGGGGAGCTGCAAGAAAACCATGATCAGTCAAGCCATGAGAAGTGAGGTGGCACCAGCTAATAACCCTTTTGTCATTGGTGTGTCGAAACTGTTCCTGCTTAATAACAACCTGTTCTTGGGCAAGCAAGGGAAGCTGAACGGCTGCTGCTTCTGCTTGGCTCCCTTGGCATTGAAGTTGATCTTTTTAGTGTTAGTTAATTGAAAAATAAGAGCGCATATCCAACAGACCCTATGCATTGTGCAGTTACCTTGTTTTGTAAACTTAATTTATATTTTTGGATCCTTTTGTGCATCAATGCATTTATTTGTAAGAGTACTTAACTATATGTGGTGCCTCTTTTGTTTTTAGCAGCTATCACCCTCTCATGCTCCTCTTAGGTGCATAGCGCTGTGTTTGGTGCATGCAAGGATGGATAGAGAGAGTGCTGGGTGTGTGTATGTGACAGTTTATTGGAAGTGCGAAAGCAAGTTATGTTTTTCCTTTGTGGAGTGCATTAGATGGATGTTAAAGGCTGAAATACAGCAAGAGAAAAGTTTTCAGAAGAAAAAGCAGAGTGGAGAAAGAAATGCAAGGGGTGGTTTTCTGGGTTCTCCACTGGCAGAATAACTGGATGCATGTGGGCTCTCCCCACTGTTTTCCTGCAGGCTGTGATGAGTTAAAGGGCTGTTTTGGGGTGTGTGTGTGTTTCTGCTGTGTATGGACGAAAAGGGACGAAGCAAAACTGGAGGACCTGGGGGAACAGGTAGGGCCAGGGTGGTATATGCTCCAGATGGAGAATTAGGGTGGGTTGGTACTTGCACATTATAGATAATGATTGTTGATATGCTCTGCACACATTAGGTTACAGCTTTATAAGTCAGTCTGGAAGCACCCTTAAAGTTACGGCAAGAAAAAGAAGGGAAATAAAGTTTTACAGGAGCACGTGGGAGTATGGCCTCATGGAGTGAGGTGAGGGTAGGGGGTCCTGATGGTCATATGGAGTAAAAGACTGTTAATCAGAATTTTGGGGCTTTTTTTGTTCTAAACTAATTTTAAGCCCTGCTTGATTTGGGGAAAACCTTCAGCTTATTTGCAGGAGTGTCTCGTAATCCCTTTGATAGCTGGTTGTATCAGCGATTTCCACTGCAAAACTCCTACAACTCAGCTGTATAAATTTGATCTGGACTTTGAAACTGGCATGTATGGTCTTGATTTGGAAGCAAGTACCGAGGCTGGCTGGCTAATCTGTTGGGTATGTGAGTAATATTGCTGTAGTGAAGGCTGTGAGGAATATGATACAGCTCCCCGTTTCCATTGAGCGTGGAGGAAGCTTATTTGCCACAAAGAGCAGGTGCTCCCATGGCTCTTTTTTCATACAGAAGCTACATCCCAAGTGTCCCAAACCTGCTGGGAGTCTGGAGCTTAAGTTGGGGCTTTTACTTCCTTCCTAGGAGGGAAAGAGGTGAGGAAGGGCTTGTGCAATCACCCCTTTAGGGAGGACACACTGGAGCAGAGTGATACCCAATTTGTGCTTTTGCTGCTGAGATGTTGGTGCTGGGACCACCCATCAGGATCCATACTGGTTGTGCACAATGTGTGTGAGGGTTTCTTTTTTTTTTTTTTTAAATATTATTATTATTTAAAATACCTTAATATAGGGAAGGATTTAGACTGAAAGAGAAGAAAGAGTGGTAATGATGCGAAGATCATCACCTGGTTGACTTCTGCTTTGATGATGCATGTCTTTGAATTGAATTGCTGTATCCAGCCACTATCAGAGATGCTCAAGGGGTAAAAATGGAGCTGGAGGGATTTCAGATAGCCTAGGGAGGTGTAAATTGGGAGCAACAAATTACGTTCTGAGAGAAAGCTGCAGATGATGTTGCAAGATGTCTTTGTAATGTTGGGACCATCATTTACTGTCAAACTATAAAATAGCTGATTTGGGAAAGTGGTTGTGATGCACCATCTCACAGTCAGTTGCAGCTGGGATTGATTCTAGGTGGGTGTGGAAAACATAAAAGCGCAGCTTCCATCTCTAGTCAAATAGACTTTGTCTTATGAGTAACTGCAATTTAAGTATTTCACTTATTAGTGTATAAAAGCTAAATAATGGCAGTAAAAAGGTGCTTGTCAGGTTTTCTTCTTAGTCATGCGAGGAAAAATAGATGGTTATATGTAAATTAGAAATGAATTAAGCTACAAATTACATTGATTCAGAGATAGATGCACGTGTATGTGCACACATGAAATTTTCCTGGAAAGGATCTCTTAAAATATCTCATTAAAGCTTGAAATTTAAAAAGTGATTTTTCTGGCTGTTTTTTCTTGATGTTGATTACTGCAAAACAAAGTAATAGGCTGGCTAAAATTTAGCTGAAGGAAACAGTTGTATTCCAGGGTGTTTTGGGCTGCTTGCTTGTAAAAACCTGAGGCACAGAGCTACACTGAGATCACTTTTCATACTGTTGCTTTTGAAGTTGGTCATTGATCAAGGACTGGTTTACTTTTGCTTTATCTCCATTTGGAGTGTATTTTAGAACAGCATTGCAGTTTTGGCATTCTGATGTTTAAAACAAAAAGAACAAGTAAAACTTTTATTTTATTGATCAGAAATATAGAAATCTAATATTACATGGGTGATTTATGTTTATTAAAAAGCATCCTGTGCATCTCTGGATGGCATAGACTGGCTTTTTGCTTTTGATTGCTGCTGAGGGGCTGAAAAGAGGTTTTGCTGCTGGGGCTGTGGGAGTGATTGGCCTCAGCAGGTGTCTGGTCATGAAATGAGTCTCCTGCTGCCTCCCCCTCGTCTCCAAATGAGCTTCCCAGAGAACAAGAGATGTGGAATCGAGTAGGAGGAAACATTTCTGGTTTGGCCATTATTGGAGCTTTAAAGTCTGCTGGTTCACATCAAACAAAGGTCTCATTATTTTGTAGCTGTAATTCATGCTTGATTTTAAAAACTTGCCTCGTTCTGTGAATGAAGAATTAAAACAGCTCAATCAAGGGGTTGGAGAATATTCATGGTGCTTAGAAATTAGTTTGATTCATAGGTAGCCAGTTTTATAATTTTAATGCTATATTTCTCTGTACATACGCCTTGGTGAATTGATTCAATTTGTTTGCACGTGTATCTCTAATAAAGGCATGTTTTAAGGATATGCTGTTTTCCCACTAGGAATTAAGCATCAGGGTTTATGATTTTGCTGTTGTCCATTAGTTTACCAGTCTTTTGGTATTTCAGCACAGGTAACGCTGCACAGGCTGCTTCAAGAAGACAAACCCAATTTCAAAACAGCTTATTTCATGATGGCAACATGTTACAATTACACAAAATTAACAGATGGTTTAAAGAGTTATCAAGTAGCGGTAATCACCTGAAACTCTATGCCCTGCCCTTTCAAGTGGTAAGAGTTTTGTTCACGGGCGGTTTGTGGTTGCAGAGATAGAGGGATTTCAAATTGGGTCCATCTTTTTGATACACCCTGTAGTTTACTGGTGACTGCCAGATAGTTTTACAAAGATAAGGTTGAATTTGCAGTTTAAGAAGAAAATTGCTCATACAGGACCAAAAAAACCCCACACCAAACTGGTACAAAAAGTAGCAATGATTTACAAACACCATTTAAATATTTCCTATATATTAGCATCTACATCTTCTGCATCTAATGGAATTTCAAAATCTAGGAGAAAAAAAAGAAAATAAACAGAGTTAGTTTCCATTGTGACAAGGAATATGGTGAACATTTCTTTCAGTTTTGGTTTGAAAATGTAGTTTTGCATGCATAATCACAAGCATGTGTATGCATTTATTGTTTGTAATGATAACACGCAGAGAGCCTAAGAAGTGTCAAAACTGAGGCTTCTGTGCTATAAATATAAGCAGTATGGAAAAGATCAGATTTCAGGTGTCCTAATTCCTCCTGCTGCATTCAGTGTAGATGTTTATTTTATGTTTTTTGTATACCTGTTCTTGTGATTTAATTCCTCTTGCACTTGTGGTAAAACTCTGCCCTTTGTTCTCCACAAGCCCCAGGCTGCTGGCTGGTTCTCCCAGGGAAGACTCAAACCCTGGCTGAGATTTCCTAGAAGTACCAACCTCCAGGGGTTTGTCACTCTTCTCAGGACCCACTTGCTTTTGTCCCTCATTTCCAGGCTGCTTTTTCAGCCTGGGGTTTTGCTGAGATGATTTTACTGCTCTCTCCCAGGTGTACTTGCAAAGAGTTTCATCCCCAGTAGGCAACAGTTTAAGGGTGTCCTCTTGAAAGCCAGGTGATTAGTTGTGGGTTGATGTGTGTTAGCCAGCAGAATCAAGCAGAAAAGTGTGGTGGTCTTTTATATATATATATATATATATATATATATATTTTTTTTTTTTAATTAATTAATTGTTCTATTTTATACTTCTTTGGATGATAAGGCCCATCCCTCCTCTCCCCAGTACCTTGAAGCCTCTTTTTGAAGTCCTTTTGAAGTGTGTAGGTTGCTTTTTTCATCGCGAATTATGATACATGGACATCATGTGCGTTTGCGTACGTTCAGCGAAAGCTGGATTTTATTCACTTCAGCAGTGGCACCACAAAGCACAGCGATCCATTTGACCTTTAGCTTTTAGTGCCCCGACGTTCCTTTCCCTTTTCCAGACCTTGCTGGCAAATGTCAGCATGCTGTAATGTGTCGCTTTAGGGATCTGTTTATGGCAGGTTCTGCCCATCACCCAAAGGTTTGAGGACCTTCCCTATAAATAGTGCCATTGGTCATAACTTTCTATATGCCTGCAGGGTTCCTTGATGTGTGTTTTGTAGTAACGGGGTCTCTTAGCTCAGAGTTTGTGTAGGAACAACTGACTTGTTGGTACACAAATGTAAAGATTGTGTCTCTGGTATTTCACATTTTTCTACCCCTTTGCAATAGACAGTTATTACCTGCCCTGACTTCTCCTATTGGAGAAGTGAATGGTGACTATACTTTGTGGTTGGTCGTTGTCAAAAGGAATCACAATGAACCAAAACTTATTGTTCCCTGCTGAATGAAGGAAAACAGAGGCAGATAAAAAAATACAGAGATTAAAGGCTTCCTTCTGCCTTCCTTTTAGAAGCTGCTCACCATAGCATGACTGTGGCCCAGGCTGAACTCCGCTTCTGGAAATAAAGAATTAATTCTGCTGTTTGCAGCACCTCCTAGAACACAGTGTTTTCTTCAAGGAACAGATTATCGTGCTTGCAGGCAAAAAAAAGAGTTGTGAGGTTTTGTCTGCACAGCACAAGCAGGGACAACCTCTCTGCTGCAAGATAGGAGATATATCTGGAAACCAAGAGGGAATTTGCACCATCCAGGGTGGCTCTTTACAGCCAGTGATGAGATGATGAGCTGATTGAGGACCAGGGATGTAAATCAGTGCATAGATCTTGCCATGTGTTGCTTTATTTCCGTTCTTGGGAGTGAAGCTAGTTGAAATGCAGTGGCATCAGATGAAAAGATTTATTTATTGTTCAGTCGAGGTCAATAATGTGAACCTTACAAAGGTTTCTGTTGCAAGACTATTTTGTTCAAGTGGACCAAAGGCAGTCGGGCTGAACTTTGGCAGTGACCTTGGTCAAAGAGGCAGACGGCTCAAGAGGCCTTTCTTATTCTGGTCTGAATATACTGTGGGTCATTGGGGGCTATAAACCCACTGAAAGGCAAAACAAAGTCCTGTATCTGGTCTGTGATGTTGAACTTTTGACTTCCTTCTGGTTGCAGCTGGGGAAAAGTCAGCTTCACTATTAGTGAGTCTTCCACACACGTGACCAGTCATTGACAGACACATAAACTTTGAAGAGATTGTTTAGATGGAAAATCTAGAATGGAAAAAGCTGATTTACAGCCTTCCTGTTGTGAAAAAATTTAATATATGAAGAGAGAACTTGGCATTGAGGAAACTGTGTGTCCCTGTCCCTGCTTGTGTCTCATGGTGAATGTGCACAGATTCCAGCCAGTCAAGTAGAAGTGGAATTTGATTTTGATAGGCAATAGCATGCAATGCTTTTCCTGTCACTCAACTGAAATAAGAACAAGAACCTATAAATGGTAATTCACCAGAAAGATAGATAGTGCAGCAACTTCTTCCTCTGAAACAGCACCGTGAATAAGATATTATGGTCATATGTGCAGAAAATAAAAATAGAAACCATCCAAGTTTCTTATTGACCATTCCTGTAATGTTTCAGCTTAACGACGGTGGCAAAGCAGCCCGAGCACACGTGGGGATAGGCGATGTGGTTCTCACCATTGACGGGATAAGCACGGATGGGATGACTCATCTAGAAGCACAGAACAAGATCAAGGCATGTACAGGCAATTTGAACATGACTCTGCAAAGGTAAGATCCTATTGTTTGGAGGATCAAAACACATAAGTGGTTTGGCAAAGTGCATTGAGTTAAGTGGCCACAATTGAACAATATGCTGCTGTAGCCTGAAATGTATCATGACTTACAGCATTTCAGAAAACTGCTTAGATATTAATTATGTGAGTTGGGGGAGACCTCTTCCAACCTCCTGTCACCTGTTCTATGTTGAATGTTCCTCTTCCTTTTGAGCTTCAGTTTTGTTAACAGTTTTAAAATCCCTTCCAATCTCTAACATTCTGTGATTCTGTGAAAATTTAAAACAGGCCTTATCCAGGGTGTTTTTTTTTTTTTGCTCCCTCTCCCCTGACTGACATTGGGCACTTCTCTTTTGGGTCAAGTCCTATGTTGTCATTTTTATTAGCAATCAGAACAATGGATTTAAACAGTTAACCCTGAGTGATATGGATGAAAATACTGTAGCTCGAAGTCACGGGGAGAAGTGATACTACCGTTTATTGAATTTCAGGATACTGCTGTTAGCTTGGGACTCTGTTTTGGGAGGGGTTGGAAGAAGGGAGCAGGATGCTCATGTGTGGATTATTGGAACTGAAGCAGGAAGAGCAGCAGCACAAGGAAGAAATTGTTTCAACTTTCAAGTCTCCCAGTGCTAAATACTGGCTTTTATTAGAAGACGGCTATTTTTATTTAATGGTGTGACAGTCTTGGAGGAGTGTCTTCTGAAGCCATCACATAATGAGAACCATCTTGTTCCTTGATGACTGTTGGTTGAAGCCTGTAACAGTATCTCTTCACCAGTTGCTACCTTTTTGGGCAAATTATCCCCTTTTTAATGAAAGAAGCACCTTTCTCTGAGAATTCATTGGTATAAGAATAAAAGACATGACATGGTTGTGGATCTGACAAACCTCTTTAGGGTGGTGGTGCTTGTTCCCAGCCCTAAGTGACGTGTAGTTGAACAGTTGCGTGAGTGCTTTCTTTTCTAAGAAGCTACAGTTCAGCCCTGCTTGTTTTTTCTTGTTTTTTCCTGTTGTCCGTCTGTACTTTGGTCCTTAACTGCCCATAACAAGGGATTCTCTTTGCTCAGCCTCTGAGGAAAGGAGCTTCTTGCAGTGTGGTTCTTGCCTAGGACATCTTCTCAGGTGAAACTTGTGAAGTTGGCATTAAAGGTTTCTTGATGAAACAGAGGTATTAGAGCAGCTCATCGGAAGAATCAGGCATTGTATCTAGCGTGTCGCTTGACCTGCTTGTCTCCTGGGTAGACAGAAAAGCGTTTAGAAATGCACTTTCCAGGAGCCCACTGAGTCACTCCAGCAGGGGTGTGGGGGTTCAACCCACTTTCTCCTGTCCCCATAAACTGATGGGCAGGGTTAATATCAGATACAGGGAAGGGATAGTGGGTGTGTCTTGGTCAGGCAATAACTTGTCTGAGGCTGCTTCTGGTTGGGTGCGGGGATGAGTGGCTTGAAAAATCTCATTAATCACCGGTTAGCCCTGTCCCCTCCTGTTCTCACCCTCCTACCCAGTGTAGCATCTGACTCACCAGCATCTGCTACCTGAGGGCTGGAGGCTAAGTCAGGCTTAGACTAGCAGAAACCAAAGGAATAGCCTTGGTCCCAGCATCTGGGGGTGAGACAGATGTCAGTCTGCAGTCTTATGGTTTCAGCTGTTTCTAGTTCTGCCCACATCCCATGAAACCAAAGCCCTAGACAGTGCTCTGCCGGTTCCTCTCCTTGTGAAAACTTCCTTGCTCTGATTCAGGTTTACTTTGGTTGTTTATTTATTCTTTTTAGCCTGGAAGAAAGTGCTTTTTGGAGTCAGACTGGCTCCTCCTAACTGCAGATGCTGGTGGCCCATGGGAAGGATGGCTTGAGTCTGTAAACAGGGTGGCAAGATAAACCATTTTATTATTGAGGGATCTCCATAATTATATTCTGCTTATCTTGCCTCTTCTCCCAAAACAATACCAGACTAAGTTAAATATTTTGACCTGTTATTGTTGGTGCGCAAGGTTAAAGAGATGCAGTCAATGCGAAACTATGGCCTTCAAAATGAGTTGCTTTCATAGACAGAAAAATCTAAGACATATATAATTGTTTTACTCCCTCTTTTTTTAAACTTCCCTGAGCTTTTGTCTACTTCCACACAGACTACTAATTGAACTATAATGCAAGAATGTTGAGGTTAGTCTGGAAAGCATTTATAAATTGTTTGATACTGCCCTAGTTTGCTGCTGCTTTAAAGGAACACAATGAGGTCCATGAAAACTGGAAGAACATTATGGCTTGAGCTAATGGCTTTTGCACTGGAACTGTGTTCACGTGCTGTTCTACAGAAGATGTGAAAGAACTCAGTTTGGTCAAATTAGTCATAGGAACCAGAATACATTTCATAAGTTCAATTTGATACGTTTTTGGTGGTAGCACTGAGTGACCTTAATTCATGCTAAGTTGTAAGAAGTACTGTGCACTCATCTATGGATGCCTGCTATACTCTTGATCAGTTCTAATTTGACACAGATTCATGTGGAATATGTGGAAATTATAATATAGTTGTGCAGACATAAGTGTAATGTGACAATAATGGCAATATGGGGATGTCAGAGACGGGGCTGGATGTGCTGTTTGCTGGAGAGGAACTAATCAAAATAATCATTAGTCATTTGAATAAGAAACTTTGAGTCTATGTGGCAAAGGTGAGAGAGGAAATTCTTTATGATCAGCTTCCTTATTATAAATATTTTACTTGATATGCTTATGTACTGCTGGCCAGGTCACTTCACTTCTCCCATTCTTTATGTGCAAAGCGGAAAAAATAAGACAAAGAGGAAGAAAATAAAGGACAAGAAGTAGCTTGTCTGGGTGGCTGGAAGGGGTGTTCAAAGCAATGCCTTCACAAGCTTTACTTAAGGGTTTAAAGCAGTATATTTACAGAGGCAGATGTGCATGTACCTCTTGTGGAAAACCAGTTTAGATGTTTTGTAACTTGTAAGTGAATGTTGGCAAAATATCTGAAGGGAGAATAAAAGGTCCCTTTTTTCCTGTGTAAGGCAAGATTGCAGGTTGGGTTTTTAAATATGGGATTGTTCGCTGTCCCTGGAAGGAACTGGAATTACAGCTGTCACAATTGCATGTCCACTTTGCTTAAATAGAAATATGTAAAATTGTGCTTGCCAGCCTAACATCTGCATGTATTATCAAGTATTTTCAGGTATATGTCTTTAATTAGTTCTGTGAACAAGGTTTGCTGTTTACTATGAAGGTTATAATTTTAAAATTCTGAAATTAAAATATAATTTTGGTGGTTTATTTGCCTATTTTTGATATCAGATATAGCTCAAAATTCCAGGGGAGTTTTTCCTTATTTTTTGTCTTTTTGTAACATACAGTTTTAGGTTTCCGATTGTTGGTTTTTTGAACATTAAATGCGGTTCATAGGGAATTTTTCTCCATATGCATCCCTCTCTCCCTGAGATCTTGCTCTTTTGCACCCTGGTATTTTATTTTCATTTAAAGCCCTTTCCTGGTTCCCATGAGGACAGATGGAAAACAGATGCTTGCTTTTTGGATACATTCTCAAGTTCAGTAACTTAATGTGGACTTCCATAAATAAATCTGTAAGTTGCTGAACAGCTAAGAGCCACTACTGATTTTAAATATTGATTTTGGGGACTGTTTCTCCAGCCTCCTGTGTTAATGATTCTTTGGAAGTGAGAAAGATGCAGAGTTGTGTATTTCTGCTGTTACATGAGATTATGATACCTGTGAAACTTCTGGAAAAAGGTGTCAGTGAGCAATACAGGGATAAAGAAAATACAGAAAAGCCTGGAAAGTGTCCATTTGTTTGTTTTCCTTTTATAATATAGAATTGATTTACCTTAGCACGGCTATAGTGTGCTTTGTAAAGGAATTTCCTTCACTTCTCCCTGTCAATTCAGGAATTTATGACAAAAGGCATTTGGATCGCTGGGCTTAGGAAGCAAAAGGAGGATTCTTAAGGTTGTTTAGGTCTCTCTTGCTATATTGCAGCGTTTCATAAACCTTTTTGGGTGCTGTAGGTCAGCAATTAGCAGTTACTGGAGTTCTGCTTCCAGCTGTTCAATGGATGACTTTAGGGATTTTTGTAAATGAACGTGGGGATTACAAAGCAATAGAACAAATTTGGTGATGGATGTATGTGTTTGCTTTTGGTTTGGTGTTTTTTTTTGAATTTTAGTGGGTTTTTTTCAGGTTTTCATTCAGGAAACATGAAGTCTAGACTTCTAGCTTAAGAACAGCTGAAATTCTCATGATACGAGGTGGGGTAATGGGGAAAAAATGTTATGGATCATTTGATTTCTGTTTTCTAAGGTAATTCTTTTAGGTTATCCATTTCAGAAAGGGTTGTCTGAAGTAAGACTAGCTCAGTATGCCTTTTATGTAGGATTTTTATTGTTCCCAGTCTCGCTTTTGTTAGAAAACAATATAGCACTATTACCATTTATTGCATTGAGAGCACTGCTCTGCTTTGGAAATGCGCAGGACAAGAGCATTTTGCTGTATGAGGAACATGTGTTTGGACAATCTATATGAACAAAATGTATGTTCTTGGTGCTATTTTGAAGGTGGGGAAGTGAGGCTCCTTCAGGTAGACAGGGTTTTAAGAAACTGGAGTCCTTTGCTCCTTAGGCATTGAAATATTCACTTCAATATTTCAAACTCTACAGGCTTCACTTCTGATGATGGTTAAAGCTCATGCTTTCAGGTCTATGAGTCATGCGTTCCTTGGGGTGGGTATTTTGTTTCCATAAACCATATAAGGATGAGCTTTAAGAAAGCTATGGTAAGAATGCATTCGGAAGTCTTGTTTTGCTCCAACTTTGGTTTACTAGTCATCATCATTTCCCTTACATAGGCATTTTGCCTTTAGTTTTGTTCTTCAGTGATTTGTCTTCTTAGCATATAGAAGAGGGTGGTTTGTCCTGTGCTGGTTGGACAAAGGCAATAAATCGGTTGAACGCATTACAACGTCCGAGTATTTTTTCTATACCTGAAAGCGCTTCATTTTTTTGGCTAGAATTCTCATTTCTTGCATCACTCTTCTTTCGAGCACATCAAAACTGAGTCTTGATTAAAGAAATAAGCACTAATGCCAGCATTTCAGCACCTTGAAGCTTTAAAGCTCTCAGTTGAACACTTTTTTGGTTTGTTTTCAGAAAAGAAAGAATCAGCTGTCAAAGTTTTCAGCAGTCTGTAAACTCAAAGCAGTCGAGGTTTGGGGAATGAATCCAACTTAAAGGTGCAGGAACGGATCTGCCTCGCTCCACATATTAAGGTTCCCGAGTCCCTTTTGCTTTGTTTTATTGTATTATTTTAATGGAATTGTGTGGAAAAGTGTTTCCAGAGAAGTGTTTGGGTTACAAAACCAGGTATGCAGAAATAGGAAAATGTGGTAATACAAAAAATCTCCATTAAATACAAAAATATATCACTTGGGGCTGCAGAAGAGAGGCCGGCGTGCCCAGGCAAGGAAAGTAATAAGGCAAAGAAAGTAATACGGCCCTCGGGGTTTATTGGTTAAAAGTGTCTGGTGACTTGTTCCGTATTAATTAAATTAAGCAGCATTGGGGAAAACATTGTCCAAAGAATTGAAAACTAATGAAGATGCTACTTTCTTCATTGCATACAAAAGCATGTTGGTGTATAAGTATATGCACTTTTTTTTCTATTGGAGGCAAGCTAGAAAGCTTTTTCTCCTAGTTTAGCAGCCGAACAGGTTTTGCTAGCTAAGCCATGCCTTTGGAAAGCCTGCCCACAATGTGAATAAATGGAAGGGTACAGCTCTTGCTTCCAGCTGGAACTGAGCATCTTTTGTTGCGCGCAGCACTTTGCTGCATGTCAAGTAGCAATTAGTTGAACCACAAAACGAGCCGCAGCTGAGTGAACCCAATAAAGTAAAGACTTGCCTGGAAGTTCAAAGGAGAGTTGGCTGAGATGAAAATGGAGTGTTGCAGGGTAAAAATGGAGTTCAGTGGCTTTTGCAGGATTGTTCCTACCCCATCCGGCAGGAAAATGGGTGAGGGCTGTTTGAGCAATAGCCTGTGGATCTTAGAGCCTTTCTGGGGATCTTCAAGCTTTAAAAGTTCAGTATTTGTAAAGGCTGCTCAATTTCTCGAGGTACATAAACTATGTAGCCTAGGAACATAAATACAGTAGTAAATACGGGTAGTGGGAGGAGGTCTGCAAGTCTTGTGTAATCGAGTGTCCCACACCGAAAACAGAGGGAAAAGTGTTGGATCCCAGAAGTTCTGTGTTTGTGGTGGATCGAGTAATGGGTTTTGGGGTTTCACTTCCTGACGATAAGTTTTCTACAAGAAAATAAGAAGAAAGTTGCTGCTCTTGGGTGCTTTGCTGCAAAACACGGTGTAGAGTTTCATTGCCCTCTAAAATACACCTGAGAGTTTCACATTTTAATGCTGTTGGTTCAACACTAAAAGTCAAATCCAGATTTCCCTGGTGGGTGTATAACAGAGATGTGTATATATTGATTTTTACGTCGCTGCCACAGCCTCATGTTTTCCAAAGGGACGTGTTTTGGCCTGACGCTGAATAGCATCTGTTTCAGTGGACGCGTTCTGGGCTGAACACTAAGCCTGAAAAATAATAAGAGAATTGAAAACTGTAGGGCTGGCTTTATCTTGGAGGAGTGTATAGGATCAGTGAACCTGTTAGTCTGGTATCCACTCTCTGATGATTCAGCAGAGGAGATGAGAAGTCACCCATGGCTTTGTATCCCCTGGCTGCTTACACAAGAGATGTGGGTTTGGTGATCAACACTTGTAACTAATAATTAAATCGGGGTCTTATGGGCGTTGTTTCATCTATCTATCAGCGTGAGTCTTGTCCCAGACAAGCTGGCAATATCAAGGTGTTTGTGCTGTGTACACATGGAAAGTATTTTCTCACATCAGTTTGATTGTGCTTTCCCACAGCTTTGTGCACAGCACATCCCCACTTTCACAAAACACGTGGTGGGTTACACATGAAAAAAACCTCTTAATGTTCTTTACCCACTTCTATGCACCTTTCCCATTTTTGGGAGGGTCTGCCCCAGATCTGAGCCTTTGGAAACTTTGTGGTTCAAGACGTGAGCTGCGGAGTATCAAGGATTCACCTGACGCATCAGATGAGTCACAGCTGAATCCTTATTCTCACCAGGAAAAAATAAAATGCACTTTGTCTTTGCATTGACTCATGTGCACATTCTTTCACCCATGGAGCTGCAGCAATTCCTTGTCTTGAAAGGACTTGAGTTCCCAGGTGGGGCAGAGCCCCAGAGAACATACCCTGTTTCCCCGAAAATAAGACCTACCCCAAAAATAAGCCCTAGCATGTTTTTTTTCAGGATTTTTGAGGATGTTTGAAATATAAGCCCTAGTTAGAGTTCACAAAAAAGTCAATTTAAATAGTGTCGAGGCAGCTATATGTGTGAAAAAGGTAATAAGTTTTGGAGCAAAAATTAATATAAGACCCTGTCTTATTTTT
The DNA here is from genome assembly GCF_036013475.1 of Columba livia. Classification (NCBI taxonomy): domain Eukaryota; kingdom Metazoa; phylum Chordata; class Aves; order Columbiformes; family Columbidae; genus Columba; species Columba livia. Next base: position 75,869,366 of record NC_088605.1, on the reverse strand, counting down.
CAGGTAAACAGGGTACTTGCCTCTTGACCTCATGGTGCTTCTAGTAGAGCCCTTTTGTGTGTGAAAACAATTGTCAGGAAGAATATTATTTTTCAAATTATGAGGAGGCTTTTAAGGAAAAATAGTGTAAAAATAAAAATGTGGGGGTGGAAAAACGCTGAAAATGATGTGGCACATCCTCAGATGTTAAAGTTGCTTCATCTCATTGCATGTCCTCTTGTCTGCCAAAATATAGTATGATGGAATTGCTTTTGCTTCTGATCCGTGGAAGCTTAAAACCAAAAATACTGCAATAAATATATAGGCATGAAAGGAAAATGAAAGTTATTGCAGATATTTTGAGAACACTTGTGTAGTAATTTGCCCACTGAAAACTTTGTTGTGCCTGTTTGAACCTGAACTCAACTGGGACTTTAATGTAATCTACTATTATAAACTGAGTAAATTATTCTTCTTTATTTTCTCAGTTTATGTTTAATTGAACGTGATGCTAACAAAGTATTTGGCGCATGCTTTGTAAAACATTGATGCCGCTTTAAGCTTTTGCTTTTTTGCAGCATTCTTGTGGCCTGTGGAAGCTGAGCAGAGTCTGTTAAAATGGAACTTCCAAATTATTTCAGCCTCTGTTATGTTTAAATTCACAACAGATTTATATGCTCTCATGTTCCTCTTAATGCCTTACAACTTCTAAGTTTATGTGTGTGTATATATATGTGTGTATATATATGTGTGTATATATATATAATATTTTCCACAGTTTTGGCAAGCTTTAATTTGCTAGTGTTTCTAGCTCTTACCAAAGTAAAATTAAAATACTACTTAAAAACCAAAACCAAAAATCCCTGAAGGTTTTACAAGTGAAGTTTTATGTGGGGGTGGCTGAGGATGAAACTTCCAAAATAGAAATGGTGTGATTGAAGAGTCTCTAAGCTATTGTCTGAGAGATGCACAAACTTCATAGCGAATTTATGTCAGCAGCTGGGGCTGTTTGGAATCTGGTGTTTCGTGTTGCTTTCTGTTTGGAATCAAGTCTTCACTGGGCAATTAAATGGGTTTTCTGAGTGGCGATCGCTTTTTCTGCAGAGCCTGTTTCCATTTAAGCGATGACAGATTGCGGCCGTACAAGGGAGAACATCTTGGCAGAAGGGAATGAATTATGGAAATAACGTGAGCTTGAACAGAGGGGACTTTTAACACTCAATGTCTTTTGGAGGGAAAATTACCAAATCCAAGGTAGCGCTGACCATATGGTATTCTTCCTAACCACTAAGCTTCTATGCAAAAAATGGAATGTAGAATACATACTTGAAATCGATTACAGAGTTTAGGAAGCCAAAGTTTTAATGAGCACAGTGACTTCAGAGATAACTAATGCTTCTCAATTACTAACAGATTATTTTTCCTTTACATACAAAGCCACTCCACATGAGCAGACTATAAGTTTCAGTGACACATGGAGTTACTAAAATACATGTACTGTGCTAAGTATAATGTATAACAGTTTTGCAGCTACAAAAATGTGTAATATTTTCCACTCAAGGCCTCTTAAGTACTGAAATTTATGAGTGTGCCTGCTGTCGATAGTGATCTTGGAGTCTCTCGGCCAAAAAAGTTGCCAGTTATCTCCTTTCCAAGTTTTGGAAGGAAGGTGATGGCTCAACAAGTCACTCATTTTCCACAAAGTCTTATTAACCCTTAAGAGCCCGCCCCATTAATGTGATCATTAAATGAATGCTGGGACTGGTGTCTTTATGTTGCATCTCTACAAAGAGCAACATTGAATAACTAAATTATAGAGGACGGCTGTGGGATCTTTGTGTCTTTTACATTTGGCTGAAGGCAGCTATCAGACAAATTTCAGAACCCAAATTTGAAACCAATGAATAAAATCTATGGGTCACTTTTTTTAAACAAAGCAAATGATCCATATTTACATTAGCTGTTAAATGTTTTAGTGACACACAGTGTAGTTGCTGCAAATGGTAAATAATAAACACCTCTTACAGATTCTGCTATGCAGAATGCATACCAGGTGAGTGGCGGTAGGATGCCAGTGCTAAAATTAATAATATATCAATTCACTGTTATTGTTGATCATTTCAAGGGGGGAACATTGGAGAAATCAGAACTACATTTCATTTAATCATAAAGCAGTATAATCTGGTAGATTTATCTTGGTAAGGAGGATGGATTTCTAACGTATTTGTCTCTTTGTTTTTGTATTAGAGATAACAAATGCATCTTTGAATAAAACACAGTTCTAAAGTTTAAAATTTCTCTTGATGTGGAAGAAAAGGTTTCTTTATTTTTAAGAAGGACTTCATCTTCTATTCAGGGTAATGGAGCACAAGGCATTTAGCAGACTTGTGGAGAACCTTTATAACTTGCAGGGCTGGACCTGAACTGTCTCTGCCATAAGCCATTAATTAGCAGATGCAGCACATCTTTTGATCAAGATCTGAATAAAGGACACTGTGAAAATATTCCCTTTGTTTACCTTTCCTTTCTTTTCAAAAGAGAGATGGAGAAGGTTGTAGCGTGCTCTATGGCTTTGTCAGAGAACGTGTTTTCCTGGTGAATTTATATTTGAAAGCTACACCTTTCATTTTGATCGTGGATATTTTTCTTGGCTGTGGCGTGGCTTTTATTCCCCCTTTTTCCCCAATGCATTAGCACTAGAGAATGTCTCCTTGTTGAGGTACTGTGAATAGCCAAAAGGAAGTATGGGGGTGAGCTGGACTAATTGCAAACATTAGATATTTACTCTTTACTACTCCATTCATTGTCTAATTGACCCAAATGACCGTATTCTTAAAAAATGCTAAGAATTCATCTGATCCTTGTGGTGACGCACCATGTTCCTGCTGTCTGCTTTTGTGTGTGCGGCTTTATTTAAAACGCCCCCGAGGACTCTTCTCATGATGAGTCACTAAATCATTGAGTCACCTTTTGATGTTTTCAGCATTTTTCCTTTTTTGGCTGTCTATCAATCTGAGTGGGGTTTTTGGTTTGTGTGTGTGGGTTATATGTGCATTTTTTTGTTATTTTGATTTGTTTTTTTGTTGCTCTTCCTAAAGAGGATCTGTAACATTTATGCCACTTCCAATTTCAGTAAATATGTGGAAATGAAGATACAGTATATGCCATTAATGGTCTAATACTATACCCTGCTTTAGGTCACTGCAGATCTTAAGCCTTCCATAGGTCATTGAAGTATTTTTCTCCTTGTTCATGGATGCTTCCTCTTGGAGATAGCATTTGGGCCAAGAAAAATAATATCGATCCCTCATCTGCCTAACCTAAATGCATTATTAAGAAAAGATGTCTGGACAGTTGAGCTTTTAATCTTTGTCCAAAGAAGTCATCCAAGAAGTGCAATTTACAGTGTGGAGACCAATGTTTCACATCCTGTATTTCCTAGTAGGAAGCAGCTGAGACCCATGACTTTTTCCCCTGAATAAAAAGCCTTCAGGTAGTAGAACGTGGAGTTGGATCATCATAGCTTAGCAGGACACTATCTTTTACTAAACCAGCATCCATGTAAGATTAATTTGCAGAATTTAATTAGCACACAACTGTTTGTAGCAAATATTTTCTGCAGTTAGTGAGCCAATGTTTTGGGGGTTCTTATATTTCAAGTAAATAACTTAAATGTTCTCCCCAACTCCGCTCTCCAATAGCAGATTTTCTTGCTAATACCTTTGAAAGAGTGCGCAGGTTCTGCTGTGTATAACTGGTGGTGATTTGCCATTCACAATCTCAGGTGGAACTTTTCTACTAGTTTCTGGTTTGACCTGTGCAACCCATCCAATACCTTTCTGAAATTTCAAGGGCTTGTTAGCTGCTGTGTAAATAGTGGTGCCATTGACCTTGCGCATTTATTTTAAGCAGTGTTCATAGTTATTGAGTGAAAGATTTAAGGAAACAATGTGAAGTTGGCCACAGTTTATCTTCACTTCTTAAAATAACACAGATACCTCAGAGTGGTGTGATCTTTAGTGACATTTTAATTCTGTTGGCACACTGTGAAATGGCCAGCTGGGGCATCACAGGCAGACTTCAGTTCTGAAGCCTTGCAGATACCATCTAAATGCCAAACTTTTGAGTAGCAGTCATGCATTTATATATAGATTAAACACACAGTAATCAGGAGTGCCTCAGCATGCATGCCACTAATTGCAACCAGCTTCATTAGAACAATGCAGCTGTTAAAACTCCTCTGGGTCCCAGGACACATGTGTTTGTCTGGTCCAAATATTACTTACAGGTATATCCGTATGCTTTTATTTTGAGGATACGGAGAATCATTTGGGATGCATTCATTTGAGGAAATCAGCCCTTGATTGTATTCTATAAAGAGAGAAAGGTAGAAGCAGACACACAGCTATTTGAAAAAATAATCCAACCCCATTCTCATACAGCAAACAAACAGTATCTTGCCCTGAGGTTCTTTGCTTTGGTGTCTGAAAACAGGTATCACTGTAACAAAGTTTTGTGCTGCCTGGGTCAATGATGTCTAATACTTTGCAGTGATACCTCCCCACAGGTTTTAGCCTTTTTTGCAAAATATGCAGTGCTGCTACAGATATGCATAAAATCCTCAGTTTCAGCTCAATTACTGTTGCTTGTGTGTACTGTGTTTGGCTGCTTGTTACTCTAAAGGGGAAAGGATGCCTTGGCAAATCTTGAGACACTTTACAAGGGAGTAGGCGAGAATATTGAAGGGCAGGGCACTGAATGTGTCACCATGAGCTGTGTCTGTCTCACATGTTAGGACAACTCTGGACCTTTTCCATGGAGTCAGCAATCTAGGTTTTGTGAAGAATTACTCAAAGATCTCTTCCCCAAATGATAGAACCAGAGGTTGAGAGATGTCACCTCTTAATTGTCAAAATCTTTTTAGTGTCTTGAGTGGCATAATTTTGTTAAGAAATACATAGTGTTCCTCCCTGCGTAAAGTACACCAAATTTGTCGTAGGACTGAGAAAACAGAGGTAGGTTAATTGATTGCTCTTTGCCTTTTTGTTTCCTATAAATGACTTCATTTTTTATTTATTTATATAGCCAGAGGTGTTTGGTTTGTAGTTGTTACTTCAACTGAAAAGCAGTAAATGTAGGATGATTAATTAAAGATATAGATGAGAAAACTGAAGGTGGCAAACCAGTAGCAAAATGAAGACGAGAATCCTGGGTGTGCTGTAGCCTCTTCTAGCAACCCGGTGTGTAGCTATGAAAATTATTGGTGGTAACAGAGTATTATTCTGTGCCTTTTGCTGAGGTGTGTTTCATGCCAGTGAGTGTTTGAGGATTGGAACATAAAATGAAGAAATCCTTTCACCATGATGAAAACCAGTCTCATCATCATTGCTGTCATCATGCTGTTTATGTCTTGTTTTCCCCTTGGGATTTTTATCTGAGGGAGCCTTTAGCAGCCTCTGATTCAACTGCAAGAAAGTGACGTCCTACAAAGCTGACCAAGCTGTCAAGGTAGTAGGAAAGAATCTCAAACTAGGAAACACAGGGAAGCCTCTGCTTCTGTGCGAGAAGCTGCGCTTGGAAAGCCTGATGTGCTTTATGTGCAGTGCAACTTCCTAAGGAACACAGCAGCATGGATCTGATTTTTGGCTACGTTACCAATTTATAGGCAGCCTGATTAAAAGCTACTTTGGGCTGACATGACTGTATTGTTTGTACTAGAATCATAGAATCATTTCAGTTGGAAGACACCCTCAGGATCATCGAGTCCAACCATAACCCAACCAAACTTTGGCACTAAACGATGTCTCTAAGAACCTCAGCTAAACACCTTTTAAACCCCTCCAGGGATGGTGACTCCACCACTGCCCTGGGCAGCCTGTTCCAATGCCTGACAACCCTGTCTGTGAAAAATTTATATCTAATATCCAATCTAAACTTTGGGACACTGCTCAATATCTTTTATTTTCCTCGCTGTCACAATTTACTGCCTGTATTAGTTATATAAAGAGAAGTGTTAGTAGAGAGGTATCAGAAAGTCAAGAATATGCCGACTCTCCGCAAACTTCAGGCAAAACTTTCTCACTGCTGCTTTTGAGTCCCCCGTTAAGTCAAACGTCCGTTAATTCAATAGCTTAATGAGACTTTCCAGAAAGACAGCGAGCTTGAATAATAGCCGTTTGACCCGGGTCCAAAAGTTTCCTGATGAAAAAGTTTCTTAAGCACTGTTGGTTTCCTTCCCGGAGCCTGAAGTAGCCCTGGGATTTGGCAGCTGCTCAGCAGCGTGAGCCGCGGTGCTTCCTGCACCCCGGCCAGGGAAACGGAAAAGCCAAAGCTTTCCTTAGAATGCGGTTCTTCCTACCTGCGAATTTGAATAGTACGTGGATAAATTTGAGGGTGAAACTTTCGTCCCTCTCTTCAGAAAATGTGGGGGTTTGTATTTGATATACCTGGGTTGTATGAGGTGCTTAATGGCATTTATTTCAAAACTTTTGAAAGCTGATGTGATCCTCCTCCTGTTGCATCAGTGTTAAGAATGGGAAAAGTGTATTTCTATCTATAGGTACCCTACATCTTGAAATCTGCTTCTGGACAGGCAGCTTACCTGACCCAACGATGCCCAAGTCCATCCTACCTCAGTCCGCTGTGTCATTCCCTTCAAAAACACTCATTATCTCATTGTTTAGGTGCCATGAGTGATGTTACTTGTCTCTATTTACACTTTACTTTTTCAAATACACAATATGCCCCACACCTGTTGTTTTCCTTTGCGAAGCACATCTCTCCCACATGCACAGTTATGATGCTAACTTGCAGGCATTCTTTAATTATAAAAGGGTATGTGATGATCTGTCAAGAGACAGTTGTCTCTAAATGGATTAAAAGCAGCTTACATGGTTTAAAAACGGGCTGTGCCCTTCATATGTTGAAAATAGTCCAAGTTGGCTTGAACTGGCTAAATAATGAGAGTGTTTGGTACCTATGCAGGTAACTGTTTAGTTCATTGATTTCAGACAGTTTTGCACCTCTGTGAATGTGGGATGTAAAGAATATAAACAGCAGCAACAACAAAAAGGTAAATATGTGAACTGGCCAGTGTTGTTAGATAAACTGTTCCTAAGCATCAGCCCACAGGAAAAAGTGAGACACTGTTTAAATAAAACCTGTCCTCTGCTGTGCAAGATCATCTCTCAGCTGTTGAGAATCAAAATTGCAGCGTCCTGACTCATCCATAGGGATTTTACTGCCTCCCTCTAGGAAACACTAGAACGAGAATAAATTAAGGGTTGGCTGTTTGGGAAAGAAATATCTTCCTGAAAGGTAGTGGTAGTATCGTGAAAGTACAGCAGCATAAGGAAGATGGGATTTTTCATAACGGTGGGAAAAACAGGGAGGTTTTCAGGTATACAGGGTTTTCTAGAGGTCTGAAACAAAGCTAAATACAAGCTGAGAGCCGTGGCTGCAAGTTTAACTAGATAGGTATCTGTTACACCACCTAATAGGAAGGTAAGTGGTAGCTGCAGTCAAATGTCTATGAATAGCTGAATTGCACTGTTTTTGAGGCTCTTTTTTCACTCCGTTTTTGAAAAATTACTCCCTTTGAAAAATTCCAGAGTATTGTCAGTAGGAAGTCGTGTCTGTGGCACAGAACCACAAAACCCCATGAGGTAATAAAAACACATATTGTGCCTGTCAGACGTTGCTTGCTTACTTTGGTTTTATAGCTGAAGTCATGTGTGCAGCATTGTGAAAAATCTCAACAGGTTTTGTGCCTGTCAGATGTTTTGCATCAGTGATTAGTTGCCCGCAAAAGCGGTTAATTGCTTCATATGCCACGAGCGTGCTGTGAGTGTTATCCCCAAGTTTTTTGAGCTGAAAAGGCTAAAAGCCGCTTTTTCTAAAGATAGACTGTGGGAAGGGAAAACTCTTTAGTAGCTGGATGGGATTATTATTTTTTCTCTTCTTTCAGAGTTGTAAATAACAGAAGAATTACAGCGCTCTGCTTGATGCACCTTCACTTCATCAGTGTTGGAGTTGCCAGTATAGTTTGTTCTTTGGCCAATGTATTGACTACAGGAATTAACTATTTGAGATTGCTGCTGCTTTTTGTTTTTTCTTGCTTAGCTTTTCCAGTAAATGATGTAATTTCTAGGTACAGCCCTTTCCCATAAAGGTGTGATGAGACCTGTTGGCCAGGCTAACTTGGGGTATTCTAGATACAATAGTTGAGAGCTGCCTTGTAAGACTTCTTCCAAATTGAAGTTGTTAGGTATCTAAAGCTATAGTAGACAGCCGCGTCAAGACATAAATAGCTTTTCTCAGCACGTTAGACCTGCAAGACACACTAAGCCAGTGACTCTAAGTGTATAAACATGAACGATACACAGAAATGATAAAGCAAGGACTGTAGTAGTAAAGCTAACTTCTTCTGGAAAGCAAATGTTCATTAAATTGATCCCGTAATAATTCGGTGATGTGATTTGTGGTCCTTCAGCATTGCTGGCCATGGTGGCCACCACATATAGTGGTGTCAGCCACTATAGTGGGGACAGCCTGGGGGAGCCCCTCCAAACACACCTGCTGGGATGGAGATGGTGCAGGGATGTGCTGGCTGGAGCATCCCTGGGGTTGTCCCCATGGCAACTTGTCACCCAGGCTCTGGGCTTGTGCACCTCAAAGGTGGATGGTGATGGTCTCCCCTTGCTGCTGGGGTGGCATAGCAGGGGCTGGATGGGAGAGAAAATTTGCTTATTTAGTGGTGGATCATGCTCAGGAGTTTGACGAATGCTTAGTGGTGTTCCTGACCTTAATTGGAGATAATCAAAACCATAACGTATCCTATCTTTCCATAACAAGTAAAATAGAACAGTTTGAGTGTCTAAATTGCCAGATTCTTCATTTGAGAGAAAAAAAAATTATATATATATATGTTCTTTGGCATGCACTTAAGCGGGGGGGGGGAATCCCAAATAAGGATATATTGGGGACTGAGGAGCTGTTTGTCATGAATTTCCAGTTAAAATAGATATGACTGCAATTTCAAGCATATTTGGACTGTGTTTTAGAGAAAGGAGGTAATTTAAATATCAGTCACTGTATTGTGGAAAGCACTGGAAAAAATAATTTAGTGTTTAGTGTCAAGTCTCTTAAATTATAACCTAGATTTGAGGACAGACTGAAGTCAGCATGAAGTCAAGCAGTTTGTTGAGGGCTTTGGAGGTCTGACTAGGTCTGCAAGTCATTTAGACTGATGCTTTTCATTAAACTGGCTATTTTTACAAGGCAGCTTGCTGTGCTAGAATTAGTATCTAATAAGCACTTCTAAAGAAAATCAGATGTATATGTTCTGCTTTATTAAAAGCCTGACTATAGTTGTTATGTCTTGTTATTTGCACTTAACTGTAATGTGGATACTGTTACTTGGCAAGACAGCTTTAGGAAGGTTTAAAGAAAATTTAAAAAGTGAGTTTATAACAAGGTGTAACCTGATAGAAATGACTACCACCGCTGAAGGTAGTTTATAAGGAAGTCTTATATACAAGCCAATAGATTTCCTATTTATTGTGAGTAACCAAGCAGTGGCAAGCTGGGATTCCTGCCTACCAAACCTCGTCAGTCAGAGATGCTGAACTCTGTATCACTTGTATATAGGCTGCTCTGTAACTTTTCCAGGACAACCAGCAGTGATGTGCTGTGCAGGATTGTAAAGCACCAGCTGTACTTGGTACTGGGGATGTTTTACATTTTTTGGGCTCTGGGCAGATGTGGGCAGATGTTCTCCCCAATCCAGTGCTGTTCATATACATGGGCTCTCCAGGTTTCTAACCCTTATTCCTTCATGGGAGCGAGAAGCAGGTTTCTAAGTCTCTGGGCAGTCAGAAGGTGAGTGAGATAAATTCTGTGGTATTTTTTTTCATAGCGTTTTGTTTGGTTTTTGGTTTTTCTTTAATAGAATAAAATATTATCTGCCTGCACTTAAACTCTCTTTAAAAATGCATTCGGTAGGGTTGCCACAGACCACAGGAATGAGACTATGAGCAGTGGTTGCCTTTGGGAGGTCTTGAAAACAACTAATCCTTTGTGGGTAGGAATACCAAAGCAGAGGGCAGCTTGTTTCTCTCCTAAAATGTCAGCACTGTTGATTTTAACACATAACGATGAAGTCCCAAACCTTATTTAAATTTAAGAGAGGGGACCTGTGTTTGGCTTGGCCAACTATCAAATGGCCAGTAAAGCAAGAACATAATTTGTCTTGCTTTTACCTGACCTAGTGCCTCATTGTAATCTCATGTGCTGAGGGAGTGCATGGGGTGAGGATGTAAAGGTATTATATAGTGCGTAGCAAATGTAAAAAGCTGACATGCACAGTTTATTCTCCCCCTTTAAACTTACTGAGAATGTAGAATCTGTTGAGAGCAGCTCACAAGCTAATATTCCCAGGCTAAATATAATGAAGTAGGGTGTTCAGTGTTATCTCAAGGTACTATTTTGTCGAGAAATAGATACTGCTATTCTTGGGATGCTCCATTAAATATACCTCATTAAGGGATGTGAAGCCCAAAAGTTATATAAAGTGGTTCATGTGACTGAAGAGATTCCTTTTCTGGGATTTCACATACAAATGGAGCATCCACAGAAACTCTCTTCAGTATTTTGTTAATGCTGAGACAACTGTGTCTTATACTATTTGTATTTTAATGTTTGAATTATTATGAGATTACAGCCTGTATTTTGTAGGGCAAGAGGAGAAAGAATACATCTTTAGTGTAAGAATTGGTTTTCAGAATGAGATGTTGCTACCAGGACTCCTTGAGATGGATGCCTGGTATCTGAGATACCATTATGCATCACATCTTGCCTGGGGCAGTGTGGATATTTCTACCAAACTGTGAGAAATGGAGTTGTGTGTTATATTAGTGTATGTAAGGCAACCATTTCTGGTGATGTATGAGTTCCAACGAGAAGCGAGCTTAAAAATGTTTATGCTTTTCTATTGTTGCGGGCCAGAGTGGGGTTGGTAGGAAATGAATTACGTCTGGGACAGAGAAAAGGCTTGGGTCTAAGGAAGAAAGAAATATATTTGGACTGCTCTTTTTTTCTGTACTTTAAATCACATCTGCTTTTGTTTTTGTTCAGATAACCCCTGGTGAAAGTCATGGCCTGTTATATATGTTAAACGTTTTCTGCTTGTCGTCTTTTTTCATGAGTTGGCTAATTTATGAAAAGCAAATGCATTTAGCTTTCTGCCCTGTCAACTGACAAGCTCTCTAGAAGTAGTGAAGCGAACCAGCAGAACTGCAGATTGCAATGGCAAAACTGCTAAAAGATCAGATTTTTGGAAGGAAGATCTGACCAGTGGCTTTTCAGAGCTCTAATACCAGCTGCCAAAACCTGTATTTGGCTTGATCAGCTGGGAAAAAGGAGTTTTGAAAATGAGGGAGGTGGAGCAGAGGCAGAATCTTCCTTTCTTCCTTCTTCCTATTAGAAAGGTCCAGTTCAGAACGACAAATACAAATTTGTGGCAATTCTTCCAGCCTTGAATTTGTTGGGTGGACTTTGCCATGTTGGACTCGATGACCTTAAAGATCTTTTTTAACTGAAAAGGTTCTATGATGGTCTTGGAGCTTCTTGTTGTATCTCACACCAGAGTTTATGAGCAGTCCTTTAAGTTACAGAGATACAAAAACAAGTTTTCCATTGTGTTTGGCATCTGCTTTTAAAGTAATGAATATAATATAGTCCCTTTAATGAGGGGCAATAGGACTTGGGGATGGTGGCACTTTAACTGGGGTTCAGAGGAGAGACAACTCTGACATGTCTCTTGGATTTTAAGTTCAATGAAGCTTTAGGAATTTCTTGGCTGGGGATTTGGTCCTGGTTTTGTGGTTATACACACAGGACAGCTGAGACTTGCCCAAAAATTCATGCTTTGAATCGAATTTACTTCCGTAATGTTAATTATTGGGATTACAGTGTTTTCATTATGATCAGTCTTTGGAGATTTTGTGTGAAATTGTACTCATTGCAGAAACATGAAATACTATAGCTTTAGCTTTAATAATGGGTTTTTCCAGTTGTTTGTAATCATAAAAGGGTTCTATTGAATTACTTGTGTCTTTTTTTTAATGGGTGGCGTTCTTGGAATGAATAAAAGGAGAATTTAAAGAATGAACACTTTTTGCTGGGCATATTGCTTCCAGCAAAGAGCACACTAATTCAGTTTCCTAATAAGGCAATGCTAGAAGTTGGAATGTTTTGAATTGCATTAAGTGTCATGAAAAGTATTCATCGGAGAGGAACGGCTTGTGGTATGTTTAGAGAGCAAATTTGATCATGTTGGGTTGAAATGAGCTGTTTACACAGGCTAAATATAGCTTTTTTTTTTTTCCCAGAAAGAAAAATGACTTTGATGTAGAAGCCTGTGCAAAAACTGAGTGCTTTCATTTTCAGGATTAGGCTGTCAGAAAGTGACGGCTGCTGCTCCTCTTCTTGTTGTCTATAATAATTCATATAAAGCTCGGAACTGTAACCATTTGCCAAGGCCCTTTGTATGAGTTGTTTATAATAAGCATTTATACCAGGCTTTTATGTCTTTGCTTTATTTGTATGTTATTGAAAAAATATTACACAAACTAATATGCTGAACTGCTAACTTTAAATCATTCAGAAAATATTCTGTTTCCAGCCATCCTGCTTTTCTAGTAAATAGTAACAAGGCAAGTGTGTCATCATGTTTTAAAAGCTTTCAGTTATTCAACGTGACCAAACCAGCATGAAGCCCTAATGTGTTTAATTGCTAGGTGGCAAGTAAAGTGCTAACAGCTAAGAAAATGTACAAGGTTCTGCAGTTTAATCTGTTTTTTTTTTTCTGCCGTGCAATTTGGTAGCATCTATCAAAGTCCAAAGAGAAATAGCCCCGGAGGAAGTATTTTCTTAAATGTATGTGTTGGACACGTTTTGCATTTGTTTTTGCACTGTCTTGTCTAACCACTGTGCATTCTTCACATTCAGATCTTGGTGAATCAGTTTGCTGGGTGAGCATTTTCTTTATATAATATGGGATAAATCACAGATCTCAGTCTGATTATGGTCTGAAGTCAACAGGGCCAAGTTAAACTGTTTGAAGTATGTCTGGGACACGCAAATTTATATCCCTGTTTCAAATATGTTTGGGGGAAATGAAGCAATGTTATGCTGGTTGATTCCAGTGTTACAGAAGAACATTGGGAACATTTTGGTTATCAAGCCTTTTTTTCATGCTTTCTTTTCCCTTCATATGACACTTTTGAAGATGAGTTTTGAAGAGTTATTTCTTCAGATCATCTGGAAATAGTGGTTTGAAATAATTTTTGCTCAGTGCTGTACTGATGTATGCAGACCAATCTCATCCATTGTAAACTCGTATTTGATTATTGTATAAAAACAAAAAATCTAAGTATGTTCCTTTTATGAGACTGAAATGTCAAGGTCCAGCATCATTAGCAGAGAGAAGTGTTTTTCTCAAGCATAAAATATGGTACTTGAATAATGAATGTCTTTCTAGATCTTAATGTTAGATCAACTTAATAAATACACAAAACATTCTAAGTTACTTTATTGAAAATGTATACCAAAGATACAGAGCGAGATTAAAGTTTCCTACCAACTCTGGTCTTAAAAAGTAAAGATTTCCATATGTGTTGGCATTGTTTTCCTCTTCTTGTTGCCTTTGTTGATGCAAATTGACAAGTCTGCAATTAGGAGTGATTAATGATGCTCCCCATTGTTTGGCTGGGGGTTGGGCTTGGTGGGAAAGAGGAGGAGGGACCTGGTCCTCAAAGGGGACAAAACTCTCGCTCTGGTGATGGGGACATAATGTGTATCAGCAGATGGTGAAGGCGAAGTGCAGAAGAGGAGCTTTTCATGCAATGGTGTCATGTGTTTGGGTTTTTTTCTTCCTTTTTTTTTTTTCTGCTGACGTTGCATGTGGATTATATGCATCTCTCTTTTTGTTAGTTACTGAATCTGCTGTTGCTGGAATGCGATGAGCTCTGAGGCCCAAATGGCTTTGAGAGGAGGAATGAACGTTTTGAATGTAATCATTAAATAAAGTGGGGGGAGAGAGGAAAAAACATAAAGGAAAATTAAAAAGAAAGGAGTTGTTAAATGGACCAAGTGTGCCTAATTCAAATCTAGCTCTCCGTGGCTGAAACAGAAAAGATGTTTTATACAATCAAGATGTTTTAAGTTGTAGCCTCCATTAGTTCATCTCCATTTAAACACAACCTTTCCTCCCCAGCGAGTTATCTTTTGGAAATGAGAATCCAGCTTCAGTTCAAAACCCTGTTTCGAAGATTTGTCAGAAATCGGGGTTGTGTGATTTGTGGGCAGGGTGTGATTGCTGGTTCTCGGATCATTAAGCTTTTCCAAGCAGCTCCCAAACAAGGCTAGAAAGGATGTGAAATGTGCCAGGAAGCTGCTTTTCTATCGAAAAGCACAAAAAGGCTCAGTGTATGAGCAGCAATATTTGCAGGCAAAATGTTAGTGTGTCAGACTTGTCAGATTGTTTTTCCAAGTGTTTTGTGGGGGTTTTTGTTGTTTTTTGTGGTTTTGTTGTTGTTTTATTTTGTGTATTTTTGCATATAAGTACATCGAATGTGATGCCTTTACCTGTAGCATGTTGCCAGTTCGCTTTAGGTATAACAAAATCTGACAATTCTTTATCTTCTTCATGCTTTCCTTTGTGACACTTCCTTCCCTTCCCACCACCCCATAGTAGTTTCAATGCACCCAATGTTTGGAAGGAATTTTATTGCCATCTACTGTGGACTTCAAGCGTCATTAATGTTACCTTTGAAGATCAAAGACTGCAAAATATTGTTGTATTATTTAACTTTCTGGGTCCTTCAGAAGGATTCTTGTTGTAGCTCTAACAGGAAGCTTTCTGTTTTAAGACTGAATAAATGTTATGTGCTATTTAAAATGCGATTTATCTGACCAGAGCTTTTGAGTTACATGACATAGTTTCTTATGAAAAAAATTGAAAACAACAAGCAAATTGGAGCTGAAACGTCTTAACTGGTGATATGGTATTCTGAATTTATTCATCAAATAGTACTTGATGATAGATGCTGGAGTTCCTAACATTGTATTTGTATAAATTCATCCAGTTTGTTTTTGCCTTTTTCTTGTATTAACAACACTATTGTAGGTTTCACTTGGATACTTCTTGTTTCCTTTAGAGGAAACAAAGTGAAATATTTTGTGTTATCTGTAGGTGAAGATGGTGAGTTGAAATAGGGAAATGCTTAAACATTAGATAACTTGGTTTTTACAATTCTGTGTTTGTTTTTTTCCTCTTCCAGAGTGGCTACTGTACAAAAACCTGATCTTATTCATGTACCGAAGGTATGTTCATCATCACAACCAAAAGATGCAGCATGTGGCACTAACTGTTACCCATCTATCAAACCCTGTTGTTGATATGCACTGTCATCCAAACTTTCCTTTCAATACAACGTGCTTGATTTCCATGTGTTATATTCAGAGTACTGCAGAATATTTGAGTGACTTTTTTTTTCTTCCCTCTTCCCCGAAAGAAAATTAGAGACCTGGCAAATTATTATCCACACAAAAAAGCGAATTAATGTTATCTTCCAACTCTTGGTACATTTGTTTTTTTAGAAAGACATTGCTGAAGTTTTTCTTCTATCCCTACAAGAGAAACAATAGCTGTATGGGGTTTTTTGTGGTGCTGTTGTTTTTACTGTGTATTTTTGTTTTCTTTTTAATGAGCACTGAAATCTTCCTGTGTATTTGAAAGAAGCTTATCTAAATATTGGAGATTCAGAGAGCAACTCCCCTTGTTTTCCTTAGAACCCCAAGGAATTATGTATTCTTGGGTTCTTCTAACATTATGTTCTCAAGCAATAGTTTCAACTCCCTCTTTTTTTTTTTAAGAAGGCTTTTTGCAAACCTGAAAATGCTTAAAAATGACCTGTACTTAAAAATAGGTCACATATTAAAGGTCTTTTTCAACCAAAGTGATTCTATGAGTCTATATAGTATATTACAGCTCTGTTGACAGTGATTTGAAAGGCTCCCATCATTTGGGAACCACAATATTAGAACACAGCTCCCAGGGGGAGGAGGGGGCAGAAAAAATACACAACAGGTTTTTCTGAGTGTTTTGACCTGACAAGGTTATATGAAGACGTTAGTGCACATCAGTGCAAATGGAAAAGTTCAGAGTCCCCAAGCACTGGCCTCTAATAAATGAGTTCCAGGGCTCTGGTTCTGCTCTTAAGAGCTGTATCAACAGACCAGTGTATACAGCGTGTGTGTAATATACACGTGCACATGCCATTGGTGTGTGGAGAATGTGAATATCTTGAGTTGGGTTTGAGAGTTGGAATGTGGATTTTTATAAAGAGCACTAATTTTTTCCACATGAGTTACCCTGTGGGCTTTGCAGCAGAGTGGTTCTTCAGTTTGTCATAAATCTGATTTGTGGGGTGTCTGTTTTGGATATGATGAGAAGAGTTATTGGCATGGGATTTCATATTGATTGTGCATGCATCGATCATTCTCTTTCCTAAAATGCATGGCTCATTTTAATTTAATTTTCCATATATTTCATGGCCGCAGTCTCGGTAAAGCTTGCTTCTGTGCTTTGCTTCATGCTAGGCGGGTTATCTCCTCTGCAAGCAGCCAAAATACCTGCATGCGTTTGGTGTGGTTTTGTGTGTTTCTTTTTTGTTGTTTTCGTCTCGCAATAGGGAGAACCCGCAGAAGTAGTTAAGCCTGTGCCCATTGCCTCTGCTGTCGCGCCCAAAGCCACTGCCACAGCCAGCGTGGCTTACAATAAAACACCGAGGCCGTTTGGAGCCGTAACCACCTCCAAAGTCACCTCCATCCCATCACCATCCTCCGCCTTCACCCCGGCCCAGGCGGCGGCTCCATCCCATACATCTGCCGCCCCGGCCCCGTTTGCTGCTCCCGGACTGCATGTTAATACCAAGCCTAACGCTGAGCAGCGGCCGCCGAGCGCTGCTAAACCTGCAGTTAATATCCCACGGCAGCCCGGTGCGCCACACAATGCCGGTGACGGCGCCCAGGATGTATCTGAGGGGCCACGACGAGGATTCAGAGAGAACCAGGGGGAGAGTAAACAGCAAAATGGGTAGGTGGGATTTATTATACCTTTTTTTGCTGTGGGGGTCTTTCCTCACAGGAAAAAAGCTGGGCTTGTTTAAGGGCTTAGTAAAACGCAGCTTGGAGGAATCGTTCAAGCCTCAGAAGCGAATCTCTGAGGAAGAATTCGCATCTTAAAAGGGATGCTTTGAATGGCCAAGCCAGGCTTTTGGTGGTGATTCTTTTCTCAGGAGTGAAATTACATCAGTTTATGGGGTGTCACAGCTAAACTGAATCAGACCACAAAACACTTCGTGATGGGTTGTATCACGACGTGTTCTGGACCTTACAACAAGCCCAGTATTAATTCCAATGTCCGTGTCTCACTGCGTATTGTGACCCCCCAATACTGAAAGCAGCAGGCACTCAAAAATGCAGAGTGGTCCGTCGAGAACGATCAGCATGTGTTGCAATGGCCAGGAATGAGATGATCAGAAAAACCAGAAGGGTTGAGCGGTGGTTACTATTTCCCATCCCTCCAAGGAAGGGACTGGAGGAATAGTCCTAGTGCCTCTCTCTGATACTTTCTCTGTATATTTAGTGTATGAAGAACCCTACAGAAAGTCAAACGTCCATGTCAACTAAAATACAGAATAAATCGCAGATTCAGTTGAGCTTCTCATGGGAGAAAAGAGACTTCTTTAGGTACCTATTCCCTTTATATTGCAGTACGAATAATTTCCATATGTGGACTCATATAATGCAGTCCATATGCATTTTATATCACACTGTTTTCGTGGTAACTTCCAGCCCATTTTTAAACAGCTGATGGCAGGAGTCCACACTGGACAGAAGGATGAAATCGAGAGATCCCAAGGACTCGCTTGGTGCTGGTAGACTTGTTGAACACACTTTGGCAAACTGTCTCTATCTTTCCAGGAATGCAAGCGCCAAGAGCCCCTAAGGTGGTTGTTTTGGTCTGCTGCTACGCTTAGTTATACTTAGAAAAACTACGTTTCTGCAATGATGTTTAACTATCTCCCAATTTAAAATGGATTCGGTAACATTTATGAAATATCAAGACACTGAAGTTTGGAATAATTGATCTGTGTGAAATAAATTCCATTTTGCTTCTGTGTTTTGTTTTAGCGAAAAAGAAAAAGGCAACTTCAGTCTTTTAAATAGATAGTGCTGCTGAGCAAATGCAGTTCTTCAGACATGGACCTTGTTGTACTCAATTTCCTCCCTTCTTACTGGCTCCTCTGAAACCACATTCAGATGTAAGCTATTGCCATCACCTCAGGATGGGGAAGAAAGTTTATTTTTCCCTTGTTTAGTCCTGGCTTAGGGAGAAAGTGATATACCTTTGCTAGGCTGTGTGCAGTTACACTTTTTATCAAGATCTTCTTGCCAACTCTTGCATGGAAATGTGCCTGCTGCTTAAAACAGGTAAGATATCCGCAGACTCCACTCAGTTTAAGCTCAGCCGGGCTAAATTTTTCCCTTTTAGGTTCTCTTGATGATTGTAAGCTTGACTTACATGATGTATGGCTTTACCAGAGCTTGGATTTGGAATCTCCTGTAATATTTCAAGAAGCAAAGAATGTATTAATACATCAAACACTTTTTTTCCCTTGCAGATAACAAGAGTGACAAAGTTAGTATCGACAGCACTGGAGTTGAATTATGGTCTTTTTTCCGGTTGGAATAACCAGCATGTATTCTTATTTTGCAAAATTAGAACTCTTACAGAGTTTTATATTGAAATTTTGCAAAAAAGCTTCAGCTTTTCTCAGTAACTTCTTGGTGTAGTAAATGGTTTTTGTCTGCATTGGACATGATGTGATCCTGCTTTTCATTGTGTTAAGTTTTGCAGCTTTTTTTCTTATTCCACAAAACATTTGTGTGGTGTTTGTGTGTACTGATAAACTTTCAGAGCGCCTACGGCTAATTTGTGTTAGTAATACAACTAGTGAATGGTGAAATACAGTATAAAAGCAAAAAATAAACCGTTTGAGGACTGTGGAATGAAGGGCCAGATACTGAATTAATTCAACAATGATAAAGAGGAACATCCATATACTGTGATTTGTATGTGTTGAGGATTACAAATGTGATTGAGGTTTTATTGTCTTTTTGCCCCTTGCCTCAAAGTTGAGTTAAGGGAAAGACTTTCTCATTGAATTTTCCTTTGTCTCTGGCACCACCTTGTGGCCTCAATGGGTCATTACTCGTAGACTCTTAAGCCTTAAAAAAATAAGCGGTAGGATCCACAAGAGAAGTCAGCAGGATGTTTCCTTTATAACACCACTTTCAACAAATGTGGGGGGACTACTGATTTCACTGTGGTAGCTGCTAGAATGCAGTCAACTGCATGTCAACAATTCCATTTCCACGTAATTCCACACCTTTAATTACTGCTTTAATTTTCAGATTTTGTTTTTGCTATTAACCATTTTGATGCATTACTTTATTTTTCTCTCTACTACTTGTGCTCCATCCTGGGAATAGCAGAGCCTTTTGTTTCTTTACCCCTTTCTCTTTTAGTAACCTTAATATGTGATACACGTAGTTCACTAATGCTGTGTGTCAGTAAGTTCAATTGTTTGCTATAATTTTGTGTGATACCTTTCACATCATTCTTTCAAGTATTAAGTATTCTTTTAATCTTAAGTATTTACTAATGTATTCCACTGAATGGGCATAATTCTCACTTGTTGACAATTAATAATTTCCATCATTCTCATTCATCTTTTCTACCCTTCTTTACCGGAAATACTTTGGGCGTTAAAAATACAGTGTCAAATTAGTGGCAAAAATAGAAGTGACTTTTGAAATTATGATGTTTGTTTGTTTTAGTATTACAATTTTTACATCTTAGGAGCTAGTTTCATGCAGTTAATCTCCTGTAAATTATGTCAATGTACTTTTAGAGAGTATTAAAGATTAATGCTTTGGGGTAACAAATGTAGAATTTAGGAGTTATATAGTTGTATATATAGACATAGTGTTAATCTTCTGTTCTGTTTTCCTAATCTGATCAGTGCCATTACATGTTATTTACATCAGTTACTGAAAGCAAAGCTTTATAATCCTGTATTCTTGCAGGTTGGCTGGTGCAGGGATTGATAAGAGCACGTAGGTTACAGTGGGGAAAATTTCCAGATGAAAGGATCACCCAGTTTTTTGACTTTCAGATAGGATATCGAGCATCAGTATCTCCATGGGATGCTCCAGAGTGTTGGTACCTGTGATATTTTGGATGGCCTGGTTCCGATCTAAAAGGCTTGGCGGGTACTAGGTGGCCTTAGTGCACAGTCTGTGCTTTGCCTCCTGCGAACCAAGGGCAGAATTTGCTGCTGGACACCAGCTCCCAACTAAGCAGACTGCCCTGCTTTACCAAAGCAAATTCTGTTCTCATCCCTGTAAGGAAATCACCACGAGTTTAACTGAAGTTTAAGTAGGGGAGATCTGTGCTGTGGTTTCGGTAGCAGAATGAGAATATCGCCATTAGTTGGATTTCAATGCCCCTTTTTCCCTCAAAACTAATTCAACAGAACAACTAGTTGTACTTTTGTTCCAGCTTTCTGACTTTCTTTCTTGTTTCTTCTTTTCTTCTTTGTCTGTTTATGCTGGGAAACCTCTCTCTTGCTGTCTCACTCTGTCATCTCCAAGGAAAAACCCACCCAAACGGTAAAGGTTTTAAAGTGCAAATGTCTTTAATACTGTCTTACACTGTTTCAAATGTTCTAACACTGAAACATGGAAAGATACATCATCGTGTTAATTACAAAGCTGTGTTTGGTTCAGAGAACTGAATCAGGTGTGCCAGTAGAGCTCAGCCTTGCACATCTGCATCCAAACACAGAAGCTGCCTTTAAATGCTGTGAAAAGTCCCAATTCTGCCTGTGATTTTTGTAGCTGCCACAGCCCAGGTGGTCTCCAAAGCCTTTTGCTTACCGCTGTCTCCTCTCCTCACCACAGCCCCCCGCGGAAGCACATTGTGGATACCTACACGGAGTTCTACCACACGCCCACCCACAGCGATGCCAGCAAGAAGCGGCTGATTGAAGACACCGAAGACTGGCACCCCCGGACTGGCACCACCCAGTCCCGCTCCTTCCGCATCCTGGCCCAGATCACCGGCACCGATCACAGTGAGTTGTTTGATTTAAACAAAATTCAAGTATTGGCCTTGGGCAGATGGGTGTTTCTAAAATTTTGGAGGGAGAGGGGAATAGTAAAAGGGTTTGGTCCCATCTCCTGGATAATAAATCTAGTAGGCAGAATTTTGGTGAGCTCTCTAAAAGTTTGAGAAGGCTATAGGAGGGAAATATTTTTGTAGAACTTCCACAATTATTAAATAGTTCAGGATGTATGCGTTACAGAGTCACAGAATGTCAGGGGTTGGAAGGGACCTGGAAAGCTCATGCAGTGCAATCCCCCCATGGAGCAGGAACACCCAGATGAGGTTACACAGGAAGGTGTCCAGGCGGGTTGGAATGTCTGCAGAGAAGGAGACTCCACAACCCCCCTGGGCAGCCTGGGCCAGGTTCTGGCACCCTCACTGAGAAGAAGTTTCTTCTCAAATTTAAGTGGAACCTCTTAAGTTCCAGTTTAAACCTGTTGCCCCTTGTCCTATCACTGGTTGTCACAGAGAAGAGCCTGGCTCCATCCTCCTGACACTCCCCCTTTATATATTTATAAACATTAATGAGATCACCCCTCCACCTTACTGGACATTATTCTTGATCGAGTAAAAAATTAATACATTCTGCATAAATCTTAAATCAGTGTCCTTAATGCCTTAGAAAATTAAAAGAAAAATCTGTTTTCTTTCAGTGAAAGAACCTGAACATGAAGGTGCAAAGAAGACTAAGTGAGTTGATGTTTTACATTTTTATTACCTTGCGTTATACTTTGCATGTCTTAATTCTTAACTGATAGTGTTTGCATTTGTGTGACATCCGAGTGTTTTTAAAAGGTTGCTTCTTTTTTTGCCTTCTACTTCAGCATGTAAAAATCAAGGTCTTTTTCTGCACAGACTGACCTTTTAAAAATCTATTGGTGCAGTCCAATATTAATATTTGTGCAGGAGTTCCAGATATTCCATAAACCTGGACTGGTTTGGCTTTCTGTACAAGGTCAGCTTGTTGACGTGTTTTCCTCAATCTAACCAGGCATTTTTTGTGCGTGAGCGTGGGTCAGATTGCCAGGCATGGAAAGTATTTGTGTTCTGGGCTGTGAATGAGGGTCAGCGCTCTCCTTGCTTTGGGATAAGTGGTGTTGAAAGTGAGGACCGACCAGTGGCTAAATTTTAATGGTTCTTGCAGTCAGTGGGAGATTTTCTACTGGCTTTGGCTGATCCAAGTTTTTGAGAGAAAGGAAGGCAATGTGCATGGAGATTGCATGTTCTCTTGTGAAACTGCTTAAGACAATCTTTCTTTCTTTCTTATTTCTCTTCTGTCACTTCTTTCCACAGGGAAAAGGTTCCCATCCACGTCTTTAGCCCCAAATATACAAAATTACGTGACTGGCACCATGAAGTCTCAGCACGTGTTCTTAATGTCCAGTGATTTGACCCAAGTTACAAAAGCAAAATACAAACACTTCTTTCCTTTCTTCTTTCCATCTGCTTTGCAAAAAATAATAATAATAATTGAAAAAAAAAATCAAAAAAAGAACCTATTTCACTAGCCTTACTGCAAGAGAAATTCTTAGCCTTTTCTATACTTTTCTAACACTTTCCTACTGATGTGTAAAGAATGAGATGAAAATGTTTTTGTGCTAATAATCACTAGTTGACAAAAATAATACATATTTAAACCAGCACAACTTGGGTGACTGAACCTCCCAACTTGATGGAGGAGATGGCTGTTGCAGTTCTTTTTTTTTGCCTTAAAGGAGTCATTTACGTTGCTGAGTTTGACTTACTGTAGGTTGCTAGAAAGCAGAAAGTTATGAACAAAAGAATGTGAAATTGTATTACTTTGATTTTGGGGCTGGGGGAAGAAGACAAAGAGGGATTGTATGCGCTTATTTCAAACTATTGTACTTAGTGATTATCTTGGTTTTCACTAGATTTTCAGCAAGTCAATTTTAGAGTGGTTGTAAATGTTTTACCAAGTAGAGCAAGAAGACGGACTGCTTTTAAGCAAATAAAAAAAGTAAATTAAAAAAAAACCTCTGATGCTGCGAATAGAAATACAAGCTCAATATAAAGATTCTGCTGCTTAAACTAGTAATATGTTCATACTGTGGAAAACTTTGAGCAGAATGTTGCTGTGTACCTGTAAGAGCTTCAACACATCCTCTAACAAGAGCAAGATAAGACAGTAATATTTATTTATTTCAGAGTGAAGCTCATAGGCTTTCTTGTGTTTATAAAAGCTTCATGGCCCTATGGTTCTCCTGTAAAATAATGTATTATAGTAGCTACACATTCATTAATTTATGCTTTCTGAAGCTTGAAGAGTATTTTAATAAAAGTTGCTTTTGTCTTAGCTCTGTCTGTTTTTCTTTTGAGTCTCTCCGACTCCTCGAGTTGTCTTCTCATCCTTGGAGCTGTAATTTCCTTGCACCTTCACAGATTATAGTAAGAGGAACAATTAAATCCCTGGTCCTCAGGAGAAGCAATCTAAATTGTGCAAAACTATCACAGTAGTAGAGTTTCTGGTCATATTAAAAACGGGGTATATGTTTGCTGTGCAGAAATCAATAAAATTATTTATTTTTGTGGGGGCTACAGAAGTAAGAATCCTACTAAGTAAATCTCTTGGCTTTTGTACTGCTTATTGAATCGGAGACGTTTCAGCCCAGCAATTCAAAGATGAATTGCAATGTACATATAAAAACCTGATCTTTCATAATTGCTCAATGAGAACCGTTGTGATCGGCTTGTAGTTTGTGGTGAAATTAGTCCCATGAACACATCGATATCCCCTGCAAATGCTTCTGCAGACTTGGGGGGGTTGTTTTTTCGTATATTGCACAACTTGGAGAACTGAAAGGAATAGAGGCCTTTGGAAGCATTTTAAGCTTGTGTTTCCTTTTCAGATGGTTTGTACTGCTGTGCAGTTCAGCAGTAGCTTATGGTATTTGTCATTTTATCTCTAGGAAAAGCCAAACAGAGAATGGAGACTTCAGGTAATAGCCAAGTTATCCAGCACTAACAGTCACTGATGTGGGTACCTAACTACGCACAGCATAAAATACAAGTAGATTTCCACTGGTAATGATGGACCAAGGCATATCACATCACATCTCACACACCGTTTGGGTTAACTCCTTAGGGACAGTGGGGGAAAACACTCACTTTAATAATTTCACTGAAGCCTGTTCTGATGAGAAGTGCCCATCAGTTTGATTTCCCCCCACACGGCTGTCGCGTAACTCAGTAGTGAGTACGGTGTTACTAAACCCAAGTGTTACTGAGTGCACATACACCACAATATAATCACTTGGTAGAATACTGTGTAGTAAATTAGAAGTGTGAAATAGTGTATTACCATTGTTTTGCTGGGTTTAAAGAGTTTTTTATGAATGGAAAGATGGGAGTTTCAGGAGTATCAGTGCAATGAAAAGTCATCTCTCTGCAGTTTCTTTCATAAGGACAGAATGGTTTGACCTTCAAGTATTTTTATGTTTTGGAGATGTCCCTAGGTAAAGAGAATATAATATCTTTATGTTGGTATTTAACTTACCATTATCTTTGTCTTGTCTTACCAGCCTTTATCCCATAGAAGGGTGAATTGTTTTAGTAAGAAATGGAACAAAAAGCCTCTCTGATCCAAAGTACAGAAGCCTCTGTTTTGACTAAGCATAGAGATAGTAATAGAGTCTGTCTGTGGATATGAGAGTCGTCTGAGAAAGGCTACCAAAATTATTAGTTTCCTATAAATTTGTAGGAACAAATCAATAGTTCCAAAAATGTTTTATGAATGTGTGATATTAAGTTAATTTTCTACTTCAAAGATGTCATCTCTTCACACAGTATCCCCATTGCACAACACCTCTTGATGCTAAATTTTGGACTTAATTATTGTTTCCATTTGCATGTGCAGAACACGCCCTTGCTTGTGTCTGATTCCCAGCATACATCTGATCTCTGCAAAAATATTCCGGGAGGTTTTTGATACAAATGAATAAGCTTACATTTAAGAGACCATCTAGAAGAATGAATATGACAAATGATGAAATAGAAACTTCTGTCAGTAATCTACAGATAAATATCTCAATAATATTAAACTTTTCAGGCAGGCATTGTCAAAGACAAGTGCCCTGTGGATTTTTTATTATGTTTTATCCCTAAAATCTTGGTCAGTCCTTAAACAACCTGTCTTAAGTCATGTGTGTATTTTTTTCCCCATATAATAAATATCTGTAAAGCATACCTGCAGATCTACCTAATGGAGCAGGAGCCCAGGATACCTCTATTAATCTGAATAAAAACTCCGTGGCTACCCAGACTTCAGAGATGCCACCTGTGCCAGAATTTCCATCCACATCTTTACCACCTATGAGGTCTGCTCCCTGCTCATTCCTAAGTTTGTTCAATAATTTTCAGCACTTCAGGCTCCCTACTTTATTAAGATACTTAATTCCGCATGCTAACATAAAAAAAAGGGCAGCAACGCCTACTCCTATGGAGAAGTCTGCTCAGAACTTGTGGTTGCGACTGTTTTCTACCTTGTAGTTTATTTCTTTGTATTTCAGTGAGATATCTGACATGCTTTTCTTGATGTAGAGGGCTTGAAGACATTTTCTAGATTTTCTTTTCCCCATCACAGCTGAAAATAATATATATGAAAAATATTGAGGAATATATAGTCCAACTTTCACAAAAATAACACCCTAAAAAAGTTGCAGTAAAAATTGCATGAAACTCCCACTAGCACTTGTATATGTTTCCAGTATTTCCTGAATGTTTTCCTTCACATAACATAATACTAAATATTTGTGTTCCATCTTTGTGTAAATGCAAAATACTTCTTGGCTTTCTGAGTTTATAAGGAGCAGGACACTTCTCAAGCTTCACTAAAAGCTTAACACTTCCTAGGATTATTATGCCTGGTTTTATCCCTCTATTTCTATTTTGGTTTGTTTGTTTGTTTTGTTTTTTATTTTTCCTGAGCCTTCCATGCACAGTGTCTCCTGTTCAGCAAACTATTTCTATGTGGATTAAAAAATCTCTTTCTCTGTGTGTCTCCATTTGGTTTCATTACTGTGAATGGAGTGAAAATGGTGCTAGACCAGAACCTGCGGCTTCTCTTTTGCCAACAGCAGAGTCCTCCCCTGGTACTGCCCCCTCTCCCAGACTTTCTGGACATGTTGCTCCAACAACACCTGGGAGGTAAATAATTCAGAGAGGGTATCTATCTATATGTTTTCTAGCTTCAATATGTCTGTCTTGTCATTCACTTAAAATAAACTTCGTTAATCTGCTGTTATTAGGGATTTTCCTGGAAATGACAGGAGGAGGAGATAAATTAAATAAAGCTGAGCAGATTCCTGAACAGATATCCCGTAGATAGAAGTTAAAATAAGACACGCTATTTAGTGCGTGTCAGGACTTTGTCAGTGGATGTTCACCCCGGCACCTGGATAGAGTAACTTCTCAGTGGTCTCAGCAACTCAAAAGTGAATTCAGATTTCTTCCACACACAGAAAAATCCCTTTAAAAATATAAAAATAACTTTTTAAAAAGTGGATTGTTTTATTCATAACACTGTGCTGTGATGCAATCAAACAGATTATCTGGCAAGTTTCCTTGCTTGGCTTCACCAGCACTTATCTGGTCAGACTGGGAGACAGCTGAGAGATATTGGGTAAAGCCTCACAACAAAATACAATAGGTCTGTTCTGTTGCAATGTCTTTTGAAGGCTTTTTGGAGGTCTGAGAGAAGAGGGTGCCCTCATGAGCTGACATGAGATCAGTCAGGAAGTGATGATGGGTGATGACAGAAGGTTGCTTGGTCAGCAGGTTGGTACCTTCACGGTGCCCTTTGGTTTGAGCCAATGCAGAAAAGAAGATTTGGGAAAAGAAATTTACATCTAGTCTTCCTTAAGATCTATGGCTCTAAGTTTATTATTTGGCAAAATGAACCTAGTGAGAGAGCAGCTTTAAAATGAGCTACGTGAGGTGGGAAAGGTCAGCTGTGTTCATGGTGGTTTAGTATGAGAGCTGAAGTACTTACACGAATAGTCAAAAAAGTAGATGATGAATATTTTTCTACTCAAAAACCTGAGCAGACTCTGAAGAGTTGTAGAAAGGATTGCCCCTGAAGTCTAGTATTTGCTAATGACTGGCATAGATCTTTATTTTTCTCCATCTTTTCTTGGCTGGAGCTCTGTGATTTGTACCACCCACCACTGAGCCACCAAGAAGGAGAAGGAGCTTGCTGAGAAATGTATGAAGGATCTGGTTTTGATTACTAGGTCCACTGTTTATAAGGCAGACTTCATAATATAAATCATAATGCTATTTTATTGTAATTTTAGTTCTTTATTGAAAGCCTAAACTAGTCATATAGCACTATAGCCAACTACTGTAATTTATAGTGTATTATTACTCAATTTCGTGTATGCAATGTCCTCCTGTAAGTTTGCAGTAAAATATTTAAGAGCAATTACAGCCTTTCCAGAAAGTTGCAAAAAGTCATCTTTAAAGGTCATCCTGGCAACTTTAGACCTTGTAAACCACAAAATGTGGCACTTCCTCAGAAATATATAACTAATATAAAGCAGATCCAGTGCCAGCAAGCCTTCAGATTGCTCTTTTATATACATGCTTTTTACAGTCGTACAGGCATTTTTATCTTCTCAAGAAATTATTCCTGATAGTCATAAATAGAAAGACTTGGTGTAAAATACTAGGTATTAATCCTGAGTTTTGTTGTCCACTTTCTGACTAGTGGACAGCCAAAAATATTCTCTGCAGAAATTGTAATCACTGAGGGTGATTTCTTACTCCTTTTCTAGCCACTGCCAAAGCAAAAAGTGGAAATACAATGAGTATGCATTATGTAAATAAGATTTGGAGTCAGCCTGCTCTCCCTTTGGAGCATATGCCCAGAGACTTTGGAAGCCTTACCCAAGTGCACATCTCCTGGTCCTCATGCTGCTCTGGAAGTTTGCAGAGTAATCAGTATTAGTAGTAGCTTTTAGATGAAAGGTAGAAAAACAATTTGGAAAATGAAGTGGCCTTTAGATGGAGTTGGGGAAGACCAGTCGTGGGTTGGAAAGGTGACTTTATTGTCAAAAGTTGGTGACATGGGGTGACTATGTAGTGTCAAAGTGTGGAAGAAGGTTTTTGGGGGAAGGCACAGCAGTGTGTGCCTAATATATGGTGCTTTGGCATTCCACATTTTATTCACTTGGCTTTGAAAGATTAGTCACCCTTTCTATAAAATGTGTGGTTTTGAATTGTCCGGTAGCCTGAAGTTTTTTGGAGAATACAAGCATTAACTTGTGTAGTGATGGGAAATTCAGAGTAGAATATTGACCAAGAGAGAAGGAAAGTGCTTCTCTCAGTAATTAAAAATCTGGGATATAAAACCATACCTGCTTTTTTTTGTTTATTTTATTTTTAACAAGTAAGGAGTGCTTTTAAAAATCCTTAAATGAGCAGTTCCCAAGCTTTAGTGAGCATTGCTAGAGGTGTCATAAGAGTTTGATTAATGACTTGTCTTCTCTTGCTGCTTTTGGGCAGGCATGAAGCATCCTTGCCTCCTTGTGAAACAAAGTCTTTCAGTAAAATCTCCATCTCTCAGTCTAAATCTTCTATAAGTCATACAAGGTAAATCTTTTAAGGTATATCTACAGCAGACTGCTAGGTATAACCCAAGTTTTAAATTCAAGTGATGTATTGTTGTGTAGGTGGAGTGAAATGGTTTTTAAAAATGCACAGCAATTCTGTGGTTATTCTTGAAATTTTAAAATAGAGCCTGGGTTATGGATTCACCATTGTAGAAACAATTTTGGAGCCAGCATATTTTTGCTCTTTTTTTTTTTTTTTGCCTCTTCATGTTAATGAAGTTAATAAGTAGGGAAAAATGAAGCGGGGTGATGAGCGCACCAGATTTTGGTAAAGGTGGCTAAAAATAGAGCTACTGAAGTTAAATCACCAAATATTCCAAAGCTTTTCACATTTATTATTTATGATGAAAAAGAGGAGAAGCTCAATGATCCTCAGGAGACTCAGATGTATCTATATGGTGTGTCCCAAGTTCAGTGGGAATGACCCCGAGGTGTGAGGCAGAATGTGGGATGGGGAATTCAAAGTCTGATAGATGCTAAATGCTGACTTAAGGGAAGTTTTTATTTATGGGTGAAAGCAAAATTGCTGTTTTCTACATTAGTATTCAAGCAGCTACTACATCGTACTGTGTCACTGTGAGCTGGAAACTGACGATAGCTTAACTTTGCAATGGATAATGTGTCTCTGTCAACCTTTCCTGCTTTCTCTTGTTTTCTCCTCTGTTGACTCAAATCTTCTGTGCTAGAAAAGTCCTGCTGGAAAATCCTTTGGGAAGCCCACCCAAGTTTGGACCTGCTCCTGTTCCTGTTCTTTCTCCTTTCATGCAGAGATCAAAAATTAAGAGCATGGCAGCTGCTGCTGTGTCTGCTGCTCTTGCTATCCGGGCCAGGTAGATGTCACCTTTAAAAGGAAAATTTTATAGCTTAGTTTAAGAATGTTCAAGCTCACGCAACAATAAACATTCCCTGGCAGGGCTGAGAAATCAGCTCTTCCACAATAGCGCCGTGGGCAAGTTGTTAAGAGCATGTCCAAGTCTTCCATGCCTTATTTTTAGCTTAGCTCCAGAATGCTGCTCTGAACCTTCATGAGTAATTCTCTCTGATCTGATATCTATTATAAAATTCGGTCAGTAAACTGACTCTAACCATTGTGTTATACAGGTTACAAGGAATAACCTGCATTTTTGAGTTAACTTTTGGAGGTCTGAAGACAATAACTCTCTGAGTCTCAACTAAATCTTTACTGTATCGCTTTTTATAAATACTTACTTAAAGCAGTGGTCTCGAGTTTTTTTTTGATCACGCTTTCATACCAGGAAAAATTTTTTGGCATGCAATATATGTATATTTAGGTATTTCTAGATTATATGCATGTCCTAATGTACTAATATATTATGTACATTATATATGTACACAAAATGAGAAAGTAAAAAGGTGAGAAAAAAAGGAAATAAACGTTATTTTCATAATATTTTCTATTTTCTTTCTTAACAGTAAAAATGTAATAAAGTTCTTATCACACTCCAACGGGTTGTTTCGTGCATCTCCTGCAGTGTGCAACCTCCACTTTGGGGACTCCTTATTTAGATCTAATTTCTCCATTTAGACTTAATTTCATGCATTTTTATGGTTGGACTCTTATGGAAGGTCTTTTCCAACCGAAATTATTCTACAATGAGTTATCCTCAGTTCAGTTTCTCCACACTGCTATAGAATTTATAGGCTTTTCCTAAGGGTTTTTAGGTTTTCCGTGATCCCAGCCAACTTGAACTTTGATCACCTAGTCTGTTGATGTGGTTGGTCTTTTTAAACACTTGCTAGACTCTCGGAACCTAGTGTGTACCGCTCGCTCTTGGATGCCCTGCTCATCACGCCTGTCACTAAACCTCCTCCGCAGGCCATCGGGCCCTCCAGGAAGTCCATGAGTGCTCTGGAGCTGCTGAAGAGCAAGAGGTATCGTCTGAGTGCTGTGCATGGTTCACACTTGGGACATACAAGAAACCAGCTTCCCCGTCGAAGCCTGTTTCTGTCCTCTGCATGCTCGAAGCAGTCTGCCTGGTGTGGTCTTATGCACAAGGTCACCAACCCCAAATCCTCCTGGTTTTGCCTCTTTGCAGGACTAATCTGCACCCTGGTCCTGCCCATGGTGTTTGTGCAAGTCCACCGTGCTAAGCAAAGGTTTGTGTCGCATCACGAACCTCCGAGGGTGATAGGACAAGAGGAAATGGCCTCAAGTTGCACCAGGGGAGGTTAAATTGGATATTAGGGAAAAATTCTTCCCTGAAACGGTTGTCAGGCATTGGAAGAGGCTCCCCAGGGCAGTGGTGGAGTCGCCATCCCTGGAGGGGTTTAAAAGGCATTTAGACGAGGTTCTTAGGGACATGGTTTAGTGACAGAGTTGGGTCAGGTTATGGTTGGACTCGATGATCCTGAGGGTCTCTTCCAACTGAAATGATTCTATGAGGCACTGGTGCTCTAAATAGCTGGCTGGGGAAGAAACAAGATATTCTGGCTTGAAACCCCCAGCTAGGTGAATTATTTGCAACAGTTCCTTGAGCAAGTAAGCAACATGTTAGGCTACAAGGGTGCTCCAGGAACAAAGAGCTGCTATTTTTCAAAGCTCACTTTTAATATATAAAATCAAATAACTGGCGTGCGGTGCAGCAAATAACCATTTAAAAAATTATTTACTGTCTAGACCCTTTGTTTCTGTGCTGATCCTGTTCAGTGCACAGGACTTTTTGTTCTCATTTCCTGACCACAGCTATGTTAACACTGTGGAAAGCTGCTTTTATGTAATGGACTTCAGCCTCAAAGGCGGAAATCTATTTGGTTATTTTACAGGACTATGTATTAAGCTATGCTAAGGAAGAAACAGTTTGTGGGTTTTCATGTACTTATTTGCATTTTCACAAGAGTAAGGACCTTTGGGAGATAAGGCCCAATCATAGGTAGAGCTGAGATCCCCTTGATATAAGAAATTTCTGTTGAGTAACAAGTATTAGATCTTTCCTCCTGTTTCGTGATGCCCATGGTGACCTCAATCACTAGAAAAGGCTGAAGTAGCCCTAAATAAATAGTAGTTATTGGACACAAACAATCTCAAGTTGTCACATATCCACTTAAAAACAAAACAAAGCAATCCCCACCAAACAAACCAAACCAAAACCCCAGAATTATAGTGATAGAACACAACCTTAAATACTGATTTTCTTTTTGCCACTGAATGATACTTGCTAGGAAATCTTTTTTTATGAATGCATCCAAATGGAAAACCCCTCCAGGAGTTCTGATACCTGTGTACTGTGGGTGAAGCCCAGGAGATGCTACTAGCAAGACTTTAGCTGCAGTGTTTCCTTTCTGGTCGTTTAGTAGAGCCAATTATGGCAGTGAACATTAATTCCCTGACTTGCATTTTCTTTTTTAATTCACTCACTAATATACGGTGTTTATGGCATAAGCTGCAAATGAAGGTTGATTGTTACAAGAATTGAAACATTCTCCATCCTGACTCTGAAACTGGCTTTATGTTTATCCATCATTTGCTCACCATAAGGGGAGAAACTCTCCTGGTTTTGAAGGTTTAGTTTTGGAGATGCTTAAATTATGATTTATTTAATATCTTGCATTTCCAAGAATTGGAGCTCTGCCCAAAAATTAAATTGCATGGTAAAAATGCTGTGGAATTTTGCAAGACACTAACAAGAATGGGCATTGACGTGGCTTTTGCTTTATCTACCTGACACTGTGCCACATGCATTTACTTGAAAAGAGGCCTGTGAAATAAAAACTAGTGTTGAATCTGAGAGAATACTTATTCCAAAAGATGCTTTGAATGGTTTCTGTGTAGAACATGGCTTACAGAAGGGTTACTTACATCCTTACCGTACCTCGATATGGAAATACCTCCCCCTTTCTCTGCTTTCTTTTTATTAAATTATTTTGCATTATTTTCTTTTATGCAAGTTATTGGACCACTGCTATTTTAATGCAAAGCTTAAACACCGTTTTAAAAATCTGATTGTACCATGGGTTTTTAGTAGGAGCAGGAACAAAGTCAGCACTCAGCATTTCTTGTCTTCTCTTTCTCTGTTGTTATACCAGAAAGTGCTTGCAAAAAGCCATATATTTCCCACATTCATGGGGTTTTGTCATCATTCTCATACCTCACTTTTTCTTGTATCCTATAAATGTCTTCAGCTAATGTGTATTTTGATACTGGACAAACTACATCATGTGGTGTGTACAAACTGGACTTTTTTCTTGGTCTGTTTTTGCAGTCTGTTTCCCTTGCAACCCCCTTCCAGGGTTATTTGGATTAATCTTCCCATGGATAATTAATTAAACACATTGTGGGTTTTCAGGACACAGGACTCTGAGTCAATCAGGCTCATGTTCCACTGTTGATTCATTCTCACAGTGTTGAAACCCCTTGTCCAAAGCTTGACAGTAGACCATTCGTGTGATGCAAGCATAAGTTGCATTAGTCTTCAACATTAAAATCTTTCATTTTGCCATAAGTATTCATCAGGTGGAGCAGGAATTTAAGAGGTATAAAAGGTTAAAGCTAGAGTTAGAATGTGGGCTTGTCATTAATAACAGTACAAGTGTTTTGACATCAAAATGTGCTTGACCCGAACCTGACCTACAAGTGTCACTTGGGAAGTCTGAGAAAGCTGCTTATGCAGAACTTGGCAAATACGTAAGATTTCTCATTCCTCCGTCAGTTTTCTAGTGACAACTCTGAAAAGCAGATGGGAGCATTCTTCCATAACGTGTTCATTTTCTTGAATTTACGTATATTTTTTTTTGTCTCTTCAAGACATGTATTTTCTAGGTAATACATCTTGGGTTGTCACTGTATAGGCTGCCCAGGGCAGTGGTGGAGTCACCATCCCTGGAGGGATTTAAAAGGCGTTTAGATGAGGTTCTTAGGGACGTGGTTTAGTGCTGGAGTTGGATTAGGTTATGGTTGGACTCAATGATCCTGAGTGTCTCTTCCAACTGAAATGATTCTATGAATATCCTAATCCTAGCAAGTTACAAAATATTATTAGGGCTAATTGTGGGTATTGTACAGCCACTTTGTAGGTGTGCTTCTGAAAAGATACATAGCTATATTTATAAAGATGGATAAAAATAACGGGAATTTGACTGTTTCTCAGCCTAGAGGCACATAAAGTAAAATATCGAGGACTTAATTTTGAAGCATGAATTTGAAGAAGTTTAGCACTTAAAAGAAGCAGGCACGAAGTACAAAGGGTGTCCAAGACCTGTCAGAAGTTTTGCCCAGAGACCAACACAATCCCCTCTGTTACAGTGATGGCTTCAAGCTTTTCCCTTGAGAAGCTTCTCTCTAGGACATGTAAACCACTAGAGGTGGTCAAAAATTACAGGTGGTTTTAGAGCTGGGTTTATCTTTTAGGATTCACTTTGCTAGCAGCACGTCTCGGCATTTATACATTTTTCTATTGTTCTTCTGCCTGAAGGATACCCTTTTTGCTTGTCTTGCATCCAGTTTTGCTTGTTAAGTAGTCTCCTCTGAGTAAAAAGAGCGGCTGGCTTGGCAGGGTTTTCTTGTTTATGCCATGATTTATATGATTTACAATTTCTATCTCCCAGACAGAGGCAGCAAAGACGTGCTAGACTTGAAAAGCAATTTGACAAGAGCTGATGAGTCTTTTGGATGGAGAAGGAGGAAAACTCCTGTTTTTTAGGACCAACAGTGTTTTGAGTGTTTTGAGGAATTCTTAAAGTTGTAACGGGCTCTGTCTGGGGTGGGTTTGATGGGTTACATGTCAGATGTACTCAAGAGCACAGAAGATGATTTCTGCGACACTGAAGTTGCAGATATGTGCTTTTTTCATAGTAGAAACCAGTCCTAAACTACCTGTTTTAACTACTGAGCCTGCTGCTTAATGTCAGAGTGTGTCTTCCTATTCTTTTGCTTTCAGTCTGCAACAGCACTTTTATGCGGTGTATCTCTGCTGCATCAACATCTGTGGTTAAAACAACTTCTAAGTCTTGAATCTTTTTTTATCCCTTACCCAGATTCTAAATATATCACTTATTAACCCTGTAAATCTAGAGACAGAAAAACTCAAGGATATGAACTTGCATTTTAGCCTCCTGGTGTGTTCAAGCTCTTGCACGTCCTATGGCCAAGGTGATGTTGTGGGTGTGCAATGCTTGTGAAATAAAAATAGCTCAAGGACTTTTACTTGACGAGCCTGGCACAATGTATAATTCTGTGAATGGCCCCAGTGAAATATACACGATACACATGTGCTGTGAATTTGTTTTTCTTCAATAGAGAAACGAACACAAGGCTTCTAATGTGTTAACTGATAGATTTCCAGACTGCACAAAATATGTATTTAGAATCATTTTGACTGTATTTTGCAATGGCGTTGAGTTCATTTCCTGGTTTTGTGATCCTCTCAGTTTGCAAATGACCTTCATTAGCAATTACTCCTCTACTTTAAAGACTCTCTATGAAAATATTTGTTTTCAGCTTCCTAAATGCAAATATCCATTATACAAATACTGTTGCACTGCATAAAAGATTTGCTATGATAACTTTCTCATTCTTGAACAGCCTCTGGGACTGAGAAATGAAACATTTTCTTGCTTGCAATATAAATAGTTGCTACTTACACCCTACATGAATTGTGGTTAAGTGCAGTTTTCATCATGCATGTTCTTAAATAGGTAAAAGAGTTCTGCTAAGCCTTGAAATATAAAAGCAGCGGTAGACTGGTCTAAAGAGGCGATATAAAATATTGTGCATGTTGTCTAATGTATAAAGAAACTCATAGCTCTTTTAAAATGCTTAAGCATTTGGGGTGGGGCAGTGGCCCATAGAAGAAAATTGCTTATAATTAAGTGACTTTTAGATTGATGATTTGTATTAAGATCTACAACTATCATCTGACTCTATGCATATTTGCCTACTCTCCAAGAAAGAAACAAAAAGTATTGAAAAAGTCTGGGATTGTACCCAGTTTAGAGTTCTGCTTCAACCTGTATCATGCCAACATTTAATCATTTTAAATGGAAATCGTGAAGGGATTTAGTTGTCTCTGTTGACTTTTGGTGGAAATTACTTAATTGTCCAGTTCTTGAAAACCAGCTTGAAAATAGACATTCCCCAGCATTGTGATGGGTGAGGGGTGATTACGGAGAAGCAGGTGCTGCTCAGTTGTAGCAGGTTGCAGGTTTGCTTCGCAAATGCTGATTTTCTAGCAAGAAATACATTTTATTTTCTTTTCCTCCATTGTTTCTGAACAGCGATTCCCTGGAGCCTGCCCAGCCTGCTGCTCTAACAGCTGTATCAGCAAGGAGCGTGCCCGCCCACCAAGGAAATTCGGAGATGAGACCTGGTCCCACCTTGTCCGCAGCCCCCAAGCCACCAGGACCCCCGGGTGCTGCCAAATACTCGGGTTGGCAGCCCCCAAACCAAGCAGGTAACTGTCCTTGTTTGCTTAAAACCTTGGATTAGCTCAGGAAAATATAGTTCCACGGTGGGTGTAAAAAGCCTATAGGCTTTGAATGGCTATTGGTGTCTTTTGGGTACTGGTCTGTTTAGAGAAGGAAAAAAAAAAAAACTGAAACACAACAGATTCAGTGGTTTTAGTAAACTAGTAGTCGTTTGTAAGCAGCCTCATCAATGTAGTCGATTTCACAAATATGGAATCTAGATGCCTCTGACCTCTGTTGAAAACATATATACCAATGAAATACATATATATATATATATATATATATATATATATACACACACACACCTCACAGTTTCAGGTTGGTGACTCTACACTCAACAGAGTGTATTCCATGCTGTCTCAGGGGTGGGAGTATCAACAGATGTGTTTTCCAAGTGATCATTTCCAAAGTAAGTGTTAATTATAAAAAAAAAAGGACTAGAACATTAGAGTGGTTACGTATTTGATGTTTGTAGGTTCTATTTGAACAGCGGGCCAAGGTATTGCATACCTTTGTGGTATGGAGATTTATTTAGAGGTGGGTTCTTGCAAGGCCAGTTTTTGTAGCTACTTCCTTTGAGTGTAGTTTGATTCTTACCCCTTTAAGCCTACACCAAAGTGTCTTACATCTGGAAGGCATGACATAATCTTTATGAACATGTCTATGTTATATCTGTATTGAAACATGCAATATGTGTAACTGTGTGCCAATATTTTAGTAGTAGTGCATGCAGTAATTTGGGTTAATATCTTAATTTGTTTCTTAAACTGAATTAGTCTTTGGTGCTTGAGTAAAAATTGCAAAGGATCTGGAAATCTGCATTACTAATTAAGCTTTAGCTGCTTATTTTTCTTATAAGAGTGAGATCAGTATTCATGACTCTCTTTCTGACGGGATCAAAGGTGCTAAATAGATTTTGGTGGTCGTGGTTTTCTGCTGTTAAGGGTTTTCCTTCTTTAAAAGTATATCCAGTCCAGAAAAGGAACCACAGAGGCCCTGGCATAAAAATAAAGATAAAAATGAAACATGTGGTGTTAATTCTGTGTGTTTGATAATGGCTCTGGCACATCTGGCTAAATTACTATTGTACCTGGTAACAAATACATATATTTTGTTATGGACGTGCAGTTCTGCTATTGAGCCTCAAGATGGCAATACACTGTCATTTCTATTCTTGCCTGTCAAGTATCCAGTGTATTCTTAAGGACAAGGTAAAGACTTTAATTTTACAACAGGTTAATTCTAGCATTGTTTTACATCTTTAAGTGTCGTTATAGAAAACAAAACAACAAGCAACAACAACCAGCCCCCCTCTTTTTAAAGTTACAATTGTATAGCATGTGTATTTAAGGTAGATATTTGTGGGAATGCCATAATCCTGCATTTTTTGTAAGTGACTGATTGTGCTTCAAGTCGGAGGTAACTCTCTTTCTTACTAAGTGATAAATTTATTTCACTTGCACAAAAGCCACCTGCCGCTTGGGCTTTCAGTCGTACCCCACTCATTTTTCAGTGTGTCGGTAGGTGTTTTATTGCTAAATCCTGCTAGAATGCTTTACAATTAATAAAAGTCTAATGTTTCAAGTAGAGAAGGATTTAGAAGGATGAATTAAATTACACTTGATTCTATACCTCAAAAATCTGTGTGAATACTCTTTGGATAACATTAAAATATGTGTATGGTTTTTTTTTCCCTCCACATTAGAGATACCAAATAGGTAGGTGGAGGGGAAAGAAAGACAGATCATTTTTGGGTTTTGTGTTCCAAAATAGCTTACAAAACTAGCAGATAGGGGAGGCATAAGCATGGTTACAACACCACGTTTTTCTCAGGCCTATGTTTCATAAAAGAAAAAAATACTCAAGGTTTTGCTGTACCTGAGCTTGCTTAAAAAGGCTGAAACCAGCAAGTCCGGCAGGTAAAACTGTTTCAATAGTTGAGATAAAACTGACTAATTTTATATATTTTTTTTCAAATATTGAAGAGAAAGAAAGGCTGCAACTGTTTCAGGGCATGTTTGGACTTCAGTCATTAGTTCTGCTGTGTGTCTGCAGTCTGTGAGCATAACGTTTCCTTTAAAGTCAAGTTGCCAGTGCTCCACTGGCCAAACAAAATTTGGCTTCTTAGGTCATAGCCCTAACAAAATTTTAAACAAACAAAACCCCCTCCTTTTGAGTCTGATTGATTTCATAGTTGAAGTCTGGCTTACAAAATAATTAGAAGGAAGACATAACCTTCTGTAAATGTGTATATCAGTGTGATACTAATATCAGAAAGTTATTTGGAGTGCAGTTTTGTAGCTCTACTAGCACTCACCCTTCTAATGAATGTTGTATGTAACACCGAGTTATCTCTGTAGGAAAGTTGATATGTCACAGGATTTTGTTTGTGTCTGGGGAAGCTGTAATCTGGTGTTTGATGGTTTGGCATGAATATTAACAGTGATTTTATTTATTAAGCTGCCTGGCTAGACAGATAAGTCATTTGATCAGATAGGGTCTTTTAGTTTATTAGCTGGAATCTTCCTTTTGGAGGGGCACCCACAGACATGACTGTGCTGGTCACCCACTGGGAAGGTGACACAGGTTTTACCCCTCTCAGATATTACAGGGCTCCCCAGTGGTTTGCTAGAGGAGATAAGGAATGGCCGCCTCACACTTTCTTTGAAGGGATGGGTTAGAAGCTGGAGAGATAATCACAATAAATAAGATCTTTGGTGCATTGGGTGCATCAGGAATTGAAGATGGGGGGCAGGTGGGGTGTCCGTACTGCGGAGCGGTGGCATCTGCCTGGACCGAGGTTTCCAAATAGCTCGTTTGCTGTCAGCCCCTCTCGTCTGTATTGGCGGCTTTTGTATTGTTTTTTAATTGTCAAAATAAGTCAAATTATGGCTGTTACTGTGTGTTAAGCGTAGAGGCTAGAATTTACAATAGTTCCCACTTGATTTTTGTTGGGCTATGATGTTCTGTTCATCCACCAGAGGGAGAAGCTCACAACATCTCAGCTACATCACCCCCAAGGAACCCCAAGGCATTTTCCAGTTTCAATACCATATGCAAGCACAGGAATGGTTTTCACCCTTCTTGGGTGAACCATAACAGCTGTTTGTCAGCACGCTGTGACACTCCACGGCATCTTGAAAGGAAGTGAATAGCACCGTGGCTAATTGAGACTGCCAGGATAATTTAAGAAAGTATAATTACCTGATAAATGCAGTTACACAAGCTGGAGTTTGGCCAGGAGATGAACTGTTCTCGTGGGAAGTGCAGCAGGATCTATGATGGTCAGAAGCGGTCAGGACATGCAACGCTATGCTTCTCATGTGAAATTGTCTCATCTTTCCTGGTGTCTTCCAAACGCTGTTTGGTGCAGCAGGGAGGGCTGGAGGGTTTGCTGCTTGGAGAGGAGGATTTCATTGCAACCGGTGACCTTAGTTCTTCCTAGGCTTGGTAGCTGAGTTACAAGGATGACATGGAGAGGGTTCGCAATAAAGCGTCCAAAGCCTGCAGTTTTAAGTGACCAGTTAGATGCATGTGCCAATTTTCTTATTCCCAGGGTCTCTCGCAGCCTAATACCACTGGGATATATAATCCCCTTCCAGTAGAGCTGCTCAGCAATTTCAGCATATTCTGCAGTACCCACAACTGTCAGTTGCCTAAACCTGAGCCAGAACATGTGTTAAGCACATGGTCCCTTCAGCAGAGGGAACAGACTTGGGAGCTGACTGTAAGCACAAAAAAACTACTCCCCAGGCAACTTTGAAAAATTCTGCTAGTTCCTTGCAGTTGTTTCTGTGTGTTTGGTAGACTTGCATTTACCATCTCTGGAGTTATCCTTAGTGTACTGTCTTGCTGCATTTTTTTTTCTGTATGCCATTCCCTCAATTATATTAGAACTTTAAAAGCAGAAGAAAATACAAGCCTGCTCCTAGGTGTGATTTGACATCCTGTCCTGCATATACTGACAGTTTGGGTCTTTGTCTCCTTCCTTGCTGCTTATTCTGTAGAGGTTTGCTAAGGAAAATGGGGCAAAACCCATAAACTGATGGATGGACTGTGGCACTTTCTGTCCTTGTCACCTTAGTTTTTCTGTGTTTCTTTTGTAATTATCCCAGCCCCTATCTCAGTTCTGTTTGACCTTACAGGCCACCCTGACTTGCGTAAGTGATGTTGATGGCCCATCAGCTTTGGGAATACTTTATGTGGAAAAGGCAACTGAACTGTTGTGTCAGCATGAGTCCTGCAATTTTCTTTTTAGAACATTCTCATCCCAATCTGTTTCCTTTGTAGAGCAGAGAGGTAAAAACAGGACGAATTATTGTAGGGGTTCAAGAAGCTTTGTGCCCATTGAGGACCACAGTCTGAACTCTAGGGAAGAAACTGGAGTAACACTACAAGTTGTTGAGGCAAATCCTTATATTGTTGTTAAGGCCTCTGCTAGAAACAGTGACAAAAATATAAACAGTTGCAGTATTTTTCATTGAAAAAAAATTATTAAAGATTGCTGCTCCACGGTGCAGGCACTATGCATAAAGCCAGAGAGCCTTGTCCGTAAAAATGGTATGATTGACAGGTTAAAACACAAAAGCTTCCTGATCCTGGTGTATGGACTGTTATTCTTATTAATTTTTCATCTAATCTAAGTGATTATATCGTCATGTGACAGCAAACTACAAGAATTTATTCTTACAAGTTAGGTAATGTGAAGTCACTTAGCCAAGCAAAACCCATTGTGAAACCCTAGTCATTTATAAATGTCAGCCTTAATTTGATGGTAGTAGAAAATTGTAACTCCTGCAGACATGGTAAAAAAATGAATATGTTTCCAAAACTCGAGTGTTTATGTTTAAGAAGGAGCAGATAATAGAAGTGATGTAGAGAGGTCCCACCTACTTGTTGGAGGCAGAATGACCTGGTGTATCTCACTGTAAGATCTGCTGAATAGAAACTCAGCTTTCTCTTAACAATTTTCCTGTGATTTGATGATACTAAATCCATGTGGCTATTGCACCAAGCTGTGCACTTAAACTAATTGCATACACAAATCATATAGATTCGTGTTTCTTTCTCTAGTCATTTAAACAGAGGTGAAGAGATTATTTGTCTCTCTGGTTATTTCACACCTATCGAGTGGGAACATTCACTGGCTTTCAAAATTAGATGCTTGTCGTCTTTGATTTGTTAAAAAGCAGCTAGCCTGTTGGTGGACTGACTCGCCAGATCAGTTCCCCTTCATTAGTGCAAACAGCCAAGAATTATGCCTAATATTTGTTCAACAAATGAAAAGTCAGTATTCCTCTGCTAAAGTTAACTTCAGCTACGTGAAACTGACAGGTAATCTGCATAGTCAAGCTGTCGAGGTTAGAACAGGAGCTAAAAGCAAAATGTTATCTGCAGAAAGCCACCAAATAGGTTTCTTAACTGTCCCTCCAGAGCAAAGAAACTCTATTGTACAGGGCTTCATTTTCTCTTTCTCCTCGAGACATGTTTTCGGTAAAAGCTGTGCCCGTTGTGCCAAATTTGTGCCGGTATGTGATGTAATGAATCACAAGGAGACAGGCTGAGCAAGCCAAACCCACCATACTCATTTTAATTAAGACGCTTTGCAGCCGGAGCCTTTCCAGTTGAAAGGCTGGTCACTAGTGCAGGAACCAGCCCCCCCAGTTGCAGGGCTGCTTGAAATCGGGCCGGGGTGGCACCTGTTGTGATTTTCCATGGGGTGCATACCAGCCTTCCAAGGCATTTAAAGACATGATAATGGTTTAATCCTTCCTGTTCTGCCTTTAATCAGTGGCGTGGGTTTAGCTTTGACTGCCCTTCTGAGACTCCATAGGGAGCAAAAGGAGAATTGCTGAACACAGGGGTTTGGAGTTTGGTTTTTGTAGTTGGTTGTTGTTCGTTTTATGTGTGTGTTGTTTTTTTTTTTCCCCTCCCCTCTTGCTTGTCTTGTAGCTTCTCCATTGAATTGTGCGATTTCACACGGGGCTGGGAGTGGATGAGGTGTTACATACAGCTAATGTAACGAGCTGACGGCCGAGCTTTGCAGACACGTTGCTTCATCCGGCCATCTGTTTGGTTTGGAGAGAAGGAATAGGAAGATTTCTTACTGCACAGATATATTAAGAAAAGTCAGAAAATTGGACGTATGAAGCTTTATATTTTCCATTTATAATACAGTAGTTTGATAGCAGCGTATAAATCACTGGGTTAGAACACTTTAAAATGAAGTTCTGGCACTCCCAGCGCTTAAAGTAGCATTGTTATTTATAGATATTACATGAAGTCTGATGTTATGTTTAAGTGAGCGTTAAACAGTTCAGGCTGTTGTATTGTTGCTACGCACCGGAGAACCTCTGTCAAAGTGACTTTGGCACTGCCGCGTATCTGCCTTTCTCCCTTTGTCTTCCAAAGCTTTCGCCAGTGTTTGCAGTTATCCATGTGCTCAGCGATGGAACAGCCTATTGTTAGTCTAACGAGGGCAAAGTCACACTGGGATTTTTGAAAAAAAGAGGAAAAAAAAAGCCAGTTCTTTACCTTGCCTAAAACTTTGTTAAATATTAAACTAGCCCTTCCAAGGAGTTTAATGAAAGCAAACACTGAGGGTTTGCTAAACTTAAACCTAATAAAGTAGGAAGTTAATAGTTGGGTACAGAGTGTTTTCAGTTATAGAAAAGCCAGCGATGACAATACA
The DNA here is from genome assembly GCF_036013475.1 of Columba livia. Lineage (NCBI taxonomy): Eukaryota > Metazoa > Chordata > Aves > Columbiformes > Columbidae > Columba > Columba livia. The sequence goes on along the minus strand of NC_088605.1, from coordinate 75,826,348 downwards.
CCAGTGCAAATCAACAGTGCTTTAGAAGGTTTAATTAAAGAGAGGGAAGGTGAAGCGAAGCCTGCAAAAGCCCGAAATTTGGCCACAGAGACCTTTTCATGACTTAAAGAGAAATCAAACCTCTCCGGCAGTCAGGGCAGAATAGCTCCTGATGGGGTGTATAATTCTTGTAATTATTTATGGATTATAATGTATAGTTCTTCAGCGTATCTACAAAAGTTTTGCTGTCCATTTCAAGCAAAAAAGGTGACACCCAGAAAATATGTGGTGAGAGGCAGCTGGAGTGGTTTCCTTTCCCATCTCCATGCGGTCATCATTCCCAATTAAAAATGTGGGTGCACCTTGCCAGATCTTGGCTACCAAGGCATCTCCCCAGCGCTCTTTGAGAACAGAACATGATCCAAAATCATGTATATAAAATTGAAAAAGCAAAGTATAAAGCACAAATGACAGGAGTGCTCACACTGATTGCCAGGAGTTGAGAGGTCTTTGCTTAGATTGAGTGTAATAATTTGAACCTACATTATTATTACTAGTGTGCCCTGGTGAAAGCTTCTCATTGCAAGAAAAAACACCTGTGTAAGTTTTCTGGGCCTGGTGTTTTTTTTCTTTACATTGTGTGGTTGTGTTTCAATGTCAAAGATTTCCAGGGGATTAGGGAAGAGAAAGGAGAGGAGGAAATTGTAGGAGCTCTGTGTGTGTTCCCTTCCTCTCTTCTTGCAGTTCTTGTCCAGTAGAGGACTGTTAAACTTGCTGTTTAAGTAATAAGGATAGTTGGAAAATATCAATATTCATTCTAGATGAGCAAACAGACATAATACTTGAAATTCTGTAGCTACAAGAGGTGGAATATTGTTGCAAAAAATACTGAGAATTCACATAGATTTTAAGTAAGAAACTAATAGTGTGGTGTTGTGGTTTGTGGTGGTGGTTTTTGTTTTGTTTTTAATAAAAAAATAAACCAACCAACCCAAAAGGCCAACACCAACAAAAGAAAAGCTTTGTGGGTTGCAGTAGATGTAATGAACCTTTGGTGAAATGACTGGACTGTTAAAGGCATGTTGGTGGCCTCTGGAAGACACGAGTAGGCAATAAAAGGTGTCCCCCAGCTGGTGTTCAGATGGGAATGAGGGAAATAAAAGACTGAAAATAAAAGACTGGTTAACAAAGAAACCAGTAGAATAAATGTGGTGGAATAGCTGTTACTGTACTTTACTGATGTATTTTCTTTGCTAAGAGTATGGATCTAAAGATAATGGAAGCAGACGGATGCCTCTTCTTTAGAATGAACAATCTGAATTGAAAGGAATCAAGGGAAATAACTGTGCAAGACCTATAAGGGCTTGATGTGAATACCCGCAAAGAGAAAAATACCCTTGAGAGAATGGTGTGGGGACAAACTGTGAGCATGGGCAGGAGCTTCCTGGCTTAACACCGGCCTCAAGAGATGCTGGAAGAAGAGAGTATTTAATTAAATGCTCTATGGTCTTGCTTTTTAAGGATCTTTGACCAGAAGGCAGCCTTTTCTGTTTCAGTTCTCAGCTGCTGATGGCGTTTGCAGTGATCAATTAGATACTGTTCCTGTCACAGTAGACCAAATAGTGATGTAAATTTACAAATCACAGTCAAAAAGCCTTTTGGAACTTAGTTCTTGTCCAGTTCCCCAAAATATTGTGGAAAATCTAGAAGCATCTGAAGGCTTGGGGGTTGGTTGTTATTCCCCTTATTCCGTTTGCATTGTGGCTGTGATCCTGTGGGAGCCCCATGTTGGCTGGGGGGCTGGGTGTTGAATTGGAGTTCACTGATTTTGATGGAAGTTAAATAAGTGGGTCCATTTGCCTTTGCTGGTCCTCAACACTAAATGCCCAATTGCTCCTGCTTGGGCCACAGCTCTTGCTCAACACGGTACTAATTTGTGTGGTTCATTAAAAAAGAGAGTTTCTGTTTTAGCATAGGGTCATTTGTAGATCAAAGTTATTTCCCAAAATGATGGTCTAGCTCCTTCTCTCCTTTTTCAGTGCTTTGAATAACCCAGAAATGACTGGTCTGTCTAACAGCTCTGCAGAGAAAGTTTATGTAGACAGATTCTGCTCCTGGCCAGGAGTAACTTTAAAGTTGGGTAGTGTTCAGAAAAGCATAATTCATAAAAACAGCATTAACGAAAGCTGTAATGAGAGCAAAGAAAAGGGAGTAATTTTGGTGTTTGTAGTTTTGTTTTTCCTTTAAGCAAGCAGAAGGACTTTTTCAAACAACTACACAGTTCAAATGAGCTAGCTGATGTGTCTGAATGGACTTTGGGATTCAGCAAATAACCCAAGCAGAAATTAGCAATATACTAGAAGTGGTGCTGCAGTTTGGTTTATGGCCAAAGCAGCCTTCAAACAGGTTTGGTTTTAGTGTGTATTTTTGTCTTCTCGTAAAATGGGACCTGAAAATTAGAAAGCCATGTGTGATGACAGAGGAGGAAAGTGCTATTCATCAAAACCACTTTTGTTAATGTCTTCAAAGCTTTTCTGCCACCTTTGCAATTTTTGTCTGTTCCTGTTTTCAGTTTAACAGGCATTTAAAATCTAAAATGAACTACAGTAGCAGAGCGACTTGTGCAAAATCAAGTGTATCTATCCCTAAATACTTTCTACTCAGGAATGCTGAATGTTTCTAGAATCAAAATGTTATTTTTTCTCCAATATATTGTAAGCTAATTAATTATACATTAAACATAATCAACAGTCTTGCATTTAAAACAAACAACCACCACTGGTGAACTGGTATGCTTTTTGCTACTTCAGATACTGAAAAGGATCCAAATATATGTCAGACTTGAAATGACCCGATTTGAGAAAATTTGATGAACCAACCATTTAGACAAAAACAGGTGTATGGCTGTATTGCTTCTTCATACAGAGCACGAGTAAGCAAAAGTAGGTATTTAGCTTGTATCTGTGGATTAATACCAAGCATAATTATAGTACAGGAGTATTGGTGTTAAAAAGGACTTATCTTTCAGCTTTGCCTTAGCCTACATAAATACACATGAGTAGAGGGGGGTTTGTTAACTCATGTTCACTGTAATGTTTAAATGTGTATTAAATTGTGTAGTGTGTGGTGATCTTACTTCTGTAAGATTAAACTAATTCTTTTGCAAAGCCAAATAGTGATGCCCAGGCCTTGTGTTGAAGAGCTGGATCCTTGCAACAGAAGCACCATCCTCCATTGTCTGGTGTCTCTGTCATTGCTTGGTTGTTTCTCTCTGAGCTTCCACTCAGATTTTATTTTCACTTTTTGATTTACAAGGTTTAGTCTGGCTGCACTAAAGCCAGGACAGCAAGTAAAACACTCACAGTTTCCCTTTCCTGTGATTACAAACAAAAAGCTATGGAAATGTGTGGGGGGGGGAGGTTTAGCGTACTTGGAAAAAGAATTCTCTGCTTGATGGGAATAACTGCTCCTATAAACTCACGTTGCTGTAACTTGTATGTTACCAAGGTATGTGTATCAATAGAGGAGAAAGAAAAGCAGAGGACTGTTTGTTTCTTCATTACCCTTGGCAACAGTATCATCTGTGCCTTTCATTTTTGTAAATGGATTTTTCGTACTCCGTGAAAGCTTATGTCTGTTCCGTGACTCTGAAAGTCCAAGCACAAATGGAAGCCTGTGGATGGATGTATACATTTCTGAAATCATCAGGTTTTTATTTGTGTCACAACTTTTATGAAGAGGATGTGAACGTGACCCTTGGAGTTCTTCAGATTGGCAGTATCTAGTGATCTAGACCAATGTTTAAATTCAATTAGAAATAGGTTTTCCTTATACAGTACTGTATTTTAAGTTTCTGTACATGCTGTATGGAATGTGTACTCTTGTTTAACCTGTTAGTAATGATGTATGATCTATTGCACTCACTGTAAAATGTTTTGAGTATGTATGTCATACTCTCCCATCTCTGTTCATACACTGATATTCTTGGCTTCAGCTTTTGTATCTAAAGCAAAATAATGCCTTCACAGGTTGTATATTCTTTCACCGAACTTCTTCAGTATGTTGAAATTTGTCCACTAGAAGTTAGCCAAGAGCATTCTGTGTTATTTCATAGACATTTCATAAAATAGCTGGGACTTACTTGCTAGGGCAGGAAGGGAACACAAGTGCTTTTTAGTTTGTTCCTTTAAGCAGGCAGGTATACAGTAGACAAAGGTGTCAGGCAAATGTTGCTGGTTGCTTGTATTTCAAGATAATTTACTTGGTACTGAAAGATGCTCTTCTAAATGCTTTTGGCGCTCTTTCCCCAGCTACTGCCAGTGGATGGACATCAAACAATATTAAACCACCTGGAACAACTGCCCCGAGCGAAAAATCTGCCACAGCACCCCAGCTAAATGAGCGAGACACGTTGGTTCAGAGGGCAGAGCACATTCCAGCAGGAAAGCGCACTCCCATGTGTGCACACTGTAATCAAGTCATCAGGTTGGTATCTGTTTGCTGGGTATCCTCTTTGCTGCGTAAAAAACCTGCCTGGATGGCCGCACCCCAAGAGTTGTGGTGAATGGGGTTAAATCCAAGTGTCAGCCCATCACAGGTGTTCCCCACTCCTGAGCAGCAGCCTCTCCTCTTGGCCCTTAAATCATTTGCTTCTACTCCCCACTTAGCCCCTTTGATCACCATTAAAAAGAAGATGAGCTGCTGACCCTGTAAGTAGGGGAGTGTATGGCTCTGTGGAACAAACTTTGCTCCTTAGTGGATGCATGAGGAGAAAGCATGAAGCCCCACTTGACAGTACTTAAGCCATTGTCACCTATTGTAAGTGACACCTCTTCATGAATAGTAACTGATACCCAAGTCTAACTTATTTGTAATTTGCTGGTGGTGTTTAAATCCTTATATTTCTTCATATGTTAAATGCCACCTCAGTTATGAAAAGCAAGCATTGTTTCACTTGAGAATTAGCTGACGTTTATTAATCAATGCCAAATATGTCTCATGTTCACAGCATACAGTGGATCTGAAAGACTGCAATGGCATTTTGAATTCCAGTTTTAGCATAATTACAGATCATGCCCTTAGCGGTACCATTACCTGTGAAAAGGTAGGAGGAGGATCAAGTGACATGGCATTGTACATCTGTTTTGAAGCCAAAATGCATTGTGGAGTTGGTTACTTTATACTCAGGCATAGAATAACCATGGCTGGTGGAGCCAAAACCATTTCTTAGAGACATCTTATAACTTTTTAATATATCTTTAATTATTTATACAGTGATGGTCTGAAGATTCCAGTTTTTTCCAAAGCTTCGTTAAGTAAGCTTTACTTTCTGTGTCTAAAAGAATCAAAGCTGGAGGAAAACTGAATTTCCTGCTTCCCTTCAACATCTCCTATACAGGAATTGCATACTATGGCATTTTCAAGTGAGGAGAAAAAGAAACTTCCCAGAATGCAGACTGCACTATGGTTAACTGGAAAGCAATTGGCCTCTTTAGCAGATGTGCAAATCCTTTTGATCTCTCTACCACCAGATTTCAGTTCTGGCTTGCTATCATAATAAAAGCCACATGAGAAGCTGGATTATCAGCATACAGTGGATACATCATGGCCATACTGATGAAGTTATATTTAGTTAGAAGTGTAAAGATGGTGAAATTGCAGTTATATTCCCTGTACATTCCTTACTTCTTCCAATTTGCCCATGCGTCTTTGCTACATGCAGAACCCAGATGTTTTATGTGGCTACCCAGTTTATGTACCTGATGATTCTTTGGGCCTTAAGATTCTATAAATACTTTAGTAAATACATCAGAATCCCTTTAAAAATGAAAAAAATCAATACTTTTTGCCTCCATCTGTGAGTTTGCTTTATGTAGTCTAGATGGCAATGTCAGAAATTTTTTCATAAATGGGTAGCATGTCAAAGTAGCCTGGGATAGAGTTGCATTCACAGCGAACTGTAGCCAGTTGGATCATCCCATATCTTCGGATGGAAGGAACATGTTTTTTTACTACCACCTTTAAAAATATGTTCTAGTTGACAGAGGCATGTAGGATTTTTTATTCTTGTGGGGTTTTTTTTGTTTTTGTCTTGTTTTAAATGGGGAACGAAGGAGGAAGCCATTGGCACCCATCTTCCTAGCATTTATGCCCTAACTGCTTTGCATTAGGTTGTCTGCGTCTGGGCATGTGGTCCCCTTACTCAAATCAGGACTTCAATCTCCTTTTCCAATTAATACAGCAAATAAATACCTTTCATTACTGGAAGCTATCATTTCGATTGAAAAAAAGCATGCAGAGACCAGGAACACCTCCAAGTTCTGAATATCATGTTTTAGTGTATTTTCCGTGGCAGGTGTTTATTTTCTTTTTCTTTCTTCCACGTGCATTGGGGCAGCTTTTAAGAGTCTGCTATCATTAAGCCGCAGTGTCAGCTTGACATGTTTAAACTATGGCCCCGATTAAAAGTAAAATTGTATTGAGAAAGCGTTCTTCTGGCCATGCATGCTAATGGAACCCCTCGGAGACATTGTGCAGGGCACGGCCACAGCTGGCTGGGGACTTTGGGATAGAAATTTGGTGGATGCGCTCTCAGGCTGTTCCCCATCCGTTTGGGTTGCCACGTGCTGTCCTGCATGGCTAATCTCAACATGTCAGAGCTGTAAACTCTGGAGAACTTAAATGCAGCAGATGTTGTAAAAATTCCTTCCCCTCCCGTCCCTTGGTGGACTTGCTTTCCATCGCAGAGCTAACCGGAGCGAGGGGCCAGAAACTCAATCCTGCCTGGAGCCTCTTCGGTGTCAGCCCCTTGTTAATGAATCTGTTAAATTAGCCCGTGCTGACACGGCGCACTGAGAGCGCTTTGTTGCACATGAGGGCTTGTATTGTTTGATCAGTACATAACCAAAAGGGCATCGATGTAAAAAGGTGCTTGTAGAGCGGCAGGAGAGTATCGGGTTAGGTCGGTGTTTGCGCTGCTCAGGCATCCGCTGGGAGCTGAGCTTGACCCCGGCTCCCTCCTTGAAAGGCTGTGAGCTGCTCTCCAGCAGTTTTTTTGCTGCTTTCTCTCCGATAATCAGAGGCAAATAGAAGGAACTCTTATGGATTAAATAGTTTCATCATCTCTGAAGGTGTGCGAGTTGTCCTAAATGGATGTTAGGAAAAAATTCTTCACAGAAAGGGTTGTCAGGCACTGGAACAGGCTGCCCAGGGCAGTGGTGAGGTCACCATCCCTGGAGGGGTTTAAAAGGCATTTAGACAAAGTTCTTAGGGACATGGTTTAGCGCCACAGATTGGTTAGGTTATGGTAGGACTCGATGATCCTGAGGGTTTCTTCCGACTGAAATGATTCTATAATTATCTTTAGCTTCTCATCCTTTTGAAAATATGTAGCATCTCCAGAGAAAATGTAGAAGAGAAGTGGAAATAATGACTCCTACTCTCAATGAAGTTGCCCTCCCTCCCCTGCCTGTTTATATGCCCATCTTGGAGTCAGTATAACCATGGAAGCAAATGTTAAAGTTTTTTCTTCTCTGATGCTGTTGCTTTGTTCATGTGAAAATCTTATTTTGCACAAAAATATTCTTGTAGCTTATTCAATTTCTGAAAAAATGTTTAACAACAGGATGGTGATATTAGTACCTTACACTTATTTATTTATTTATTTATTTATTTATTTTAGTGAAGTATTAGCTCAGAAAAAAAGTGATGCATTCCGGAAAGAATGGCATCTTTATTGTCTTGCAAAAAAGGGCAATCTGGTGAACTTGAAACATGAAGTTCACCTGAAACCTAGATTCTGGAAGGTTGAATGTTGGTAGGACCTTGGAGGTACCACATTACAGTAATTATATTCATTAGAGAAATTAACATGCTGCATATGTTTTCAGATGAAAACAGATCGAATGGTGTGTGATTGGGATTTATGAGTAACAAACTGAGAATTTTGTATTGACTGAGGAAGGGGCAGGTTTATCTTGTCTGTTAACCTTGTTGCATTAGCCAGACAAATGCTATTAAAAGTATCATTATTTTGTCTATGCAAATTATAGAGGAGGCTCTGTATTGGAAGAAAATGATTCTGTTTTAACCAGCTTCTGAAAGAAAAGTAAAAAAAACCAAACCAAAACAAACCCAACGTGCTACCCCCCAAAAACAATCCCCCAACAACAGAGATGGGTTATCCTGTAGCAAACTTATTAGATAAGGACAGCAACTGAATTTTTGTCATGCAAGAAACTGATGTTATCAGCTCTTAATGGAGTCAAGTCTGTTTGAACATTTGTGGCCTCTTTACAAATACACACTGAAAGAGAGCTGATTGTATCGCTGAGTCAAATATCTCTGCAATAGATGGAAATAATTTGGATTGTAGGGAACATCTTTCTTCTCTCTTGCAGCCACTTCAGCACTGTATTTAATGTGGCTCTAAAATAAGATTTCTGAAATGCAAGGAAGCAAAGACAATTGGTATTTATTTGGTCAGGTGTTTCTGGCAGATAGTTCAATGGGAATAGACAGAGTCAACATGTAATGCTTAGAGCCTGGAGGAGGAAAGGGGGATGGAGCCGTATGCGTTTGTGAACAGCTTTTGTAGGAGCCAACCCAGGAACGTTTGCTGACGAAATCTCTTCTTTCTGATCAGAGGACCCTTCTTGGTGGCTTTGGGGAAGTCGTGGCATCCAGAGGAGTTTAATTGTGCTCATTGCAAAACCTCCATGGCTTACATTGGATTCGTGGAAGAGAAAGGGGCGCTGTACTGCGAGGTCTGCTATGAGAAGTTCTTCGCCCCTGAGTGTTCCAAGTGCCAGAGGAAGATCCTTGGGGTAAGTGACCAGCGAGTGGCCTGGTTTTCAGAGTGAACAATAACCACAGTGTTCAGTGCTTCTCTGTGATGAAATTCCCTTTTATTTGCCCAGTTTGCATTTTTCCAAACATACTCTGGCATAGTTTTTCAGCTCCCATCACATACAAAACATGTCTTTGACTTTTCTAATATTGAGCCCTTTTGTTCTCTCTGAGAAAAGGTGCTGTAGTTTCCTTGCCTCTTCCAAGTTCAGCTCCTGTTTTCAAGAGGCTGTTCTGTAGCTGTTGTGATTACTGGATTTTCTCTAGCAAAATGCTTTTAATTGGCAGCTTCTTACAAAAGTGTAAATGGGGTGGGGGTGAGGGTAGAAATACTCTTCCTTAGCAAAGCTGAGCATTGAGGAACACGCTAGTTGACTACTAGTACTGAAATATTCCAAATGGCAACGTAGATAGAAAGACACGTTTATCCTACTTGGCACGAATCTTGCTAATTTGAGCCTGGCAGCTGAGTGTCCGCTGCTTTGCTACAGACAGTGATGTGTCTGGGCGCTTGTGTAACTGGGGTCACGCAGGGCTTTGGCAGCACAATTCTCAACTCATATTTGGCACTTTAGTGTCTTCTAAAACACCGCAGAGCAGTTGTAATTTTCTATGTGATGCCTTCTGATTAACTCTTCCCAGACTTGAGGAGATGTCAGAGATGCTGCTTTTGTTATTTCAGGGGAACGTGATGGGTGAGATCCTAATTAAAACTGAAAAGGTGAACGAATTAGTTAGTAAATCTGCCTAACTCCACACTGAGCCTTCCAAAAAATGAAAGGTTGCTTGTGACAAATAAGGAGACGTATCATAAAACAAAGCACCTCATTAAGTTTAACATCGGCAGAAATGGTTTCACAACCCATTTTCAAAGGAGCAGTAGGAGACAAAGTATTCTTGAAACAAATCAAGTGTGGAGGCATGGTCACCACAATCTAGTCATCACATCAAAATAATGTGTTAATAACACTTTTTCTAATCCCCACAGGAAGTAATAAATGCTTTGAAACAAACTTGGCACGTTTCCTGCTTCGTATGTGTGGCCTGTCATAACCCCATCCGCAATAATGTCTTCCACTTAGAAGACGGCGATCCCTACTGTGAGACGGGTAAGAAGCAACACAACCAAGTTTTACTGCAGCTGTGTGGGAAAGCAGAGCTTAACAAGGTTGGGAAAAAAAATAACAATTCCTTTTTCTCAAGCTTCGTTTCAGAAAATGTGTCCCAGCAAATTCATGGAGCCTTTATATGTCATTTCAAAGCACCAACAAACGTTGTAGACGCTTTTGAGTTTGCAGCAGAAGTTAGCGCGAATTTCTTCATCAGTTTCAGCAGGAGCAGAATTCTTATCACTAGTTTTGCTCGTTGCTCCTGTTAAGCCTTCAGATATATGTGTCGTTTTAGGGTGACATTCTGGCTGGCTTTAAAATAATCTGGAGTCTGTGTAAATCTGCTTATTTACTAAACAAGCAAATGCCAGTGGAGTAAGTAATGCGTTTTACTCTGAATAGCCTTATTCACAACTGGGAGGCAACTTCCAAGAGTAAGCAGTGTGCCCAGGAAGTTTTTAGCAGGATCAGTGATAACATCTGTTGAACATAAGCTTGGGATAAAAAAAACAGCCTGTCAGGGGAAAAATATAGTGATATGGTTATAGCCCTTGAAAGCCTGGTGAGCAATATTACACGAGAGATGTGACTTAGATGCTCAGAGGGCTTCTAGTTTGATTTTTAGCACTTCTAGTCAATCATATATTTTTGATTCATATGAACAGTTTTTATTTATATTGGTTTTCTAGTTTGCTTGAAACTTTCTATGTACCCTTCTGGGCTAGGAAAGAGATAGCATTTGTAAAACAATTCCACAAATTGGAAAAGAAACAAAAGCGTATCAAAATTGTTTGTTTTCATGCTGTTTACATTTGTGTTAGAACCATCAGTGGGACCTTTTCTGTGTTTTCCTACTACTGTAAGGAGCATTGTGGTTAAACTAGAGGTGGAAGTGAATTGAGCAGGAAGAGATTGAGCATGAAATCCTGGTGACCTGTTTGGAGCTGAGATTTCCTCCTGATTTGATCCCACAGTTGTTTGCAGCAGGTGCTGGGTACTGAAAGGGTGAGGAAAACGGGCAAAATTTATCCAAAATTTCTCTGTCAGAGTGGGTTTAATGAGGTGTTGGCAGATACAAAAGGACGCAGTAGGTTATTGCTAACTCAGTGACACGAGTAGGGTGACATTGCTCCTGTTGAATTCATGGAGCCACAGAGGAAGTGGATCCATGATCAGCATCCTCCAGTGTGACAACACGGTGAAATTTCATCCTGAAGCAATCTGAAGCCCCTAATCTTGAAATCATTCGATGATTCAAAAATAGTACTGAAGGAATCGATAACTCCCCTTTGGGTGGAAAGCTCCTGATCGAGTTTGTTCTGCTAATATTGAATTCTTATTCCTGCCTCTGAATGACCTGTATGTTGTGGGGTGCATTGATTTGTGCTACTGTTAAGGCTCTTGTGCAGAAATGTGCCCTTTCCTATACTGTGAGCAGGAAACACTGGGGTGAAATGTCAAGAATGCTAGACTTCTTGCAAAGTTTGTTTCTGAGATGGAATGTTGCTAGCACAAGTTAATGTAGACACATTCTTTGAGGTGTTATTGGCAGTGATATGTTGTAATGGCTCTGGCTCTCTAACTAGATGTTAATTTGAGATATTTTCATTCTTCAAAGACTTTCAGTCCAGCTGGAGTTAACAGTCTATGACTAATTTTAAATAAATAAGGAGTAAATGTCATTGCCAACTTTCCCTCATCCTAGTGCAATGGAGGGTTCTAATTTTAAATCTGCATTTGAAATTATCACAGCATCAGCTATTAATATTAAGCGGGTTTAATCTGCGAAACACTCTGGTTTTGGATGTTGATGCTAAAATTAAAGTGCACATATCTATAACTTTGAACTCTTTTTTTCAAGTGCAGAGTTAGAAACCTACTTTTGAAAATGTGGTGTGCAGGAAGCATTGATATGTGGCTATATGAGAAGTCTGCCTTGGAAGGCTTCTGTGGTATCGCAACTCAAGAATGCAAAAACAAAAGAAGGCTGATGCCCTTCATTCTGCCTTATCTACTACCCTTTCTTCAGAAGAAAAGCCAATAAACTTATCAACACGAACCACAGGCTAACTTACAAAAGGCTTTAACTACTGGCACCAGGAAAATATCAGTAAAAGATTCTGGATGAAATCAAATGGCAAAGAGCTGAAGCAGTGTGGTCATGAGACTGTGTCCTTCAGGGATTTTGGACAGAGGTGTTCTGCCCTTTGACATTTTTATTGTCTTTTCTTCTGCTTAAACACTTGCAAATTCATGCCAGTACATGGATTAATGGAGGCAATCGCTGGAGCTTTTTCTTGCCACTGGCAGCCTTTGCTTTTCCAGAGCAATTGCATTCCCCATCCTGCTGAGATGCCTCCTAGGATGATGCTTTTTGAGGTCGTCATGCAAAACACTGCCATACTAAACCAAAACAGGGCTCTTCCCTTGTGCTTGACATGTGATAAGTGTCTGTTGGCTTTGCAGCAGCAAGCACTAGAGCATCAGCAGCTCTAAAATCTAGTAGAGAAATAAAACCTCCTTGTACCTCACTTGCCACTCCTTATAAGGCTACTTGAAAACAACCCCTGACACCTAATTTGCCTGTCAGAGCCAGAGTGTTACTAGTAAGGATGGAGTCCAAAGCTTCATTGTGGTTGTCACTCTGTAGTTCATCTTATGAAGACATGGTGTTGCATGATATTATGTGTTTGGCATGGTAGCCTGCTGATGCCACATTCTCTCATGTTATAGCACTGATGCTGTTGTCTTCTGTACAGGGGAAAAAATGGGGTGTTAAATAGTTGAAATAAGTGGAAAAGACCGAACAACTTGGGGTGAAATTCAGGTCTCTGCTCTCTGAGACTGCTGGAGGAACTTTACTCTGCTGACACCTCCAGAGCCACCAAGTCAGTCTGGTGCCTACAAAAGAAAGGTGCAAATACTTTTCAGTGATTCCGGTCACTAAAAATCACTCTGCCACCCTACTGACACTTTTTGTTAAATGCAATAATTATACTGGCTGAAATCTCTGGGTTTTGCTTGTGTGTTTTTTGTTTTATAAGGAGCCATGTAATAAACTCCAGTGACGTGATACAAATGGCTGGAGTCTGTTTAGGAGAGAAGCCTAATGGTTGCATGATTTTGTGTAGTGCAGTGTGGGCCAAATACTGTGCTGGAATGTAGGCAGGAGTTAGTTACTCGCTGAGGAGGTTTGTTGTGTGAATGGTGTCACTTTTCTGCATGCGCTTCATATTTCAAATATGTGTTTGTTTGCAGATTACTATGCCCTCTTCGGTACTCTCTGCCACGGCTGTGAATTCCCCATTGAAGCTGGAGACAGGTTTCTTGAAGCTCTGGGCCACACTTGGCATGACACTTGCTTTGTATGCTCAGTAAGTAAAGCTGCTCTACATTTTAAACAAACCCACAGCAGCAGTGCTTGTGCTAATCCAACCGATATGGGACTTAACAGCTACAACCTCTTCCAGTCCTCCCAGCTCAAACAAAAAGCACCTTCCCAGTTATTTGGAAGGTGTGTTGCTATTGTGAGCCTTTGACACCGGTCCAGAGGAGCTGGTCTGGGTTGCAGCTGTTTGTCCCAGCATTTAACCCTTGACGTTTATGTTGATTTGGCATTCTGAATAACATTTGGTGTAATTCACCCATCTGAACTGAGGAATGTTTTTTAATCCCATTTCAGGTATGTAGTGACAGTTTGGAGGGTCAGACTTTCTTCTCCAAGAAGGACAAGCCACTGTGCAAGAAACATGCTCACTCTATCAACATCTGATGCTTGGAGCTCATCTTGTGTAACAAACGTGCTGAGCAGAAAGAAAGGTTCAAATGTCCATGTTCAATAATTGGTTAAAATTATTTATATATGATTTTCTAGAATGAAAGTGAAATGTGGAAACTTGTGGAGGGGCTTGTACATTAATTTTTAGAGTGTTTATCAGTTAGGTTTTCGCTTCATAAAAAGATAGGAATCTGGAAGTGCACCCATGCCAAACAATTAGAGTGCCTTTACCTTTACACTTGGCACATTACTGCATTGGTTTCATGATTTTATTACCACATTTATATCTGTTTCAGTATAAAAAGTGAAACATCTATAAAAATAAATACCTGATATTAGAAGTCTTGGTTTTGCTGCTGTTCAATGAGCGGAAGGAGATTGACTTCAGTGATCCAGATCACTTTATTGTGCTGATGTTTTTTAAAGTGTGTCTAGAAGTATTGCAGCTAAAGTCCATTAAAAGGAACTCAAAGCAAAGATAAGGTTGCACAGAATATTTAGCTCAACAACCGATGTTTTTATCTGATACTCATATACATGAGGCCTCCTGCACAATTTACATATACCTGTGCTTTTGGCTGTTGAATCTCTGATGGTTCTGCAAAGGACAGAGATTTTTCAGAGAGCAGTTTAGTGAGGTGGTGGCTATGCTGGTGAACAGGAATAATGTAGAAGATGCTACTTCTAAGAAAACATAAATGGGATACTTATGTGCTTAATTCATGTACTACCAGAACAGTAGCCAAAAAACTTGTTAGCAAAGTTATGTTTGACAGGACAGAAACGTCAGATCACATCTTAAAAATAGGGGAACACAGACTTACACTCTTACATTCACAGTTCAGGTTTTAGGTAGTTTTAAGTGCCTTGGAAAGGGGAAAATGCACTGAATCTGCAGGTAGCGGTGTTTTATATCCAGAATGTGAGACTCTGGTGTTGAATGAGGGAAACTGCTGAAGCGCAACTGAGGACATTGTTTTTCTCTCAGAACATTCTTTACTGTGTAGCTCATGAATATGTACATTGGTGATGTGCTGGGTAGCGTACCGCAAACTTACTTTCTTGCTCAGCTGTTATGACTTTTATTAGCTTAAGTTTTATTTCTCTATCTTTCTCCAGATGTAGGGAATGCATTGAGTTATCTCTCAGTTCTTGCAGGGGAGCAGAGACAACAGTGTCATTATGAGATGTAGCCACTTTAGTGGCTTGATGTGAATTTTGCCTCCGTAGAGAGAGTCAGCCCAAGACAGGTGCACCAGCTAAGTCCCACTTAACTGCAAATTAGGGCTTAAGTGGTATGGAGCAAGTGCAGGCATATACTCTTTCCACCAGACACTAAAATAAACCATTTACTGATTTTGTTGTTGTGGGTTTTTTTTACTGTTAAAAGGACAGGTTTATTAATAAAACCATGGGGATAATCACAAAAAATTGCCATGGTTGAGTAAAGCAATTGTAACAAGGAATGTCAGCAATAGAGGGGGAAATAAAACCAAAATTGCTGTACTGAAATATGAAAAGATAATTGGCTTTCTTATTAATCCAGTGAGACAGGTTCACGTTGTGTTTCACTTTATTTCCTGAAGTTGTTTTTCTTCAATACTGCCGTGTTTGGGTTTTTTTAACTTCTGGTGGTACAGAAGAAATGGCATAAAGCTGTTTAAAATGTTTACACTCTTGTAGATACACCCTTTTGTGAGTTTGGCTGGAAATTGAATGGGCAGAAGCAGACTGGACAAGATATGGCAATATACGAGCCAGGCTGCTTTTGATATTGGGTGGAATGTGGAGAAATGGGACCTGGAGTCCAGGTTTCATTTGGTCTATATTGCACATGAGTGAGGAAGGAGGATGGGAATGCACAAAATAAGGCGTTCAGTAATTTCTACAATTCAAACCTCACTATTTTAACGTAGGATAGAAAGTTTTCGGTTTGTCTTTGACATTAAAATCAAGTTGAATTTTGTTTAGCTTCATAATTTTAATTAGAATTTTATTTCTTAATCCATTTGCTCTACGGTTTAACATTTTGCAGTCGTTAATATATTTGAGGACAAAAGCCTGGATGGTTCCAGTAGTATTGCTTCATTTAGCTGCTTTGCCTTTTAATTTCTGCTTTTATCTATTTGTCTAAAATTTAAAAGGAAGCATAGAGTCACTGATATAGAATGAATATTTAATGGCTCTATCAAATTATATAAATCAACTGAAAGGAACATAATTTTTATCATTATTTTAATAAGTGAGATTTTAGTAGAGCACTTTATAATAATGCCATATATCTCACTGAATATTTATTATCTTTTTGTTTGTTTGTTTAGGACTATTTCATACTGGTATCTTTATATTTTGTTTTATTTGTAAGTCTGCATATTTACCTTTAGAATCTTTTGGGGTGCGACTGTGTATATGTGTATGCATTTATATATACTTCTCTATACATGCACACATACGCATGTACATTGAGAGACATATATATATATGCACATATGCATACGTATATTTGACTGCCGGCTTGACATAACAAAAATCAGCACCGTTCCAGATTTCATGAGATTCCCAAGTATTTTTCATATCATATATGTATAGCATTCATGTTTTGAGGGAATGTTAGAAAATCAGGAGCGACAGGTTAGTAACCTGACTACTGTAGTTTTTCTTATGCATTTTCAGTCAGTAATTATTTTTCTTCCAAAACTGCCTGTAAAAGAATTGGATTGAACTCTGAAGGTAGAAGGTCTTTTAAGTGAATAGTTGAATCACGATGACAGTTTCAGTATATTGTAACTAAGTAATTCAGAATTATCTGTAAATACAAATGCTTAATATAACAATGCAATAAACTTAAAAGCAAAAGTTGAGTTGTGGTGCAGTGTGTGTTGGTCTGTTCAGCTGTGTATCTGTTTCTTCATGGAGCTTCTCACATCATCCAGCCCTATGAGTGGCTTGGCAAACAAGAGTAAGGGGAACTACATCAATTCACAGGTTACTTGTTTGACTTTCCTTTCCCCCTCCCCGCCCATTGTTTTACACTCAGCAAACAGCTGTTAAATCTTGGTGATTTCCTTCCTTCTGTATAATAGTCTTTGGCATGAAATTTTGGCTGTTCACATTTGAAAAATTAATTGTCATTAAAAACCAAAACAAATAAACCCCATGCAAACCCCCATGCTCTTATCTGTCCTCAGTTGTTTTGTGGCTGTTGAATGTTTTAATTTTTCTGCATCATAGTCAGTAAAAGAAAGTCATGATAGTACACATAAATAGATATAACATAAATTACTTGTTCTTTGGGGGTTTTTTTGGGTAGAATTGAAGGTTTGCTTTGCAGAAAAAGACTTGGAGGTCCTGGTGGACACCAAGTTGACCAAGTGAAGTCAGTCCACCAGCCTCCTGGGGTCCATTAGGCCAGCAGATTGAGAAGGTGACCCTTCTCCACTCAGTCTTGAAGAGACACATCCAGAGTGCTGGGTCCAGTGCTGGTCTTGCCAATACAAGTGAGACATGAACGTACTGGAGTGTGGAGCTAGGAAGGTGATTAAGGGTTTGGAGCATTTGTAGTACAAGGAGAGGCTGGGAAAGCTGGTACTTGTTCAGCCTAGAGAAAAAGGGTTGCCCAGATAGATTGCGGAGTCTCTGTCCTTGGACTTACTCAAAGCCCGACTGGACATGGCCGTGGGACTAGACAAAGTGCCTTCATCTCCAAAGGTCCCTTCCAACCTCGGTGAGTCTCTAGTTCTCAATCTCTTATCAAGGTGGAATGAAAGATGGAAAATTTGGTATTGGACGCTATAGAATATGTATCAATGTAAACTCAATATTGGCCAATTACTATTTATTTGCTGTCTTTACCCTACTGCCCAACTAGAGTACTTTGCAATGCTTGTTTGGAAGTGTTTAATATTTTTCCTAAGTTGAAACTGTTCAGGTAAATGCTGCCTGCTCTGGGAAGCATTATCTGATCCTGTACTTTGCCTTGGCATGCATCAGTCTCTGCTTTCTCTGCAGGATACTATAGCATGGCCAATTACTTCATGATAATACCAGCCTGCTAAGACTCTGCTTAGCTAAGTGTCTCTTAACTAGGCAAATGCACTGTTGTTTTCCACCTTTATTTACAGAGGCAAAGGAAAACACTGCACACAGCTCTATAAAATTTAGAGGCAACTTTACAGAAAACTTGCCTCCCTTTCAGTGTTTAGGCTGCGAAGGAGACAAACACGAGTCTATTTGCAAACAGTATATTAAACTCCAGAAGCCAAACTTTTAAAGGCATCGAGTCTGCATTTGACGTTTTAATGGCAAAGGTTTGGTTTCTATCAATCACAACGTCGTGTAACATTAAAATGAACCGACAAAAAAAAAAAAAAGAGATCTGTCATTCATTCATTTAGACACTGTAATCCAGTGTAAGATTTATAGGTTTAAAACTCAACGGTGTGTTTTCACAATAAATCCACTTTCACTGCTCAGCACAGAACAAATCTCTCTGTCACTCAAAATGTTTGCTGGTCAAAATGCCCTGTATGAGACCTTCAAAGGGTTTCTCACAAAATCGCATATAAATCCTTTTACCAGCAAAGGCTTAATTTAGGTTTGAGTTTTACTTTCTCAGGACATTGGTTAATATCTTGTGCTCAGACAAGATCTTGGTTATATCAGAAACACATAGGGCCTAATTTATTGTTAGCAGTCTGGTGTTAATTAGGGGGAATTACCAGAAATAGTTTGCTTGATGGAAATTTATGATGGGATCACACTTTACTGATGGCAAAATAGGAGTCACTGAAAGAGTGCAGCTCCTTCTCATAACCAACTAATTAATAAGGTGCCAAAATTCCTCTGAGAAGGGTTTGGTCCTAACTATGGGAACCTCACAGAGCAAATGGTTCCTATGCAGTATTTAAAATTTAAAAGAGGAAAAGAGAGAGGAGAAAAAGCTGCCCAGCAGAAGTCTCCGAAGTGGCATGGCTTTCTCTTGAATTTATGAAAGAAAATATTTAGCTATGTTTCCAAGCTCATTAAAGAATTGCTTTTCCCAGACACAAAACCAACAGCTAGTTCATAATCTCCTTTGGTACGCTTGAACTTGGTTTTCAGTTTTACTCGTGCACACTGCAGCTTGTAATTTTATGAATTGGGCATATAATGAGCTTTTCTATTGCTCTTTATTGCTTTGCCTAGAGGTCTTTTTTTATTATCATTTGCCATGGAAGTTGAGACTGGCATAGGTAGGAAACTTGTGCTGATGGCTGAAAAACGGGACAAAGTATTCACATCTCTGATAACCTAACCCCAAATCTAACATGTGTATGGCAGTTTGGGGGCAGAAAATCACAGTCTGTTGTTAGGAGTCTTGTGAAAATTTTACTTGTGTCAGAATGGCACATTATAATAAGATGGGGTGCAAGCAAAAATGTCTCAAAAGAAATTTAAGATCAACATGCTAAAATTTACACATGACTGATTTGGAAAAATATTTTCCATAAGATTTTTTTCAAAATATTCAAGGTGGTAAGGTATGAAAGTTGTAATAAAGCACTTTTGTACTTGCACTGGAAATACCTTAAACTCTTTAAAAATAGCGAACTTTTTTGTGTGTGTTTTAAAAGATTTCATGCTCTGAGTAATACTCACACTTTCCATAGGATCATAGTTATTTCCTTTTCAGTACTCATGCCTTCACTTCAGGTTTTTTTACTGGTGGGCAGTGCCATTGTTTGTTTTAAAGTATAATATTTCAGTACAAGATAATCCTGTCATGTGTGTCCCTTATTTCTCTTTGCGATGCATCAATGAAATGTCAAATGTTCCTTTGGTAACTACAAACCTGCACTAAATTTTGGCACGCTTTCCAAAGTGTCACATTTTCCCACCCAGAAGTTGCTGCTTGAAAAAACCTCAAGATCCTAGACCAAAGTAGTAGTTATAAACTACATAAGCTCTTTCTTTCTCTTGAAAGCCAAAACATGCCATGAGAGGAACAGGGATCCTACCTTGATGAGGTGCTCTCATTCTGTTCTGTGGAGCTGTACTGAAAAAGAGTGGCGTCCTATGGAAACAGGGTGTATAGTCAGGTAATCACATCTGAAGAGGACTGAGTTGGCCCTATCTGCTTCCTAACTTTGGAGTCATTAACTTTTCAACTGTACTGATGTTCTTCTAATGAATTATAATCTGTACAGCAAAGGCATGTGACGGTGCTGTGTTTATATGAATGCTCTGGTCTGGTTCAAAGCTCAAACTGCTCAGAGGTTTGGAGCGTAAAAATAAATTCAAGGGACAATTCATTAGTAGACAAAGGCCAAGCACAGCAGTCAATGGTATAACCTGACTAGTGCAATATTTATGTGCCTTGTGTGTGTGTGTGTGCATGCAGTTACAGAAATGAAGGCCTCTATAGTGAAAGATACTCTGAGCATCCTCTTAATTCCTTCCCTCTCACCCCCAGGAACAGATCGTACTATGCAGCAAACAGCACATGAGTAAAAAGGCTTCAAGTGTCAGTTTCCTCTAGGTAGGAAGATACTAATAAAAGGCCATATGAAGCTCCGCTAATGAGGAGAAATGAAGTTGCTTTTAATTCTACCAGGGATTTTGCACAAGCTCAATATGAATGTTCGTGTTTAAGTTAAAGACTTGGTACACTAGATATGAACACAAAAAGCAAGAGCAAAGCTTGTACAGCTGAAGCAGAGGCTGATTGCACAGCCTTTCTTGCAAATGGAAATTCTAAGTAAGGACTGAGATACTTCTCTCGTTAATTTAAAAAAATCATCCTGGTATGTTACCAGACTCTTTAACAGTTGGCCAAAGGACATGCATGAAATAGAGCACATAGGGATGGAGAAGGAACTGATGATACTGGAGAAGAGGTGGTGCTGGCAGTTAAGCAAAACAAGATCAAAGAAGAGATTGCTTTCAGGTATGGTAAGTATTTTGTGCTTTTTCCTTTAATTCCTCCCCACCCCCAGCTTAGATGGAAGTGTTAGCTTCACTTTTCTCATAAGATAAATTAGCCAGAGATGTTAAGCAAACTGTTTATTTTGTATTATTTCCAATTAGTCTGGTTCTAATTATTTCTTTTGTTATGGTTGTCAAATGGATAATACTTTGCAGATGTATGCAAAGAATAGAAAACCTCTTGCTCTGAATCATAAAGACAACGGACATAAAATGCAACATGCGACCCTTCTCTCATCCTTGGTCGTTGGCTCTGGATGGATGAGCACCTTTACAGCAGTCTGCACAGCATTTTGACCTTTTATCTGGACATGGGGAAATGGCCAATGGAATAAGGCAGAGAGCGCAGGTAGCATGATACGAACATGATATTCGGTTCCTGGAATCCTCAGAGCCCTGACACGTGTGCTTCCTCTTCAATGTGTAAGAAGCTCCCTTGAAGATAAGTGCTTTATTAGGCTTTGACTTCAAGCAGTCTGTCACAGACTTCTTCAAAATAATATTTGTAAGGCAAGTTTATCAATGTTTATATTCCTAGCCATTGAAGAAATTATTATTGTTTTGAAATTGAGCAGGCTACTTCTCTTCCTTGCAGACCCAGACAATATGTGCACTTTCTAAGCTCCTCACATTTGTCACTTCAAGGAAAGGGGGTGTTTTATCAAAACGATTTGCAGCATTACTATTAATCCATGTGGCCAAATTTGTGGAAGGTAGCAAGTTTAAGTGATCTTCCATCAGTGCAATTACTCATGTGAGTCTAGTTCCAACATGAATTTCCTGCAAGTTACAGCTCCCTGGGAGCCAGCAGTGGCAATTTTTTAATTCTGAACCAGTGACATATTTAGTATTTGACACGTTATATCTTTGCATAGCTAAAAATAACCACAGTCATTGGGACTGTGCTCTCCTGCTCCTTCCCAGGTCCATATCTACATGATGTGTGCCCTGTGGTGTAACAAAGTTGTCCTCAAGTCCAGAGCATTGAGCGCTCAGTTCTTGTTGCGTAGAGGTCTACACTGTCAAACCTAAAGCATGTCACTGGTCTGGAACTGGGCAGATGCAAGCTAAGGGAGAAGATTTATGCTGGAACTAGAGGAGGAAATAGGCACGTATAGATGCTGTGAAAAGAAAAGAGGGCACCTGAAGTTGTTCAGATTGGAAGCTGGTGCAGATACAGCAACCAAGAGGAGAACCGGGGACTCTTCAGGGCTCAGCGGCAGTCACCACTAAGCTTGGCCTGGATGGCTGCAACTGGTAACCGGTGCCCCATTTTATGAGAAAGTGGCTCAATTTTTTATTAGGACATAAAATAAAAGGCACTTGGTGGTCTGTCAGTTCCCCCACTTGCGTCAGAGAAGGTTTCCATGCATCACATCCTTGGCTTTGTCCATCAGCCTGCCCATGGCAGGAGTGGTTTCCACTCTCCAGTGCCATGGAGGAGCCAAAAGCAGCTCTGTGGAAATGAGTCCAACGAAATGTCAGAGCAGGTTGTATCCAGGCAGTGCCAAGCAGCCGTTTACCTGCCGGGAATTACAGCCGATGGACCACCTTCATGTGGGAGAGTTGCCTTTAACTTTTTAAACCCCGTGTGAGAATTACACTGTGTGCAAGAAACGCGTTACCTGTGGTTTTACAAGTGAGTCTCGGGTGCCCCCAATACACCAGAGCACAATAAGAAATAAAAGGTTTATGGAGGAATTTAATTCAGTGGCAAATAACTCTAACAAAACAGATATCCCAGAGGTTGCTGGGATAACTTGCCAACTTTGGAATAAAATCTTTGCAATAAATGAACCGAGGAAGGACAAGGATATCTCCAGAGAGACTAGATTGTGTAGTTGTGGTTCCTGATTCACATCCGCCCCAGGTAGGATCAGCCCCATCACACTTTTCACATGTTTGCATTTTTGGGTGGGTCAGACTACCTATAATGTTTCATGGGGCTCTCATCTTTCTTCCACCCAAGAAACTGGGCATGGAAGACACACACAGCACCCTGTAAAAGGGAAAGGAGATACTAAACATTTGTGTCGTTGCACAGCTCGTGTTATGGATGATGTCCAAGCCTTCCAAACTCCTCCTCAGTAGTGAGATAGCATTACACTGCATTTGCACATGGAATATCCAGGAAGAACTGAAGTAAAATTATTTAATTGTAGAGGCTGGAGATTTTAAAATGAAACAAAAACCCAAACAAAATGAAAAAAAAACACAAAACAAGGAGATACAGAATGGAAAGGGGTTTGGTGATTCTTTCTTTTTGAAGAAGCTGCAGGTAAAATTGCTATATAAAATTATATTCTGTTACATTCTCTCAGAATTTGGAGCGTCTGTAATATATACCGTCTGTGTAACTTACAAATGTCAGCGCTCTTCCCAGAAGATTTCACCTGTAATATATTTAATGTATGGCACTTGTGCATAGCCAAAATTACCTTTCCTAAATACGTTTCAGCAGGGATTTACAGCCCTCGTTACAAGAATAGCTCATGCTGGCATGTGGTGTGAGTTTACCCAAGTGGACTGAGATGAAGGGAAGTGTTACTTCAGATCTTGATATGATTATTTGCCCATCTGTGTAGTCCTTTTTTGAACATTGCCAGAATAGGACATATAAAATGGCTTAGAAATGTCCAAGCCTTTAATTAAAAAGTAAACAAACCAGTGAAATCTGAAGCTAGTGTTATGAGGGGAAATAGAAATAGGAACGAAAAGCGTGGGTAAGGACTTTGATATGATTAGTTAAATGTCAGTGGAGCCAAAACTCAAGCTCTGAGGGTATTTTATGAGAAGTGGTTCAAGCGATCACTGCACTTGCTACCAGCTGGGGTTGTCAGCAGGGCTAGGACTGGTTTGGTGGGTTTTGTTTGGCTGGTTGTTTTTTATTGAGTGCTCAAATTGAGAGGCTGGACCGAGAGAAGTGGTTGGGATGTGCGCAGCAGCTCCCAGGGCACTCTGTCTTCTGTCGTTAGCAGAAAATGACCCAAAAAGGAGTATATCAAAGAAAATCTACCCCAAAAGGCAGAAAGCTTAGCTCAGCTGTTGCTTATATGCCACAGTCTTTGTTCATCACAGCTACTATGTTGGGAGTTTTCTTGGAATACGTAGTTATAAACAGTAATGGGAGTTCTCAGAAATATCCTCCCTGTGCTTGTAACAGGTGCCAGCGCCTCTGGGCTCCGATCGCAGATTCTGACCTTGCCCTCACCTTTGGGGTCTCCGCTTCCTTCTTCATCACAGACAAAAGATGTTGGGCTATAAAATGCTGGGGGGGGCGGTGACCTGGCAGAAGAATGGGGTTTGCTATACGTATTTTGTTGCGTGTTGCATCTCCCAGGAGATGCTCATTAGCCAAGTTCAAGTGACTGCATTTGCATGCAGCACGAAGGGATAAACGTGCCCTTGGAGGAGATGAGCCTGCAGACATCCCATGCTGGTCCAAGGAAAAGGATGACTTTTCTTTTTTCCTGTAGAGGATGGAAAGTAAAATGGATTTGACAGGAGTTTTTTCTGAAAGCAAACCAGCTAACAGAGAAAAAGTTCTTTATTTAGCAAATGTCATTGGCTATTCAAGACTAGAGAAATGGGAATTGAAAGGGATATCACACTTCAATTTTAACTAGCAGTTTGCAGTCTCTTTCTTTTTGTATCCTCTTTCCTAGCTGATATTTCCTCTGACTTATTCCACTGCAGAAGTGGATAATTTCAGTGAGTTTTATGTAAGTCCACTTGGTTTTTTTACAGTTCTCTGCATGTTTCAATATATTCCACTGTTAAAAATTTTAAAAGTAGGTGGGGAAAGAGGAAATTTCTGCTTAACATATAACAATTTCTGAAGTCAATGTGCCTGGACTCAGTCTTTCAGGGCATTTTTCCAGACATCCAACGATGTCAGAAAATAAAAATAGCCAACTAGCAGGACTTTTCCTACAAACTCATTTGCAGAAATTTCATAGCCTTAATCAGGCCCTTTTCTATCAATATTGGGGAGAGACCAAAAAAAATTGTCACAGGCGCACACACAAAAAATAAAGCGCTGTATAAAACTGCTATAGATGACTAAATACACTATAGCAGAAAGATTTGAAATTAATATATTATCTTTTTGGTAATATCAGAACAATTGTGGTTGACCAAATGGCCTGGCTGAGATTTGCTTGTGAGAACAGTGGAAACTTCAGCTGTGCATTTGTATTGATTTGCACTTGGGCACAGGAAGGTCAGCAATTTCAGCACAGACACCAGGCTGGTGCTATTGTTATTATTATTACTGCTACACATGCTGTGAGCAAATAGAGGTGTGTCTGGAACCAGTATGTGCATGAAAAATTACATGGGTGAAAAATGGAAACAGAAGATCTGAGACGGGAATAGTTTTCATGTTTTTTTGAATTCTCTGACTTCTGAGGAAGTGTAGTAAGAGGATATACATCTTACCAAGAGCGCAACTTGTGGGCTTGCCCATGAGATTTATTGCTCCGTATTTAAAGAATGTCTGTCTTATTGGGATATTGGGTTGCCTGAAGAGGTCGTGTAGTCTCCCTTCTTGAAGGGTTTTGAGACACAGCTGAATAAAGCCCTGAGCAACTTGGTGTGACCCGACTTGGAGCAAGAGGTTGGGCTGGAGACCTCCCCAGGTCCCTTCCAAACTGAATTATGCTGTGATGCCATCAGAAGAAGAAGGATGATGGTTATTTCATGCTTTTAGGCAAAATTGTATGTGTTTCTGTGTCAGAAATGTTTTTCTTGATAGAAGGCAAGGACTTAACTGGATTCATAGATGATTTTACATCCTTTCCAGGAAATGTTGCTGAAAATATCATGTCAAACCACCTTCCATTTCATTAATAACCTTCTATGATTTTAAGCGTGAATGAAAATATTACAAAATGTGGAAGTTAAAGAAACGACGAAACACAAGGGCAGTTAATGACTGAGTAGCTTGGCAAATGAAGCAACAGGATAGTGTGAACTACATTAGCTTAGTAGGTTGAGCTACACATATAATCTATACAGAATGAACATTAGGGGATCTGCAGTTATTGCAAAAGCAGAAGAGCTAATCTGGACTAATTCTGGGACCACCTCATTCATCCCACCTATGATTTATGCCAGATGCCAAATGTTCTCTGTGGAATTCTTACTCATGCCTTTATTTATGCTTGGTCTGGCTGATGAGACAATATCTGTGCTGCGAATACTTATTATAGGATTTTCCTGTCAATTACCTTATGTTGTGAATTATGCATTTCCAAAAATGTATCTGAAGAAAAATGGATGTATAAGAGACTGAATCTGAAATCTTATGCTGGTGCCATTAATAATATTTCCAACTCTTTAGTAAAATACTACTTTGGTTGGCCAGAGCTGTTAGAATAAGCATAGGGAAGATGCTCTGTATTCTGCCTCTATGTGTGTGTGTGTGTATTTTGTTTTAACCTGGCTGCAGCCCTACATAATAATGTTCATGGAAAACTCCACAAAGGTAACATCAACAATCTTTGCAGAGAAGATGGTCCAGGAAACCTGATGGAAAGAATATATTGGATTCCTATTGTTTTCCTATAATCATTTAATGGTGAGGGCCTGTCCTGTCTTTTCTGGCCACATAAAGAGATAGTGCAGCAAATACATTCAAAAGGTTTGAAGTGTGCGTTACTACAACTGGACTTATGTATAGTATAAAAAATGAAAGTGTTACGATTTAGAAAGAGGTAGACTTATGTTTAGGTACAGAACAACACCTGGAATTTATGGTAGTATTAGATATAAAGTTTGCTTTTGAGAAAGAATTTGCAATAGGTGTCATTTTAATGGTTGATTCTGGGATTAGGATTTTAGCTCATAAGTTCACTGCACAAGACACCGAGAAATACATGTTAGTATAGATGGAGTAACACATTTTATTTTTTTTAGCTATAAATCACATCTAAAATAAAATAAATACTTTTTTCAAAGTTTGATCCTTGTCACTTGCAGAACTGGGAAAAAACTCCATGTGTCAGCATATCTCGGTGCTCAGAAGAAAATACTCTTGGGACTGTGAGACCCTCCTTTGCATCTGCCTGTGGACAGAAACTTGCTCAAGTGCTAAAGGTGAAAATAACAGAGAAAATGTGTATTTTTAATAGGTGGTTCAGGTTTCTTAAAGTAAGATCAGAATGTATTCTGAAGTTGTAAATTTTAGGAAAAGCTGAAAGAATTATGTTATTGAATAGTTATGGGCAGAATGCTAGCTGATTATGTGACATCCCTGCCAAATTATCAGATGAGTTCTAACTCCTCTATCAAGTGTGCTTGCGGGCATAAATTTGTATATGTAATATGTACGTGTATATATGTGTATGCGTGGGTTTCTGTAAGATGAAATGGCCTATAGACTTTTTCCTGGGATATGCCCAGAACATTCATTTAATTATTCAGCGAGGAAATAAACTACCGAGTTCTTGGACCTTTTTCTTCTATTTTTTTTTCATTGTAAAAGCTTTGATACTTTTTGGCATTGGTTCATGCAGTCAGTAGAGGACATTTAATGGGCCAAAAGCATTTTTATTAACCTTTAAAATGTTTAACAGAGTTTCTGTATAATTTCTCAACATGTTATATTTGTTTATTTCTGTATAGTTTTGGTATAAAGAGGTAACATTGTGGTGTTAGGTTTTATTACCTTGACACTGTCATCATTAAAGATGTATCAATCCTTCCATTATGTGCCCGTATTTTTAGGGGCTCATATTCTGGACATGAAACTTCATTCCCAGTGGGTGTCCTGATACAAATGCTCCAGTAGGATTCAAATCATTATTCTCTTTAATTATGTTTAAAAGAAATTGGTTTGGCAACTTTTAAATAGCACAAAATCTGGTTTGGGACACTTTTTTTCACAAATGGAGTAGAAAAAATACAGTATTTATTTGAACAGTGAAGGGATTGATCCATCACTTCTCAGATGCTTCATTATCTTAGTTTTAATGGGACATAGATTGAGAGGAGACTGAAGGATCAGGCTCCAGAAGTGACATTCCGTTACTGGATAGTTTTGCTTTTGTTGCTAGGTGAGAAATCCGAGTAGACTGGACACTAAATATAAAGGAATAGTTGTTTCATATGAAAGAGATGAAAATTGAAGTACATAGAATCTGAATTTTCTTGTATGCTACAAGTGGTGAAAACAGTACACATTTGGTCTTTTGAGTTTGAAATAACAACAACATATAAGTCACTAAAACCATATGCACTGTCTGTATTTCTGTTTTCCCCATCTATTATTACTTTGTTTTCACGTGTGGGTATTCTGCAAGTTAAATATTCTGATTTGTACTTAATTCAATGTAGATTTTTGAAGAGGATCAATCAGTAATTAGGGCTTGATTATAAAATCCATAAGAAGGAGCTGCACTGAAGTGTTGTTGCGTGTATGCAGGAGTCAGACATCAATATCTGGGTTTTGTAAGTATAGACGTCTTATTAATTGAGTGTGAGCGTAGTAGACCACCTTCTAGACATCTGGTGGGTGGCAATGCAGGCACTTTTTTACTGCCTGGGTTCCAGTCTGTTGCACAGCTCCATAGAAGGAAATGGTTCATGGTTAAAACAACTCAGAGTCAGATTTCGTTTCTGCCTTTGCTGAGCTTTACCTTTCAATGGGCGAGGGGGCAGCTACAGCAACAAGCATTTGGAGTCTTTCTCACCACTATGTGTATTTTGCAAGGATTTTTTTTTCCCCTTTTTTTGGCAAAGATGATACAGCAAGAGGCCAGCAGTGTAGTCTGCAAGTCCTCCTCCCAAATGGTGCTGAGAAGCTGGAGCTCTGCAGATGGAGAAAACCGACTGATCTGCAGTTTAACCCTCTACTGTTTCAACTCCTCTTTTAGCATATGCAGGACACAGGGGTTCAAACATGCTAGGAAGAGCAGTGGTTGAGTCCAATGCTGCACCAAAATTATAAATATGGCAGCGAGGTTACAGAGGACAGCACATTATCAACAGCCAAGGCCAGTGTCTGGGTACTGGCATCCAAATGGTGCAAAGGTTCCCAAGAGTTCAAGGCAGACTCAAAAGCCAGTTTTATTTTCAGTTGCTCCAGTCAAGGCCCACCAGCAATTTCAAGTTCAGTGCTATTCCCAAATATGGGATAACTCATTTAGAAGGTCCAGTGCTTGGAAAGGGACCAGCGTCAAAGATATATTCGCTGCTTTTCTGGTCTTAATGAAGATGGCTCCTCTCTGTTGGAACAAAATCATAAGGGTCTATCTGTTACATTTTAGATGCTTTCCAATGGCACAAAAAAATAATTCCAGAATTGGCAGTGGATGTCATCTACATATATGCAGTGCACATAAAATTTATGAGCATCCTATAGGTATACAGACATATACACACATATGTATATATATACACATATATGTAACAGCTGGACTCGATGATCTTAAAGGTCTTTTCCAACCAAAATGATTCTATGATTTGATATATACCCCCAAGAAGTTAGGCGTGGAGGTAGAATGTGTAGGAGGCCACTATATAGTGTATCTTAGTTTGCAGAATGGAGCATCACTTATGCCTCTGTTCTAGGAATGGAGATGGAAAATCAAGAGGTTGCAGTCAGTTACTCATGCTACATGATATCCTGAACTGATGTGAGATGACTAAGTACTGCACCAACTACTTTTTCCCCTGCTAAGGATTTATTCTTCACATCTTTGGTCAAACACCATCCCCTTTGGAGTCACATGGAGCCTTGTTCCACCTAAGAATTAGCATCCCCATAAAGCTGGGGGGCGCTGCACAGCCAAGAAACAGGTCAGAAGCTCCTCCTATTTGTTACTGGCTTCCCTGCCTCAGGAAAAGCTATAATCTTGGCCATCCTTGCATGCTTTGGACCTGCAGCATGGAGTATAATGGTTCATAAATCACAGCGTATCAACTTTTGCTGATTGTTTAACTGGCAGGCCCAGAAGTCCTGTGCTGTTGATGAAGAGCCAGTCTGAGCCTGGGCAAGTGAAAGAAGCCATCAGGTTCCTGCTGACATTTGGAATCTGCCATCTCAGAAACCGTCATTTTTAAATGCATGACTGAAAGCCTTATTTCAATTAGGAGCCTGTGCCATTGGCTGCCAGCTGTGATGCTGTGGAGTTTGCTGTGACAGGGTACTCCCTTTTCCCAGACCAGAG
This sequence comes from Columba livia, assembly GCF_036013475.1. Taxonomy (NCBI): domain Eukaryota; kingdom Metazoa; phylum Chordata; class Aves; order Columbiformes; family Columbidae; genus Columba; species Columba livia. Next base: position 75,796,499 of record NC_088605.1, on the reverse strand, counting down.
TCTCCACTCAGTCTCTTGACAGTCTGCCAAGCTTCGCAACTGGAATGTGTGAAGTTCGGTTTAGAAACACTTTCTTTCCATCATTCGTGCCTGTTTTGATGTAGTATGTGAAACAGGTTTCTACTTTTGTTATAGGATTCTAGTTCATTCTTGGCAGATTTAAATTCATTATATAATCTAGCAGCATCAGAAGACTGCCTAGGAATGAGTTGCAGATGCACCTCCTGAGATATAAAACTCCTTGCTAGAGCCGTGCGTTGGTGACTTGACAGGTACCACTATAAGACCAGAGCGGTGGCAACAAAGGCATTGTGAATATGATAAAACCAAAACCAGATGCAATGCACTCTGAAGGGTGTGATACAGAACTGGCCTCCCACACCTTAAGAATGATGGGGAAAGCATTTGCCCTGGCACAACCACACTGTCATGGTAATCCTTTCCTGCCTAAGCACAACTTAAGGCTATCCCCCCTGAGGATAGTCATAGCTATTGTCAGTATTAGTGTGGCTTCTCCATTTACACGCTGTTGTGCTGTGAGCAGACTGGCTGACGTACCACTAAAGCATATTACACAGCTCCTCTTGTGGCTAATCTCCCAAGGATGACCACTGATCCAACCTAATAGATGAGGCCCTTTCATTTGAGGGGCTTTGAGACTGCAGTCTGGGCTTGCTTTCCCACTGTTGGCATCATGAGAAATAAGCTACATGACCATTACAGGTGGAAATGCTCATGGGGCTGCCAACTGCTGTGCACTTCAGAAACTTGGACAGAACTTCTGAGACAACTGGCATGACATATTTTCCTTCTTATTTTTTTTTTCTTTTTGTTAATAATCTACAAAAAGCAGCTGTCTGCTTCTGCTAGCAGCAAGCAGCACAGTGGCAAAGGCCATTAAACAGCTTAGGAACTTCCTTTCAACAGCGCTCTGAAAAAGCTGTCTAAGCTGCTGCTAGACTGCAGAGGTACTTGACCCCTCGAGGAGCTTTTCTTCTTGGTGTTAAGTTCTGCAGGTGCCTAGGTTGTACCTCTGAATATTTCACCCTAACCCTCACAGAACTGAGCCACCCAGCCATTAGCAAGGAAGCGAAACACACCAAGATGTTTAAACAGTGCATTTTCCCCCTGATGTCCTCAAGAACAGTCAATCTTGCAGCATTGGGGTCCCTAAATGGAGCATAACTGTTGTCTGCACAAGTCAGTTCAAAGGGGGATGTAAGTCTGAATGGAGCTGGTGGGTTTTGCCATCAGTGGTGGTACCTATGGCTGTAAATTATGATTCCTTCAAAACAAACAAACAAAAACCACACACACGCACACACACAAAAGCCTCCCTAGTGGTTTTACCCAGTTGTAGGCATCCTCAGAAAATGCCTGATAAGTACTGAAAGAATTAGGTTCATTACAAAATGAAGTCACAGCTGCTACTGTATTTTAAAACACAGCTAAAGGATAAGAAAAAGGTCTTCATTTCTATAATAGCGTCCTAGTCAGATTATTCACCAAGTGGGAGGATGCCTTTGTTTCTTCCTATACTGAAGGCAATCCAAAGTCAGAATGTCCTATCTCTGTCCCATCCTAGAGCTGATGCTATAGGTCTTAATGTTTTGTTTTGGTTTATTTTTACCTCTGAGCAAAATAAAGAGTAGTAATTCCAGATTCATTGGCCCAGATGAGATGTGTGACTCTATAACCTATAGAGCAGAGCTTTAACATGTGAAGAGGCTTGGGTTCTCATCTCATCATCCCAGATCATTTGTGTATTTCACAGCAACCGGTCCTTGAACAAGTTGTGTGTGTGAGTCCTGCAATGCGCATATGGGCCGAGACCTTCTTCCTTCCCTCTCCAATCCATCTTTCTTTGTTGGATGAGAAGAGCCCTGCTTTAAGATGAGCACCTTTTAAATAAAGGATTATAAATGAGATGAGACTACTCCATGCTCTGAGCTTCCTCCCTCTGTTGGGTCTCAGCTGCTTTTACTCCAGCTCTGACACACCAGACTCCATCACTCCATGGTGAGGTACTGGTAACAGCATACTTGATATAGGGCGAATTGTCCCACGGGGTGGGTGTTAGAGACCAAATTCCTTCACTGCATCCCTGTTTATCTAGCTCAGCTGGTAGAGGTCTGTCCCTGAATTATATCCTGGGACAGTGATCCTCCTGTCCTATGGTGAGAAGAAAGGGTCTTTCTTCTTAATCCATCACTGTATCTTGCAGAGGCAGGCGTAAATTAACCCTTAGCTTTGTATACCAACATTTATCAACAGTTCTTCAAGCGTTAGTGTGTGATAAATGGACTATAGGCAGTTCTACAACCAATCTTCACTAAATTATTTGCAGGTTTCTCTTGTAGTTCAACAGTTGGCAAGAAGTTTTCCAAACCTGACTAATGTATTATATGCATTGTCGAGAGGATAATAAATGGAAGAACATCTGTGCTTAATACTTTTCCGCCTTTCAGAAATTCCCCACATTCCACAGATGTGAAAGGGGATCCTTCATAAGCGAACTGTGCTTTTGAATTTCCTTCACAGCTGAAGAGGTTAATAACCTGACAACCACAAGGAAACCACTTGGAAGACAAGACTTCTTTGACTATTAAATGAAGTAATTAAATTTAGTAATAGTGATTGCTGTATCCAGATGTATTGATCATAATTTTTCTGATTGAAAATGACAATTAAGGGATCAAAATGTAATACTGTACATATTGTGTTAGATGGTTGGATATGCATGTAGTAACTACCAGAGGGTTTTATAGGTCTCAGCTGGTGATTCCCACTCTGGTTATTAGGGGTGCTCAGAGTTATTGTTTCAGATAACTCCAGAGTATCATGAGAAAGTCAAACAAACCTGGCCTGGCAGACATAAGAAACAAATTGGGGAATTAATAATATAATTCATATAAATTTATATAATATTATAATTCATATAATTCAATATGATATTATATTAAGCTAGCTAATCCATCACAAATGGAAAAGCAGAAGAAGATACTTGGATGTTGAATTCTGTGCTAGGGGTGGGTCCCTTCTTGCCTTGAGAGAGAGAGAACATGTAGTAAAGGGTGCTTTGAATTATTTTGAAGGTCATATGTTAAGATCACTCATTATTAATTGATTTTTTCAGTCTCATTTCCAGGTAACAGTTGTTGAGTCAAGAATTGGACCAGAAAAAGAAATATGCCACAACACTTTCATAGCCTGGCTTGTGTTCTTTATGGTATATGATAGACAACAAGCAGGTCACCCTGTGCAATGTGGACCGGTTTCGGCATACACCGAGACTAATTTTTGGCGGAGGGTAAATCTGCATGCTAGAGGGTGAGGACATTTAGTTGCTGGTGCCCAACTGTTCTTGGAGTATTTTGTTTTAGCCAAAGTATAATTGTGTAAATCTTTGATTCAGATAATGAATCTGTGTTGCAGTGATTTACAAGGGACTGTGGGAGCACTGTCTCTCTGGAGACAGAGTTTCCTCTATATTCTTCCACTGTGGAAGATGAAACAAGGGATTCAACTACGAAAGGCTGGATAGCAACATAAGACCTCATCAACACATGCTGAAGTCTCCTGACACAATTCCTACTGAATTTCCAAAGCTGGCAAATCACTCCGTTCGCTTCCTGCCAAGTTGCTGACTTGATGGGAGATTTTCCAGGACTCCTCACCTGTACAACTATAAGCGAACCAAGAAACAAGGTCTTTTACATAATATGGACAGCTTTCTGGCACGGGAAGAGGGGAAGAATGATGAACAGTTGGCAACTCAAGCTCCAGCAATAGCACTTCACCTCTCCTGGTGAGGATACTGGCTTGGTGGATCAGGCACACTGGACTGACATTCTTCACTTGGTGTTTCTCATCTTACCATCTGGCTGATTTGAAATCAAAGAGGGTTTTCCTTCTCTGTACTTTGCTGGGCTAAACTCCTTGCCTCAGCAGTTGTTAAACTGTGAGGACACCAGCGACTTTGTAAACCACAAACCATAACAGTACAAAAGGAAACTGCTAAGTTAAAGTCACCATGTGGCCACATTTTCTTAGAGAATCTTTACCTGAGGGCCATGGCTTCAAGAAACACTGTTAGGCATATTAGAAGACACAGATTTTTTCATTTACCAGACATAGTGGATGTTCTTACCAAAGATTTGTTTTGTGTGTATCAAAAATACTGTTTGACCTACATCAGAATTTTTCAATATTTTTAGCATTATTGAACTGGTTGCAACCAGTCACTGTTCTTTCCAGTCCTAATGAGGATCTTTTCAGAGATTATGCATATTTCAGATCAGTGCATATGAAATAACTTTTTGTGTTATCTCTTTGTGGTTCTCTAGAAGTCATTGTTCACTCTTCTGGGTTGAAAACTACTTTGCTGTATGGGTTGGGTGTGCTCTTTTTACCAAGAAGAAACAACCTCAGGGAATGAATAAGCTGTCACAAGCAGCTTTGGGAAAAAGAGCAAAGTCAGGGAAAGCACAGAGCTATAAGGTTCTTTTTGTCAATGCTCATATTCATGGTTCATAAAAATCTAAATCAGAATGTTAATTTACTGACAAAAAAAATCCATTCAGACACTGTGTGTTTGTGAGCTGGAAGCTGACAATCCTGGTATTGTCCTGTCTTGCAGTCCAAGAAAAATCAGCTTTTATCTTATGAAAAATTATTTCACGTACCTAAAATATTGCAATATTCTGGGGGACGGGGGTGTTTGTTATGCCTTGCTATATTACAGACTTGGTACAGCAATCTGTTATTTGGAGGTCTCACGTACATTCTTAACAGATGCAAAGAAAATAAGAGCAATGCTTCATATGCTGAGGTTATGGTAAGACAAACTTCTAAATGATAGCAAATTCAAAGATTCCTGCCATATATTTCTTGTTTGTTAGAATGAAGCAATGTAATAAAAGACCAGAGCTCTTTTTGTCATTTGTTGCACTGGAAAAGCAAAGCTGCTGACCTTCCCTGAAGACATCACCTCAACTTAAGCCAAGAGAGTGTTTACTTAGGTTGATTTGCTTATCTGGAGATTTTATTTTATATAGCCAGGAGGTTCAGTGATGTGGCTGCAGAAGAGGATCAGAAAGCTTTTCTGAGGTTTCGTGCTTTCAAGGACAGTTATAGTAGTGGGTGCTGGCAGCCAGGATGGGGGAGAAAGCCAAAGGGTTCCAGAGAGACCAAACATCCCAACAGTTCTTGTTTCCTAGAAAAGGACAAAAGAAAATGCTGTCAGTGGTAGATCATTATTTTTTTTTTTTTTTTAAAAAACTATCCTACTAAATTTTATGGCAAAATACAAATTGTGTGGTCTGACCTTTTATATATTACTCAGCAATGTTTGCTTGCCCATTGATCCCCGAGAAGAGACTTGTAAGTCAAATCAGACATTTTGGCACACTGGAATTATTGATATTCACTATAAGCAGGGAATAAAATGGGAACAGTTCATGAACCACTATGGCCTACGAAATAGCAAGAAAATAAAATACAGGTAGCTGATCCAGGCAGGTGATCCATTCCCTGTTCTTGCTCGCAAATCTGTCAAAAATCTGCCATAAAAAGAGTCCTCAGGTGGACACACAGGAGCAGTGTTTGGCTCTATCATTAGTCCAGCTGGTGCAGGTTTGATGTCTCTGGAAGAGGTATAAGGGTTTGAGGGGGATCAGGACACCTACACATGGAAAGACATTATTTCCTCAGTTTTGTAACCAACCAGAAAAAGCTCTGAAGCCTGAAGGCCATGAGAGTTGAGTCTGCAGAAAGATGAGCATTCTGCAACAAACAGAGTTTTCTCACCAGGTCTTTGTATAGTCTGGAGAGACAGCCCCATAGAGTTAGAAAACCTGTCTGAAACACGCCCAGGTGCTCCCTGTTGAATTTTCGGGCAATGTCCTGCGCTAGTCCCCAGTGCAGAGGAAATAAAAGGAAGGAGCTTCAGAGGCAGGGTGGTAGCCTGAACTAAACAAAAGAACCGTTTGGTTTGTCATTTTGCCCAAGGTTAATAATTGAAAGAAAAAGATCTGACCTGTAAGAAACCCCGGGTGTGGTGGACAGTCCTTCCTGGGCTGAGGGAAATGTGTGAGCCGCCCTCTCAGCTGAATTAACAAGTACATGGTATGTGGCTGAAAAGCGGTTATGATGGGAAATATTTGGGATGGATTCATACTCAATGGTTTTCAGGATTACTCAGGTGCTTTTGTTTTAAGGTTTCAGTAAAACCGTTCTTAAGGACCCCAAGAATATTCCTGTGCAATAAAAGGTGCTGTTGCTTTGGGACAAGCGAAATTTTACTCGGAAGATTTGAATTTCCGAAATCCTAGAAGCACAATCTAGTCCATGGATGAGGTTACATGTCATTTGCTGAAATGTGCAGACCATAACAAATGAAGAGAGTACAACTTCAAAGGCTCCAGGAGTGAAGAATCTTAATATGCTGGCAATATTCTGCGTAGAGTATACAGCACCAGGCTGTGCGTGTTTGAGAGCACACGGAGGTGCCCCGTGCATGTTTTCTACTGGATAAAAGGGCAGGCTTCACATTGATTAACATGAAGATCTCCATCGGATAGACAGGTGGCAGGTGACACTGTAATGAGTGTCACCTCCTTTTGTGCTGAACACCTTTTTTCCTTCCACCAGTAAAGCTCAAATCCTTCCCTTAGACCAGGTCGTGTGAGTTTTACGCGCCACCCCGATTTCTTGAGAGAAATACATATGGGGTATGTTTCTTTAATTCATATTGAAATACACACCCAAATCCCTTCTCAAAAGAGGGAGAGCTTTCCAAAATAGCCTAAAAATTAATGCAGCATGAGGGAGTCGCCCATAAATGGGAGCATTTTCAAAGGGCTTCAGGATAACTTAGATGGGCACTGTCATAGCACTGAAGAAACATCATTACAGTTTGTAAAAGGGGTTGTTTTAATCCAGGAGACAGTAGTAACATCGTATAAACTGTAAGCATCTGGTCCGAATAATAAATTTTAAACATTATGTTATCACTACTGGGGACTGTGAAATGGGAGCCCACTTTAGCAGTTCTCAGAAGTACTTTTTTCCTGGTAAATATCAGTGTTGGTAAATGGAGTGTATATTTGTGGAATAGCTTTGTCTTTCAAGGGATCAGTATAACTCTGATGAGGCTCATGTCTGCAAAATGAGAATTTCATTTGGGAATTTGAACACAGTAGTACCCCTTATTATGAATAGTAATGTTCCATGGTTAGGTGCCTTTATGTATGTACTAATTGGCAATGTGTGGCAGTCTTTTGCTTAGCCAACTGATCCTGAGGGTAACTTCATCATTTTCTCATGATTTATCAAGGAATTAGAATCCTAAGCAGTGGTAAAATGCATGCAAAAGTATTTGACCTTGACCAAATCACAGCTTTTAGTTCAATTTTAGTTTTCATTCCCTGCAAAGATTTGATAAGCCACGAGTTTTGCACCCGCTTTAACTTACTGTTTGGTGCTTTTTGGAATTTGTCTTGTGTCTTTTGTGACACACCCAAGTGTATTTATGCCATTCTGCTCAGCACAGTCTGTTCCCTTCACTGCTCCAGTATAAAGTGTCTGTTGCTCTTAATAATAGGAGATTTCTTCAACTTCCTCTCCAATGGCTGTTTTGGTATGTTTTGTTTTCCTAATAATGGTTTGGGATTTCTTCCCCTTGTTCAAAAAAATCAAATGAACGCACTCTATATCTGCTATATCTGGATGTACAGCTGCATGTATCTGCATTCCCTGAAACTCTGGAGGGTTAACACTGAACAAATAGATATGAGACTTCTCAGAAAAATCTGTGAAGAAAGAAGGTGTGGATTTTTTGTACAAAAGAAAACTGGATCCTGTGGTTGCATGAGAGCCTATGGGCCAAAAAGGGCCGAGCAGGAAGGAATTTGTAGGCTGCATTTCAGTCTTGTAAAACACTTTCCAGAACTTACAGGAGCTGATGCTCTGCAGTGTAATTGCTTTTTCACCTTGGGAACTGGAAGTAAAACATAGAGCTCTCGCATATTTTGTCTCTGTGATGGATGAAGATAAAAGGAACTGTGCCTCATGTGCTGCTGCTATTTGTTATTATTACAATAATAGTAACAGGAAAAGGTTTAAAGGGGATTTCTATAACTCTAATGGAAGAATGGTTGTATTTCACTAGCAGGAGTATTATTCTGTATTATGTGTGGATGCAGGATGCTGCCCTAATGCTCACAGGTAGCGTCTGTGTGTTTATCAGAGCTGATAGCCAAGTGTTCATAAACTTTTCATCTGCCTAAACAAAGCAGAATAAACATCAGATTTTGGCAATGCCACTGAATTGGTAGCAGGGGAAGAGAGAACCGTGTTTCCCTGATGTGTCTTGTTTTAACCAAAACCCACAGGAAGATACTAGATCATCAATTACCATACAAGACTAGGTTGTTAGGGCCTAGAAAAAGCTGCTCACAGTGAAATAGTTTGGTCAGGATGAAGGAGAACAGAGGATGAAGGCAAATACACAGACTAGTATGCAGGGAAACTATTTGTTGCTGGAAAAATACTTTCTAAAGTGGCACAATACAATTAGATGTGTCCTCCATGCAGTTTTAGAGATGCCTGTGCCCTGCTGATCTGCTGAAACACACATTACTGCAAACATTTACTAATAGGGACTGGCAACGTTTATGTGTAGCAAGCGTATGCCGAGCTGCAACTTTTATCTGCTAAGACATATTTAGGGCTCTGGAGGAGTTTCACTCTTGACATCTTGCAGTGTAAGGAGACCATTTTCAGTATAATCATATTCTTACTATGAAATAAGAGCCATCTATTATAAATGACTTTATGGCTAAGCACTGCACTGAGTATTTTAAAAGTCTCACTTTATTTTTCACCAGTCTTTTGGAACACAGCAGGAAAATAATGGTAACCCAGTTTCCATATAGTGTCGTCTTCTTACAAAGTTTGGACAATTTTACTGGTTCTTATCTACACCAACAACTATAACGTAGCTTGTGGTAACCAATTACTCTGTGCTCCTGGATTTGAAGACATTTCTTTGCATGGCTTTTGGTAAATGAAAGCTATTTTAGTTTCCATGCTTATGTCTGCCAATAAAATCCCCTAAACCCAAGCAACGCCTAAGGGTACAGCTGGGGTGCATGTTCCCATCTCCAGTGGTCTTTATGAAGGACATATTGACATGGACATCTCTGCATCTCAGCTGTGATGTGTTCCAGGAGAGTGGCTGAGACAAGAGATGGGAATTTCAGTGTCTCATGAGCAGTCTGGGTTGGGACAGGGAAATTATCCCTTGTGAAATTGTTCTATTGTTGTGTATGGAGCAGCTGTATTGACTGGGCCAGGGAGGGAAAGACGGACTCTCCAAGCTCTGGTTGAGAGCTTCAGTCAGAGAGTAAAGGGTCCTTTCTCAAATAAGTTTGTTTGTTTGTTTGTTTCTCTCTTACTGTAATTAGATACTGGAAATTGCATATAAGCGGTGATTTTTTTTTTTTTTTAATAGTATTTAGCTCTGAATTGTTTGGTTACCATTATTTTATGACTGAAAATTGGTTTTAAAGTTTTCTCTTTCCTCATAATAGCATTACAAAGATTTAAGTTGTTTTATTATGATATTTCTCTCTATTTTAGAAGAGAAACTGTAATAGTAGGATTTGGCCCAAATGACTAGCTTTGCAAAGTTTCAATACGCAGCTGGTCCCACAGCCAGCGTGTGTGGTGGGGAATATACAATGATAAATATTTTAAATCAGAGTAGTGTGAATGTATGGCAAAGCTGGGAGTGGGGAGAGGATGTGGCGGGTGATTCCTGATGTCTAAGCTGTTTTAAATGTTTTCTTGCCAAGAAATTTCTATTTTATTATAAAGAACTGAAAACAAAGAAGCTTTCTTATTTTCTGGATGTCATACCCATTGGGTTTCACCTGATGTAGCTCTCTGTCATTAACTCATCAAAAGGCTGACTCCTTGGAGCTTCATCAGGAGAAAGCCGGGATACTAAACTGCTGGAAATCATCCCTGCATCGCAAAAGAGAGAAGCGGTCCAATGGATTATGTGACATGGCAGATCTTGAAAGCAGAGCACATCAAGGAAGGATGGAGTGCCATAACTGCAAGGGTATTTGGCTTTTATTTTTAGAGTAGTTTGACTGACAGATCACCATGCAACAGTGATGTGTATAGGGAGAGCTAACAAAATAGTGCTGGAGATGGTTGGAGTCTGATGTAGCTCCAGTGTGATGACAATTCCCTGGCTCTTAGTGGTGGTTTTTCCCTGACATGCAATGTTCTACATGTCAGCTTTCTTTTGTTTTCCATGGCTTGTTTCACTTTGCTTTCCACACCATACAACAGTGAACAAATGAAAAGGATCCTTTTATGAGCTAATGAATGCCTTTTGTATTTTCACATATTCTACTTTGGGTGTAGGAGAAATACACTGTGTGGTTAGGCCTTGGTCGGTGAAATGGGCACCCACAAATAAAAGGACACCTAATTTAAAAGAAAGCAAAATATCTTACACAGCTTTGTTGCAAGAACTTCGTATGGCTGCTTCAAGATCATGCTCCTATCCTCTTTTTGATGTCTTAAGAAATACCCAGATCTTTCGTTGTCGTCCTGCAAAAGGTCAAATTTCACCCCCTGTGAGAACACAGCTGCATTCAGGGAGAACCGCTGTTTTTATTGCATTAAGTTGGTCAGTTTATGCTCTCCAGAAAGCCCATCCCTTTTCAAAGGTTTAAATCCAAGAGGAAATTCCACTAATATCAAATAACATTACAGTATAGGAAGAGTAAGAATATTTGTATATATACACCATACATAGAAATAACAAATGGTAAATATTAAAGTCACACTTATTATATGAGTCCTAAAACAAGGAGTTGTAAGGGGAAGAAAACGCATAAAGTATATTCCACAGTAGTGAAACGGAGTTAATATTATAAAAGAATGATGACAGACTTGCTTTTAATTACAGTAACACCTGTTGGATTAAGTTTCAAAGAAGTGATCAAAGAAAATACTGTAGCACAAAACAAAGCACACAGTAAGTGTTTAGTAGATCAAAACCTTCAACAACATTTGAGAGAAGTATGAGACGTAAAAGGGAAAAAAATCAGGGATTACATTGGGATTATACTGAAATTTGACCGAAGCACCAGCACTCCTGAACAAATAATATTACATTAAACTAATTAGGGTTCAGAATATGAAATTGTTCAAGTCTGCTATCTCAGCTGTTTCTTTAAACTGGAAAAGGGATTAATCCATATTGTAAAAATAGTGTTTTGGAGGACAGAAGTACAAAATACTGCCGAAGGCTGGAAAAACAATAACAAAATCCACAAAAAAAAAGTGGAGCTTGAAGTCCCAGTTTGTGGAATCCTTGGGCACGTCCATTCGCTGGACTCGGGTGCACCCCTGTGATCAACAAGGTGTACGTGAGCACTTTGGGATGTACCCTTGATCCAGGGTATTTTGTCTGCACTTTAAGACAGACTAGTTCAACTGAAGTTAAAAACATTACAGGCAACAGATGTATTTTTAATCAGAGAGTATTCCTCCCTGCTGCTATTGTCCTGGAGACAGGCATTTGTTTTTATTCTTTTACATTTCCTCTAAAGCTTTCTGCACTGTAAACTTTCTTATTTAGTAAAGATGTCCAGTGCTCGGTTCTGAAGGCTTTCAAGCCTCATTTAAATCAATAAGGACTACAAAAGCCAGGAATTCAGAAGGAGAGGACATACATATTGGAGGCGGTGGAGGATGTTCTGGCTGAGTGCTGGCTCCTCTTGCTGGTGAACGATGCTGGGGCAGCCAGCCAGCTGCTCTCCCCAGGAGGGACTCAGGCCCTGGATCTCAGTTTGGGAACGGCTGTCTTAAATAATTTTGTTCAAATATAGTGCCTTTTATGTTCTTTCCAATTCTCTGTGCCTCTCACAATTACCATTTCACATGGGAAGCATGTACCCTTTCTTGTTGTTCCTCTCCTTTTATTGAGATGGGTTGTCACTGGTTTACTCCCATTGTACTACACCCTCAAGCACATACATGTACACATGCATCCTATGGCAAAGTGAGGTAATAAGAAGCACATTTGACCTTAAGCTTCTCGAGTTTGCACAGCAAATATGGAATAAGACTGTGCTGCATATAAATGAGCGTAACTTGAATCTGCAGATAATGTTTGGATCGACTCTTAGATAGTAAAATGTATTTTACTTGTTTGGTGTGGTGTTTATTTTTTTACAAGCGTACTACAAAAGGCATTGGGTAGATGATCAGTATACCTGCTGAACAAAAGCACTTCTGACCAAGTGTATGTGGCTATTATGTCTTTCCTAAGTCATTTTCTAGCTAACTGATGGAGCTTTTGCATATTCTGTTTATCAGAGTTGATTTGAAAATTGCAGCACTACACCACAGGTTCTATACTCCAGCAAACAGATGGCAGAGAACCGTCAGTTGTAATCCATGAGTAAACAAAGTTTGGTATTGAGTTTTGAAGATGAGTTGTAATTGTGCCATAGGACTGCAAGAAAGCCACAAAATATTGTCAGTACAGTAAAGAGCACACTCTATTTAATCTGACATGATAACACTATTTCTTGCTGCGTTACTGAAACCTGCAACTTTGGTACCGTTGGAAAATTATAACGTCTGATCAGCAGTTAGGAAATTGGGAGTAAATTGGTTGCATGTGTTTATTTTTCCCTTTGTGAAATACGTAGGGCCACCAAATGACAAACAGACTTGGTGAAGTTGTTTACCGAGGAAAAGCAACGCCCAAAGCTCAGGGCCATGCAGCTCTTTACAAGACAGAAAGAGAATACTACTGTTTTGGAAAGAGACTGAGTATTTCCCGCTAGAATAGAAAGGATTGTTGTCTTTTCTAAACATAGACAAACGGTGAAGAGATCACACATTATTTGTTTTTCCACGGGATGGTTTATTTGGATGTGTTTGGGGAGGATCTCCTCACTATATCTGAAGGAGTTGGAGAGGAGCAGCACAGACCTCAACACTTAGAGGTCAGGAAGGTGAAAACACACTGACAACTTTGCCAGGAGGCTCAAACATTTTTGTGGTTTCATCTGTTTACCTTAGCAATGATAGAAGATTTAGACAATTACCGAACATCCTCAAACAGTGTGTTGTTCAGAAATAGTGCATCCCCTTTTTGGTATTGGCACTGGGAGCTCCATATTCTGAGTGGCTTTCATTCAAGTGTTGTTATAATCAGGTATGATATAATTAGGAGTTAAAGAATGGTGCCTGAAGTGATCCAGTTAGAAGAGATTAGCTGGAGGTTGTAGAGAGAAAAGGGAAAATGTTATATTTTCATTAGAGCTCAGTCCAGGGCTGCACAACTTCAGTGGCTGCTGATTCATTGCAGCTTAGAAGCGCACACATTTTTGAAGATCTGCCGTAGATTTTCAAGGATATTGGGTAAACAACTTGCTCCTTTTGGGCTGCATGCTGGCATTGGAGCACTACAGCACAAATCCTTAACTCTCACATACTCAGTGGATATTTAATTATTTTTGCGCTTCAAAGGCAACCACACTTTCCAGTCTCTCAGTCTGGCAGCGTGAAGCAAAGATGTTCATAATGCTTCTTTTCTCATTGCCAACTGTTTCACTTTACGGCACTTTTTAATTCTGTAACACCTTCCTTTTGTTCCCTTTCTATTTATTTTTTATGTCTTCTCTTCGCTTTCATCCTTCTCTTTATCACTTCCTGAGAGTGTGGGGCTTTTTTCCTCTGAGTTCTCTGTTTTCTAGGTTTCTCTTGCCAGTGCAGCACGGGGTAGTTACTCTGTTGTTTCTAGAAGAGTCAGTACTTCTAATTGTCTCAGTCTTCTCTTCTTCATCTACAGGAGGCAAACAGAAGAGGGAAACAAATTAAAAAGTGAAGCATCTCTGCGGAGAGGGAAACATGCGGCTCACAATAGGCAATATACCTGTGTTATAATGAGCTGTGGCTAGAATACAGGCCAAAAGCAGCACGGAGCATGAAGTGCACAAGGACAACTTGCATACACAGATTTCACAAAACAGCCGTCTAGAAATCTTGCTGGAACAAGTTTTCTCCTAGATTTTTCAGCATTTCCAAATTTCCCTCTGCTAGCAATAAGCCTTTCTCTGCTTCTGCCTCCAGTATTGACTGAGGCATGTATAAGGTACAAAAAATCCCCCATGCCTGCAGTGGCAGAGAGAGTAAAGGGCCCAAGAACAGGGGGAGATGCAGTGGAAGCAGCTCTCCTTGGGAACAAGTTTGCTCACTGCTTCATGTTGCTGCCCCCAAATATTGATGCAATATTCTGCAAATTGAATGTTCTGAGTCCAAGAGGGGATAGACTAGCTCCTGTGTACATGATTATAACATTACTATAACAACCCCTTGGAAAGCAAGGGAGAATATTGCCTAGTCTTGTGTGTGAGAAACTGAAATTGCACCAAGTTAGGGGAATTTCTTTCTGTAGCACCAGCAAGTGTGACTTAGTGGATTTGCCATCTGAAAGAACTGGTGCTGAGGACCTTGCCGTGTGTGGGGTCCTTGTTTGCCCCAAAGTGCTTTAGGTGCCCTCCTGGGATGTATTTTGTGGCTCACTGCTTGTGATCTGTGCACTGAGGCTGCTCCGCAACTGCTTCAAAGTGCTCTTCTGATGCACACTAACATGCTAATTAGCCATACCTCAAATATTCCTATTTTAAATTCACCTCTTTCTCAGAAGTCACAAAATTTAGTGTGTGTTAGAATGAACTAAATCATGGTCATAGGCTTCTAATATGGTAACTGTTGATCTGTTATTTTCTTTAATCAGCCATAGAAAAGAGGGAAGCAGTAACAAAATAATACTGTGATTGAAAACCCTGGGCTGAGTTTTCTGTTGTGTCTCTAAGGTAGCACGGGATGGTCCTGGTCTACTTGTTGAGCTGTAGTACAAGTTACAGCAGGAGTATCTACACTTACATTTTGCAATAAACTATTGCTGATGCTATGGATGCTGTACAATGTATCCGCGATGCATTATTCGATCGGCAGTTCCCACGCTGTTTTATCTCTGCTAATTTAGTCCCGGCGGTGAATTACCTCGCTTGTCCTAAACCTCCCAGCCGAGCGCGGGGGGGCTTGGCCGGTGACTTGGCCAGTGATTCATGGATGTGGGGAACCGGCCCGTTAAGCCCCGTCCCCGGGGCTCGGCGGGGGGTGACAGAGGGTCCCCTCGGGGGGCGGCGGGGGCCGGGGAGGCGGCAGCTCCGCGCCGGCCGCCCGCGGGGGGGCGGGAGTGGGCGGTGGCGGCCGCTCCTCCGCCGGGTGTGCGATCACTAGTGGGAGCTGGAGAGGGCGAGAAGAGGGGAAAGAAAACCCCAAACCAACCCGAACCCAAGTACAGAGGCTGCGAGCGGGCGGGAAAAGGGGGGGTGTGTGTGCAGGCGGCAGACGGGGGTGCAAACGCGGCGGGAGCGGCGGCCCCGGGACCGGGCAGCCGGTAAGGACGCTGGGGCCGGGTTTGGGAGCGGGGATGCGGGCACCTGCGCTGTCGGGTCTGCCCGGGGAGGAGTGGGATCCCCGGGTCTTGGTCGTCCCGACCGGCCTGCGAGCGCCCCGCACCGCGAACGAGCCCCCCGGGCAGCTTCGGGTGGCCCAGGCTTCGTGGCCGCCTTGGCGAGTAGAGCGCTCCGAAAACTCGCCGGAGCCTTCCAGCCCAGCCCTGGGGCTCGGCTGAGCCCGGCTGGGGTGCTCGGCTGGCTCCTATCTGTCCCACGGGTGGCAGCGAGCATTTGCCTTAGGCTGTTCCTAACTAAGAAGCTGCGGCGGAGTGTGTTACTGTCCCCAGCTAGAAGGAAAGTGTTGCACTTTTTCTTCTTGCTCACACGCTGCACGTTGATACGCTCTCGTTACTCGTGGCGGTTAATCTTCAGCTCTCCCAAAATGCGCCTTTAAACCAAAATGCTGATTTGTGGTGGTATGTCTTGTTTTGTAACTGAAGGTGATGGAGGGCAGGATGAATCTTGGGGCAGTGGTAATCATTTGCACAGTGGTCCAGGATTGTTAACTGATGAGCTTTGTCACTTGTGATGGGCTGAACTGAACTCTGATTTACCAGTCAGATCATAGCACTCGATTTTATTTTTTTTGGTGACACTGTTCAGAAACATAGTGTTTGGCTACTTGATTTAAGGACCTGATGAATGTAAATTACAGAAAGTGTCACTGTTGAGCAGGCTCATGTGGATAAAACCAGAGGTCTGTCTGGCGTCCTGGGTCTGAGAGTGAAAAAGTGGTGCCCGGACAGGGCGGGGTGAAAAAATAAGGCAGGCGTGTAAAGATAATTCTCCAGAAGTCTCTCTCAGCATGCAATCATTTGCAGCTTGGATGCTTCCTAAGGTAGAGCTGCTGTCTTTATAGCCTCAACTGATTTTTCCCTTCCATGAACTGCTATGATTGCCCCTTGACCCTGTGTAAACTTTTAGTGGCTGAAACGTGCTGTGGCAAGGAATTTCACTGTGTTAACTTTACACCCTGTCATAGCACATCCTTTTGTTTTGAACCTTCATTTGGTAGCATCTATGTCTTGCATAGAGATAGTGCAGAACTGGTCCCTATTCCTCGCTGTCCCGTTTATGCTTTTATAAACTTCTAGTGTTTCCTTTGTTGTCTACTTTTCAGGCTGAAATGCTCTCTTTTACTTTATTAAAGTTTACCTCAAAAGAAGGGACAATGACTACAGCCATCGTTATTTTCTAAGAAAGGATCATTCTGAATGACAGGAATGTTAAAGTTAGGATGTTAAAAGCTATAGTCGCTGGGAGTAACTCATGGAGGTAGCATACATTAATTTGACAGAGTGGCTACCATGTGGTTACCTACAGAGGACAAAATAATCTCTGACAAGTGGCGAGAAGTTTATCGCACCACTCACTCCTGCTTTCTTTTCCTGACATTTTTGCATGTGCAAGGAGTGGATTCCTTTCAGAGGTCTGTAAAAGCAAACAAAAAACCAAAGCAGCATTTTACTATTCGGGTGATATGATGAATTCATAATCTGCCTGTAAGTAGGTTCTCTGCTTGATGTGTTGAAATTGTGCAATGTTATGAAACAGTTTTGCAGTTATTTCAAAATAAGGAATTCACCACAGTAAATACAACCTAAGGGCCTTTGACTGTCTTCCCACAACCTACTACCCTGCTTGGCTTCAGCTGAGCTGCTCTTGATTGACACTTGTGCAATCAGGAAGAAAACAAACCTCAGGCCTTTGGGGCAGCCGTATCTGTTCCTATCTACATTTGTGTGTGTGTGCATCCCTGACCTAGCAGTTCTTCTTGCCGGTAAGGATACTCAATGCCTTAAATTGACACTTAAGCCCGTGCTTAATTTTAAGGATATGAGCAGGTCCATTTTAGTTGGTGCACTTGTGTAATTGAAGTGATGCATGTGCTGGGGTCTTTGCTGCAGTGAGGCCAGAGCACTCATGGCTTTGCAGAACCAAGCCCTCAGGTCTTGAAACTCTCTTGTAAGGAGCTTTGCTTGGTAATTATGTAAACTGACATATTCACAAAGGCTGTTCCCAGCGTCTCGTCTTTCTTGCCTGTTTCTGTCATTCTTGTCTCTGTATTGTTTCCTAGAAAACAAGAGCTTCAATACATAAGACATTATATCTGTTGCCAGGTGCAGGGGAACAATGAGAGGAAGTCTGATGCTCAGGTGGGAAATTATTTGTTACTACTCCCAAGAAATAAGATTAACTTTTTCTTTTATTTCTTTCAGATGAATGTTTATAAGTTGTTCTGTTTCTTAACTACTGCTTGCTTGTCATTGACTACAAAGCACTTACCTAGACTGTAAACCCTGTGGGGAAAGGACTGCTTTGATTTGTCTTATGAATGCAATGCCTGATCATTGTGTTGGGGGGAGAGAGAAGGGGTGTCTCTTGGTCCAGCCTAAATGCTACTGCTAACGACAGCCATTGCCCAGAGTTTACAGCTTTTCTGGATAACCCAGAAAAGTCTCTAAAAGCTTGCCACAGATATTTTCTACTGACCTTAGGGAAGTTGCAAGGATAGAAAAGCAGTTATATTGGTCGTTATTACTCTTGGTGAGGATTTGGTGATGACTTATGGATGTATCAGTATTTGACTTGTATATGCTAAAATGGTAGAACATTGTGCAGTAAATACTGCAAGGAAATACTGGAGGAAACTCATGAGAAGATGCTGCAGTTTGGTCTGAACTTTTTGTGTGCCAAGCTGGTTTCTGTATTACTGCATGTTTCAGTCTGGGCTTGCTTCTGATAACCACTTTCCTCTTGCTGTTTGTATCTGGTTGAGGTAGCAAAAATGCAACAGGAGTTACATGATAATGTTTTAAAAGTCTACAAATTGTAACATTCTGATGATATCTGTGGGTGGTATCATGCTTTACATCAACAACCTTGTTCCTTTGACTTCAGGAAAGGAGGAAAGATTTATCTATTACAGCTTCTGTAAGGGCTGGGCTTTTTTTTCAGTAGGGAAATAGTTTTGAGGTAACTAATATACTTTATAAAGTAGTGTTGATTACATTATACCAGGTTTTTCATGCATTACATTACTGAGTTTACCTTTCTTTGCTCCAAGTGTCAACACCTCATCAAGCTGTAAAGAAATTCCTAGGTGATCAATTATTCTTTACTATATCTCGTAGGCCTCCCAGCCTATGTCAAATTTGGTTATAATTGGCCAATAGGCTCAAAACTTATTAGAGAGGGTCTGGCAGGCGTGTTTATCCACAGATAAGCAAGTCTAAACATTTCCTTGGGAAATCAGGCTGACAGAGTTATTTTCAATTTGAGTCTGGATGTAAAGCGAGTCCTCACGTGATGGTGCAACAGTGTTTGTGTGGAAGTTGTGATTACAATTTTGAGCCCCATATAATTGGTACATGGAGTAACCTGTGGTGGACTGCAGATACAGGTCCACAGAGTTTCCGGAGAATGGGTTATATATAAGAAATATTTATAAAGCAGCCACTTAAAAGACAAGTTTTTAAAAGGTTAAGCTATTCAAGGCTTATTCCCTGAAGCTACAAACGTATTTGCTCATGCATAACTTCACTGAGGAACACTTGTGTGAATAAAATTACGCACTTGCAGGTTTGTAGAATCAAGACTGTAATTAGCTTTAGGTTAATTCTCCCCCTTCCTAAATTAAAAATACAAAGGTCAATTAAGGATCAAATGAGACTTTACTTTGTAGTAATAGTTCTTCTGAGAAATATTTCAATTTCAGTATAACCTGATGTTTTGTCCAGTTTGCTTTCCTTTGTTCTTACTAGTTTTGGCCAAGGAGAAATAGTTGTATTTAAAACAGACTATGAAGAAGTGAAATGTTGAAGAATGTATTTTAGGCACATATTTATTTTATAGAAAAAAGCCAAAAACACACATAAAAACATGGGTGAAATAATAGATTTATTTGCCTTGGATCGATAATGTGTGTTTGAGCGGGGTTTGGATAGTTTGTTTTTGTCTTTTAAGTACACAAATACAGCTTTATTTGTAAGCAGATAGTTAAATACAGTATTCCTCATGTGTCTGCCAATTTCTCTTTTCCCTAGAAGTAGTGACGATGAAATGACATACACAAGGGTGCATATAGAATACAGTGCATAGTGTGTAGGTATACTATACAATATAGATATACTGGCTAAATCAGACTTGCTTCAGAGCCTGTTGATTGTAGGCTCTTTTATGTACGTGAGAAGATTTGGACACAGCAAACAAATTCTTGCTTCTGTGCCAGATGTGTTGCAAAGTCAGGACAGTGTAATGAAGATAAGGTTAATTAGCTGTTTGCTTTTGCTACTGAAGTTGGATGAACAGTTTGCTGGGTTTTTTTTCCTAACAGGGAATTTCTCTTCAGGCATAACTCTCCGGTACAGTTTCTTAAAATGAATATAGCGAGACTTTTATAGCCTGCAGAAATACAATTAAGCGTATGCAAGCATCATAGACCTCTTTTATTCATAGGCAAGTCTTGTAGGGTCTTGTCCTACTCAAGAATTGGAGCGGAAAAACCTCTTTAGCTGAGCAGGGTCCTGGGACTTCAAGGAGATGCCACAGGATCGGACCCTAAACCCTCAACATCTTGGTTTCTGTCCAGTGGGGGGCAGACACAACTACCCCTCGTAATATGTTTTGAGCCCCTGGGTTGAGAACGAGTCCAAGCTTCTGTCAATGGACAGAATGAGACTTTAGTTACTCACAGGCTGCTTTGCGCTTTTGTCTTTAAAAATATTAGAAGTTTATTGTCTTTATTCGCAAGTGTTCCTAGGCAGGCATTCAGCACCTTGCAACTATTATGAACGTGAAACTTTGAATCTGAGCTGTGTTTAGGGTTTAAAATCCTTGTATAATTACTGTTTGGGTGATGGTAAGAAATACTTTGACTTAAGATTGCCGGTGTGATTTCTGTGTTCAAACCACAGTCCTCTAGCTCAGTGCTTTTCATGGGACACCCACCACTGGCACGTTCAGTGAGCTTCTTATGACGGTTAACATGCTTCCCACAGAAATTAATCTCCTTTTTCAGATTTGCCTTGGCACACATATAATAGCTTTACTATAGCTAAGGAGCAAACCAGTTTTCCTCTATAATTTTGTCATTAATTGGAAATGGATGGTAAATTTTGGGGGTTTATATAGAGGTTAACTATATTTACATAGGGCACGTAAATTATGCTTGCCAGCGGTACATGAGCAGCAATGGTATCACATAGATGCATGTTTGTGTTTTATGGAAAGAACAGGTTTGTTTTTACTGACAGTCATTGTAGCATATTTGCACATCTGAAGAGGAGGGTGATTACAGTTTAAACTTGAAGCTAATTATTTTTTCTCTGATAACTGCATATCACAACAGTTTAGGCTTCTCTGTTTCCCACGTGCTTCGTCCACAAGCAAATCAGAATCACAAAAACCCCCCCACCAAAGTAATTGTTTACAGTGGGGACCACGCAGCATTGTTGGGCTGGTCAGTTTAATAGGGACGCTGCTGATTGAGGGCCTGCAGAAATCATTAGTTTACTCCAATTAAAAAGGAAAGAAAATAAAGATAACCTTTATAACTTTTAAACTCAGAAAACCATTGTCAGGGAGTAACCAGGCTTCTCTGTAATTCAATTATGGCGTCCTTGAGGACTGCTTCATTTTAGCTGAAATTTGCTTTCCTGACAAGAACTGATATGTGATCTGAGCAACACACATGCTGTGTTTTGAACTTGTGGAATTTTCTCATGACTTACTGTTTTTAAGGTTTTGTGGAAGTTAGAGGAGTTTTTAATCCTCTCGGTTGTAAACACTACTCTTATTTTTTGAGGCTTGAATCCTGAGTTGTTTGTGTGGGGGTGCTTCATACCATTGGACTGATTTAGGGCTTAATTTTTGCATAAATGTTTTGCTAGCTTTCTGCAAAAGAGTAGATTTCATACTTTGGGCAGAACTAAGTTTTTCAGATTCATCTTGCCAGTTTAGGCAATATGACTTGGAACACTGTTAAGAAATAAGAGCCTGTCAAAAGGGTTTTATCTATTTCTGTACTGCCCTTCTGCTCTCAAATGCTGCATGTATATTTGAAATTATTAATCTCAATGTCATTTTAGTAGCATGTCAGCTGTTTCTATAAACCATTCTTGGCATTTCTTTTGTCTTCCTGCAAATTTAATATAAAACCAAAATTGTGTGATACTACTTGTGTAAATTGATATGTTTTTTACAGGTTTAATCATTGATGCTGAATTTTTTTTAGAAGTTGGTGGGGCCTTTGTATACAGTTGGGAGTTGTCTTATGTATGGAAATGCCTTTTGTAATGTTTATTATATTAGTCCTACTGAAATACAGGATTGGACTCAATTTGAAAAGTAATCTGTAAATAGTCTGATTGACCAAAAGCAGTACTATTAAAGATAAATTAACTATTTGAAGCCTGAGCTAAGCTTTTAAAAGTGCTTTGCCACAAAATTAAGGGCCTAAATGGGAAGTTGCTTTGGGAATTGCTGGAGCATTTGAGGAGCTGTTTTCCTTGAGCTCTTGTTGTCTTTCCTGCAGTACAGCAGGTGGTGGGAATGTGCCTGGTCCGCATCAGTGCGAAGGAACCTTGTTTTGTCTCTTCCCCAGCTGTGATGAGATGGAACCTCCATCACTGCCCTCAAGAAAAGCGGAGCAATCCACCCTCCCTTGAAGCCTGGCTTGGCTAGCACAGAAATGAACAGTTGAAGATGCTATCTTTCTCAGAAATTAACTCTAGAATAAGCAATACTCTCAAACGGTACTTGACAGATGTCAAAGGCTAGAGGTGTTTGTTTGTTTTTAAATTGAAAATAGTGGAAGGGTACCCATGAGGTAGAGTAAAGAAGATCCAAACGAAGTGATACCAACAGGGTTCTGCAATGTTTCTGCATTTGGTTTTAGCTTTGTGAATAGGCTGAGTGACAGGAATGGTATAACATCCAGAACTTAACATGCTACCAATGGGTACACTGGTGCAAGGTGCTCAGGTGCCCACTGGAGTGAACAAATAGCTTCAGTACACTGAAACAAACCCTGCAAGCTGTCTGAAGGTAAAAGAAGAATGCTGTTGCTCAACCCTACCCTGGGGAGAGAAAGCACAGGGAAGTTTGCAGAGGAAGGTCAGGACTTTTACCGCCTCTGCATCTCACATTGACTGAGGACTGAAGGGACAGGTTACTTCAAGCAGCAGCTGTCTATGTGTTCCTTTAATGGTTAGGGATCATAGTGAACATTGAAAAAGGATTATAATAAAATCCTTCAAGGATACACACAGCAATTCCCAGTTTCATTCCAGGCTCTGGTGTTGACCCTTTTAGTTAGTCTGTGCTTTAAAGTGTAGGTGTTGCAACTATAATGTGGGCAACATGTGTTAAATAGCACGGATTTATTTTATCTGTGTGGGTTATATTACCTCTTAAACCAGTATAGACTGAATTAGTAGCATCATGCTTAAACTGGCATATTGGTCCAGTTGCGGGGGGGAAATGGAATCTGTGCTCTAAATGGCATTACTGTCCCAAGGAGCAGTTGCAAACCCAGCTTGTCCTTTCTGGGTGACCACTTGGCTGATCATCACCGGTTTGGTGGTTTGTCGGCTTGATTACAAAGCATGCATATGCATATCTGGTGCTTGTTAAATTTCGTGAGCAAGCTCAGCACCTTTAAAAAGAAAATAATCACCTTTCTTATTCAGCTTGTGTACTGCAAGTTTTAATTCAGATTTGTAAGGCCTTTGAACTATCCCAGGTGATGATCTGTTGTTTCAGAGAAAACGTATGCTAAATTACAGGTGATTTTTCTCTTTCTAACAGATGTTGTTCCAGTTACCTGTTCTCTCTAGATGTAAGAATGGACTAAGCAGTGATTTTTCTTTCTGTGGGGACTGGAAATTATCACAGAACAGCTGCTAGAAACTTTAAACTACATCTTAAACCACTTGATGTTTGTAAGCCTTTTCATCAAATAGAGAGATGGTGGGGAACGAATACTAAATTAATGTGAAGAGCTGTGAGAAACTTTCTGCACAGAACAACCTTTTCTGAATCTTGCTGTCCCTTAAGTATTTTCCCCTAAAGTATTTAAGGTGAGTTGTAAGAGCAGAGGCCATGTTCTTGAAAAGACTTGTATCCAAGAGAAGGTAATTAGGGTATGGCATGGACAGATCTACGTGCTACTCTTTGCTGAATGAGGATGGAAACCGTGCGATGGTGGCAGAAATGTGCGGTTTGGGGGTTGGGGAAACATCCCTGGGCTGCAGCACAACGGATGCATGTGTGAAGTCATTAATCTTTTTTAATTTTAATTTAATTTAATTTTAATTTTTTGATTTTCCTTCAGCCCACACACAGCTCTTGGCTACGGGCATGGCATTTTCACGCAGGTGGCTCATTGCATGGGAAGGCAAGGACGATGTCACAAACTTTCCACGTGCACTGGTGTAGTCGACCCTTTCACACATATTCTTAAATTCTACAAGCAGGTTTCAAAGGAACTGAGTACGTGACTGTAAACTTGGGATGTCTTTGCCCCTCCTTTCATTTTCTGTCTTGTCTTCAGACATGGATAAAATATGGCTTTGGCTACAGAAACAGAAGAGCTGCCAAATGTTTGTTGAACTGCAGAACAAGGATCAGTTTATGCTCTTAAGAACCCTTTACATTTTGTTCATCTATGCAGTTAAAACTAGTGCTAACATCCTCTAAAAGGCTGTTTCTTCCCTAGTTATCTGACTCCTGTAATCAGGAAAATACACCAGGGCTGACAGGTTAATGTGAAATGTTTTTATTGTTATTAATGTGTGTAATCTGGGAAATGAAAGCCTAGTTTTGTTTTGCTAAGAGCAGTTGTGTACTACAATATTGGCTGTTGCATGCATTTTTAAAACAGAGGTGTCCCCATTTAAATACAACAATTTCTTTGTAATGTTTCTTCCATAAATCTCTTAAAGGGAAAATGTATTTTAAAAACTGTTTTTTTGAAATGTTTAAATATCTGGTTTAAATATTTTACTGTGGTTTCTTACATTAGCACTGCAAGAGTCAAATTATATTATCTAATTTGAAAGAAATAATAAAACCCAAATATGTCTTGCAAAATACCTTTAAAAATTATTTTATATGAGTAGAATCAGAATATCCTGTAAAAGGTGTTGAAAATGATAAATATTTAATTCACTTGTGAAAAGTAAAATAAAGGGGCTATTTAATGAGTGAAATACTGAATTGATAGAGGCTGTTCTGCTATTTGTATAACAAATGGAAAAGTTATTTCCATGTAAGTCACTTTACCTCCCCTTCTTGCTGTACTGTTTCAGTTCTCTTCCAGCTGTTGACCTCTCCAGCCCACCCCCCATTCCCTCTCTCTCTGCATTATTCCTCCATTAACAAAAGCAGCCAACTGCTGTTCTTGTTGTCAAATAAGCCACAGTCACAATTTTCAGCTGCTTTTATTGTTCAGAGGATATTCCTTTGTGTAGTATGAAAACTTTTGAGTATTAGCTTAGCAGCAACAATCATGGCATTTAATGATAATACTCTCCAATCAGATGACAAGTGTTTGTTTGTAGCAGCTGTTTTACATGTTCATTAATCAAGGAAGGTTCTTGAGGCAGTAAACAAATTTAATTATTTCTTAAATATACCATATACATCTAATACAATCCTGTTCATCACTGAACACATGACAGATATACTGTCATGGGCAGAGGTATCAGTGCTCAGGAGATGCCTGAAAGGGTCCCCAAAGGAATCTCAGTTCAAATCACTAGCTGACGTTCATTGCAGTCTGTGCATCCTCTCTTGATGTATTTATGATGCTCCTCATGAAGTTGAAGGATCCAGTCTGAACTGAGAATTCATAGTCAGAGGGTGTGAGTGGCAAGTCAGTAAATGCATCATTTGGACATAGTAGACTTGCAATGACCATATGCAGCTCATCTGGTCTTCAGATAAGTCTAGGGAATCATGCTGCACGTGGAATTCAAGCATAGCATCTCTGTCTTTCCACACCTGTCAGTTAATGTAGAAAATCCAAAATGGGATTATATTACTGTAACCACCAGAAGGTAACTGATGTACAGTTCCAGTAGGTTCTTCTCTCATGGCAATAAAACAAGGGCCACCACTGAACTTTACTTGGTAGATGTCATCAGGAGACTGCTAATACATAAAGTGTCTCTTTGAAATAGTATACACGCATCAGATTTCACAAAAAACTTCAATCAGAATTGCCATGACCCTATACGTAAAAGCAATAGTAGTGAACAAACAAAACTGATACTTCTCAGCCAATTTCATGTCTGTCACCAGCTTGAGAAAGGTTTATATTTGTAATTCAGTTGAAACTATCTGCAGGAAGTAAAGCTCTTACTGTGTTACGATGGACTGCTGACTAAAGCCTCGTGAACAGGCCGATAAACACAGAGCAGAAGATGTGATTGCGGAACTCATGATGCAGTTCTGCATTCGGGATGAAAGAATATTGGTTTTCTTTCCTCTATGCTGAATTACGTGGTAGTTCTGTCTTTGGGATGTTCTCTCCTGTTACATTAATTTATACGGGCTGTATGTTTCAAGACTTACCAGACGGAAGAACAGAAGAGGTGGTAGATGACAAAGATGAGGATTGTAAACCTTATGTTTTTAGGAAAGCAGGCTATGATGTGGAGCGTATGTACATAGTTTGCTTAAAAAAATGTCTAGAGAGCAATTTACCAAACGGCTTTTAACCTCACCTATCAGAGGTTTCTGTGTAAATGTGGGAATGTGCCTCATCAGAATTTCATTCTGACTTTTGGGGTCCTTGCAGCTGATCTTGTGGGGAGCTGCCCTCTTACTCTCGCTCAGAGAAGGGGGATCTGAGGGTGGGGGGCACTGGGGGAGGAGACTGACAAATTGTGGCTTTTCACACTGAAAATTGAACAGAGTTAGCAGTTTAGTTGATATTCTGCTAAACTTTGTTATTCAGATATAAGGTCTAGTCCTTAAATCTGACCCTGCAGCAATCTGTTAGAAGGTTGCCCTTCTCTTCAGCAGCAGGACAAAAGGGTATTTGACATGAGGGAGTTGCAGACATTATGCTTATGAGTTACATGGAAAGAATGGCAGTAGATGATACGAAAGGTCTGAAATGAAAGCAACAGATGATTTTGTTCAGTTCAAAATGACCCTGCCAAAAGAGGCAAATGACATCACAGACTGGAAGGTCATTGTTTCTTAGCAGACTTATAAAATACATTTTAATCCAAAAAATACACTGAGAAACTCAAATGATGATGAATATACTCACTTTAAACTCATGGGAAACCAGCATCCTTAGCTACTCACAAATCTTCAAAACCGCTGATGGGAAAGAGGTCTAACTTCATCTTAATGGATATAATCAAATTCCTCACTCTGCTACTGTCAGGTATACGCATATGGTGTATTTTCCAGTGTTCTATTCCACTTGACCGAAAAGCCTGAAAATGCAGAAATTACACAAGCTCACTGAAGTTATTTTAGAGACCTTGAGAGGGTGCAGTGTAATTTGCCTTGTTTACTTTTCCTTAATCAGCTTTTCCTAGTTACAGTTCTATTATCAGCTGTGGAAATGAATCACCATAGAAGCAGCAATGTGAGGTTTTTTTTGTTTGTTTGCGTTTTCTTTGTTTATTTTGTTTTATTAGGATGTGCAAATTACTGTAGCTCTGAGTAAAGTACTCTGTAGCTCCCCATTTTAAAACACACCAAAACTTAAAGTCTGGATAATTCTAGAGACTGTTCATGTTTTATGACCCAGAAATTCTTGGAGTGCATCGTCTTGTCTTCTAACACTTTCCTGCAGGTGCAGAGGAGCCTTCATTTTATTATTCCACAGATGACTCCTTTTGTTTTGGGAAAATTAACTCTCTCCTGGTTTATCCTGCTGTGTCCTATGTCCACTTCTGATACAGTGGAGACATCTTAACTCCCTCACTCCTAGTACTGGGTTAAGGGAAACTCTCCATCCTCTGTCTTTGCCTACCCTCACCGAGAATTCAGGGAGCAATTGTGGGGAAAAAGCTTGTGTTTTTAAGAACATTGATCACCTTCAGGCCCTTTTTCTGTTCCCAATAGCACTTACTGGGTTTGCATGCCCCAAATGTTTTTGTGAGGTGCTTTTTATTGCTTTGATTTCTTAATATCATCCTATATTCAATCTGGAATGTAGCCACCTATTAATCTCCCCTTATAAGTCCACTTCTTCAGCCCTTAGGCAGCTTTTTTTTCTTACTCTCTGGAGTGTTTTTGTAGCATCAGGTGCCAGGCTGGTGCTTCTCAGTTGTTGTCAGATTTTCTGATTCTGCTCCAGTATTTAATGGTGTCAGATATGTACACACAGAGTTCATCTAGGAGGACATTTACTGCTTGGCTTTATTGAAGGCTACTGACTTTTCTTTCCTCAGCTGCAAACTCTAGCAGTTTGTGGATTGCAATTAGTAAAAGCACAATTTCCACTCATCAGTTTTCAAATAATTTTCATTTTCACTGGTTAAACTGGAGTCTTGTAGTTTGTTAGCTGTGAAAATGATGTTTACTTTGGACCTTAATCCTATTAATTTTCATGCATGACTTTAAGTACGATATTGACTGAACTCCTGTTCTTTCTTCCTTTGGAGATGGTTCAGGATGAGTGTTTAAAAACAGTCTGAAGAGCAAGGAAATAAGTTAGATGTGTAAACCAGAGCAATTCCATTAACAATTTTTCTTTGTTTGTTTTTCATTTTGATAAATTGTTTTTCTGCTGCATTCATCCAACACATACCTTGAGTACAGTAACCTATTCAAATACCTATTTTTATTGCAGTGTGTTCATATACCTACCCACTATGTATTTCCATGTTGCAGGTGCAACTGGTTGCTTTAAGTGAATGCAGCTGCATGTGTGCAAGAGCTCATCTGCTGCCTTAATAATTCCCTTTTTCTCCAGTTCTCTTGCCTCTGATTTTTTCACAGCTTCAAAAAATGATGGATCATCTAATGGACTGGCTGTTATAAGAGGTTTGTTGTGGATGTGAAAGTGTGTCTGATACAACTTGAGCATATCCAGAGCAAATCATATTTCAAACACTGGCTTTGCTCTCTTTTAGTGGACTCCAACTGTTCTGCTGGACACTGTTTTTTATCATTGTGCTAGACTACAGAGTGCAAGTGTTGAGACTACAGATGCTTTTATCTAGTATAACTTTTCAAAGAGTTTCACTGTTGGCATTTTACATTGCTCAACTTACTATCTTTTTTTTTGCTCTTTATATAATATAATATATTTGGAAATCACTAGCTAGAAAATCATACTTAGCAGCTGGTTAGACTCTACATTTCTTTCAAAATCTTGTGCAAAACTTCAAAGTTTGCATGGACTTACAGGAAAAATGACGCTTGAGTATCAAAAGGAGAAATGAGCAGAGTCCTTGATAAATGTTGGTGCTGGTTTGAGTGCTTCCATGTTGCCCTGAATGCAGCTCACTTATTTCTTTAGAACATGAACTGATATTTATGTTACCTTTCTCTGTGATCCTTTCTAAAATATTTTTGTCTGTTAAAATCAGCTGTGGAAAAGTTTAAAATTAGGTTTTAAATATGCATGAGGTGGAGGTGTATCTTGATTTTTTTGATATTTTTCAGAGTTCATTTATGAACTGCCTTTAATCTCCTTGAAGGAAACTAAGCTGTTTATATTATGTCATTGGGCTCTCATTAGTTGCCTGCTTGTTTTTTAATAGGATCATAATTTCGTTTGGCAAGCCAAAACCTTGTCTTACCACCCCTTTACCTCAGTCTCTGTTTGCAAAGTCCAAGAAAGTCTTTGTCTGAATGTTATGTTTCAAAGCAAAACAAGAAACCCCTAGACAAAATAATTCAACTCCCACTCACTAGGCTGGTAGGAAAGGCTTAGCACTGTGTGTGTGATATTCCTGGGGAGTCCTTGGCTTGCTCAGTGTCGTAACCCCCCCAAACACCAACACCAGGTGAATGCAGCCACAAGCTGCTCCAACCTCCAGGGTGGCTGGAGAACACTAATGAAGAATATTTGGATAAAATCAAAACAAAGTCTTCTTGATTAAGGGCTACAGAAGAGAGAAACTCTAAAAATCATTATTATGATTTATGAGCTACTAGTTAACATGGTACACCCATGAGTTTGGGAATTAGTGCTCTTCTGAAGTTTAAAGAAATAAAGTGAGCTTGTAATTCACTTGAAGGCGGGTTACTGACTAGAATAGCTCCTAGATTAAGGAGTTTAGACTCTCACACCTTAACTGCCAGTGAACTCCTTGTTTATTATCTTTCTTACTCGCTAGATTTTCTAATGGCCTGTTCTGACTGTGTCTGGGTCTGCCCCCCTTTTGTCCCCCTTTTGCCCTCCTTTTGCCCCCTCTTTTTCCCTTGCTGTGTCATTGTACTGGGGTTCATCTCACTTAACTGCAATTCTCTAGCATTTCTCTGTAGTCAATGCTGGGAAATGGACGCTCCTGAAGACAGGTCAGTTTTCCCTGTCCTAACATTAAGGCATTTTAAGACAGAGCAGTGAATAATTGTAAATCCAGGGTCCTTTTTCTTGAGGTAGCAAAACATAATTTTTAAATGAAATACTTGTTCAATCTTTGTAAGACTGCCACTCCTTTTTAATTTATTTTTTTATTATTATTCAGGAATAGGTTGAGATACAGAGGTTACGTGGTGCCTTCTACTCGGGCTTAAGGCCTCCAACATCAAAATAAGCTTTTGAGATTAATTCCTTCCTCTCTTAAGGAATCCTAATGAGAAGCTGACTAGAATTCGAATCTCCTAGAGGAGCTCCCTGTGCTTCTGTTTCAATCTTTCCTGGCCATGGGCCAGCAAGACTTCCGGGGTCACTTTCCAGTTCTCTTGCATTTTCATCTATTATACAGTTCCTTTTGTACAAGTAACGAGTTGCTTCTTCTACAGGCTGAATGTCTGCTCTCCGGTTCTCATGTGTGGACGGTGTTTCTGATGCTGAGCTGTGGAGCCATGAGTACTGATGACCTTTGCTTTCATTTCCAACTTGAACATCATCACAGCTGTTTCATACATGATGCTTGATGTTGCCTTTAGCATTTATGCTGCGTTTTCCTCTTGGCAATTTGGGCATTCCTGCCCCTCACTTGATAAGCCATCAAATGCCCTCTTAGCCTTTGTTTTGCTAAGGTGTGTTAGCCAGGGTGGGCAAAACTAATGGCACTCTTCACATGTGTTTTTGTTATTTGCTTCTTGGCAGGTGTAGCTGCATCAAGGCACTGAAATGGGAAGGTTTGTAGCGACATTTTGGTGTGGAAAAGCCCCGTTGGGCAGCTTGGTCCTATGCAGCTGCTCGCCCACTGCCACCCAGCAGAATTGGGGGGAGAAGGAAGGGAAAAAGCGAGAAAACTTGGGTTGAGGTAAAGACAGTTTAGCCGGTAAAGCAAAAGCTGCACAGGCAAGCAAAGCAAAGCAAGGAATTCTGTTACTATTTCCCATTGGCAGGCAGATGTTCAGCCATCTCCAGGAAAGCAGGGCTCCATCACACCTAACAGATATTTGGGAAGACAAACACCATAACTGTGAGTGTTCCCCACTTCCTTCTTCTACCTTCAGCTTTTGTTGCTGAGCATGATGACATATGGCCAGGGACATCGCTTGGGTCAGCTGTCCTGGCTGTGTCCCCTCCCTATCCCTTGTGCATCCCCAGCCAGCTCGCTGTGAGGATCAGAAAAGAGCTGTGAGAGCTGCTCAGCAATAGCTAAAACATCTCTGTGTTATCAGCAGTGTTTTCATCGTACATTCAAAACACAGCCTGTACTAGTTATGACGAAGGAATTAACTCTGTCTCAGCCAAAACCAGTAATTTTCGTATCAGTAGGGCAGGGAATGTGAGCTGGGCAGCTGACGGGCTAGCAGGGACAAGGACAAGGAAATGCAAAATGAAGGTCTGATCTATTTTCAGTGGCCTCGGTCCAGAGCCAAATCAGAAGATTTCTGGTGTGCTGTTTGTGCTTTTTTGCCTTTCCTCCCCCACCATCCTCAAGGTTTATTGGTCTGCCTGCATATGTGTCCACGTTATTGAAATTCCAGTGGTCGCAGCACAGGAATAGTGTTACGTGGTGCGGCAGTGACCCCTGACCATGGGGGGGTGGCTGTAGTGTGGATTCCTAGCAGAACGTGCCTTTTTTTTACAGTACCTGCACTTCCTCCCCTGGTCTGTCTGATTCAGTATTCTACTCCCATCATATTCGGGACCTTGTCTTGGGGTTGGGGATGTCTTTCCCTGTGCGGAGATAAGGGGAGCTCCTAGGCTAGATGTTACTGAGAATAAATCACTGGTGGTGACTCTAAATAATGTAAAAATTCTCCTGTTAATTTATTGGAAGTTGCTTACAGCTAGACAATACGTTTGTTTTCTCATGAATTCCAGACTTCCAGATACCTGACTTGTCACAATATACATTTACTTCCCATTGCAACTCTCAACCATAGGGTCTAGCTTGCAAAGTGCATGCGCCAAGGTTCTCCACTGTGCCCAACTTCTGTGCATAACTAAAGTGACTGTAGGTAAAAAATAGACTAATTACAATGGAACTACATGATACCATGGTGTCGAATCATTTTTTATAAACTCTGACTCCTTCCTGGTACTCCTACCAAAAAGAAGTGTTTAGATGTTGCAGACTACTGTTATAACGTTGAACCTTTTGGGCAATTATTGTGGGGGATTCTCTTATGCTCTTCTTTGCCAAAATTTTCCTCCTGTGTTGCTGAAGCAGAGGGGATGCTCCTATGGGCTTATTCCACTTGGAGAGTAGGTGGAAGAGACACATGAGGAGAAGGGGGGCATGGACTGGTGAAGAAAAGTTGATGGGATTAGTATTGTAGGTTCAATAGTAGCATGGTGCTTTCAACTAGTAATTCTGGTACTCTACACATTCAGTCAGGAAAACTGAGATGCCCATTAAAGAGAAGAGGTAGCTGGAAAGGGCAGAAAAGATGGCTTTAGTGGGAGGTTGAAATGTACTTTTTTCTTTTCCTCTCCCACAATTTAAGTGTGTGCTTTCCCCAGCCCACATCTCATTAAATTGTTTTTCACTATCCTTTTATCACATTAATTAAGATTCTGATATTTCCATTGTGAAGCATTGTCCACCCTGCTTTCCTGGTGAAGTGTAGCACAAATGAATGCCAATAACAGTGTCTGAATCCAGCTTTGATTCACCATACCTGCTGTTACCTGAGTAACTGCATTACTCATAACTTACATGATGCTTTCCTGAAAGCAGTATACTTGAAAGCAACGCATATAATATAATGTGTCATTATTCCCGAGCTCTGAAAAGTATGTCCTCTTATAATCCTCCTTAGTAGTACAGTTTATGCGATGTGGAAACTATTTTCTAACACGTGTGCCTAAGCAGTGAGCCCTTTGTTAGATCCAATTAGAATTTCTCCCTTGACAGAGTGTGAGGCTCTAAAGCGGTGTTATGCTTGGCTGCAGACAAAATTAATCCAGTCAGTTGGGACTCTCAACATCAACTTTCTGCGATCTCAAGGTATAGAACCACTGATATGTGTGTTTACACTCAGCAAATCCGGCGTTCAGGGCATATGGCAATAGCCAAGCCACTTGTCTGGCGTAGTGTGCGACGTGTCAGCACGTTTCAAAATTATTATGTGCATATGAGCTACTGTACAATAACACTCTGCCCCACAAAGTAGTGTAGCTCCTCTCCTGGTGATGAAGAGGGTTTCCTGTTTGTCTTTCTTTTTATGCTTTGAGAGTATGATGACCATGCTCTATCCTACATTAATGAAGAAACTTAATAGAACTTAAGAAAACCAATATGCATTTCTGAGGTTGTTTGTTTGTTTGGTTTTTTCACTGTAAATTGTTAAATAAAAAACTCCAAATCTAAACATTTTGTTGATTGCCAACTTTTTTGTTCATTTTGGTAACTGTTTATTATGGAGCTTAGTGTTAGAAAGGATTAATTGAGAAACTTAGCTTTAGGCTGTGTGTTAAGCACATTGATATCAGATGAAGCAAAATACTTTCAGATATCACCAATTATTTGTTCTCTCCATGTAGTTCCTATACTAAAATCTGGGAATGGAGTGTGAGTTGCTGTTGATGCTTTGCTACAGCTTTGTATTTATCTTGCAGGCTGGCTTGTGCTGTTATGGCATAAAAGAGCCATGAGCAAGGTAGAAATGACCCTCTGAAGAGCAGTTCAGTGGAAAACTTTGCAGAGGTGGTGGGTCGTTGCTCAATGCTGGGTCATGGAACTTGAGAGATACACTGAATAAAAGGTTAGGAGTGTGTGCTGTGTCTCAGTCATGTTCAGCTGCCAAAGGGTTTTCAAACTCGAGGTGTCAAGAGCTACCTGAGGCTTTCAGCAGGTGTCATCTGTGCATCAGAAGGGCTTGGCTGGGATGCAGGGCTCCTGGCACATTGGCGCTTTCTAGTTCAGACCAGTATGGAATTTGTTTACCACTGACCAGTCCCCACATGAAAGCCAAAGTTTTTCAAAGATGCCCTTAGAAACAGCAAAAAGCAGACTCTCCTTGTTTTCCACCATAAAGGATCCTTCTGTAGTTAGTTACAGGGAGAAGCCAGAAATCTCGGTTTGATTTTACATTTTCTTCTCTCCTGAACATGCGTGAGTAGTAGAAACATTTCTTTTTCTGGCTTCATAGTCCTGTTCTTACCCTGCCTACCATGCTCCAAACACCCTTAGTGTTTCCTTAACATGACTCCATGGTGGTTAACTGTTCCTCCTTGGCTGATGATGATGGGTTGTATGTCTTCCAGTTGAAAAGTACTCAGTCTCAAACTCCTTTTGTTCAGAAATCAGTGTGTATGTGGAAAAGCTGAACCAGTTCTGGGTGCCTGGTAAGTATCATCAGCTTGTTCCTATTTGCTTCCAGTAGCACCCAGAAGGAGCCAAATGCTGTACACTGTCTATGTGGACCATAACCCCCCTACCTTGAAGTCTAAAAGAGCCCCAAATACAGCATAATTGTGATGTAAAGTTTAGTCAAATGCATGTGGACAGACACACACTTCAATTGGTTGTATAGCTATGATGGAGTTGTTTTCTTGACGCGTTTCTTCAGGTATGAACAGTTGTCTCAGGTTTCCATTTTTTGAAGTTATGGATGGTAGTACCTTAAAAATGGACATTGCAGTTAGATGTAAGGTACAATTTGTTGTAATTATTAACTTTCTTCTAAGTGAGAATTTGAGAGCTAGCAAACCTTAAGTTAGCTGTGCAGTATAGAGCAAAGCATCTTAATTGTCTTCTGGATGCGTTTTGCAATGAGCCGGTGGAATTCAGCTGAAGGACAAGTTTTAGATTGCCCTAAAAAAGTCATCAGTACATGACTAAGAGATTTGTTAAGATAGTAATTTATGTTCCTCAATGTACCTGGTAAATGCATGTTGGAAGTGTGTAACTGATCAAGCAGATACTAATTTATGTCTCATCAGTTGTGCCTTTTTGTAGATAAATTTTGATATCTTCTTGCTCAAGAAGAATTCATTTTCACAGTGTTGCTGAAAATATGCCCCTTTGTATTTCATGAGGAAGCCTTCATGGTAACATTTTTCTTCAGGGTAATAGAAGATGGTTTATTTTACTGTCAGCTAAACCACAAATTTTTATATACCTTAAAGTATACAAAATCTTGCGCTCCATTATTTGAGTGTATGTAAGTTAAACAAAACACTTTATGTGAGACTCAAGTATTAATTTTTGTGAAGCTGAGTTCCAGTATTATGCCAAAGTTAGTGGAAAAGATACCAAGGCTGACAGACAGATGATTTTTAGCTGTCTATTCCTAACTAGAAATGTTTCTGTATCTTAGGAGTGAAGGTAAAGTAGAATGGTCCTTACTGAAGAATAGTGTCCCAATAATTCTCGTAAATTAAAAAAGGAAACTCACCAACAACAGAAAGTCTTAATTTGTGGTAGATCCACACAGTAATGAAACTGGCTAAAATACATAATAAGTGTTTTTATGTATGGAGTATAATTTTTGTTCTCAGTTAAATCAGAGAGGCAGTGAGTACAGGGGAGTGCTATGTAAATTTTTTGCAGTGTTTTTACAGCATTTTCTTGCACAAATAAAAAGCAGATTTTGTCTACTATTTTTTATGATTCGTCTTGTGTTTTTAATCAGGCTCATAAGTCCAAGGAATGAAAGATTTACAGGGACAGAGCTTTTGACTTTGCAGTGGCAAGGGAGGGGAAATGTATCTCTAACGTGTTTAATTTGCATGTTTTACTTTCTGTTGTTTTGAGTTGCTTAATGTTTGATAACATTTTGGGGGAATTGTAGATTATGTCAGTATGCTCAGGAGAGAATAAGGGAGGTGTGCACTTGTTGGAGCTATGAACTACAGTTTGAGCATCATCTGCAAGGTGTTACCCTGAAAGAAGTTTTGTGCAAGCAGAAGGGCATAAAAGCCCCTTTTTGGTAAACCTGCAGCATTGTCTAGGGGAAGATGATGCTTCACATGAACCTTTCACTGTATTTGTATCCACAGTGTGCTTGACTAATGGTGTTGAGTCTTTCTTCTGATAATGGTGAGGTGGTGGAGGTCTTGGTCTCTTGAGAAAAAGGATGCGAGTCCAAGAGGAGGAGTAAGGAGAGTGTTCAAACTTCTCTGTTCAGTACCTATGGAAATACCCAGGGTACAGGAATGGATGGAATTCCTCTCAAGTGGTATATAAACTTACAGGTCAGTTGCCACTGCATATTTCCCTTTTTCCTGAGTCTTCATGGAAAAAACAAACATAGACTGGGGAAGTTTACAAGGAACCATTTGAAGGCCTCGTTCTTCCAAAGCAGAAGGGGAGAAAGAACACTTTTTTGACTTTTCATGTTGGTTTCCTTCATGTTTCATGTCCAGGAAGGAGTGCATTCCACTACATCTGCTTCAGCCCTCGTTGAGAATTAGCCTTACATTTTCCACTCCTGGACATATAATTTCCCTTCAGTCTACAGTATTTAGCTACATAGCACAAACTAAGAGCCCAGCCCAACTCTGTTCAGGCAAGTTGCTGTACTGATGTCAGTATTAAGGATCAGGCACCAATTTACCAGTGTCATAGCTGTGCAGTGACGCCTCTCTGTAGAGCCATCAACCATTGGCAGATACACTGCAGTGCCTATGATATGATGCTTAAAGACTTTTCAGTTGAAGTCAGTTAAATGAGTGGAAGAGGGATCTTCTTGTTTGTGTGTGTGTTGTTTTGTTGTGTTTTTTTTTTTAAAGTTATTTTTTTTTAAGTCCAATAAAACAGATTGAAGAGACAAAATTAACAAGAACTATATATTGAAAGAGGCTTTTGAAATATATTGTTTAAATTACTTTTCCTTTTGGGGCAACTGCAAAAATACTTAATAAGCTGGTTTTGAACAAGAGCTGGAAGGAAGTAAAAGAATTACAAGTATTTTCTTACTTTCCATTTGTTATGAAGGACAGTTAGTTGCTCTGCCAAGTCTGCTTTCAGTTCTGTTTAGTTCAAGTAGGAATTCAAGAAATTTTCTATTGGAAGGAAACTCTTCTATATAAATATAAAACAATTATTTACATCTTGCATATTTATGTAAAGGAATATTCCACATATTCCAGTGTTATTCGTCTGTTATGGTCTTGAACAGAAATGTTTGAGTAACTTACAAAAATGAACAACAGTGTAAAACCAGGCAGAATTGGCTTGATTAAAACAGTTTGTGATAAGTGTCAGACAGGTTAATATGTTCAAGTCAATATGATGGTTTTTCACTGTTTGCTTATTGAAGGGATGTTTGTGGTTTTTTGTTTGTTTTGTGGGGTTTTTGTTATTGTTGTTAATAATAAAGGGTTTCTTGAGGACAAATGGTGTAGTCATATCTACCTGTCTCACAGAGAAGTTATTCAGCTTGCACCACAGCCAGACAAATTTGACTCGTGTTTTGTACATTAAGAGGGATAAGAAAGCTTTTATTCTTGTTTGTTTAGTTCAGCTTCCTTATTCAATGGGATCTAACAGAACTCAATATTGGATTCCAACCAAAAGATTTTCAGAATTGTATGTCTGAATTCTCTAAGAATTCTTAATATTTGGATGTCTGGGATTTAGATTCTACCTTTCCTACTCTCTTTATTTCAGTGGGCTTAAACTTCCCTGTAAGGGGGATGTGAACTCTTGGCAGCTTTACATGTAACCATGTAGAAATTGTATATTTAAAATGGCAAATTTGGCAAATGGGAAACTTGTATCGGCAGCCAGGTTCCTAGTCTGAGCAACCAGTTGTGGAAGTTCATGTGCAGCAAACCAAGCTTTTCTGGGGTCTTTTGTCTATCGACACTTGTAGAGAGAAATCATTCTCCCACCACTTGTTTTCCTGGGCTAGTTTTGCTCAACATTTTGGTTTTCTGTCTGTTTCCATATTTAACAGAGGTTCTTCACTCCCGTAACATCCTCTGCAACTCGTTTGTATTCAGTTTGTATTCAGTTTGTATTCACTGGAGTGTAAATGTCCAGATTTTCATGTGCTGTTCCTCAAGTACAGTGGCACAAATGATTTCTATCTCTGGATGCACTCCTGATACATTTTCAGATCATTTTTGTTTTTGAGGTCTCTGCATTATGTTAGCAGGTTGTAGTTTTGTTTTGGTGGGACTTCTTCATTGCTAAGTTCATTGGCAGAAGTACTAAATGAAATGACTTTCTGAATAAACATTTATGGAAGTGCACTAATAATCTCCATATGGTGCACGCTTTCCCTTTGTAAAATTCCATAAGCTAGTCAGTTTGTTCATACTGCTGATATGCATTTCAAGTTTCCCCTTTGTTTCTGAGTTCACTAAAGAATACTTTCTATGTCATGCAATCATAGGCTTTATTGAAGGACAGACAAATGATGTCACATCTAAAGAAATACATTGAATTACTCTGATGTTGTTAATATTTTTGGAAATGCAGATAAAAGTATATTCCTCTATTTACTTCCATCTCTTCAACAATATTTCCTTGCCTCCGAGTAACTGTCTCAAAGCCTTGTATTCTGCTAGGATCAGAATAACTGGAATTTCTTTGCCCAGATTGCATTTTTTTTCTTTCTGAAGTGATGGTTATTATATTTGCTATTTTGTGATGAGATGACACCACCTTCAATATTGGAAACGTATTAAAATATATTCTCTAACACCTCCTGCTTCATGTGCCAGTGTTTCTAGAGCTCTGCTATGTAAATCATCTATTTCTAACTTGAGCTTATTAAATTCTGTTGAATTTTACTGTGTTTACTTTCACATCCATTAATTAATCTCAAAGAAGAAAATACAATTTTTTGCTTTATAAATTCCCAAATTAAAAACACATATTGGGTAATTCACGTTCTCCAGACAGCTTGGAAACAGCTTGGTAAACATTCTTTAAAACTGCCTGTAGAATTCACTGATCTGTTAATATTACTCAAGAAGCCATAAAAAGCACAAGGCAATTGACAGTGAAAGAAATGTACATTTCCAGAAATTGAAAATCACGGGGTGAAGAGTTGTATGGCAGAAGAATGACCATTTTCCCCCATGGCTTTCAACTACGTTTTGACTTTTGTTCAGTCTGTAGTCTCTTGACATCCCTTTAATACAGGAGGAAGAAGGTTTTTCATTTGTTTGTTTGTTTTTCTTTCCTGAAAATCTGTCCTTTCAACAAGTAATCTGGTAGATGTAATTAAAACAAAAGAAAATAACTTCCAAATAGTACTTTGCATTCCGCTAGATAGTGTTTGTGCTTCATCACTTAGAAACTTTGAATATAACTGAATATATTTATTCTCACCTTTTCCTTTAGGACCTAATGCAGTAGTTCAGTTGCTAGTAGTGCTTCATATTACCTAGTGGGATCGGGAATAGCAAAAGATATGCCATGTTATTAGCAAAGCAGCTGTCAGGGTATAGATGTGTAGATATAGAGCGTTCCACTATTATGTATGGAGAGAGCCTTGTTTTCCCTTTTGATGGGAAAGGAAGAAATCATGCATTAAACCTGTCTTTCAGGAGGTCCCTTTGCAGGGCTGCTTTCCTATGGAAGGCCATGATCAGCTGTCACCTTGTCCAGAAATGTCCTCTCCAGGGTCACTCAAGTTACTGGCAGCATTGATTGGAGCACTTTCTATTTCTAAGTGTTGAGAGCCGGTTTTTGGTTGGCTCATTTATGGGTGGAGAAGATGTGATTAAACACATACTTTTCATTGCAAGACCACCCAACTATAACACTCGGAGAGAGCTGTGCTGCTTGACCGTGTTTTTATACGCTGTATTGATACGTATTGGCTGTGAGAGTATCTGGTTACACATTTGAGCACTCCCTAGCTGTTCTCTAATTGCTCCTGTTTTGCTCGTGGTCGCTTAACTTGCTTGACTGCTACGCTGAACTCGTATTATTTAAGCTGCTGGGAACCTGTGCTCGGCATTAAATGTCCAGCTGGTACAGCTGTGGCTACTTCACTCTGCCACTGTGGAAGCTGCAAGGCTCACCAAGGAGAAATCTTGCCAGAGCGTTGACCTGTAAAGTGAGCTGCTTTAATATAAAGGCCATGGAAAACACTCCAGGACATAGCCGCTCTAGTACAACTCATCGTGGTGTGAATGTACTGCAGAAACCCTCTAATTCCCCCCTGTGCTAAGGGAGCTCTGTTTCTAATAAGGTTCAGTGAAAAGGTTTAGCAACTGTGCAATGGAGTTACAGTGGTTGAAATTGAGTGCAAGGGTATCTCTTGTACCAACAGTGGTTTTCTCATCTTCTTGCCCTGCAAAGCAAGCATGCTTTGGTTTAAAGAGCTCTGGTTGCTGATGGGGAAAAAGCTCTTCACTCTACAAGTTGTATTTATGGACAAGGGCTGGATCTTTACCTCCTGTGAATGGACAGTTGATCATTTAACCTGGTATTGCTACAGCAAACCAGAGAGAAGTTACTGGGACTGGCCAAACTCTGCTGGAGCCAAGAGTGCAGTCTGCTTGCTGACGTGGCTAAGAATGTATTTACTATATGTATACTTTACATATAAGTATACATAGCATATGATGTGTATGTGAATGATACTGTATAGGTATGCTAAAAGTATAGTTTAATAAGAAAGCATAGGAAACGATATGCAAGGAGGGGAAAAATGGGGTGTTCTGATTGGGTTATAAGAGGCTAGGTTTTATTGCTCATGGGAAAGGTGGGGAAGGCTGTTGGGGAAATAT
Organism: Columba livia; assembly: GCF_036013475.1. Lineage (NCBI taxonomy): Eukaryota > Metazoa > Chordata > Aves > Columbiformes > Columbidae > Columba > Columba livia. The sequence continues at coordinate 75,755,681 of NC_088605.1, read as the reverse complement.
TTGAAGAAATCAAGCAGAGAGGCAAAAATTTGTGTAGGATGACAAGGTCTTTCAAGTAGTCAGCCCACACAGGTGTATTTCTCCTAACTTTGTGAGCTGATAATACCAACCTGCAAATTGCCTTTTGGAGCTGGGTAGGAAACACGGCTCAGATTCTCAGATTCCAAATCTGATCGGTTTGCCACAACAAGTTTTAGATTTATTGCCTTAGGCAAAGCGTCTGCTGCCTGCTCAGTGGGGCTTAAGTTACCAAGCAATTTTTAAAAGAGCTAGTAGCCTTCTTCTAGTAAAGCAAAAGGGTTAAATTCCTGGTGCAGTATTTGGAGGCTTAATCACAAAAGAGATGCATTAAGGCAATAAAATCTGTCCACAGACTAGACTTAATATCAACCTTTTTCTAGAGGTCCCTTTGGGTTATGAAGAAGCATTTGTGAGCTATAATAAACTCCAAACCTAAGACCCCTTCTGCCAGGACACTTCTGTGGCGTACTGTGTTTCATAAGATCTTTGAGTTTCTATGTTTGAGCAAGGTATTGATTTTTTTTCAGTGTTTACAGCACATCTCAAGACCCTTCTTGTTTCCCTGCTATGAATGTGTCGTGTTGCCTGGCTGCTTTGTCCCTGTGAGATTGCTCTGCTCTGCTTCAGAGTATCTCCATAACGAGTATGAGACTTGGATGTGATGATCTTTCCATTCCGTTTGCTCTTTTTCTTAGGAAAACAAATTGATTGCAGTCATAAAAGTATGCTGTTCCATTTAGCAGACACAAAGCATAGAAACTTGGTTATTTTCTTTAATCCCAAAAAGCATCCCTTGTGATATGAACTTTTTCATTGCTACGTCATGTCTTTCTATACATTCATTTTTTTTTAAATTTAAATGTATACTGTGCAGTTTCTGTAGAAAGCTCTATATAGTGTATTTAAAATAGTAACACCTGACCTATGTGACTCAATTTCTTCCTCCTCTTAAGGAACTGTGTAACATAACGTTAAAATTTCTGTTGTTCAGAGAGGAACAGCATTTTTACTGGATATGGAAACATCCAAATGGAACATATACAGAGATAAAATACTATTTGGTGAGTTAAGGATGCATTTGTGATTCTGATGTTTTTGATGCAGACCACATGACAGCACAGGTATTTTCTTTTCTACTGCATTAGAGTGACTTGTACTGAGAGAAATCACATAGGTAGAGACACAAATTATTTGAATGACCCTTTCTTCAATACTTTCCTGAGAAGCCAGAAGACAGTACCGCATACTGTTGAAAACTTCTTTTACAACTGAAATACTTTGCAGTCGCAAGTAATGGCTGTTTTCAAATTATTGATTGTGGTCAAGCAAGGAACAGCTACTTCTCATTTCTCCATCCTTTAATAGCTTAGGATAGTTTTGGACTCCTGTAATTGGTGCCAGCTGGCACTGGTTGGGGCAGCAGGGTCATGCCAACCTCTGTAGACATTCACTGCATGTTCATGAGTAAGATTGACTGCATTGCAACTCTCCTTAGAATAAAGGCTGCATCACAGAGATTGCTGAGGTGAAGCAGAGGTTGAGAGGATATAGCAGACTTTTTCTTTTCCTGCTCCAGTTTTAATTTGTTAGCACACCTGCAGGTCTGGCATTTGTTTTGTTCTTTGCTTCTCCTCCCTTCAAGGTGTATAAATAGCTCACTGGAGGCAAGACTACCTTTAGTTTTATTTCCTAACACCCACATCCTTGCATCCACAAGTGCACGCTACCCTTTTCTTTCCCTCTTTGTTAGGTAGTTTGCAAGAGAGAACTGGTGAATGCTGGCCTTGGAAATCTCTACAGAAAATAAGAATTTAAGACATCTGTCATTTAAAAATTATTTTAATGCTTAAAAATAACGGTAGGTATGCAGAGCTTGCAAGAGGAACACTTTGTTGTTTCGCGGGGAGAAAAGATGAAGAGCATGACATCTGGAAAGTTTGGTAATATAAATAAAAACAGCTGGAAATGGATGGGTGACAGGGAGCTCATCTACTACAAGTCTTCCTGTTTTAACAAAATGCTAAATCTGTTTTTAGTACCTGGCAGTATTTTAAAAAGCACTTTATGTATCACAGAGGAAGTTGATAATAAAGAAACAGAATTCTTCTGTTCTCTGTGGAACCAGGATTTATTTAGCCAGGAGAGTAAAAACAATAGGGCCAAATGTTTTAAATTCAGTCATTGAATCTCCAGTCTTTAGAAAAAGTAACTGTTGGAAATGCACAGAAAATGTACCATTTACATGACACAAAATCAGGTCTAGCCTCTATAATTGCAAGGATGAGTTGTACTGATAATTACTCTTTTACTAATTACATTTAATATAATAGTAATGTTAATTAAAATCATAATTACTTTTATAATTAGTATTAGTAGGCTATTTACTATTGTAATTATTAGGTTAAAATCCTTGTCCATCTGAATGAGAACTGAAAATTAACACTAATGGCAGCAGTGTAAATGTCAAATTGATAATAACTGCTTGAGGATCATTTCAAATCATATGATGTGGTATCTGGAAGTTATATTCAGAGGGTGAGCTAATAGCAACAGCTAAATTATCACTTCACCTACCACAGAAGACATACTCTTATCCAGAAATACTAATTTATGTAGTTAAAAAAAATAAATTATACCATTGATTTACATGCTTGGTTTACAATGTGTTTAATGTCATATGCTTTGGAATGTATGATAAACGTTTAGGTGAAACAGACAACTTAAATATTGAGTCTTTCACTTTGTAACATTAATAGATGGAGGCAAGTCCAAACCAAGGTTTGTAAAAGTTAAGTACTTATTTGTGTTTATTTCACAATTCTGTGCCATTTATGCGTGTGTTTGGCTGTACGTGTTCATTTACACTACATGAAGAAAACACAAGAAATCAATTTTAAAGCACGAGGAATTATTAAAAAATGGGATACAGTGATTTTTTTGTGCTTCTGGGACTGACATGTTCTGGACGTGCTGTGTGAGAAGTGGCTAAAACCAAAAGACTTGTTCTCAAATGCTGAACACGTCAACCTGACAACCATGTTTTGCTTTTATTTGAGTAATTAATACCAATAATAGCCATTGCTGTTTCATAGAAAAGCCTTGTCAGTGTGGTACGCCTGCTGTTACTCTGCCACATGTCCTTGTAGTAATATTTGTCCTGATTTCTTTGTAGTGGAATTTCACCAGTGTAAAAATGTATTACAAGACTGTAGGCTTAGATGCGTAGGGTTTGCATCGCCATATGATGTGGTAACACTGTAAGTGTTCATTTACTCTGTAAATGAAACCATATATATTCAAGTATTCTGCAAAGGACAAAATTACGGGAAATACTCTTACAGATGAGCAGATCTCTTCAGAAAAATGAAATCTAAGAAGGTACCAGATGCTTGCTTTTATTGGATCCATAAAATTACCATATGAAATCTGGTTTTATAGTTGCAGGTTATAAAGAAGAAGTCAGAAAAACACTCGTATGTTTTAAGATACTAAATATCTTAGCAGTGATCAGAAGATTTAGGATAAGTGGGGGTGAATAGGTCTAGTAGGTTTCTGAACTGAAAAGCCAGACCTACATTTGGGACAGGATCTCGTGCTCAGTTGCTGCCCTGGGATTACATTGGTGATTAAAAGTTTCCTTGGGAAAACAGAAGTAGAACAAGAAGACCTGAATACCAAGTGTTAACAAAAAGGTTAGTACCTTGTAGCATGCAGGAGCAGTGTGAGCAAAGTTAGCCCTTGTGCAGAGTTTGCCCTGTAGTGCTGAATAGTCAGGGAGACCTTGGAGTTATCTGCTCTTAAATGATGACCATCATTTCCTGAGACTGGAATCAGGGAAACCACATTTTACTCTTTCCCTTCCCTCTCCATCCCCTAGATATCATCAATATAAACTGGATTGTGTGAGAAACAGTCAGAAAACTATTTTTAGTGGCAAAGAGCTATCTTCCTGAATAGTTACAGCTTTATATTTTATCTTCTAGAAGGTACTTGGGGAACCCTTTTAAGATGCTCTCTGATATCATTGTACTCTGCACGCTGGAAGGTCAAAATGGTCAGGAAGAGTGTTTGAAACGTAAACCATCTTGGGCTTTGTTCTGTTGCCTGTATTTTGGTTCCTCCCACCTTTGGCAGATAACTATAGAGATCCATTAGCCGTCTGCGTTGGTGAGTGAGATGTTAATGCAACTCTGAAGAAAAATTGCCAAGGAAAGGAAAACAGTGGGAGAACTCTAAAAATATGTCAAAACCAGTTAGGGTGGTTTAGGGGCTTTTTAGTAAAACTGTGGAATGTTTTTAAAAATAAATAAAGGAAACTTTGTGTAAACCAAAATTCTTACTCAATACTTATGGACATTTTGGTTTGTATTTAAGTTTCAGCTTGACGCTATCGTAGTGAGGTAGGATGTTTTGAAACTCCTCTTTCCAAATTTTTAATAGTGTCTTTTTGTATCTGGTGGTATGGTGATTTCTTAGATCCTTTTTTTTTTTTAATTTTTGTTTTTTATTATATTTTAATATATACAATATTGAGCAAAGCCATTACACTGAACACATAGGAAAATTAGCTCATGCTTCATGAACAGCCTTAATTCCACTATTTACTAATTGGAGAGCTTGGTGTTTTTTACCATTAACATCCCTTTCATGACTTTTTCAAGTTGTGTATGCTTTTTTTAACTAAAACCTTGGAACTTGCTTGCCAGATTCCATTCATTGCACCACTTGCAATAAGTTGTGAAGTAGTTGTTTTTCAGCAACCAGACTTTGAATTGGTGCTTACAAAGTTCATTATCAACACCTCCTATTGGTGTTTTCACATCCAAAATCAGAGGTCATAGCTGAGTAAAATCAGAGCCTTGTTCATAATGGGAAACAAATAGACTTTTGTTTATGTCTCTTCTAAATTGTCAGTGGCAAATTAATGGAATTTATTTTTGTTTCAAATTAATGAGTACTGTATGTAGTACTCATTGTGCATATTTAATGAGAAGAAGGAGATTAGATGACTCTAGATAAAAGAATTGCAAGATTCTTGTGCAGTAAATTATCTACTTGACTTGAATTCCTGCCTGTTTTGGATACTCATCTCAGCCTTTTCCCACTGTATGCAATTTCAGTTTACGGAGATTTTTGGTGTTTTATTTTTCTTTTACTAAGAACACAGTTTATCTAAACAGGTACCTCGTGACACACAGTTTGCGGGCTCTCTTGCCATCTTTGTAAATGAGTTTCTGTTCCAAAAACAAGCCACGGAAAAGCAAACAGGTGTTTTGTGTTTGTGCGAAACCATGTTTTTCCATTTAACAAACAGGGCTGTGCTGTTGCAATGATCCCCTATTTCAATCCCCTACTGAATTGAGCAATTGACTTTTGCATTTTTGATGCTTCCTTTGAATGAACTTGAAGACAGAACTCATCCTGTTTGAAGCATTTATTCTATCTGAATAATACCATTTCATGGCCCAAATCATGCAGGGTGCAGATAGCTTTTCATTTTGAGATACACTTTGCATAGGACTGAGTGTTAATTATAAAAAAGAAATTATTTTGAATAATTGGACTCCACAGTGTATTTGAGAAAAATGCTTTGTGTTATAGGTTTCCCAATTTTACCCACAGGCTAAGTCTTGTAGATATAATTATGCTTTAGGAGACATTTTAAGTGCTAGTTGAACCTTTAACCTGCGTTTCCTCTGGAATAATTACAGGATGTGAAAATGGCCAAATGAAATGCTTACTCACAGAGATTAATAGAATTAGTTAAGCTACTGTTACCTTATGCTTGATTTATATTGTAAGTGTAAGTTGAAACAGGCTGGAATGGCATGTGGGTGTTTTCCTATCTTTTCATACTTGCTAGAGTTTTGCCTTATGTTTATTACTCGCTATGTTATGTGAACTGCTTAAAAAGGCATTTCAGAGAGACCACTGGCAGGTAATTGAATTTCAAAGGCTGGCTCTATTTAAAACAAAACAGTAGTCTTTGAACTTCTATCAGTTTTTCTGAAAATAACAGTAATAGCATTGATTCCATCACCTTCCAAGAAAACAAGTTGAAAAAGAAATCTCTGTGGATTAGTAGTCCAGACACCAAATATATTTTGCAGACAGTTGAAATCAAGCCTGAGTCAGCTACAATGGAAGTGGGGGAAACGAAGAAAAATCACTTGTCCGTCTGCATTGCCAAAATTGTTTGAAAAGGTAAAAATAAAAAGTCTAGAAACATGAAGATTGTTTTAGCAGAAGTAGAGTCTTTAATCTTATTTAAAGATTCAAGATTGGCAGAAATTCTAATGTTTTTTTACGTAAAACATTTAATTAAAAGTGAGATGCCTTGAAAAATTTTATTTGGTGTGTTTCTTTAAAAAGAGAGAAATGAGGCAACTTGAATTCTGACATTTGAAGAAAAAGTGTTCAACAGTTACCATTGTGATTTTCAGAGACTGAATCTTCAACAGATAACTTAAATTTAGCATTAGAGGAAAGCTTGGAATCTCCTTATCTTGTAGGAGTGACTTTGCAGGTTCTTTCCAGGCTTCACCGGTGCTGACGTACTTCTTGTTGGGTCATTTTCCATAAGCCCTTTGCCGTCCTCCTCCTCCAACCATCCTGAGCTGGACTAGGTGACCTATCAAAGTCCCTTCCAACCCAAACTATTCTATGATTTAAAAATCTCAGCAGGTGCCAACTTCATATATCTATTATTGGCTTTTTGGTTGCTTAACAAATTGTGTTTTAAGGTGCAGATGATGCTGCTTATACTCTGTGAAGATCCTGGGAAGGTTTTGGGGCAGTGAACTGAAATGTTTCAAAATCTGAACCACAATTCGAATAAATCTTTCTAATAGAAAATTCTTTATTCAACAACTTCATTTTGAATCAAAGACCATTTGGATAAATCTGTTTTACCACTCGCATAAGGTATCTTTAGTAGAGCTATTTCACTACTTGAAAATCCTGTTTTAATTTGGTTTAGACTTAATGTTTGTTTCAGTGGTTTAAACAGGCAGTGAAAATGACATTCATTTTTTTAAGGTCAGTGAAGTATAAATGCAAAGGAGATTAACAATCAATGATTAAATCAAGATTTCCTTTATTCTCATTCTATTCATTTTTACGTCTCTTTGATGACTTCCTCTTAAAGTATTATACTAATGTAGGAAATTAAAGATTTTCCTTATATACATTTCTGTATCATCTGAGTTACAGGATTTCTCATCTCCTTCCTGATAAACATGCTCAGTAAGTCCACTTAGCATGTATGAGAGAAATGTGTCTGTACAGAGACGATACAACTTATTTCTTTGTAATAATTATTCTGTTATTAATTATACCTGATTTATTTTAAGGAAGAAATCTATGGTTTGCCTCTTGTCTAGAATGGATGTACAATGCAGGAATTAGAGCGTTCAACCAGAGATGCAAGCAGAAATCATGGAAAGGATCACTAAACGTGGAACCTGAATGTGAATGTTCTGTGATAAACATGGATTATTTTTGCCAAAGGGTATATGTGTAGGTGTCGTTCTAAACCATGATGGCATGAAGAGCGTTTATGGGCACAGCTGTGTTTGTTGAGGTGTGACACTTCAGCTGGGAGATTATCTACTAAAATATCTTTCCTTTTATCTTCATGGCATAATGTTGTCTTCTGCTGAAGCGATTTTAAAGGAACTTTGAGAAACACAGAGGAGGAAATAAACTTAGCAAGTGATTAACATCAACAAATATAATAAAGTGTAAGATAAAGGAGAGACTGGATTATTGAATTATTGGCTGTTCTATGTGTTTATTAAAGGATATTAGAATACCATGTTTAAATTAGTTAATTGAAACTTCAGTTGCGTTATATCAGCATAAGCTTTGTTAAGAATATGCTATTCATATTGAAATGATGAGAAGGGACACCCAAATACTTTAATGTACAGGTATCAAATGCTACTCAGAAACATTTATTGGAACATCAGTGTGTGAAAATGTTTTTAAACTGCTACCAGATTTTCTAAGATTATAGAATGATTAAGTATTAGTTCTGCTCTTGGGAACCGTAGTTTCTGGAAAATATACCTTCTGCTGTCTAAGAAATGAAGTCCTGTTCTGGGCAGTTCATCTGGAAAGAGCATTTCTTTGGGGGTGATGGGGACCATCTGTGGAATTCCAACTACGTGGAAAACCTGGAGCAGAGTTGGGCAAAAAATGCAGCAGAAGGCAGGAGGTTCTGAGGAGGTCACTGCAGTCACCTCGTTTAGGGGAAAGGTCTGCAGGCGTGGGCTGACCCTCTGACCCTTAATTATTCAAGGGTAATGTTATACACTCTTCTTGCTTACGCAATATTTCCTTGGCATAAAGCCTTCTAATCATTCCCAAGCTTCATACCATTTCCATATATATTTATTTACACATATACAACATATACATGCGCAAACCCTAGGGTTGCTGCTTAGCCAAATGAAAGCAAGAGGAAACATGCTCTGTGATTCAATTCACAAATTACTTTCTACTGCAGTGAATTAGTAACTTGCTTTGTGCTGTAGCGAGGTGCAGTTTTGCCATTTGAACCATTTGGTTCACAAATGACTTTTTACTCCAGTGGTTTACTACTAGTGTGAGATTTCCTCAAACAAGTTTGTTGAGTTACAGTTTTTTGCATGCAGATTGGTCTTCCTGAAAATAAGAGAGAATAGATCTTCTTCTCTGGTTAAAATGGTAATAGTACATCATGCATAAGGAAGGATTTAGAAATAACTCTGAGTTTTATGCTGAATGCTTTAGCTTCATTGGTTTTCACTGCATCAGCCTGAAATGACCTGTAATTCTATCTCCTGTGGGTGTTTCTTTCTATTTACAATTTTTGCCTTACTTATAAAAAGAAGAATAAAAATTGAAGTTTTGTAACATTTTTTGTAACCTCCCATCATAGCTATTTCTTTCATGGTGGATTTACCATGTGTTTGGGTAAATAATAAAATGTATTTCACTAGTGGTGTAATCCTATTGTTTTGATGGAAGAAGTTTCCAATTTAGAGGCACACCCAGACACTATTTAGAAGTTTGCTTTATGGGATAAATATGTTTTTGTTTTAATAGGCATTCCATACTTGTGACCTGCTGTACCAACAATGGTCAAACATCGCAGAGCAAGTTATGAGTCTGAGATCATCTACGTATTTCAGGTGGATGTCACATTATGATGCAGGAGACAAGAAGGGGTTGGGCTTACAATTCCTCTTTGGACCACTGTCCTGGAGGTCCCACTTGAACACTGCATGGCAGCCATGGGAGGTGGGGAAAATGCACTTCAAATATACATGGAATCATAGAATGGGTTGGATCAGAAGGGACCTTCAAAGGTCATCCAATCCAACCCCCCTGCAAAGAGCAGCGACATCTTCACCCACATCAGGTTGCTCAGTCCATAATAACCCAAAATATGCCTGAATTTAAATCCTCAGCAGTCAGTTGGCTCAATTTCTACAGAAGTTGAATGAGGAATGTCTAGGACAACACTTAATTCAGAAAAACTCTATGCTATAATTATTAAAAAAATAATAGGGTTTACCTGTATCATTCTGTTGTGGGGAAAAAAAGCAAACAAGAAGCCACACATTGAAGCATACAAATAGATGCATTAAACACTTCTGCAATAATTTAATAGGATACCCAGGATTTCCATCCAATTTTTGATTTTGCAATTCACAAGTAAGCGCATCACAACCAAGAATGGCAACACAGCTTTTAAGGAAAGGCTGAAAGACTATTTTCTTTTTCAAAAGATCATACTCTTCAAATACATCAGAAGAAATTACTAGAGAGAGAAATAATAAGTTAATTTGCTTCCATTGGAGTCAGAGTAAGCTGTAATGGTTTTAAATTGCTGCGCTGGAAATATACATATGTGATTTTGTCACCAGTATTTTTCTGTTCCGCCTTCCCAAACCTACCTGGGTGTAGGTATTGGTGTCGTCTTCACGGAGCACTCAGTGCTCTCATTTACAGTCCACAGCCCAGGGCTCCTTTCAACATCTCTAATAAAAGTCTCCATCAGTTCCATGTGGAAAATGTAGCAGCACAGGCACAGCGTTTCTATCACGAGTGTCAGGCACTATGTGTACAAAGAGCTAAATAGTTCTTTGGGGCTCAGTCTGTGCTGAGGCTGGCAATGAATTTCCAGTTGCAAAGTGTAGGTGGAAGCCACTGTTACTTTGTTAATCTTCGTCCTTTGAATTGTATTTTCTGTCCCTTCCCTCGAATTTACCTGCCTCAAACTAATGGTGGTAGTTAGTTTAAAAAAGTATAAATAGATGACTCATAACGTCAACACACATGATTTTTCTAGCGCTTTTTCTCCTCTACTTTGGAGTTAAAACAACACTAGAATGTTTCAAGTATTAATTCCACGACTCAGTATTCTAATATTGACAACTGATTAGTCTCAATAGAGCCACGTAGACTTAAGGGATATTTATACTGTCTCATGTTGTTTGTACTCGAACTTTGTAGAAAACCTTCAAAAGCTGACTTTGTTTAAAGCGATTACATTTGTTTAGTTTCTTGGTTTCTTTTCCGTGAAGTAAGTGGGAACAAGTACAATTTTACTGCATTTCTGCTGATAGGGAGGCAGTAAAATCCTTTGAAGCTAAGTGGATTATTAATTATATATTGATGCTATTTATCACTCTTTCAAATATCAAAAGATTTATGCAATGGAAAGAAAATCTATAATTCGCTTTAAAAACCAAATAAAGAAAACTATTAACAGAAACTGAGCAAACCAAACCAAAACAAAACAAACAAAAACCCCAAATAAACAAAAAAACAACCAACCAAACAACCTCCTCCCCAAACTGTCAAAAAAGTCAACAATTGAATCCCTTCCAATGCCAAGCAATGGCAGTCCTTCTCATCTCACTTGTTTATGATTATGCTGTATCTCGTTAATCCTGGGATAAATCATCTGAGCTAGTCTCATGAATTCTGAATTACACTTTACTGCTCAGACATCTGATTTGTGACACTTGTGTGCCACAGGAACAGTCCCTGCAGGTACTTGAAGCCAAATTTCCTGTGCTCCTTGTAACCCTAGGAACAGAACTCTGCTGTTTTCCTTTGCTGTTTCACTTTTCAGACTGGAAGGGCAGAGTTTAGTCTGTTCATACTGAGAAAATATTTGAATGTTTTATTCCAAAAGTCAGTCTGATTTTTTTTGTGTGTGTGTGGATTTCAGTCGAAAACAAACGGATCAGGTTTCATACTGGCTACTTAAATAGGTGCTTGTCATTCTAATAGTGAGCAAAGGAGGCTCGGTGTGTGAATGCCTGCATGGCAGGGAAAATGTATTATGGGTGGATTTGGGAAAGCATAAGCAAGACAAGGACTTCTTTGCATAAGAGATCACCTGTTGGTTTTTTTAGTGCCTGCACCTTGGAGAATCTCTCAGCACTAATTTGCAGTGCCACAAGTATAGAAAAACATTCACCTCAGCTGAACATTTGTGCGATTTCAGCCGTTTTGCCGAATCTTCTTTTTATTTATTTTCATTTATTTAAAGCCTTCTGCTTGTCTCACTGATACGGCAGTTTAAAATCACAAACTTGATATTGCCCCAATCTTAGCAAAGCTGATATCTCTGATCCTGTCTTATGAAATCACGTAGGCTAACAGGAGGGGAAGAATTTGCTCTGTTTCAGATTAATATATATATATTTTTTTTCTATTAAAATGACGTCTCCACTCTTTCTTTGTGTTGCAGCTATGTTTTTCTCTGATAAAATTTGTAGGTACAGACAGCTGCAAATGCATGAAACGGATTTAATTCTATCATAACATTGTATAATTTGAGAACAGAAGCCACTGTTGAAAACTGATGTCCATAAAAATTACCTGGGTTTCTACACTCAAACTACATATGTTATGTTTACATACATTATAAAAAAATTCCATAGGCATTTCTGCTGACGGCTCGGTCTTTTTGCCTCACAGAGGCTGCATCAAGTGAAATGTCATATTTCTCATATTCCTTAAGCTGAAATACTTTTCTATAATCTGTCTCCCTTAGAAACTTTCTGATGGTATCTATTAATTTTCTCCATAAATTTAAAAAACTCTTGATTCTGAGTAATTTGTTTAATTAGCCCCCAACTATGTGTGTAATTATTCCAATCTGTGCTTCTCTCTCTTCCTTTGCCTGCAAATGGCAGGAGGGGGAAAGGGCCTTTGGTCTTCGCTCTGAAAGAGTTCTGAGAAATTGATGAGAATATTATTTAGCTTCATTTAAGCAGTCAAGACAAGTATCAGTTGTGGCAAAAAGCTTCCTGATCTTATGAAACGGGATACTTTTCTGGTTACTTCAGTGTTTCCCAGCTTTTTATTGCCATAATATCTGTTTACTCGTGAATTGGGTCAGCCAGGGTTAAGTTTGTTTCTGTTCTTACAGGTTTTATGGGGAATAATAAATTAGCTGATGATTACGGGTGTTTTGGATGCAATTTAGAGAGGATGCTACCTGAATCCTCTTTACATTTTAATGGTCATTGACCTATTTGGCTCCTGTATTGGTTATGTATCAGTTCTGAGATCAGACACATGGATGTCATGTCACAGCTATATTGGTCCACAGCGTCAATTGTATTGCTTATTTTTTTATGTATTTTTTTTATTACTCACTCTAGGTTTTTCTGTCTTCCCAATAATAAAATGAATAAATATATTTACATTTTAACCCAGCCCATACAGGTAACATTTGGTCAAAAACTAACTGAGACCCTTTTTTGTTAGGCATCTTCTCTAGATCACAAATAATAATAATAAAACCTAGATTAAGGGCAAGAGTGAAGTCAGTAATTCTTCTGACTTTGAATCTAAGTTGAAATATATATTATGAGTGCATTGGGGCTTCTATGTTGCTAGTGTTACTGGTATTTTGGGCATCAGAAGCTGTTAATTAGAAGCAAAACTGAATGATCACAACTCACTTCAGCGGTTTGTTCTATACATGAATGTTCACGGAACAAGTATGAACAAAATGCTCGGAGATTTTCTTTTATCCTGGAAAAAACAAAACCGAAACATACACTGTGAATTAACTATGTCATTACAAGCAACTTGCGTATGAAAAAAAGTTATATATATATATATATATATATATATATATATATATATGTAGGTGCGGCATCTGATTAGTGGCACTTAAAAATCAGAAGCATTACATAGGTATTTTTTTTTAATAACAAAGAGCATTAAGTTTTCCTTTCAAACAACAGAGTATAACAAGTGTAGAATAATAAAACTGCTGTAGGAATAAGGACAGCTACTTGAATCGGGCCATAATCAGCAAGTCAGTTGTATTTCTGCCCTTGCAAATTTCTAGCTGTTCCAGTATTGTGAATGAAATGATAAATATTTGGCCACTCTTTGGGGCAGGAGTGAAATGGAGCCATTCTGCAACTCTTGAATTGGTGTTGATACATGTAAAACTACTTCAGATAAGATAAGCAGTGACATTGTAAAGATTTTAGGGAAGCTGTCTAAATGAATAATTTCTGCTTCACATTCTAGTGTGATAATGGAGTAGTTAATGAAAGAGTAAAGAAACAAAAGCTCTGGTCATCCTCTTTCTCCTCACCTCTGAGCTCTTGTGCCTTTTGTTCAAGTAGCTTTTCCTTACAATACAAGCATGTAATGTGTTCATTCTCTAGCAGCCCTCATCGCCATCATCCTTCTGTAGCTGTTGTTCCATCTTCTCTTTATCTTTTGCTTCTAGCCTTTGTGAATGGTTTTCCAGCTTTGCCTTCAGTCCTCTGTGTCTGACTGAAACTGCTCTTACTGAGGACTTCAGTAAAGCTGTTATGGCTACATCTCAGAATAAACGAATCTCAATCTCTCTGCTGCTTATGAGACTGTTGATGTCACCCTAACTAAGACTTAGGGCATCTTTTGCCGTGCGAATCCCACCCTACTCCCATGGAAACATTTAGGGTTGTGTTACAACAAGGAGGAGTGGTGATCCTTAGTTTATAAGATATGTGAATTATTATGGCATCTGAAATTACTTTTAGTAATGCGCACCGTATTATTATATTTTATTCTTCTTATTTTTTCTATTAAGATGTAAAGGAAACCTGTGGGTTACAGTACTACGAGTTTCTCTTGGAAGCTGTCCTAATAAAGAATCATGTAATTTTCCTTGTAAAATAGTATTAATGATATTTCATTACCAGTGTGCTGCAGTTCATAGGAGCACTCACCATGTTACTTGTTGAAATAAAGTAGTAAATGTGTAACTAGCTATATGCCATCAGTGAGCTCTTTTTCCAGATTATCTTTATATTTTTAGCTGAGTATCGTACCAGAATCGGAAGGTCTATATTATTTTGTAATGAATTAGACCTTCTTTTAGAATATCACCAATCATTTAAAAAAAATGTTCTTTGCCCACAGGGTGGAGTTCATTTCTTTTGTTCTTGGGAGCTGAATAGGAGAAAGGGACATTTCAGCTTTCCTTGATAAAGGTAAGACAGCACCTGTTGATAAAGATAAGACACTGTTCATTATTACAAGCTCATAGAAAGTTTGTCAATGGAGGGTTTGTTTATTTTGGGTTATATTTTTCAAGTTCTGTGCTTTGTTGTAAGTTCAATATGTGATAACATAACTTGTATTGGGAATGGAATGTGTAATTCTACCACAGGTATCAGTAAAAGCTCAGGAGATAAGCAAGTCCCCATAGATCAGCGTGACAAAGTGGATAGTGATTTGTTCTGCTGCTGGAACTTGTGACATTTTCTGTATGCCATTGAACTGGCCTGCCCAAGTTCATTGTGCTTGCACACATTCATCGGCGAGAGCTCTTAAAAACAGTAGACTTCTGTCCATGCCACTTCTTAAACAAAATGTATAGTTTGCCTGATGCTGTCTTTAGCACCCTGTATTGTCACAAGAGTGCGCAGAGCTTTGATGCGGGGAGACAAGGACCTTGAGACCTATTTTATCTGAGATATACCTTCAAAAGCAGGCAGCAAATGCCTATTCCTTTTCTGCTTGTAGGAGAGAGAGATTGGGACAAAACTCATGAACTCTTCTCAGGTGTGTTTTCCCCAACGACTCCTGCTTTGTCTCATGCTAAAATGTCTGCTATCTTATAAATTTTGCAGGGTATTAAATTTAATCTGCAGGAAACATTTAAAGGTATAGCACGCAACTTAGCGTTGACCTCTTTGTTGCAATTTTTGATGCAGAAATCAACATAGCGTTGTCTTTCTGTATTTCCATTGGCAAATTTTAACAAGTGTTTGTAGGCAGTTTTGATGTGACAACTGCAAAGAATGGGGTTGGTCTGGTTTAACAGTTACCACATGCATAGCAGATTGACCATCTGTCAAGGTAGGGTACACAAGCCTGTTTCAATTTCTATTCAAAGGGGCTGGAATTCATACATGGTCATTTACCATTGCTCATCTGATGGGGGCTGTGGTCTCTAATTGAGGTTGGTAATGTGTTTTAATGAGCATGAGCTGATCACTAGGAATTGTGCCACCATATCTGCAGATCCACTTCGGACTGGTTCAGCCTGCTTTTAACTGGATGGTGGTTTGAAGGCTCCAGTTGTATATTAATATTTAGATGATTAAGAACAGCAAGACGTAAGTCTGTTTCTTGAAAGTTAAATAGTTTGTAATATAGAAAAAGGACTCAAAACTCAAGCAAACTGGAAGAGAACTCAGAAGATTCACTGAAAGGCAGCTTTGTGTGATTGTGCTGATGTAGCTGATTTTGAGGTTTTCTTTGCAAGCATTATGGAACCTTTTTGAGCAGTAGTTTAAAGGAGCATAATCATGCAACGATGTGTGGATGCTGTTTTTATCAATTTACAGATGCTCACTGTACTATAACCTACTACTTCAGGGAATGAGAAAGAGTTATAATCACCTTCATACCTTTATGATTTTTCTGGGTAGGCAGACATTAAGAGTTACATTGACTTCTTACTTAGCAAAACATACAATTAAAATACTTGAGGTATCAAGATATTATCTCCAATTATTTGACTGCTTTCTGAATTTAGGCTTTAGCTTTGATCCCTTAAGCATTGATAGATACAAGAAAAAAATATCTTGAGTTCAGTAAGATATTTCTAACGTACCCTGGTGCTTCTGTTCTTCCCCACCTTGTGACTTGTGAAGCCCTGATACCCTACTTGTGAAGCCATTGCCCGTCATTTTGAATGTTCACATCCTGTGACTTATTTCTTTTTCTTTAGTTTATTTTCTCAGCATGTATATTCTCATCTCAAAGGTAAAATTGCTGTTGAATGAATTCTCAATCAGCCATGAAAGGAGAAAGATATTCTCCTGCTCAAGTGGTACATCTCTTGGAGAACTTGTGGACTTGTAGTGAAGGAATGTGTTCCAGTGTTAGATTGCTAAAGGTACAGGGGGAAAAATGGCTATGCTAACATACATGAAAATGTATTAATAATAATTTACAGATAAATTAATATGGCCTAAGCTTAATCTCATTCTGGCAAACCCCATGTTGAAGGAAATGAGAATTTACTGGGTTAGGATCTAATTGAGTCTGAATTTTTTTTTTTTTTCCCTTTATTTTTTTCCCCTTCCTCCCTGCACTGGAGAACTAATTCAAAGTAATAGCCTTAAATATTTAATAGTACTGTACATACTGTGTTAATTTCTTGGTTAAAGGCAAATAATTTCTTTCTACCCTTGTAAGACTCAGTTGCCTGTATAAAGCACGTTCCTCTGGTGAAACAGCCTGCTTTTGCATTTTTGGAACATTGAGAAGTTATTCCTCCTTAGAGATTACTCCGTGCTTCTTGCGCATCCATTAAGCCTCGCTCAGTGATATATGTAATGGGCTAGATCTGACTCGCTGTACTTTATTTAGAAAGAAACAGTATGTCTGAAGTCTCTGGGTGTGCAGTTCCCTATGGGTGCACAGAGCAGCAGCACTTCGCTTGCTCTTAGTTAATTTGTGGGAGTGGAAGAGCTCGGGGTTCATACTCAAGTTTATCAGTACCCAGTAGGGTTTAAGAATTGTACTTCATGACAGAAATTCCCCAAAGTAATCAGTGGCAGCTTCTGGCTGTATTGAATGGGTGCTCATGTGTAGCTGTGCGAGGAACTTGAGCTATACAGGCAGAGTTAGCTGATGGTATCTCTGGAAGAAAGTCTGTAGGCTCGGATGCTTCCTCATATCATAACTACTTCTTCAGCTTAAACATGCTTGCAATGGCTGCAGGATTCATTTATGTCTTCCCTCCCGGTTATGACAAATGGCGTAATTTTTTTTATTGCAACATAGTTCCCGTCCAAAATCAACAGTCCTCCCCATGTGCATCTTAATTCTTTCTTCCCTGACCCTTTTCCAAAATCAAGAACCCCTTGGGGCAGCAGAACTCTTCATACTCATCTGGTTTACAACAGGGCAGGTGCGTGTTCTGCTCAGTCTTCTCCCTGAACAGAGACCACGTCAGAGAGCAAATGCTGCCCTAATAATAATATTTGCCTCAAAGCAGCTTGATCTGCTTTGTGATATTTTCAGAAACAAAATGCAGTTACATCAGAAATGAAGTAGGAAAATAGGGTAGCTCTTTTCCTGAAGTGTGAACAGCCCTTGAATACTGCTGAAATGTTTGTTTTGCTGGAGGAGGTTAACTTTACAGGAACTGGACATTTTCTTCACCTGTTTATTTTGGCTATTTCCACTAATTGATTGTAAGATAATTATCAAAATATAAAGCCAGGTCTCTAAAACAGATAGTAAACCGCAATTGGAAGGATCTATTATGATCCATCGAAGGAGAAGAACTGTGTGGCATTTACATTTCTAGTACTGTATGTAGCTGGCAGTGGGGTTGCTGGATGGGTGATGTGTATGATGTTTTGGGATGGGGAACTATCCTTCAATAAACATTCTCATGACTTTCAGTTTATCAGTGCATGTCTGAGTTGCATGTTATAATGTAGAAAAAATATCAACAGAGCAAGGCTGATTTGTGTAGAAAATTGTGCAAGGGAATATCGTTACCTTCCGCATTTCATGTTCTAACAAAATAGTCCATTTCAGATGACTGGTAAGCAATTTTCAGCTTGGAAAGGTGACTACTATAAAATATAAATGCTGGAGAATGTATCTGTTTAAAATCACCTCTTTCTCATATTACAGTTGATTTTCTTTTGTGTCTGAAGGTGACTGGCACAGAAGAGAGAGGCTGGGGGAGGAGTGGATGTTGCTGATTGGAGTGGAACAGGTTACTCATTCTTTAGAATAGCCAGAAGGTAAACTCAAGTGCACTTGAAAAACCATGCTGGTGAAATACCACATGTGTAGTTCAGCCCTTTAAATACAATGTTTACTATTGACTTTTATAATGGGTTAGAGAATGAATCAAGTCCTGAGAATGTGCTGGAAAAATACGCTGTGAAGGGTGTTAAAAAGTGGCAGTGTAGGTTATGGTGCTTTAAATCCTGCACAGTTGCTTAAATGTGTGTGTGTGTGTCTCTATATGATTTATATATGTATAGAACATATGTATATATGTATGTATTCTATATACACATGTACATAGATAAATATTCTGTGTATAGGATATATGTATATTCATATATCCACATACACATATATGCACACACATGTATGTGTGTATGCACAACAAAGACAAGTACAGAGATTCTCAAACTAGAGATGCAGGAGGTGTCCTGGGAGGCAGGAGATGGCTCAGGAAGACTAAATCCAGGGGTTTGCCTTCTTATCCATCCACAAATACCTTTCCATCACCAGTGCTCTTATGAAGAGAGCAATATTTAATTAGATCTCCTGCTGATAGGTGAGATGCAGGATTTGGGAAACCAGGCTGGAATGGACCACCCCAACGCTGAGAGAATTTGGTCCTTAAAGTGCTTCTTTTTTAAGCAACGGGGGGAAAGGGAGGTTGATGGTATTGATTTATTACTAGACCTGGAAGGACTAAAGTTTGGGGCAGGCTGGGAATGACATTCTCTTAAGATATATATATATTTATATTGCAGGAGAAGTGGTACCAAAAAAACCCCAAGTGAAACTGAACCCCAAACCCCTCAAAACACTATTTAAAAAAAACAAGAGGAAGGAGAATTTACACAGCTTGGGAAATGTAGAACAAGTCTGAAATCATAGACTGTGCATGGAGAAGCTGCTGACTGAACTGTTAGCTTTGATGTGATTGAAAGGAAAACAACTTGTTCAGGTATTTGTGAAAAGGTGAAAATAAGGTAAAACAAGTTGTGGTGGCAAAGGCAGGGTAATGTAACCTTTGTAGCCTTGAAGGATCAAAAGCAGGATGTAAACACAGAGACTAAACTCTCCTTATCTCAGTACAGAAAGTATGATTTGCATCTCCCCTGGCCTTGGATAAAAATACATGCTGTAGGATGCTTAACAGAAGCTGTTGTAGCTACTGGTAGTGGAAACAAACCTATGTCATCATGTGAAATGGATAATTTTAATTACAAATGTACATTTTGTGGATTTATGGAGTTATAAGTCCAGTGCTGAAAAGGTGTTGGGTGGAAAGTCCAGAGCAAAAGAGATAGATACTGAGGAAGATTTTTATATGCCAGAGTTGGCTACTACTGACTGAGACTATTTCAACTGAATCCTGGCACATCACTATTAAAATACTGACTACATCGACCAGTGTTTTCTATTAGAATAGCAGAAAACACTTTGGAAATAAGCTGATTGCTGCAGTTCCCTGAAAATTATTATCTGTAGTCATGACTACCTAATGTAAAAAAATATAATGTGCTGTGCCAGGGTAGTACAACAGAAGCATTGTGATAATGTGATAATTTATCTTTCTGGAAAACCATAATTTAAATCACCGAAATCAGCGGGACTGAAGGACACAATAAAATCAGTCTTGTTTCTTGGAGAGCACTAGCTGGACCTTAAATATGTTCCTAGGTAACAAAGTTGGAACCGTAGCACATCCCTCCATCACGTTTGGGACAATGAGATATTCAGCAACCAAAATTCCTGTATGTGTTACAGCTGAACAACATATTGCAAACTGCTGAAACTATGTGTGGAGATACCACATTTTGATAATCACAGCTCTGTGTCTGGAATTGAATTATTTGTATAATATATTGTATAGCCTATTGGCACGTTGAATGAATCAAAATGTCTCTGCAGACCTACAAATGGAAATACTTATTCGGAGAATTAGGAGAGAAAATCAAAGGACTAAGCCTTCTGTAGAGATCAGACTGCTGCACTGAGAAAATCAAAGTCCATGTGCATGATCTAAACCATGTTTGACATGCCAGGCTTTGGTTTCACCAGGAGACTCACTATGCTGTTTGGTTATGTTTTTAAAACCCGCAAGTGTAAATTAGAACGAGCTAATTTTATAATTATTCCCAACAGACATGCAAGTAATGTAGTCTGAAACATGTTTATTTTATAAAGACACAATCATTCAAAAAAGAAGTGCTGAGAAACCACAAGTGGTTTGAGCAATAGAGGCTCAGAGCTTTTGCAAACACGCATGTGTTTAAAATGTGGTAGCATTTGTTTAAAAGCCATTCAGTGGTCTGTTTCTGTCTTTGCAGCTTTATGACTGTCCTTAAGAGTAACATCAAGGATCTGGAGGGTGGGAGGGCTGTTTTGGTCATGGTGGTAATTAATTTAGTTTAAATTCCAGGAAGAAACTCAGTTGTCCAGACTTGAGGGATGAAGATAAAAATCATGCTTAAGCTGCTGCTGGAGGAGAGACTGAGATCCTGAGAGTGAACAGGGAAAAGATTGTTTGTTTGTTTGTTTACCCTGAGACTTGATTAATTAACCATTCTGAAGAGAGAGGGATATCACTGTAAAATGTGGGGTTTTTTTCTTGCTTAACAGCTTGTGGAAGCGACTGCTGGAAGGATACAAATATGCTATGTGGAAAGGGCACCATATACAAATGTGTTTAAATCAAGATTGTAATATTAACTTGCATATAAATCCATAAAATGATGGTTAGAAATGGTGAGGTTCTCAGCAGTTAATAAGCAAGTTCACATATTTAATGAGTCTCACCAGTTCTCTGATAGTTATTTTGACATGTCCCGAGAGGAGATTAATGTTTGACAATGACAGAAATTAGGTGCCCGACAGCTTTTGGGTTTTATACAACACGTGATATGATGCTATGATTTTTTGAAAAATACTGTGAGTAATAACAATAAAATTTACAGCTGGCAAACAGCTCTCAAATGCATTGTGCTTTCTGCGAACAGTAAGATTTATTGGCTACTTGGTCTTTGCTTCTTTTAATAGGAAAGATTAAACAGGCTCTTCTGTTTATAATCTCTTTATTGATATTTATTTTATACAGTGCAGATATAAATATTTTGTAAACTATTTGTAAGATCTTCAAATACTGCTAGGTACCAACCAGGTTTTTTAAATTGTCCATGTAAGTTTTTAGGATGAAATAACTAATTGCTAATCACACAGTGTATTATGTTTTAGCTTCAAGTGTCTTGCTTTGGGAAGAAGTTATTTAGCTCCATCTGAAGCCTAATGCTGCTGGAGTTAATATATACATCTCTGTTTCTGGATTTTAAAAGGTCTACAAAAATCAAGCACCAATTTTCAATAAAGGTAATAGGATCCAAGACTATAACTTCATATAAGCTTTTAACATTTCAAGCCCTACTCAGGGTAGGATAGTATGGTTGGGAAGTCAAGATGATGTGAATTACAGAAAATTGAGTAAATGGTTCTTTTAGATACCAGACCTTTCTGACAATTTCCATAAAATTCCTAGTATAAAGTAGAAATGAATATGTTGTGAATGAATCAATTGCTTTCTAAGTTAGAATATAAATTTGAGTATTTCAGTCTAGAGAACTTGCACTGATTTAAGGAGCTTTTAGGCTTTATGGATTATTTTAAGATGTATTTAGAACTTTTAACTGAATTCTAGGTAACTTTTTAAAATGTTATGGTCATTCGTTTTGTAAAATATACTAGATTCATATCTTCAGTGAAAAATTAGATTTGTAACTTGAATGAATAAATAGAGCCCTTATGAGAACAGATTTCAGTGGCTCAAGGAAAAGAATTATTATGAGCATTTGAGTCAGACTTCTTCATGAACTTACTTTGTACTGATCTGCTGTGTTTTAATACTGGTCCTAAAGTTTCCAGCACAGTCTACAGCTATAATTCCAAGCCTTTCTCTTTGGTCAAATGTCCAAGTCATTGCTCTCACTGCTCTCTTCTAATAGGTATGCCTTCATATTTACATTTCCCATCAGAATATGTATGTTTGGAATTATTGAGTGCAGGTTTCAAGATTGCCTCTGACGTTGGAGTACTTTGTGCAGCAAGGGGAACATGTGGTGTGTCCTCACCCGTCAATGGCAGTGGGTGGTTGAGCACTGTTCACAGCATCCTCCTTCAATATGTTATTTTATGTTTTTTTTTTTTCTGTTAGTTTACATGCTAGAAATGTATTTTTGCAGTTTCAGCTCTTCAAAAGTTCTGCCTTTCAGGTTTTGCAGCAATATGTGTTACAGGTAGCTGTTTTGTGAATTCTTTAGTGTAGATGCGCTGTTCCACCACTTTCATCTAATGAAACATTTTCTTAATAATAAGACATCAACACCCTCAAATATCTTCATCTTCACACTGGTATATTATAATTCACAAATTGAGTACTTACATACTTGTTTCCTGTAAGTTTTAATACTAAAATATTTTATTTCCATATTTAATTTTCTATACATTTTCTGGAGCATGTGTTTTTCCTATTTCATTTTGATTTCCTTTTTTATGCCTCTAAGACACCTTGCAGTTTCTCAGGTTAGATGTTGGGCTTCCCTCTTGGGAATATGGCCATAGATAAATGGGAATGAATGTTCGGTATGGTCTTTGCAGCCCTTTGTTATGAAAAGCAGATGTAATAGGTGATTCCTACTTCTTTCTACTTTAATGGTTTTCCATCTGCATTTACCTAATTATGTTTGTTATAAATATCACGCTCAAGAAGGAAAAACTAACTGCAATGAATATTGCAAAGCTGCAACAACAGAGAGCGTCACTTTGTCAAAGCTGAAAGAAACTGGTTTTAGTCTTGAGCTTTTTGCAGTGATGCAGATTTTCTCCAAATAAATGATACATATTTAAAACACTAACAACCACATGAAACCTATAAATACTTTTATTCCACATATATCTCTAGTGTTTATAGACAGATGTGCAAATATTGTCAATGAGGCTTTATGAATAAAGGCCACCTAGAGAATGTTTTTTTATGAAGGCCATAATATTTATTGACTGGGAGAGAAGAAATTTGTTGATGGCTGAAAGCAAAATAAATCAGTAAATAAGATCACCAGGTAGTCCTATGAGACTTTCTAGTGTTGGAAATATAAATATATGTATCTAAATGTATATTTATATATATATACACATAGTGTGGGAATTTTTAAAAGAATAAAAAACCCCTTTACACAATAAGAGGTGGCATATATGGAGATTTGGGAGGTTGTTTCCATAACACCATGAATTGTGAAATTACATTTGGATTTTAAATGCTTATACACTGCAGATAAATTTTTTAAAAACACTCTGAAATACATGAAGTTTATTTTAAAGGGCTTTTTTCCCCCAATTGCATTTAACAGTACTTACAGGTGTCACATCAATATGAAGTTCAGCAGTGCAAGACAAACTGTTCCAGTAAAGTCTCTCAATCTGAATGTATACTCAAAGAACTTTCTCTTCAGTTTTCCTCCATTAACCTATGTGTAGTTAAAAGCTACAATTAAAATGTAATCTGAGATAGGCGAGCAATGAATTTGTTTGAAACTTTCAGATCTGAGTCCAAAAGATTTAAAAGGGAAAAAAAAACCCAAAGCACCACACACCTACTGTACTTCAAACATGATGCACGTTCCTGTTTGGCTGCCAAAATTTCCCTTGAAGACCTTATTTAAAATGATAGAGATTTACAGCACTTATGTACGTAGTCGACAAAGGGAAATGAAAATGTAATTGCAAGCACTCATCAAAAGCTTCAGCTTTTAGTTCCCTTCAGTTTATTATCAAGTGACATGGCAAGGCTGGCAGGAATTTGTCAAGTCTAAGCTGGAGCTGAATGAACTACAGGTAGGAGATTAAAGGCTCCACCGAAGAGAAGTGGTAGTTTCCCATCAGATCTAAGGCCTTAAAATTTGCCAAAAGATTTTGATTGTGTGTGATAAGATTTTTTTTTTTTAAATTCAGTAATCATTTTAAACATTACTTGATTCATTTACATACATTGAAATAAGACTAAATTAATATTTCAGACACAAATCCCATTTTAACATATTGTAGAAATGGTTGTATTGATCGCAGATAGTGGTGAGCGAGTCCTGGGTGTTGTGAAGAGTCAAACGGTGCCTGTGGGGCCATGATCATCAATATTTGTCATTACATCTGCAGCCAAGTGAATTTGAACCAGGTCAGATGTGAGAACTTGCTCGCGTTTTCGTCAGCTTGGCAGGAGCACATAATGAGGTATTTATAGCTGCCCCGTACCAGCTGCAGGAAGAAGGATGATACCTGATCTGGCATGAAATCGATCAAGATAAAATTACTTTGAAAAACGTTTTTAAGACTTTTTTTGTATCGGGAGAATGGGTCTTGGTACCAGTTCGGCTGGTTTCGGTCATGAGTTTTTGCTGCTTTTATAGGTACCGAGCACCCAGAAACTGCAGCTACCATCTCTGAAACACAGCTTACAATTATGATTACTACACACTAAATATTACTATATCATTAATTTAATTATTTTTTTAAAAATGGGGAATTTATTGATGGTATGGTTTGATGAGCATAACTGGTGTTGTGCTGAGCTGCAACCTGTACTCTGGAATATGTAGCTGAGCACAGTGGATGACAGAAATGTTGCAAAATCTGTTATAGGATGGGGAGTACCAGCCTTATTGGAGTAAATGCTTGTGGAATTGCACCCTCAGGGCAGACAGTGTTGTGGTAATATTTCATATGAGGAAATGGAATCAACAAAGGGTTTAAAGTTGTGTCCTTTCTTTTAATTTCATTGTGGATATTTGTTAATAAAGTATGGTCAACTTGCAGGCTTTTAGTAGACCCAAGGTTGATAACAGTTTATTGAAGTGGGATGCAGGATAATGAAAATGACCAGTTCAGCTCTAAGAAAAGAAGTGATCGCCTGGGAAATGTGTTGGAAAAGGTAGTTTAGGGAGGAAAAAAGAGAAAATTCTGAGAGGAGAAAATAATTGTTATATTTCAGTCATGAGTGTACATGCACATATGCTGTTCTTCCATGTATAATTGCATTATAGTGCAGGATAAAGTGAACAGAAACTCCTATGCAGATTCAGTAAGTGATCCCTGCAACATGAGATGTGGGAGGTGAAAAACTCTGGTGAATGCCAATCGCTTTTATCTGGGTTAGAGAAGAAATGGCACTTTAATTTCTTAATTTTATAACACACTATCCACTATGTTTATGTCAACAAATACACTGAAAATGAGCTCTCAAGAACTCATGTATACATGCAGCTGCATGTGTCAAGAATTTCAGAGTATTGTCTTGTTTTGACTCTGAACTTGAAGCTTTGACTCAAGTCACAATCATCATTTGTATTTACAAATTTGGCAGACAAAAATAATCACTGGTGACAATTTTCATCCAAGAAAAGAAACACAGGATGAGCATGTGGATTTAGAACAGTTTATAGGGCATATTTGTTTACGTTAGACCATTTAACTCAGTAATTAAATTCAATAAATTCAGTAATTAAATAATAATTCAGTAATTACCCATGAAGGGTTTTGCACAACTGCTTTTTACAGTTTTGCTGACTGTTGTCCATGACCAGGATCTGGATTACTAGAGAGATTTTTACAGCCTCTATTGACAGTAAGGCTACAAGTAGGCAACGTAAGTGTCCAGGCAGGAGAATTTGATGGATAAGGTAAACCCTGTATAAACTAACAAGCATATCCCTTGGCTGTATCAAAGAAGATGATGGCTGTAAGGTCATGTTAAAGTCCTGACTCATTTAGAAAAGCTTATATCTTCCAGCTGGGAAACATCACACAGACAGTTCAGAATACACTAAAGTTTTGGTTTAACAGGAACACAGAAAGTCAACTTAGGTAATTTTATCTGCTGTGTTCCCTTGGGCCAGTCCTTTGGAAAGGAGAGTAAGATTTGTCATTAGTCATTGTTGCCTCTTGTGAGCTATTAATTTATTACGCTCTTTTATGTCTGTATGTCTTTTTGTAAATAGTGCTTAGATTAAAGTTAAGTGTACATATTTGTAAAAACAGATGGATTGGGCTTGCAGGGAAAGTCAAGCTTTGTGCCTCTGAGTAGGGCTGGTGCCATTCATGCTCATGTAAAACATCTACACTTCTCTGCTGTCTGCAGCAGGTTCGGTGAATTTAAAAGCAAGACTAATGGTTGGTGATAAGAGCAAGTTGAAGAAACTCTGTATCCAGTTTTTCTCACTTTTATTAACAAAGGAATAGCCTGTGTGTGGTGGATATCTATAGTAACTTGGTAGAACTTGGTAAATAATCTTCCAACTTTTCCAGCTTTTGATCTCATTACAACGGTGCTTTGTGTTAAGGAAAATAGGAACCTTGGAGACATGATGTGGTGCTATGTAATTGAGTTCTCCAAAAGTCAGGAATGAAGGAGTGTCCTTGTTGTAGGAAACCGAGCTGGGGTGCAAGAACAGGCGCTACTTGAGCAGAAGGTGAACTCGACTTTTTAAAAGGAGATTAGGCACAAGCTGCATACCTCTATATGTCTCAGGCAACTTTGATTTGTCTTTAGATGAATCAAATATGTTCTGTGGCTGCTATGGTTTGTTGAGGAGTATTGTCTGACCTCACTGTGCCATAGGCAGTTGTTCTACTGTTTTTAAAGTACTTGGATTCTGTAAATAATGGAGTAAGAAGAAAAAACAAACAAACAAAACCAAACAAAAACAAGGAGATCTCACCGTGGATTCTGATATTCAGTCGCTCCAGGCAAGCAAGGTGATGACATGAAATTAGGTTGCATGTTTAAGTTAGTGTTTTTGCAAGGTGAAAGGTAGGTTAACAAGGAAAAGATAATAATTAGATAAACTCCTGCTTTAATTTCTCTTTAAGTTTCTCATTAGGCTTTGCCTTTTGGGTGTAGTCAGCTATGGCACGATTTTATTCTTCATCACCTTGAAAGGGGAGAGTTGTTGTAATTTGGATGCAGGCTTTGCTATGAACAGCCTCTGGCAGAAGGAAGGTTCTTTAGGAAGGATGGATCCTGAAAGGAGAGACTCCAGGAGAAACGACACCTGCAGAAAACCTGGCCTGTTAACACAATGTGACCTTTTGCATGCCGTCTCTTCCTTCTTGACTGTACTCTTGAGCTACAACTCTTCTTTTGAGCTTAGCTTATCCCCTCTAAATGTCATTTTGTCCATCTTTTGCCTGACAAAGAGGGGCAATGGAGATGTTGCAGCTTAGGGGTGTCCCATTTATTTCTGTGGCAGTTCCTTAGGCAGAAGGGCAAAAGTTGCTAAGAAAGAAGCAGCTTTGGGAATGTTTTGTCTGGAGCTGAAAAGATGATTGAAGCACAAACAAAGGTGCTTTTGCACTGCTGGAAGTTGCTGTGCAGGTAACCTGAATCAAACCATGTGCTAGTGTAAAGTTGTCATTCCCTTCTATGAAAGATAATACAGAGTTACCAGAGGTTTTTCACCCTTTCTTATGTAAAGAAAAAGCTCACTTGAGGTCTAGTTGCAATGCTGCTACCTAAGAATGATGAGGGCTTTTTACCTTATGCTCTGCTCTCTTTCGAATGGGTTTCGGGATAAGCCATCGTGACCCCCAGTACAGTGTGAAGAAAAATCCAGTATGCATACCATGGAGATAACTGTTTTCCCCACTCATATTCTCTGTGGCTTTTGTGCCTGCATGGTGTCTCTCCCAGCTGCCTCTTCATCATTTTAGCTGTCTGAATGCTGGAAATAGCAATTTTTTTTCTGTTTGCATTGTCTGTGAATAGAAGGCCCAATGGCCAGTGGTCGCTCCTGCTGCTGTTGGTTTTGCTGGTATTCTCAGGTGCTCACAGAGAGCTTTCCCAGCCAAGAAAAAAACTGCGAAAGAGAGACAGCCTTCCTGCAAGGAACAGATGGTTACTGTTCTAAATAAATGGATTCCTACCTAACATGCAGTGCTGGGAGAGCAGGGAGGGTTTTCTTGGGGGGGGATGTCTGAAGGGGAAAGAGGTGGAAAGAGGGAGGTGAGGGATGAAAAAGAGAAAAATGGATTGGAGCTTTTTCATATCCTACTTAATCACAGTCATATGTCAGGCTGTTTGAGAGGAGGAGGGAGGGGATGGCTTGTTGAAATCTGTAGCGTGCTGGAATTCTGCAAGTGAGTTGTGTGGTGTGGTGAGCCCTGTGGCTTGCTGCTGCCCCCATGAATAGAGCCTTTCCAGAGCTGCCAAGCCCCAAGCAAATGTGGTCAGAGATTTATTACGAAATGTACCAAACCTTGGCATGGGGCTAATTGCATATAACAAGGAGCGTGCTGGAAACTCAGACCTGAGAAGTGACAAATGCCGAAAGTATTCTATATCTGATGCTGGTGAAAGAGGTTTTGTGTAAGGGAATGTCTGTATGTCTGTGCTTTTTGCTAATGAGCTCCCAAACATAGCTGCATGTTTTCTTGTTGTTATCTTGCTTAAGGTAGATGTAGATTTCTTGTTTTGGTTATTTCACAGCCACCAAAGAAAGAGCAATCACTATATGGCTGTAATAGCTGAATTTCTCAAAGCAAGTGTGTTGGTGCTGTCTTCAAAATATCTGATGCCCACATCCAAAGAGATGGTAGAATAAAGTTATGAGGTGGGATATTAACAAAATCATGAACTTGAGAGCTGGAAACTTGACTAAAAAAGTTCCAGAGGCAGCAAAAATGAACTATTGGTCTTGGCGAGAATATTCTGTTCAATATCCTGAGTGGCTGAGCAACAAATTTGTATAGCAAGACTGGTGTTTCTTCAAGTTTTAAAGTTTACTGGACATATCCCTGAATGCCTCATGTTCACTGTTGTAATATTTAATCTAGTGGAAAGCTTCTCGCTTCCCTTTAGTGCTTTTTCCTGTTCTTTACAAGATTCATAGCTGTATTTTTAAATATTGTGTTGGTCTTAAATGCCAGATGTAGTTAAGCTTTGTCTGTGGCCATGTCAAGACACAGAATGCTGCCTCTGTCTTTGAAATCCATTGAACTGTCCCAATAAGTATTGTTAAAAGCCAGAGGCACTTCAAGGAAGTGTGGCAAGAGAAAATTGGAAAAACAACACAGAACAAAAACCCCACAACTAAAACCAAAACATGGGATGGATATAGAGCTTAACTGACTATGATGTTGACTAACAGAGAACCTAGGCAATAGTGAAATGTGTTGTAAGAAATAAAAACAAATGCTACAATATTTTATGCTAATATTCTTTCCTGTCAAATTGCCAGTGTCTTTTTTTGGAGGAGACCAGCTTTAGAGTTGATGTTTCAGCCAGAAAACAAATAGAAATACATAGTAAGAGATTTCTGTTGTTGTTCTTCATAGGGCGCGTGCTCCTTGACATTTCTAAAACTCTTCCTCGCCTAAATCAGAGAGTCTGGGAAACACACTGGCTCACTTAATCCTCTTCCTCGTGGTGCAAGATTTGTCGTACAGTGGAGGATTAGGGAGAGATAGACATTCAGAATAAAAGCCTTCTGCACAGCATTGCTTTCATCTCAGTTTAGTGGTGCCGAATGACTTGCATCGGTTTTGAGACACCAATAACTCATGGGTTGTTGGCTTGTGGGGCTGCTCTGAACCCTGCAAGTCTGTGGCAGGTGAGTCCTGTCAGGTTTATCTTGGCTCCTTTCTACTCATAATAGTCTTTATTGTATTATGTTCCTGCCACTGACGTGGGAGAGGAAGCAGTGAGAACCCAGCAAAATCAGAGTTCCTTAGTCTCTACAATCCTCCAAAGGTGTCAAAGCCCTTTATTTCATAAAAAGCAGTGAAAGAGCTTTCCACTCAGAGCCAAATTCTTCAATGTCAGCATTGACAGAGGTTGCATTGTCCTGGCTGGTGTGGGGAAAGCATGTGCTGGTTGAAAGCTGGCCTGAAACACACAACAACATTGCCTTTGCTCTTGACACTCCTTCAGTCTCTGTATTTTCTCAGTTACTGTCTCCTCTGCTGCATCCCTGAAAATCAGTGATCACTCCTTATATCAGAATCTCCTTGACCAGCTCAACTGTGCAATAAAAATGAAACAAGTCGGTTTTTAATAGTGTAGATTCTGAATTGCTACAGACTTTAGATCATATTGCACGTGCATTTAGAGAGTTATTTCGCTTGTGAGAGGATATTTAAAAGTGACCATGTTAACAGAGAATCAAGCCATCTGAAATAAATCCCTCCCATTGTGAATGTGATACCTTCCTAATTGCAGAACAACAAAAATGTACATGCAGAGTGATGGGAAAAGAAAAAAAAATTGAAAGCAAAGGAGTATTTGCATTACAAAGTAACTGTTGACAACAGTTTTGTCTTGTAGTTTTATTTAGCTTTTGGTTTGTATTTTTGTAAACAGAGCCCCTGTCCACAAACTCACAATTTGAAAGACCAAAAATTTTCTAACTTGGATGATCCAGCTGGTATTTTTAGTTATGAAGAAACTGACAATTATCTGCCTCCATTTTCAAGAGTTGCATGTTGGAGAGGATGTTTAGTGAACTAGAAACACCTGAGGTTATTTGGGCTTTGATAATACTTGCACACCTGGTAGTGCAGCAGCAACATCTTTGCTAGTTCGACAGTTAAAGATTCATAATCCTTGGGACAAATTGTGTCAATATAGCATCTTATTATTCTGAATCATAGAATGTTAAACACAGAACAGAGTGGTTTTTGGTGTTTCTCTCAGTATTTCAGATTTTCTCCTGAACATGAAATAGTAGCTGGTAGTACCTCCTGTCATGTTGATAGTCAGGGAGGGAGGGATTTGCAAATGAAGGAAAAGAAAGCATAAGAAAACAGACCACAAGCATGCTGCACATATGCACTCGTGTTCTGAATGGAATATTCAGTCTAAGGCACGTGGTTCAACGAATATGTCAGCCTGCAGTAACTTAGCTTGTAAATACTGATACAGGCCTGACACAGTGTGCAGAATAAAACTGTAAAATTGTCCCGGTGTAGAGATTTTTTATTTTAGTATGGGATGGTTATAATACCTACAAAAGCTTTTATTATTTAAAAAATAAAAGGCAGTGGCTATACATCTAACAAAGTTATAGGGTTCTTCCCAAGAACTACTTTTGCTGGCTTTAGCAGAATTAGAGAGATGCCATTTTCACTCACATAAGCTGAACCTAAATCTAGGAAGCCAAAATAAGACTCATTTTCTTTGTCACAGAGTGTATACATGTTCTAATTTACCTTCGTTTCCCATAATAAATATTCAAGTTTTTTGTAGGAAACTAGAAATATATAATTTTGATATCAAAATGGCAGTACAAGTTTTCTAAAGATGCTGCCAGTTAGTTTTGAACACATACAGAGCTGTATCTGACAGACATTGAGTAAAAATGAAACGAGGGGAAAGAACCACAGAAGCCAAGAGAGAACCTTTCAAGATTTCTATAGTGTTTCATCTTCCAGGACAGAATTTTTTGATGGCTACTGGCTCTGATACTTCTGTCTGTGCAAGTTGCAGTAGTTTTCGTACCCATTACAGTCTGTCTAGAGCATTAATAGCTCGGTGGTCCTTCTGTTGAAGCTAGCAGGAAATCTGCACTCAATTCCAGCAGAGCTGACGTGAGAGATGATGCTGAAGGAAGAAAAACAAATGCCGCCGTAAATCATCTTAATTTGCACAGGCATAGCGGTTGCACGGCAGACAGTAAGTTTTTCTGATCTCTAAAGTGTGCCTTCTTGCTACCTTTGTAGCTGTGGTTCGGAATAGATGTTCAAGGATGCTGACTCTTGTGGTCATTAACCTGCTTTTCCTAGACACATGAAATAGGATATCTGGTGGGAGGTGAACTGACACCTTTGAGCTAATTTTTGAACCAAGTGATGGCCAACTACATCCCTCTCTTTTCCTTTCCCAGCGTAGGACTTAAATTTAAGAAGGGTTCATAAAAGCTGGGATTTTCACTCTGAGGACATTCTTTCATTTTGGGGGCTTCTTTTGAGGAAATGATTTTCCTCCTCAGTTCATGATCCTAATAAGCACATTAAAAAAAGCAACATACAAATAATGCTGTGATCCAAGCCAAAAATAATCCTGAGCAGGAGTGTTATCATGGACTAAATATATCAGAAGAGCGGTAATAAGTTTATTACTTACAGACAGCATGAAATTTGAGACATTCTTTTTACATATCATCAGACAGCCTTCTGACAGTGTCCCGTGACAAATTGATGTGTATCAGGGACATGTAAAGGTGAAGATAAAGACTTGCAGTAAAGATGGAATAGGTGTGTGAAGCAGATGGCTGTTGGATCTGTGCATGAGGTAAAAGCAGGAGATATTTATGTCCTGGTGTTATTATAGTTATTTTCCTTCTTAAGGGGCTCTGAAGGTTGAAAACTTTATATCCCTTCCTGGGATGTTACTGTTGATACATTTTCACAGATAATATCTAGTACATCTGTGATAGTTTGTACTAAACCCAGAAATGCTGCCTCTCATTCAAACTTTACAACAGATACGTGAGAAGGGAATTATGGGTGCATCAGCTGGGCAGATTTGTTTGCAAGTATTCTGGATTTTTGCAAATACACTTATTGTTGCTCCATAGTTTAAGAATCTTAACCATGAATTTTGAATGAAAAGGTAACAGCTTTTAATATAAGCAACACTAGATCGTTCCTTGGCACTGTATTAATGGACTAGAAGCATAAAAATAAACCCCTGTGAAGTTAAAAGCCCTGGAAAGGTGATTTCTCTTACAAATACCTTTTAAGAAACATGTTTGAATGTAAGATCAGATTACCAATGTCATATGTGTGAATATTGAATATATTCAGGAATGAGACCGTGGTTAGAGAGGGCACATAAGCTGGGCTTAGGGGCCAGGAATTGTGTAGGTCTGTAAGGGCTATCTATAAGATGTGGTGCTCATAGAGTGCTTTAGATTCGCAGGTTTCCAGCTAGTTTGACATTAACTGCTCAGGGATGAGGGGCTGTGAGCTGGTAAGTGCTGCTGAAGAAAGGGAAATCAAAATATCTGTGCAGATTTCACCTTATTCAAATATGTGGAGGAGAAAAAAGTTATTAAAAATAAAATAAATACCCCATGCCCAAATGTATGCTGTGCTAGGGAAATGCTTTTTTTTTCTGAAGTTTAGAGTGGAAGGTCAGGTATTTATCTTGATGAATTTAAACTGATTTCAAGTGTATTCTCCTGCAGATTTCTGCCATTTTAATAATGCATAATATAGATAAAACCAAGCTACAAAAGCCGAGGCATGTCAAATGTGGCATTTGGCTGTGCCTCGCTGAGATGGAGAGGTGCGATGCAGTTGTCACCTGAGGGGACAAGGGCGAGATGCAGTGGTCTTAAGCCATGTAGTGAAATTCTCCTGGGCTCCAGTGAGGCAGAGCAGCAGTCCTTAAAACATCAGGAGTGTGTAGCTTGTTATTCAGTCAGCTGTCATGCTTGCTCACAAATGCAAAGTACATCTTTGTAAGCATGACTTGAAACAGCTTCCTTGTTCTATGCAGCGTGTGCTGAGTGATGAGCAAAAGCCTCAGCAGACCTCATCAGCTGGTGTATGTCTTCTTCTGCCAATTAAATCTGCAGAATTGCAACAACGCGTGTGAAAACAGAGCTCGCTTTGCTTTTTCTTATTATTTCTCATTTGTACTGACACACTGCCTAGATGTGCTGCCCAAGGAGCTCCTTGCTGCACTGCTTGGGGTACTTTAGGGTTCAAAGTGAAGCTGTGGTCCCTGCCCTGGAGAGCTCGTAGGAAATGTGCTTGTTCGCTCTGTCTGCAGGGCTGTGAGCGACGTACCAGTACACAAGGAACCGCAAGCTGCCAGCTCGCACTTCGCTCTGTTTTGTGAGGAGAAGCTGGGTGAAGTTCAATGACCCATATCAGAGTCAGTCAGATAAATACCAGCTAATTCCCTACAAACATTACTCCAGCTAAAAACGGACTTGTTGGCCAGTTTTGCCCAGATGCCAAGTGATGGTGCTATTAGAAAAACTGCCATGCCAGTAGAGTTGGGCTTAGATGCAATTAGCTGTTTCTGCCTTCATTCTGCAGCTGGGACAAATAGTTGCAGCTCCAAGCGTGCAGCACAGGCAATTTGCAGCCAGATGTTTAACCCTTTGCAGCCAGATGTTTAACCCTTACTGCTGTAGAGAACAGCAGGTTAGTACCACAGGGGTTGTGCATGGGGGGAGGGAAGGAGGCAAGGGGTTAGAAATAACCTGCCGATGGGGATCTTTACAGCCTTTATGTCAACATGGCTGGAATGAAAACAAGGTGATGTGGTTGGTTTTGTTGTTTTTTTTTTTTCTTTGGAGACCTGTATGGCGTCCAAGCACAACATTGCAGGCTGAGCTGCACGCTCCCTTTCAGAAAGGCACCACAGAGCAGGAGATGGGGCCCACGAGTCCGATTCAGTGCTGGCTTTGTGCACGGTGCCGACCTTCTGCCTTAGTTGAATTTTTGCACTGCGGCCATAAAGAGTGGAAAAAAAAAAGAAGGAAAAAAAGGATAGTGATCGTAGGGGGGAAAAATAGCTGGTATAATAGCAGTGAACTGGAATGATAATATTTATCTTTAATTTGAATGATAGGGCCTTAGGTGTAATAGAAAGTAATAATAAAAATATGCTGGAGGTCTTCTATGCTTTTGTGTTTTAATAAAACTCTTAAAATAGAACCTTCCTCACTTCTTAATCTGAAAAACAGCAGCTCAATATTAATAGGCTGTCTGTGTTTTAACAAGACTCATACTGTACTTGTCTCTGCATTGAGCAGAAGTTTGACTACACACATAGGTATCTTACTAGAAAACCATATAGTGGCATATCATTTTGACAAATTTGAAGTTATTTTATTTATGCAATTCTTTCATTAAGTATACATGTGGTTTATACACTTCTTTGTTTGAGAAAGCACAGTCAACAAATGTGCTTTGGATTTGGAACAGGAGTATGGATTAGCCTGTGGGGCCTGGAGGGTGTTTGTTTCATCTTCATGGGTCAGCACCTCTGTAAATTTGTGCCAGATGTAGAAGGTTTATTGCAGAAGTGCAGTGTGGCAATGCCTGTTTTTGGCAAACCCTGGTCAGAAAGGCAGGAGCCCCCGCTCCTTGCTGTACAAGGTATCAATTCCCAGCAGGGTGGAGATCAGACTGTGTAACCTTTTACTGCTTATTGTGCCACTTTAAGAGCCACAACAATTGACAGAGGGTGTCTTTATCCCTTCACCTCTTCTGCCTTGGCTTGGAGCAGTTTGCCAGTAAGTGTTATACGCAGCTTTGCAAGATGTTCATGTCTGTGCATCTTACACTGATCCTGCTGCTGGTTTAGATGGGTAGAACTCTGTATCCAAGTGCTCCTCTGACCTAGAAGAAGACTCAGTGCAGGTTAGAGGTCTACATGTAGGGATCAACTCACAGATCAACTCTCGTTTCAAGTACAGAAGTTTTACCTGCCTGGGGACCTGAGTCCTTTCACAGATAGTGGGGTGGGGATGGATGCCACTCATTTGCTTTGTCTCACAGAGAGAGGAAGGTGAAATATGTTCAACCGTGGTGGGCTTTGGCCAGTTCCTTCACCAGTGTTAGAACCTGAGGGGCAAAAAAAGCAGCATCGAAGTAGAGAAACGTATTTTTAAAGAGAAAAAAAAGAATCAAAAGTGTGAGTGGCCTTTGGTTTAGGTGCTGTATTTTCATAAGGCTGAGGACAGGTAGGGAATGAGGACAAGAGTGGGCTTGATGGAGGAGAAGCTGAGCTGTGGAGTTGGGGATATCCTGCAGAAAATGTTTCCCTCTGCAGTGACCCAAGTTGCTTGCACTTATCCCTGTGTACCTAGCTGAATTACTAGTGTAGCTTCCTGAATCAGCCACTCTAATAGCCATTCTAATGTTGCAACAAACATAACGAGCTTTAGTATGTTTTGCAGAAGGTTAAACAGTAAGGTGGGTGAAGAAAGAACAAGACCTTTATTTTATTTTTCCCTGCCAGCAAATAATAATGATAGTCAATGAGAAACAAACCACGTTCCACTTAGTGTGTAAATGCTAAATGGAGAATATCACACAGAACTGTGACTTGCTAACCATGTCTACAAATTACTTGGAAAATGAGATGTGGTGTGCAGACTATATTTCAAAATGAGTGGGTTCACAAAATGTCACTGGTGGCATTATTATACACCTGAACAATTTTACTGAGCTTTAAGAAATATTGACTGGTCGTTAATATGAAAAGCCACATTTTCAGTTACTATTTTTATTCCTAAGCAGATATTAATGAACTGTTATTGTTCATGTTTGAGGAAAGCAAAATTTCAGCTGCTGTAACCACATTGAGCCAGTAGCTAGTAGTTCAGGAATGCTGCTATTGGCATGTGCTCTTGAAAGCTTATTAAGAGAGAAAAGAGGTTGCTACCATCATTGGATTTAATGAATAAAATCTTCCTGGGATTTTGTGCAAATGGTAGATTGTCAAGAACTATATGAAATCCGTGAGAGATGTGAGAAACAGGTCGTATGGCCTAAAATCAGAGCTACTCTTACAGAATTAGTTTGCTTTTCCTCCAGAGATTAACACTTAGCAATTCTGGGCTAAATTTCAAGAAGAGCGAACTCTAACCTGTGCATTTTCCCTTCGCTTGTTTTTCTTAACCTGAAAACAGCCTTAAGAGTGTTTGCAATAAAATGCCAGGAAAAATAAAATGAAATTAAATAATCCATTTTCAAGCTTCAGGAACTACTCTTTTCAGTTTGTGAGGAAATCTAAAAATACCTCCTGTACTCCACAGGCATTTGAAGGCTTGCTCAGGTTCAGTTTGTCCACCATCAGCATCTGCTGGACATTTTATGCAGCCTTTGATTGTGTTTATGCTAAAAATAGTAGGAAAGTAATCTAAAAGTGGCTATACATTTTAAACAGCGGTTCTCGGTTCCCATCCTTCTGCCTTGTGAATGTTGTTCATGTGGTACATACAATTTGTATCTGGTATCAAGTGTTTTAAGATGCTGAGTGGGCTGAGAAAAGGCAGGTATCTTAATATACTGCTACCATCCAAAGGCTAAGAAATACGTTCAACACATATATAAAGGATTTCAGGTGTCTTACTTTACTTGCTGCAATGTTCCTGTGGTTGTAGAAATTGACAACTTGCTTTTTGTTAGTGTCTTCTATCCTACTTGTAATTTTACGCTAGAGTTTTTTGAGGTATAATTTCATTCTTTAATCAGCCTGAAGTGCTTATTTTTCTACACTGCACAATTTTTCTAGTGTACAAGATCTTGAAAATGAAATTGAGTAGAAAATCATTGTGCACATTACTGTGAGCATCATTTTTTCTGCTGTTGTTGCCTGATTCTGTGATGCTAGACATCCTGAATAGATAAGCAAAGACAAAAATTGCTTAGGATGTTTTCACTTATGTAGGTAGTTCTGTTTCAATTGTCCTAGTATGAAATAGGTTCATCATTTTTGTACAGTTTCAAAATCAGTAAGTTTCCAGAAGTATTATGTATATTTGAGAAAGGAAAATTCTACAGAACAAACTGATGTCCATATCGGTGCTTATGGAATATCTTTGTCTCAATTTTTTCATCTCTTGGGCTCAAAACTGGTAATTAGCACTAACTAAAGAGCTCCTAGCCTGGACTTGCCTGCCTTTTGGCCAACTTGCTATTTTTGACTGAAATCCCAGAACTACCAAAGCTACTTTCTAATTCAGCAGGGTCCTGGGTATACGAATACCAACATACGTTGTAAAATAACAGCACAATAATTAAAGTAAGTTATGATTTTTATTTTTTTTAATGCTAATTTAGGTTTTCCATTTGAGAAATTTAAAATTCTGAATGAAATTTGCATTTGAAAAATGTTTTTTGCCCTTGAGGCATTAACTATTGAAACAGCTGAATATACAGGCATTCGTCATGAAGCTGGAGATTAATTAGAAGAATGGGAAAGACACCCTGCTAAGGCTTGCAGGGGACTGTGGAATTGAAAGCTTTGCAATTTTTCATTTATCTGAACTGATTTTCTTAGATATAGATTTAATTTTTAAATCCAGAGGAAGTCAAAGTAAAACCAAGCCAAGTTAATAACACTTGTCTGAAATCTTCCCTGATCACAAGATTACTCATCTAGAGTACTTGGAAAACATCTGTGTGGCTCATTTGCCTTTGACTCAGTCACACATATATGCATGTTAGCTGCATTTAGCTCATTTTTCCTTTAGGCACTGAAAATGAGTTAAAATAAATGTTAGATAAAACTATGAGGGATTGAAAAAAGTTGGATTGGATTGGAAACTAGTTTGTCTTCAATTAGAGGAGTCTGTTTGCTCTTTCTTTTTCTCAGTCTTGGAATATATAATCATTTTAACCTTCTCTTTTGATGTAAGTCATACCGTACTCCATAGAGAATCCTGTTATCTTTTGGGTAATAAACCTGTCGCTGCGTGAAAAGTATCTTTACATTATTAGGAGAACTGGGTCCTGTTCCCAGCAGAAGCTTATATAGGGAGGACACCACTCCTGGGTATGTGTCCACAGACACATTTTCTCCAATTGTGGGTGCCCATTCTGACTGCTGAGCTGCTCTTCTAATGGAGCACAGCTGGTGGTATGAAGCCAAGATCTGGGTGGTGGGACAGGACACGATTCTCCTCAGCCCCACGTTCTCTATGCAAACCTAGACCTGTCTCAAGCGTTGTCAACACAGATTGCTCCCAGCCACATCTGAAAACCTTGTAGTGCACTTTCAGTTTAAAATACAGGAATTCTTCTAAATTAGAAAATGCAGCATTTTGCAAGTGAGGTAAAGTTCTTTCTGAAATTTGGCACGACCAGAGAACAACAGCTCAAAATCTCCCGGGTCTCGTGCTCTCATTTTCCAGTATCTTGAGTTACTGATTTGCACTGTGGCAGATACATGGCTTCAAACACTGGCTTTAGGCACTTTTCTTTATATCTCGGTATGTTGTCTGATCATATTGATAGAAATCAGACATGCGACTTCTCATCTGGAAAGGTCTGTGATGAAGGTGCGCAGGGACGCTATTTGCAAGTGTTTTAATTAGCGCAGCTGGCAGCGTGCTGGCTTCCCTTAAACGGGGCTCTAGCAGTAGAGAGCGGCTTTTAATTTAGGACAATTACAAGATAGTTCTAGCATTTGTACCAATCACATCTACTCTCTCTCTCCCCCCAGTTTGGATTAATAAAGGAATATATGTTCGAATTTAAACTCTGAGTGACCTGCTGTCTTTTAATGCTATTTAGTTGGTTGTGTGGAGGCACAGAGATGACTTTGAGTGTTTTCCTCAGCAATTATTTCACTGGGAAGCATGGTGCTCACAGGAATACTTCATGTGGGGTGGCAGATGCTGGCTTTGCTGGCTCTGGGACCCCTCTGTTCCAAAGAGGTTTTCTTATTTTCAAGAATATCCAGGTTTTCACAGATGTTGTAAAAGGAGCAAGATGTCTTCAATATTGTAGGCTGTCTTGTTTGAGGAGGGTAGTCATTTAATAAAGGAATAATTTCATGGACGACTGCATCAATGGGCAGATGTTACACAATTCAAAAAGATAATCTGTTCCAATAAAAAGAATTAATGTTGCAGGACATGAGAGCCCCCCTGTCTCCCTAGAGGTAGTATTAATTAAGAGGCTAAACCCAAGAAGAAGGTCAGACATTTTTTCCACTTGGAGAGCTTGTTGAAATAAATTGATTTTTGTCTGAATGTCTTTTACTCATGTATCTTGTTAAGCGTGTTAAGTCAGAAGTGGCTTGGGAACAGCAAAGCATCTAATTCTTTTTTCTTATGTTTTTGTGAGCAATAGTCATCTTTGGAGAGTGTACTGAACACTCTGACTGCAGTAAAATTAAAGAAGAAAGGATAGCTGGTTGTATATTTTGTATTATTAGCAAGGTCTAGCAGTGCTGGTACTTCTTTTTATTACAGGAACTGTTTTGTCATTTATGTGTTACTCCCCTGTGGCTCCATTTCTCTGGACATCAGTGCCTTGCATTCAGTATACGTGTTTAAGGAAAGATAATTCTTTCTCCATGACTTTCACCCTCCCTTCTCTTATATAGAAGGTAGCCAGGTTTTGGCCTTTAGACCATAACTCAGACAGATTGTGTTCCCTAAAACTGGACAATTTCTACTACCTACTGAATCGAGATGGAAAGATTCGATAAACAAAGGCATTAGAAAAGTCCTGTTCTGGCAAATGTTGAGCACATTTTGTGAGGAACTCAGTGCCCTCAATTCCCTTGGCAACTGTAATGATTAAATCAGGTAACTCTTTGCTGAACGGCATGTCAGAAGAATGTGCTAAGTAGAAATGTCGAGATTTCGTTCTTTGCAGATAAGCATAAAACACAGCTTTTTTTTTATAGTGTTTTCCACTTGAGGATAATTGTAAAAATTAAAATAAATGTGAATTTTTTTTATTCTTCCCAGAAATTAACAGTTAATTGTATTTTCTTCAGGTGTTTCTGGATTACTCAGTCTTTACAGAACTAAGAGGCAAAATATTTTGTAATAGGAGGAAGACTCTTCCACCGAAACAGTCTGTGCAAAGTTCTTGTTTTTTGTTTGTGATGTCTGTAACTTTCTCATTGTTTTAAGAGTTCCATAATATTTTGTTTTCCTATAAAAACACCTGCCCTCATATTTCATCAAGTCTGGTGGTTTTTGCGCTGCGAACCATTTATTTTGGTGCAAACATCATAATCTATGCATTTAAAGCAATGTGTTTTTTTAAATCAACATTTAGGAAATAATTGCTCATAGCAGGAGGTCCCCTTTAATATGTGAATTATAAACTGGGAGGTCTCTTTTCTGCTCCAACTTTTTTCTCAAACATATGTAATCCATAAGATTAAAAGGTGAAAATGAATTCTTTGTAAGTTGCTGAAACTTGAGAGTACAGTCAAGGGGTGAAATTATCCAGAGTTTCGGCAGTACCATGAATTCAATAATACCCTTTTTGTAAAGCATTCATACAGTACCCTCTTTATCTTTAATGCTTCCTCGTGAGAGATTTTGGTTTTGAACGTGTATTGTTTCTTATGATTTACACCAAAGTGCAAACGGTTACTTGATGTTTTGAACCAGAGTAATTCTGTAGCACAAATATGCTGAAAGTTCCCCCGTGTGCTCATCTGATGGAGAATTATTGACAGATCGGACAAGGTGGTTTTTGTCAGGCTCAGTTTGTATAAACTGCAGCGATGGTGAGTGAGCAAACCTCAAATGGACACAAAGCACATGGAGAGAGACAGTGAACAGTTTTCTAGGTAGAAGCTTTTTTTATATTTTTAATGAGAAAATGATGCAGGACAAAGACTATTGTCTTTTCAGTTATTTGGGTTGTAATTCTTGCACCATCCTATAGCTAAATTAGATGTTATTTGTAGGAGTGTAACCAAAAATCAGAACTGTTTACACAAGATCTTCAGTGAAAGTTCCACATTTGCTCTGAATCCTTCATCAGTGTATACTGGGCTTTGTTTGCCTCTGGTTTTCCTTAGGTTTATTCTCTTCTAACACTGCATTGTCCTGCTGCTAGTCTTGGCCTAAGTACCATTATTGTCTGACACTTTGTGCAGACTGTTGACCAAGTTTATACAGAAATCTTTGAGCATGTTTATAAAGAAACAAAGAAACAAATTCTCTGGTTTTTGTGTGAACCTTCGGGATTGCAAAATAATATGTATATATATATATATTGTTATTTAATTCAGGAAGCGAAAAGGACTATTCCATCTCCTAAAAAGGCTTGTGTGTATATAAAGGTCGTATTCACACAAGAGCAGTAACTCTGCTCATCAGTGAAAAGGGTTAGATGATGATAGTAATTAGTCAAGTTCCTTATGTGTAGTAAACTGTCATATACAGTGGTAAACATGGACCATGAAGAAATGGCTCCCTATTGCCTGCTCAGTAAAGCTCATGCTATTGTTACATAAAGGATTGATGTGACCTAGTCACCATTCACTAAGTTATTCAAAACCAATTTGCAAGATACATGGACAGGCAACTTTTTCCTCAAAGCTTTGGGATACCAGGTTGTGTCAAGCTCACCTGAGTTGATTTGGTTTTCATAAATAATTTTCTCATTCCTCACAGGCCT
Source organism: Columba livia (assembly GCF_036013475.1). Lineage (NCBI taxonomy): Eukaryota > Metazoa > Chordata > Aves > Columbiformes > Columbidae > Columba > Columba livia. The sequence continues at coordinate 75,713,219 of NC_088605.1, read as the reverse complement.
TCTTCATTACTAGCTGTATCAGAGCCTAGCAGTAGATTATGTCTGTGTCACACCAGCTGGAAGGGATTTGGCATTTTAGGTTCTGCATGCAAGCGCAGTTTCATCGACACTGCAGCTTTTCTGTATTTTTGGCAGTAGTTATTAATTCCATCAGTTGGTGACAAGGATGTTACTCTTGTCCTAGAAGACGGAATTTTGATGGAATTTCTGAAAGTACCATTTCCAGTTCCCAATGCATGCAGTAGCACTGAACAAACAGAAGCACAGCAAGATTTGTTTTATTCAGACGCTTGCCTGGCAAGCTGTTTATCCTGTATGCGATCCAACAGGCATTGTGCAAGCTTTGACAGACGCTGTGTGGTTTTCATAGAAGGGAAAGTAGCGAACTGCTCTAGGAAATCTGCTCTGACCTTCCTCCTTAATCTAGTTGTACAGTTTGTTCCTACAGCTAAATTTCTCAAGCCATGCAATATTGTATTTCTGATCATTTTCTATCCAGTACTGGCCTTCCTGACCGTGCATGTTGCCACCTTTTTCCCGTATGTTTTTGAGATCTTCCCCTGTTGAGTTGTGGGTTATTTTCTTATCAATAGTGCCCTTTCCAACCTGTACTTCCAGCCTGTGAGTATGCAAAGGAATGGAGTAAACTCTCCTTTCAGTGCTTGCTCATTTGTGAAGGTAATCTACTTTGCCTGAGACATGCTTGCTTTTGCTTAACATATGATTAAATTTGACTCAGATATCTTCTCTGAGATCAATTGCTCATTTTAGTTCCTGTTTTTTTCTCTAAGTGTCTCGGGGATTTTTGTTCTTGATGATTTTTTTTATCTCTGGCTTCATATCGCTCATGCGCTACCAAAGCAAGCTTGACATTCAAGTAGGATAATGTTATCAGTTTCATGTTGTACTGTACTGGACACATTCTACTTGATTCTCCTCCTGTCAGCAACAGCAAGTCAAGCAGTCTGTAAGTATTCAAGACAATACAGTAGATGAAAGAGAAGTATGGTGTGCCTTTTTCTTGTTTATTTGTGTAAATAAAGCCTTTCCACTGTTGAGGCAATGTTAATGTTAACTTTCTTTTGTAAAGATTAAAAATACAGCTGTTGCCTAAAGGATCTTACTTTTTAACTCCAAGTACCTTTTTTGTTGTTTTTAAAATAATCCTTTCTGGAACTTCTATCCCTAGCTGAGGGTTTTTTATGCCTTCATCAGCTGAAGTAAGATTGGTGTTTTCTTCTAATGGAAACACTTGGGAACTGCAGTGAAGTCTGTTCTCAGAGCTTCTCTCTAAGTTAATCAATTTGTACTTTCAGTTGCTTACTATAAATATTCAGTTGTGAATATACACAGAAACACTTCACCTTGGTGTTGAACACTACTGGGCTAATACACGTTCTTGCAGAGGTTTGCTTGATACAGATATTACCAGTAGAGCCCAGTTCTACATTGGTGATCACTCTTGAGATCAGCCAGATTTTGATTAGGTGCTTATTAGTTGTTTTTAGCATCAACTTTTTGGATTAGAATTTTGGATAGTACAAAGTGAAATAGCTCACATATTTTGATGTGCCTTATTTGTAAGTGCTTATTTAATCCAATAGTTTTGTTATACTCATCAGAGGATGAAACCTACTGTGTTTCACTAGGTATATTTTCCATTAATCCACAATGTCTGGCATTAATTTAATAACCGTTCATTGATTGTGTATCAATTGAATCCCCTGAAAATATTTCCTTCCCTTGTCTGGATCAATGTCAGATTATAAATGGACTGTAAGTTATTTGGGTTGGTCTTCTTTGGATGTTGACACAACATTAACTATCTACCTTTTTTTTTAATGTCCTTGGTATTATGGACCTTATTAAAAGCTACTAATGGAGCAGAGGTGACTTTGTCCCAGCCTGTTGGAATTTATGCCACATGCCATCAGGGACTGTTTATTCACACTGAGAAATGTACAAGCCTCATCTTCTTGTGGTTGCAATATATTATCTTGCATTTCTGGTACAATGTACAACTAAGAACTATCACTACATGACTAGAATGGTGCTTTATGTCTTCCTATAATCTATGTGTTAGAAACTTAATGTGTTTTCTGCGTTGTTAGATCATGTCCATCTTGGAATGTTGATAACCACCATGCCCAATACCCTTGAAAAGGACCTCACTATCTTTAGCATTACTAAGCAAGATCTTATTTTCACCTTTAGCTTCACTATTTTGATTTATTGCTATTTGTCTGAGCCCCATGTAGAAATGAAGAATGGTCAGGGTCCCAGCCCTGGATCTGGAACAGTTGCCCATGTGCTTGCTGCACAGGGACCAAATCAGGCCCCCACACCCCAGCCCATGTGTGCTGCTGCTCATCTGCTTCTTGGTCATCAGTCTGGGAAGGAGGAAGCTCTACCTGGAACATGAAACACCCTCCCATCCAAAGCCAACCACACTACTCTTTGCCCCCTCCTTTTCCCCAAACTTTCTAACTTCCCACATTACTGCCATGCCAATCAACCCAGCAGGTTTCTATAGCAATCCCAAGTTACCGAAGCTGATTCTCTCCTTTTATTTTATTTACTTTCGAAATCCTCTTTCAAGTGACCCTCTGAACAGTCCTGGCAGCTGACGCAAGCCTTCTGCCAGAAAACCATGTTGTCACGGGACCTTTTCTTTGTAAGGCCTCAGCTGTGTCTCTCTTTTGCCAGGTGACAGATCAAATTCCTGATTTGCAAACACCTGATAACACAAAGTAATGTAGAAACTTAGAAGAGTAGCTGTGGTTGTCAGGGGATATCTTAGGAAAAAGAAACTTTTACCAGTGTAGTTTTTTGTTTCTTTTGTTGGTCCTGTGTTGGGAACAAAGCTCACATGGTTACAGGTGTTGCAATTACAGAAAACAGAAAAATAAAGCTTTTGCATCTTTGAACGCTTCTCAGTGTCTTTTCCTTTTGCCAGCATGACATTTTGTCAGTCTCCTTTTCCTCAGTGCTCAAATTCCAGGCGTTAGAGATTTTGCCTTCTGATGTAGCTGAAGGAAACCTTTGAAGTAAGGTATATTAGCATATAAACTCTGGAACTCTTTGCTTGCACTTGGATCTGGATAATAAATGTTTGTTCAGGTGCCCTGTCTTAGGAAGTGTTTTCTGCCTTGTCACAATCCATTAGATATCGTACTGTATTTTTGTTAAAACACTTGTCGTATATTTTCAAACCTGGCCTTATTATTTCTAATTTCTGTTCCTCCAAATTATATATCTCAAACGTTCTTTTGGTCTTGCTAGCGCTAAGTCAGGAGGAAAGTGTTCCTTGTGTGCATATGAATTTCTCCCTCCCTTGGGGGAGTTATCCCTGACTGGCAGAGGAAACAGAAATGGATCAATCTGTTGCTTAATGGTGTTAAAGATGCTGTGAGCTTAATTTCTAGCTAATTCTGATATAATTCTTCTTCCAGTTGCATGGCAAGCATTCACATATGGTGCCTGGCATGTGGTGAGCCATGTTTTTGTGCGGCTGGCTGTATGGCTTGTACCTGGGCAGTGAATCTGAAGCACTCTAAATATTGTGAATTTACAATGTGTTGAATCATGTGGTTGCTCATCACATATACAAATAAATTTGATACATAGATTTTTTAATTAATTACACATACATAAGCTACCTGTGCAGTGATTATGCATTAAGGAACAAGAGCCATTCTCCAGGACCAATGGTCAAAAGAGTACTTTCCGTTGGAAGAAAATAAAAAAGTGTTTTGCACATTTAAATTAGCTTAAATGTGCAATAACTTTGGTTTTTGGAAGCAGAAAGAGTATAAACAGAGTGATACTGTATGCAACCAGAAGTTTTGAAAGTATAATTTATTAGAAAATTTACTAGGGACAGATGATTTTCCCTACATTTTGTATGTGTGATATTATACAGGGTTTACTTTTGGGTTTTAGCAAAATTAAATTGTGCTGGGAAAAAATCAGCATAAGAATGGTCCACAGTAGGAAGTCTGCAGGATGAGTGCACGTGCCAGGAGGACTCTGTCATTTGCTTTTCCTGATTCTCTTGCATTTAAGTGCTTATTTGTAATATTGCATTAATGTAGGGTTTTGGGGTGAATTATAAAAGGACTGGATAACAGCTTGCTTTGGCTGTAAAGCTGCACTCTCATATTTTTGGCAGTAGGTAAAAAGGGCTGATCAGGATAATCTGTTTCCTGTATGTTCAAATATAAACCAGATACTCAGTAATGAAAAAGTCATTCACTCTTTTCTGAAGACCTTTTATTCTTTTTTTTTGCCAGTGCTAAATTGTAGTTTGAGATCAAAACTGGGTGATGTGCTAGTCCTCATTCAGAAAAAGAGCATCAAGAAGAGGTGATTGTATTAATTCTTTCCCTTCTTCCCTCCATCTCCCTCTATTCTGATAATTTCTGATGAGATTCCCTAATGACCACATTAGTGCTTTTACTCTTTCAAAGCAGGAGTGAAAATGCAATTGCTGTATGTGAATATAAAAAAGATAGTGTTATTGATGCTCAAAGTGTTGTTTCACATCATTTTTAGAAATGAAGACCTACTTTGTAGAAGTGAGGGGTCCATAATCTGACTGTTGATGCTTGCACTTTTTCATGGTCATCCCTTTGAATACATAATTATCATTGGTATGCAGATATGAGAGCTCAGCTTTTCCCAGGTCCCCCCTTGAGGCATCTAGAGAGTGTGTTATAACTGATAGTCCTTTATCTAAGAATAATTAATGGAAGGGACATTGAACGGTGCCATCCCAGTGGCAGCCATGTAACCCTGCTAGATTTGTGTTGCTTCTCCAGATCATGTAGTGCAGGAAGGTTGCTCTGCATTCCTATCTTACTGGTGGGCTTCTAGCTGGCTAACCTGCTCCCCTCACCTCCAATGGTTTAACACACACACAAAAAAGCTCACGGTGAGGTTGAGGCTACAGGAGCTCGTACGCTCAGGTTGGCCATGGTGCCTTATGGGAGCTGAACTGTTTATACTGGTGTATGTGGTTCCTGAGACTTTTTCCACCACGGGCCCACTGTTTCCATTAAAGGATTTTATGGGGCTCCCTACACATCATGTCTTGCACAGCTTGCAATATTGGCTTTTAAAAGTGGCTTTAAATACAATGCCAGGGTCCCCCGGCAGCAGCTTTATGGGCTGCTGGTGAGCTGGGGACCCCAGTTGGTTACCCCTGGGCTAGCGGAGCCCGCACGCTGGCTTTTATAGCTAAAATGATGAAGTATCTGTTTTGTCTTCCTTGCTGAATAAAGCAGGGAGCATTGCAAAGCATCACAAACTCTTTTTCCAGAGATTCCCCCTCTTTTTCAAATCAATCAAATGCCAACACCACGCTGTCAGTGTCTGCATATAGGTTTTACACATAGACCCTAAAAATAAAAGCTTGATCATGAAAGTAGCCTTTGTTCCTTTCAGGATCTCTGGCATAAAATTATTTTTTCTTGATTTTTGTTTTGCAGAATTGGTAAAAAGCCACAAATCCAAATATTTGGGGGAGAAATGTGGGAGTCGCATAGACATTGACTTAAATGTGAGCACTGCTGGGTGGCATCATCAAGTGCTCCTGGATCATTAGGTCTGGAATAAAGTGCTCAGAACATTTTGTGCCATTAGTTTTTAGAGCCAGGGAAATGCTACATCTTGCCACAGTACAGGGCAAGCTGTGTCCTGGTGCTTACAGTAGGCTGTTGAACTGCAAAGTCCCCTCCAGCAGCCTTAGGACAAAGCCAGCTCCTTTTAGGGTAGATGTAAGGGGAAGGGTGACCCGCTCCAACATAAAAAGGCTTCTTGTGAGTGAAAGTGTTAAGGACGGATAACGGGCGGCTTTGTCTGGTTTTCTTTTACCTGTGCAGTTACTTCAGCGTACACAGGGGAAACAAGTGTGTAAAACCTGAGTATTTTATCACATACTAATTTTAAAACTGGTGGAAGGATGTACTGGGAAGTGATGAATCAGTCACTTAAAGCATAGCACAGCTTGTTTTTAACAGTGACAGGGGCTGAATAGTATGTATTTTTGATCTGCATCAGAAATTTTAAAATATGAGTAGAATAAAGCTTAACACTATATAAATACACAGTATTTTTTTCCTTGGTAAACGCAGAATTACAATTCAGCTGCTTCCTAAACACTATTTCAAGATGAGAGCACTGAAGAAACAAACACTAGATACGCTTTTAATGTAAGAACAATGTAGTCTGGCTTCTTTTAAAGGAAGAAAAACATCCTAAGGATGATGTGCGGGTAAGAAACAAGAGAGGAACTCACTAAAGCAGAAGTTTGGCGCTCAGTTTAGCTTAGGTGTGAAGATGAAAAGCCTCAGGGAAACAAGAGAGGTGGATTACAAGCAACTCTAAATCTAACGAGGCTTCATTACCAAAGAAAATCTGAGATTTTACAGTTTTGAAAAGACACTGACAACAGTTGTGTTTAGCCACTCTGACTTTCTTTGAAATGAATAATTTTCTCATAATTAAAAAGAAAACATAACACAGGCTCTTATCCAGCATGCTTACTGTCCTGTGTTGGTTTGTATAGGGCAGAGAGCAAACTTTTTACCTGGGGGACAGGGTGCAAAGATTTTTACTTCTGTGTCAGAGCAGCATCTCATGCAGAATAGTCCTCAAGATGTGGCCAGGACTTCTCATGTCATAGCATCAAAACTAGAGCTCACCCCATTGCCACCCAGGGTGTGAGGTTTTAGCTGCTATTTGGAGTTGTGTTTCAGTGGACAGGTGGAAGTAATGATGGCAATAGGAATGTCTTTGATGCCATATTTAGCAACTGCTCTTTTCCTAAAGTGGAAAGATCAAACAACATGAAGCAGTTTCCTCATTTGTAATACAAGCTTGGCTTTGCAGCCAGCAGCCTGTCCAAAAACCTGCCTCTCCTTTGCAGAGGGGAATAAACTGTTGATTTCCCTGCTGCCCATTACTTCCCTGTTGGGTTCGCTCCTCCATGCAAGAATTACAGCTGGAATCAAATCAGCTCTTTGTCCTTTTAGTTATATCCGCACCATCACTGTTGGAAGAGCCTCAAAGCCTCCTACCCCCCCTTGGAAGCTTTGCATGTGCTCAGAACAAGCGAAGTAAACCTCTGAATGAGGGAAATCTGGCCCTGAACTGGAGACTGTTGCATATTTGTTCCCATGAGTGATGTGCTCCAAAACCCTTATAGTTCCCATTATGAATGTACATCAAATCACAACAGGCGACCCAAGAACTGCAGAAATCTGTTGATCGCAGCTGTCACAGACAGCAGAAGTGGAACTTACTATTCTCACTTATCTTTGAGTGGTGGCTTTAATTGTCTCAGCTGACATTTAATCATCTTCCATTTTGATTGGTGGCTAATAAACACATCAGCTTTGGAAGGGATAGTGTTTGCTTGTAGTCAAACATCCTTTAAGACACTGAGAAGATAAACAGTGAAAAGTAAGGACATGCTACTGGTTCAACTGCATGACTGTTGTCTGTGTAAGAACTGCTCACCTGTGGGGGTCAGATACAATAAATCTGTCCTGTGGAGCTGAGGCCCTTAGTTGTATGTTCTTGAAAACAATGATCCACATGGGAAGTATCTTTAGCTTCAACTGACTCACCATTTGTTGTTGTTTGGCACATGCCCTCTGTACTGTGAATCTAAAACATAACTGGCTTACAAAAGGAGGCAAGAGAGAATGCTGGTTCTATAAACTGGATGAAAGTATTACATTTGGAACCATAATTTTAATTTCTTTCCTGTTTCTTGTGACTAAGAAAGGAGGATATAGGAAATGTGCCTGAGTTGTGCACACGTGGATGAGCTAATGTTTGCAGTGTCTTGGAGCTGTGGATGTAGGCTGGTATATGCTGTTCAGGCTTGAGTCTTTTTTCATGCCTTTTGTATTAAAATGATGTTTAGCATATATTTTGGTTGAGGTGCTGGTTTGGAGTTCGGTAATGCAGCATGTATGTATTCAGAACAAGGGTCAGGTTTTGCACTTTCAGTTTCTTCTGACATTGAAAAGCATTTGCCAGTGTGTCTGAAACACATTGGGATCCCCTCTGTTATTTATGTGTCATGAACATCTTGTTAAAATGTGTTCAAAGTCAGCACTGAGTGTTGAGTTGCTGACATTGTTGGATTATTCTTCATGTTAAGACTTGCTTGATTTGAAAGGAGAGAGGTGTCCATATTTGTAATATTTAAATAAAGGAAAATACATTCCCTGCATTTTAATAGCTTATTACTTATTAAAATTCTCTAGCTTTATAGATGCTAGAGGTATATTTGGTCTATTTTCCGTATACATATGGGTAAACATACTGCATGGGTGCTTCATAAAGGAAAGAGAAATGAAGTTCCTCCTTCATTTACACAGATAAGTTTCTGATCAGTGGGTGGAAGAGAAAAGGCTGAAAATTTTTGTATGCCTGTAATTAGGTTTCAGTTAGAACAAGCACTAGCGCCTGTGTTCTTTTAATTTCTGTGTGTGGCAAACTCAAAGGTGAGATGACCCAGATCTGATTGCGATCTTGTATCCGTGTAAAACAGATGGGCAGCTGCAGCTCCCCGTGCAGCCCTGACACTGGTGTCAGTGGAAGTCAGCCTGAGATCAGAATCTGAATAATTTCCATATTCTAGATAAGAAGGAGAAACTTTATATTCCGTGTTCCTGGTTTTGAAAGCGCTGTAAAGGAAACCTTGTCTTAGCTGGGTTTCTGCTTGTCCTGTTTTCTACTGTCTCCTTTTCTTGTGCTGTGAAGTAAAAACTGAGCTAAGAGGTTAATATTAAATAAAAGGAGCCTACTCTGAACAGTCCATCTACTACTGGGGCTTTCAACTGGTTCTCTGCAATAGATGTACCACAGGGTACCTCAAGTACTCCATGAGTAGGGAACAAGGGATTTCTGAACTGAGCATGGTCATTGTCACAGGACACAGAATTCATTGTTGCAGAGAGTTTTCTTCTGTTTTTGGGATAGACAGTATGTGTCCTAATCTGATGATGAATTTTTGGCCCTTTTTGACTTTTTCGGGATACTGGAAGCTTATTGTAAGGGAGCAATCACATGAACTTGTGCCGCATACACGTTTTTTGGATGCTGCTGAGTGAAAATAACTGCAAATTGACAAGAACTGGCTTCTGGGGTATAAATGTGGATTTCACAAGTCCTTTTTATTTAAGATTAAATCCAAAACCAGGGAAAAGAACTCCAAGGTCTTTGCTTAGGAAAGAAAAGTACAACAAACCAAAGTGTGTTGTGATTGTTTGCCTTGTGAAAATCTTAATATAGGAAATAACACCCTAAAAGAAACAAGGGTGTTAGCCTTTGCTCAGATGTGACGGATACCCTCAACCTGAAGTCCAGAAGTGCCAGATTTTCTTTCCAAACAGCAGGTGCCTTCTGAATGCAGACAAGGAATCAGACAAATCAGTTATCCACAATAAATAATAAAAGGTAGCTTGGAGTGGTAAGGCAAGACTACAACCCAACAGAACTTGAAAATTATACAAGCTTTAAAGGAAGATAAGAAAATACACAAGTATTGCAGCTGATTTTAGAAGTGAGATAGACACTGGATTATACTTTCTTCTTATATGGTTTCAAACAATTAACTGAAACTCTGGGCTACTGTTTCCCATATATGAACACAATGAGATAGTGTTTCCTACTTTCATTGGAAAGTGAACATTGTTTCTCAGAAATTTCTTCTATGTGATTTATTCACGCAGTACGAGTTTTTTGGGGAGTGGGTGAGGTGATGGCTTAAGCTACGTCATCTTATAAGCATCTTTGTGAAAATGTTTTCTTGCCTTGCACATTTGAACAACTTCAAATTGTAACATACATTAATGAAACATTATTATATATATAATATATAATATATATTTTATATTATATTATATATTATTATATATTATTATAATATTATATATATTATTATATATATTATAATTTTATATTTTATATAGTTTATATTTTATATATTTTATATATTATATATTATATATTATATATTATTATAATATTATATATTGATAATTAGAATTATAATATAATATATAATATATATAATTATAATTATATATATATATTATTATATATTTTAGTTTTTGAATAGAAAATGCTGAATAATTTTTTATTTGTTTCCTTCAGGGTTTTTTCTTCATTTATACTGTGGCATTCAAATACTGAGGATTTTGTTAATGTTATCCTCTATAATTTTTTCAAATTTCCATATAAACTATACGTTTTCATTGCAAATGGTCGGGTTCTTGTTTTGTATTGATAGACTGTGTAAAATTTTCCAAATGTGTGAATATATACTTCTAAAATATTACTCAAATGAACTCTTTGGTAATCTCTCTGTCTTCCTGTCCTTCTACATACATCCTCCAATTTTACCAGAGGTAACATTAAATTACACTAAAGGACTCTGAACTTGTTCAGACCACCTCCCATTTCCAGGCTTCTGTTTGATCGCCATCATATCGAATTTGGAGCAGAAAGTAACTTGGTAAAGGGAGGTGATACAAAAGCCTGGGTCTGGATGATTTTCTTTCCTCCCAGTTTTCCAACACCTCTGAGATAGAGATCCCCCTCCCCAAAAACAAAACTCAAACTGCAAACCCTTCATTTCCTGAAATCTTTTTGTTTATGCCAACAAACATGCAGGTCAATGTGCAGGTTGCAGAACTGAAACCAAACACTAGTTCAATTTCCCTGGGTCAATGAAGTGTAATTTGATGCTTGTAGTTGCCTGTCCAGCTTGGGGAACCGTCATGGAGAACAAAGGCTCCACACAGGTTCCTGGAGATATCTGAGCAGCAAAACACCATTACTGCTGTTTTCTTCTGCCGGTGTTTGGCTCAGTGCTGTGCTGTTTAAGCCAGGTGTAAATTTGTTGTGATGGTTATGCTAGCAAATTCTTCTAGAATAGAGGCAGTTTGTCTGTCCCTATGTAGGTGACCTAAAGAACTAAAAAAAAAAAATAAATCAATTGAAATTTGAGATCTGCAGATGTTCATGTAGAATGTCTCTTACAACAGAGCTTCTTGGTCTATCAGTCAGTCTCTATAAATTCAAGTTGGCAAAGACTCTCAGTGAACAACAAATGAAAAGCTTTACAGAAGTCTGGCACCAGATGTGCATTAAAGAGCAGTAGATGTAACTGGCTGTGATACCGAATGGTGTTTTCAGCAAGATGTATGAAAGATTAAACTCACAGCTTCTGCCCTCAGCGGGAAATGGTGCGTACGAATGTGTGCTGTTGTGATTTGAATGTCTTTGCAGTGTTACAGCTGCTTTTTGGGTGGAGAGCCTTTTTTGGTCAATAGAAACTTGCACTCATCCTGTTTGTTTAGCTAATTAGGCTTTGAGTGTTCACTAGGATGTAATCTGATCCATGTTTTAAGCAAGGATGGTTTTTTGTTTGTTTGTTTTTACTGAAGAGCTCATTAGAAATTGATGGGAGTTAAGTGCATCTGGGCCCAATCATGCACCTCTTCCTGAAGTGCCTAATTCAGCTGATTGGGTTGTTTAGTGACAAGAAATACAATGTCAGCAGGACCTTAATTATTTAATCTAGCTAATCAGATGAGAATGATGAGTAATGTGTTGAGGGAGATCAAAACTCTTAGCTCTCTATGTCTGAGCAGAAACACTGGAAAAGGAAAAATGTACCTGTTATTAGTGTGTGTTTGTGATATTGTACACATCTTCCCAAAGAATCACTGCTTGACATGTGTCTACATAAAATATGAGCTGCATCATGATAATAGTTAAAAATTTATCTGTCAGTTCACTCAGGTGTGATTGAATTATCGTGCTCATGTTAAATGCACAGTATCAAATGTAATTGGTGTATCTTTCTGCTCTGTTGCAGGTTACACAATATTGTTTAAACGGTGAGACAAGAATACTTCTTGAAAATTAAGATTTCTTCAGGTAAGGACTGAGTTAAGTAATTTTCTATAAAGACCATTATTATTAATAAGCATCAGCATGAACCAAACACAGTTACCATTTGTGAGCTACACTTTGAAAAGCCAAAGAAAAAGCACTTGAGATGTTCCTGGTGATACAGGCTGTATAAACAGGCCACTTGAGAAGGACACAGTTGTGCACTTTTGGATGATCTTACGGTTTTGAATGCTTGGTACCCAGATGTCTTTCAAGAAGGAATTGATGAAGAATTATCTTCTTTAGCAGCGTGGCTCTGGTGCAGGCTGCTTGTCTCCTTTTATCCATCTCATTTTCGGAGAAGCATGGGTAGACCTAAACTTCATGTTCAGGAAATGTCCCTAGTCCCCTGGAGGTTATTGCTAAATAATAACATGCCCAGCAAGTTAAGTTGTCGTTCTTTGACTGATGTCTCCCCTGGGATAGACAAGCAGTAGTTCTGCAGAGCGAAAAATCAGCAGCTCTTTGTTTAAACAATCTGTTAAAACTCCTGCCTTGTGCTTGAGAAAAAGAATTTGGGGCTTTTCAGGAAGTTTGTTGAAAGATTAAATAGTTACTCCGTTCATGATGGGAAAAGCTCCAATTTGCTGAAGATGGTGCCATAAGCCATATAGTCACAGCTGAGACAAAAATAAAATGTGAGAAGTTTAACCTTGCCACATCAGGGAATGGGGCTTGTGCTTATTTTCCTTATAATGCAGACTGGTAGAACACAGGTAAGCAATTCACATGACTCCAAGTAAAAGGCAAAGAAGTATGTTAATCCAATAGATGTTTACACACATATGAAGATGCCCTTTAAGTTATGAACTCTATGTCCACTTTTCCAAGGTAATGAAAACTTGGTGAGCTGTTGACTCTACAGAGCCTTTGCCATCCTTTCAGTTTCATCCATTTACATACATCTATTTTATCTTAAAGCTTATAAAGAAAATTCGGGAAGTTGTTGAAATCAGATAATTAAACATTTTCATAAACAGATAGCTGTTCTTGACTGCACCATATTCTATTACCTTGCCTGAGTATTGTACCGAGCCTCAAACTGAGAAATTGCATTGAAATTCCTTTGGGTTTGCATTGTTGGAACTTTTCCTAGAGCAGTTTCATGACTTAATTTGTATTTGGTGTTAGAAAATTTATAAGACTCTGGTGCTTTGGTACTTATGTGTAGGTTTTGAAAGGAAAGAGAATGAATGTCTAAGTTTTAAATAAAATTGTAGATTTTCTTATAGAAATGGACAGGTTATCACTGAAGTGACAGTATGTTACATGGATGTATTAAGAAAAAAACCCTATATACTGTCTTCCAAAGCTTACAACCTAAATAAATGAATTAAACACGATGTTTTCTACATTAATCTTTATTTATATAGGGACATGGCATGTAAGAATTCTGAAGACCATTGAAATGCTTTTAATTTTCGGTGTCTGTCCCAAATCTTAGTCTTGCCATGCCTGTAGAAAATGATTATTTTTCTTTTACATGTTCAAACAGGTTTTGACCTGAGTTTCAAGTATTTCCTTTTACAAGAAACTTTCATTTTCTCTGTTGGTTTTGAATATTTTTGTGGTTAGTAATCGATTTATCATATATAACTACATGATAGCAAATGCTGCTCCTGCTTCTACAGTATTCTAGTTTATTGTTTATCTGCTTGAATCTCAGAAGGAATTAGTACAGAGATTATAACAGTACCAATTTAATTGCATGGGCATATATACTGTATATGGTTATACACCCGCATAAATGTAAATGACTTTTATTGCTTTACACTGAGGACCTTCTGAAGGTCATTGGATTACTCCGTGATTAAAATGTCTCCCTGGAGAATGGGAATACCTTGGACATCTTGTATTAAGTGCTAAGCCAGTTCAATCATTTTGGGAGGAAAATGCACTAGTGAATTAAACACGGCAAAAACCATGCGTAGGTCCATGCTTTTTCTATGTAATTTCTATTTTTAGAATTACATTTGAGTAATACAAGAATTTTGAAGTGGTGTAGACTGCACTGTAGGATTGTGCCCGTAGAGCGCTGTAGAAGATTGTCCACTCTTTTAGCAGTAACTTTTGAACAGTTAACCATTTATAATTCAAATCAAGCTTTGAAGTTTTACTGACTACTTAAAGTTTGAATGCCCTTCTTTATGCGATGGTTGAAGCAGCTCCAGTGTGGTGTAGTGTTTGTGTCTGCTGCTGCTTTAGCAACAATATGGGGAACTGTTGTACTTCAAAGGCTGTATATAAATATTTTATTTGTATATGTGCACTACTATGTATTACTGAAAAAATAAGTAATAAATTATAGGAAAAAAAGTAATAATAATCTAGTGCTTCATGCATTGTGCACCTGAATAACCTATCTGAGCTTGGTTTTGTTTTGAGAAGGGCTTTAACTTAATTGTGGTTATTCCACAAATATTTCTTCTGTGGAAAGAAGAAATAATAATATAACAAGAAGAAGGGGAGCCGATTAATTTCCTATTATTGGCCCAGTTCTGTTGCATCTCAGTATAGACGAGTTCTGCTCTGGCACATTCAACCTATGGCATGTTTACTGCTTGGGAAGTTACACCCAAACTGTGTTTTCTTGATGAATAGGTGGCACTAGAATGTAAAATCTACCATAGTAACAGAGTAAATAAAATCACTCAGTATAGAACTTTTAGGTAGCTTTTACCATATGCCTTAGTATAGTAATTTTAAATTAGATTTGCTCAAAACGGAAATCCAGATTCAAGCTGACATCATAACTTATGACCTCCAGTAGCAACGAAAATTGAAAACATGAGACAAGTGCATTAATCACTGAATAGTTTATAAGCGTGCCCTGAATGTTCATCTGAAATGTTAATGCTATTTTATTATAGTCAATAACAGTTTAAAGTCACAATTTATGAATACTTTGGGGTGCCTAAGGTAAAGCACTCAGACTCCTTTTATTATACTTTGTCTCAAATCTTTCATTAGTTAAGTGCACAGAGCTAATTGCATGTCCAACCTATTGCTTTTACTGGGACTGGGAACATGACGAAGATCATAGGGAACTGATTTGGCAGCTCGACTTGTGTGAACTCAGAAATTTGTTTGTACATACTCAGTTGCAGGAAGATGGGTTAAATGGCCTCAGTGTGGATGCATCTGTGAAATTAGGGTCATTGTTTTCAGGGGATTTTTAGTTTGATTAGCAATTTGAATTTTGGTTTGTAGTTCTGCTAGTAATTCATTTCTGTAGAGATGTTGTAGTAGTAGGGTTCAATGTAGTTTAATATGGAGTATGATGAAAGCAATTTAACTTACATCTGCATAACTGACCGGGTTTGTAATCAAACAGATCTTTTCAGATGACTTGATGGAATTACCACTTTAAAACAATCTGTAGTTTCATTATTTTTTTGAGTCTCAAGATATTTTCATTGATTTTGCTTGTATTAATAGTTGGCATTTTATAATGAACAGGTAGAAAACGTACTTGATAATTTGAAAATAATTTAGAAATATGATACCGACTTTCATTAGATCTCAGATTTATAATGATTCCTTGTTTTACTTTTCCAGCTTCTGAATATGCAAAAAGCTCGAAAATTCAAGATCAAAATATGATTTTACATTAGCAGAAGTATATGCATGTTGGACTAAGTATTTTTGCATGTGTTAGGAAGATGATCTGATCGCTAATTACCAATCAGAGTGCCTGGATGGGACTCCCCTTGGCTTCCTGCTTTAATTCCCAGGTTGGATATGGGGGAAACACCAACAAAACTCCCTTCCTAGTGAGCTGAAGTTTATACCTGGTGTTTGAATGTCTCATTTGTCAATGGAGAATCTTTTGCTGGGAGAGCTTCTCTGTTCCTGTGCAGCTTGAGCCGGTGGTTTCAAAACGGATTTAAATGCTTTCACAGGCAAAAATGATAGTGAGCTGGTTGTGGCTTTTGTATTTTGCTTTATTGGGTAGTTCCAGTAGTAAACTGAATTTATTGAATTAGATCTATGAAATGACCTTAATTGCCTGTTCTCAATAGTGTTTTTAAGAAACTCCACTCTTTGCTTGCTTTTATTTTAATGTAAGGTACATGGTGCAGCTTGTATATGCGTATTGTTTAAAGGCTTTGAATGGCTTGCCTGTCTGATCCATTTTAATAGATTCCAGCCTTTTCCATGACATCATTAATATAACAGGCTTCCTAGAAAATATGAACAGCTGCTGTGTAGTTTTTTCCTGTGTTTTATATTAAAACTGTCGCAGCTTTTCCGTTCTCTACAAACGACAGCAATAGGCTTGTCTGATGTGAAACAAAATGAAAAAAGTCAGCAGTAAGGAGCTGTGATACTGTTAACAGGCCAGTAATGTAACAGGTCCCCATGTATGAATCATTGAATAATGCAATAAGGGATTACTTATGCTGCTGTCATACTGGTCAAAGGTTGGTCCCATTTCCTTCCCCCCCTCCCCTGAACTAAACTGTGCATCATTAAAGATGATGAAAACAGTGTTGTACTCAGCTTCCTGGCCCAGATGGCAATTTGCATGAAGAATTTTATTGTATTTTTTTTTTCTAATATCGTTATTATGCAGACTGTGCATAGAGGTTTTAAAGTTCTTTTCAGTTCTTACAGTTCAGGTCAAAGAGACTTGTTTCACTTCTCTGCACATCCTGGAGTTCTGTGATGGTTTAGAGACCACTTCACATGGAGCCTAAATACTAAATAAAACTAGGAATTCATCAATCTTGTGGTTACACTTTATTTTCTATCTTGCTCCATCTGTAAATAGCTGAAAGGTGTCAAAGAATGATGTGGGTGGACCTTTTGATCCTTAGATTTTGTTTTGTCTGGAATACTTCAATTTGAGGCTTTGTATCTTTTAGGTGACTTGTACAAACCAGCCAGAAAGTCTGATGTGTTTCACTCAGCAGTATCTGAAATTGATTTGTCAAAAATAGGAGACATAAACAAAAGGTCCAAGCCTTACAGTGTAATATGGCCATAAGACAGCTCATTGACAATTAATGCTGTTATCTCAGTCCTGTGTCTTTTGAGGTGTTTCCTCCCTCCATTTGAAAATAAGACACCTTAATCTCCTGTGAAAATAATCTGAAAAAATGCAACAACTAAGTATCTCTCTTCTTTGTAAGGCAGGAACATGGTTTATGAACCACGTGAGTGACTGTGAGCTGATTGAAAAATACTAAAAGAAAATCAATACTAACTTTGCAATGAGCACCTAGATAAGGACAGGGCTACATTGTCC
This sequence comes from Columba livia, assembly GCF_036013475.1. Taxonomy (NCBI): domain Eukaryota; kingdom Metazoa; phylum Chordata; class Aves; order Columbiformes; family Columbidae; genus Columba; species Columba livia. Next base: position 75,695,989 of record NC_088605.1, on the reverse strand, counting down.
GTGTCTGGGGTGTTCATCAAATGGTGCCCATCTTGTGGCTGCATACAGAGAAATAATTTAATGAAAGAAATAACTAATGTCTTCTGGAGATTATCAGTTAGAATGCATTCGTTTTCTATGAGGAACTTTACTGCTCGACCTGTTCTCTGTTTGTGTCCTTAAGCAGGCTTGAAAGTGCATGATACGTAAATAATATGAATGCAAATTATTATTAGCCAGGATGTGCCAGAACCCACAAAAATCATCCTCTGTTGTAACCACAGAAGACCTAAACCAACATGTGAGTCTATAATGTGATTGATGCCTACAGGAAAGGTCATTCCTTCAAATATTTGAAGTATCATGGCACTCAGAGACTGATGGTTGATGCCTGTAGGCTCTGTGCAGTCCAACGCTCTGGGCAGGAGGGCACCTTCCAACCCCCCACCCCATTTTGAAGGTCAGCTCACACCAGGGTGGCACAGGTAACAAAAATCCAGCTTTGTTCCAATGTTAAAAAAAGCCTGAAACTCATTTTTTTGGCATCTTCTTGTCTACATTGAAATGAGCGTAAAAAGTCTGATATTCAGTGGAACAGCACCTGTGTATCATTTTCACTTAGTTTTTAGAGGTAATTAGAACACAAAGTGAAGAAACAGCAAAGTATGTAGAAAGTATTTTGAGACTGTAGTTCTTATCATACCAATTACACTCTGAGGAAAGTCTCTTTCTCCTTACCTTAAAATTCCCTAATATGGGGAAAGCTGTAGGGACTTAATTGTACTGATTTTAGCTTACTGTTTTTCTTTTTTGAAGCATGCAGAAATTAATTTCTTCCTTCCCTCAACCCCCATATAATTTTAGAAATTATGGCTCTCTGGTGTTGCATTTCTAGTCAGTCTGGCTTATTTCAGATGTACAAACAGGCTGAGGATTGTTTTATTAGCTCATTTCAGTAAATTAACTTCTTTACAAAACAGTTTTTCCATTTCCTACCCCCACCCAAAAGAAGGCTCTAAAAAGTAAACCATATTTCCATAAAGATATATTAGCCGATTTTAAATAGATGTCAGAGAAAAATATTTGCCAGCTCAGGTTATAAAAATTCTACCTACAACATCAATCTATTTTCTAGCTATTATTTTTATTTAAAAAATGCAAAACAACAAACATCCTGTAGAGATGTAACGCTTTATGATGGAAAATAATTTTGCAGTTATTGATACATATAATCTACAATATACAGTATCAATTAATTTAATGGTAATGACCACATCCATTCTGATCTGCATGGTAAAGCAAAACTATGGAGAAATTCCACTGAAATTAATGTAATTAATCTATAGTTACAGCACTGAGTCAAATAAAAATATGGAAGATGCATTTATAACTTGGATACAAAGAGATCTGGAAAATAACATTTTTATCGTTCTTCAGATGCCATGAAAAATGTTTCATATTTTGCTTCATAGACCTCTGAAATAACCCCCAAATATGTCTTGGTAACAGAATATGTCCAAAAAATGTACTTAACTGAAAAATTACTTAGCTGTGGCTTTCCCACTGGCACCCTTCTTACACAGGTAAACCTGAAATAGTTATAATGAAAATATGAACATTTGAGTGAAAGGAGAAGACAATGAAGAGTATTTAAATACAGTTTGGTTTATAAATAAAAACCAGTACATTGTATGTTGAGGGTGGCAATTGATTTTTCTCATTTGCAGTGCAGATGCTTTTTGAATAGATTTGTGCTAAAGGTAGTGGCAGATTATGGGAAGAAAAGCATGTCTTAATTAGCTTAACATGAGCTTTCAGGTATTTATTGCATCTCCTAGCACCACCTTGGAGCAGGTCAGTCAGCTACTTCATCTGTTCCACCAGAACTACTCAGAACATCATATATGCAAGACACGAAGACTTTCCTGAGGCCCACAGTATTTGAGAGGCTTTACTTATTTCTGTGTATTTTTCCCTCTGCTATGTAAATGTGTATCCTCATGATAAAACCTTTAGGGTGCAGTTCATGTGCTAGAGCATCACTGGCCAAGATCAGTCCCGGTAAGCGTGGCCAAAACGCAAGAGAAAGATTGCAGGTGTGTCTTGAAAATAACTTTATCTCATTGGTTCTATTGAAAAATCCCCTACGGGGATTGTTTTCTGCTCCTTCAGTAGATACTTAATAATCTGTGCTCTCCTGGCATTTCCTAATGTTGTGATACATGTCATACCTGGAGACCATTCGAATGGTTGATGTGAATGGTAATAAGAGATCTTGGGGTTATTTTTGGGGTGGGGTGTTTAGAGGGGTTTTTTGCCTTCATCACCATCAGCTCTGTGCTGGCCTGTGCTGGCAACGAGTACAGTTTAGAGTAAGCTGTTGCCTTTAAAAACAGTAGCCTGTTCTCTGTGAAACAGGTTGATGCCTTTTAAAGCAAATGCAGAAGTCTATGCTGCAAACCATCAGTACAACCAAACCATAATATTATCACTGTGGTACCCACAATATTCAAAGACTCTGAAGTGGGGCAGGGTTTGCAGGGGGAGGTAACATCTTTTCTTAGATGAACCGTTATAGCTGGAAAAAAACAGACATATTCAGACAAACAAACCCTTCTTCAGGTCAGCAGGAAAGGCTTTCAGTGCCCAGAAGCTTGTCTGTTTTTTCCAACTGTATCAGTTGGTCTAATAAAAGATATTACCTCTCCCTGCAAACTTTGCCCAACTGAAACATTAGCATTCCTGTTGGCAGCTTTAACAGAAAACCAACAGCAGCATGGGCATGGTGTTTTGCTGAGTTTCATACCTCTGCTTTTGCTATACCTGCCCTGCACATCTTCTCAGATGCAGGGCAGAAAGAATATGTTCAAGTACAAAAGATAGCTCCTTAGGCATAGACTGACAACACTCATCAGAGAGATTTATTGTTTTTGTTAGCTTTAAATTAAATTTTTGATGGAAAGGAAATTTTGCATTCATATGGGGCCTGTTGTTTTTCTCCCCACTTGAGAGATGTAGGTCCAGCTCTTGCATTAGGTTGGTTACAGAAGGAAAAATTGTTCCCTGGGCGTCGCTCTGCTTTTCTGATGAGCCTAATTTGTGATTTGCTTAGGTCTGGAGTGACGACACTTGCTCATAAGTCACTTGCCTAGCTTTAGAAAGGGCTCTGCTTGCAGAAAATAGAAGACAAAAATATTCAGTGTCTTGATGGAAAGTGGATCTAAAGGGGTCTGCTGTAATGTAAAAACAAAAGGAGCAGTGTTTCCAGCTAGAGTGCCAAACATCTTGGAGTCCAATGCGGAAAATGTTTATAGTGTTGTATAGTTTTATTACTACAGACTGAAGCAAAACAGTTTATTGAGTGACTTTCAGGGACTAGATTTTATACCAGTGGACTATCAAACAGTGGACAAAGAAAACCCCTCTCTACTCTGGGGTGGGAGCAGGGAAATCTGTAAAGAGAACTCATCTTCCTTGTACAGTATACAAGGAGAAATGCTGTTTTCAGACTCATTGAGGGTCCTAAATGTTCCATGAGGAGTTGGGTTGCAATGCTGGAGGCTACGTGGATGCCCATGGGCACACAGAGCACCAGTCTCGAGGTTCTGCCAAGTCTTCCCACAGGGACACAAGGAAAACAGCATCTGTGGAGCTGTTGCTTTTCCACTCCTTCACTCCCAAGACACTTCATATAAAACCTGTTTGCTTGGGCTTGTCTTTTAGCTGGCATTCTCTAGCTGCATTTTGCTCAGCTTTCCCTTGGTGTGGTGGGCACTAATACATGCAGAGCTGTTCCTTCTCTCTTCACCGGCTGGACCATGTGTCATAACTTGTACCCTTCTTGGTGGGATTTACCTCTTCTCAAGCAATGAATGTTATCCAAGCAGCTAAGTTCAGTAGCAAGCTCATCAGTATCACTTGTTTAATTGGTTTTGATGCCTTCTCTGATTTTATGGTGCTCTAGTAATGCCAGCTGTTGCTGAAGACTGTAGCTGCAGGGTGAGCCCTGGGCTTCTGTGGAGTCCCAAGATGTTTTGGCTTTTATGCTGTTGCAGCAAGAGAACAAACAGTTCTCTCTGCACATTGCAGAATGAGGTGCGAGTGAGTTGCTGTGTCATCTCGTGGAGCTGGACTGGAGAGCTAGGCCTGAAAAATGTAGCCTGTGCCTAAGTGCCAGGCTGAAAAGTAGTTGGGCTGCCATTCTCCCTGTTGTGATCATAGGTAGTGGCTGAGGACTTGCACTTTCTGATGTGAACACAGGGGAAAAAAAAGTGTCTCTGTGTTGTACCTACATACATTCTGAAAAGAAGGCAGACAAGAAAGGTGTAAATGAGGAAAAGGTGTATGTTTTGTCAGACACTGCTTTCATGCAGTGTGTTGTGTCCCTTATTCTTCCCCCTCTAAAAATGTATTCCTTGTTTAGTCTCAGTCAGCGTGAGCTCATGCACTTTCTCTTGTAAATCCCTAAGCCTCAACACCTTTCAGTTCTGACCTTCCAACAGGCACTAATTTGCAGAGTACTTCTCAATTTCCGAAGTTCTACTAATTGAACTTTTCAATTTTTGTCCCCAAACTACTAGGATTTCTTTGTCTAGGCTGTTACAGGACTGCAATGCGTGTCAGAGTGGGATTGTTCTTGATATCAGCCTGAAAAGAACCTAAAGGCTCGTACCCTATAGCAAAGGAGGTGGAAAATGTCCTTCCCTCCTTGAATTGTGCGGTGTTTTCATTGCTGTTCACCTGCCGTGTTGTGTGCCATCCTCACAGCAACCGCTTCTTGACGCTCTCGTTGCATCTTGTGTGGTTCTTCTGAGCAACTGTGATGGGCTGCATCTTGGCGCACATCTCTGCAGCTGGAGAGGTAGCCAAAAAAATATTCACTTGCTTGCAAACATGAGAAGCCAGCTGTGATGTTTACAGCTCGTTCATGTTCGGAAGACCATTTTGCAGCCAAAAGAAAGCTTAAAATCCGGAGACATTTTGGCATTTGTCTGGCTAAGAGGGTGGACAGGTTGTTTTTGAGCCTTGATTAAGGCACATGTGTTTGAGCACAAGGATGGAGAAGCAAAACAATACAAATGCAGTATTAAGTATTGTTTAGGAGCTGAAATACAGATGTATATGGTGACTCACTAAAATGTGAGGTGCAAGTCTGGTATAAGCAAATAAGTGGCATGTATGGCCAAGAAAAGTCAAGGAGAGAGACAGAAAACCATGACCTGAATAAGCAGACCATGGACGCTAACGCAGTCTGTTATGTGCAAGGTCTGTGTATGTGGGACAAATCACTGTCATCCAAATCTCTCTTTAAAAAGTAATGAGACACACAGCTACCACCATGAACACTTAACATGTAAGGTCTGCTGTAAATTACACTTTGGTGTAACGTCCAGAAACTCTGAATGCTGGAACTGGTGCCTCTGTGAACATAATTAGAGGCACATGTGGTTGTAATTCAAAGATACTCTCCTACCCTAATTTCTAAAGTATGTATCTTGTAGTGCAGTCTTGTTGACTTTAGCCAAATCTAGGCTAATAATAAATAATATTTAATATTTTTTGCTGATTTAACAAGCTTGGAAGCCAGCCTGTTGAATCTGAAATAACTTTGTGAGGATAAAATACCAGCAACAAAAATGAAGGAAGCAGTGAGATTGACGTGGAATCTGTTTGGTATTTAATAACTTTTTATTACACACCAGTTTCCATGTAGCTACTTTGGATGTTATAACGACAAATAAAATTCACTGGATTTGTTCTCTTTAATAAATGAAAAATAAATACAGCTTAGATTATTTTAACTTTTCCAAGAAGAAACTTGCAACACGGACTTCTCGTCCCTGTCCTTATCCATAGTAACCGTCCTCTTGATAAATGCTTCTTGTCTAGGTGGTAAAAGTGAGTTTCATCTCTTGCTTCTCCATATAAATTAGTAGGTGGTACTTACCTCTAGTTGCTGTAAAGCATGTGAATTATAGTACATGTACATTAATCCTATTTTTTAATATTTGGACTCTATGAACACCTCAGCTATGTCTGAAGAATCTGAGAGCTTCCTCTTCTGGGTAGTTTTCTTCTCTTCCATCATGGGTGACTAAATCTTTCCCTTCTTTTTCTGGTAATAATTCAGGAGCTGCCTCCTCTCTGTTCTTCTCCCATCTCTGTTTATTTTAGATAGAACTGCTTTTGTCCAATGTCAGTTCAGTTAGGCACATGTTATCTAATCAGTGACATTTTCTGGAGGTTTGCAACCTCCTGGTTCCAATTGTGTTAAGCATCCAACATTTTTCCATTGGGCTCCATATCTTTCCTTCATTGGAAGGGGACGTAATAACCCTAAACACTTTTCTATCGTATGTTATTATGACTAAAATAATTTTTCTCTGTCTCAGCTCCCAGTTGCAGAAAAATGTAAATGAAAGTTCAAAAAAAACCACCCTATCTTATTTTAAAAACACTTTATTTCTCATGTACTACATTTATGCCTTAACTCCTACCCCTAAGATGTTATTTTTCAAGACAATGTAGTGGAACTATATGTAATTTCCAGGATGTTTTCATTCAGGATTTTGCTTATTTGTAGCTTTATCTTTGAGCTGTTTTCTTTTTAGCTTAATGAAAAATGAAGAAAAATAGTTTATATTTGACAAATAAACTAGTAATTTATCATGAGCATCCAGAAGCTAAAAAGTCAGGCAGGTGCCAGGTTCTTCATCTCAATTCTTCTGTTTTGCAGTAGATAATGTACCAGCTGAGTGTCAGGCTTCATAAACTACCTTAAGTTCATGCTTTTAAAACAGCTTGAACTTTTCCCAAGTGCTACATGAGAGATATTAATGCAAAATTTCCCTGAGGATCCCATCAGGATTTTGTGACCACACTGCCCATCTGTATGTCTGTGTATTAGCAATATCCAAGACCCATTGATCAATTTCAGCCTAACTTCTGTAATGTCTGGAAGTAAAAAGACCCAAGTTTCTGCAAGAAAACTAGAAATTGTGTGAAAAACAGACAGAGAGTCAATGTAATATCCCCCCAATTTTTATTTTACATATGTGTATATGTGTATATATATATATGTATATATATATATATATATAAAACTATATTAAAACTCTGAATTCCCCTTGCATTTACTATTTTTTTAAGCTACAAGAAAGCCACACAAACATACTTTCCTAGGCTACCAGCTCCCCAGATAGGTGAACAAAATTTGCTTGCTTGTATTAACAAGAAAATACATGCAGTTAATCAGCTTTTAATCAGTTATGTAGTTACAGGGAGGGAGAGATTGTTGATAGCTGCATTTTATAACCTTCATGGACCATAATTGACTTTCTTGCCACATGTTGAGCACCCTGGCTGTGTAGTCATAAAATTGGTTTGCAGCTACATGGAACAGCGTTCAAAAAATACTTTCCTTTTATTTTGTTTTTCCTTTCAGCTAGTAGCCAGTGGATAAAGGTTTTGGAAGCAATATAGGAACAAATCAGGGAAGTTTTAAACAAAAAAAAAAAAAGTTTTTTAAAGGAAATAGCCAATGACTTCTCAAGCTTTGAAGTCTCATTTTTAATAATTTAGCAGTTTGATATGTGGGCTCGTGTTCATTACATTTTAGCACTTTCCAAAAACATGTTGAGAAGAGTGATGAGGAATGAGGCCAAGACTGAATAATTGGGAAAACATCTATACCTGACTGAATAAATTATGATCTGTGGTAAACCAAAAAGTTGTGGTACACAGTGAGAATTTTTCCATTCATTTCTTAAGATATTTATTCTTTCTACCTTTTCCTCTAATCCAGTGTTTAGATCAGATGTATTTTCAATGTTTATATAGCTTATTTAGGAAGACTCATTAGCTGCTGATTCATGGAACCAGGATCTTTTCAGTGGTGCACAGTGACAGAACTGGAGGGAATGGGCATAAACTCAAATACAAGAAATTCTGTTTAAAAATAAGAGGTATTGGGGGAAGTTTTTTTACTATCAGGGTATTCAGACTCTGGCACAAGTTTCCCAGAGAGGGTGTGGAGTCTCCATCCCTGGAGACATTCAGGACCAGCCAAGACCCTCAGGGTTCCAGGTGACCTTGCTCCAAGCAAGGGGATTGCATTAGATTCTCTCCAATCTTGACAACTGTGTGATTATATGAAGTAATAAATTCAATTTGGAGTTGGGTGTTTTATCTAAAAGATAGATACCTTATTTCTCACCAGAAGTGACTGAACAAGTTATTGCGACAATCTGAAGGTATTATATGTAGTTATACTTTTCTATATTAAGGAAATACATCACTATTTTCAGACTTCAACCATGATGATGCAAAGCGTGGAAACTTACTTTAAAAAGAGCAGCCTTCCATTAATTAGGGTGCTGATTTTGCATCCCTAGAATAAAGATAATGTGATTTATTACAACAGTAATTGAGATGGCACTGAAATTATTCTTCTTACTGCCAGTGCAGCTTTTGGAATGTTTCATGAGTTGCTATCTCGTGGTGTGTAACTTTTCGTATCACTTCGGATTTGTATAAATGGTAGTCATCTTTTGAGTAGGAGTCATTCTTCTAGATGAGAGGGTCTGAGAATACAAAGCAAGGAGCAGGATTGTAATAAAAAGCTGATTTGAAGCCTATTTCCAAATGGTAGTGGTACTTCATCTCTAATTTTCATGTGATTCACGTAAGTGGATCATGGCAACCTGTAAAGTAGGTCAGGGAGTCCCAGATGGGACTGCACATCTCAGACCCCGTTCAGATTTTATGTCAAGGATGGACTCAGCATGCCCCATCTTGCTCCTGCTTTTAGAATCTTGGCTTTTCAGAGGAAAGAAACTTGACAGCATGGAAAGATCAAAACTTGTCATGAAGTCTTGGTGCTCTTGACATGATTTATCACGAGGTAATAGCAGAAGTTGCTGTTAGCCTAGTGTAAACTGTCTGCTTCTACAGCTGTCATCAGCAGCAGAGTCAGAGTGGGTTTTCAGCTGGTATAATCTAGGATAATATCTGTCCCAGTAGCAATAGATCTTAAATCAGAACACTGATATATTAGAAAATCCTGTGATGACGTTTAGATTATTACATTCATTGTGTGGAGAAAAGGAAGATACATGAGTTAAGTATAGCTGAAGAAATGAGGACATCAAATCATGATAATCAACTCATCGAAGTTTCCACACATGCTTGAGAGATGCCAGACTGAAATAACTAACTTCTAGAAAACTAATTATTATAGGATTTGCAAGAAATAAATCCATTGCATTTGTCTCAGAAAAACTTAAGGAGTTAGTTTGCCTTCCCCATTCATTGGAGTCCTACTTATTTCTTTAATTTATATTTATCCTCCAATGAACTAATCTTCTGACTGTCATACATATGCCTGCAATGTGTTTTTTAGAAGGAATTTGACTCTAATCCAAATATTTAGTCTGATTCAAACAAGCTCAATTCACTGCATGCCATTACCTCTGTTTTTCCCTCTGCCATGAGTAGTGTAGCTGTCCAGCAGTTTGCATCCAGCTGTGAGTGCAGATGTGCAGCTGTTTGGGGAAGTCCAATGTCAGAAATAAAATAAAGCACCTATGAGAGACGCATTTGTACATAAATAGCATCACTCACTCTCACAAGGCTACACTGGTCCTTTAGCATTGAAAATGAACCATCAACATGTTTCAGTCAGTAAGCTGCCTAATTGTGAAGTTAAAAAATAATTCCATGTGTAAAATAATGTATGCTGAAATTAATGCTGTTGTTCATTGTATTTCTTTGTTTAACAAAGTTAGAAAATGAAGAGATAATGGACTGCAGAATCTAAGTGAACTCATTGATTATAATGCTCACTTAATTTGGGCTCATTTGTGCCCCAGTGACACTACCATACAAAGCCATAAAGAAACAGATATTCCTCAACATGTGCTATTAGAGATGTTTTCACTTCATTAGTTCCTACTGGTATTGTTTTAGTGTGCTTGTGTACAGGCTCCGCATAAGATTTTGTTTCAGAAACATCTTAGAAACTTTTGGATATCCTATTCTGTCAGGATTTTTTTATACATTAATAGATTACTTATGTGTGATAGAGTTGTTTTTATCATGGAATAGATCGCTTAAGTATTAGCTCTGATATACACAGATATATTGTTTTTCCTTACTGGCAATCTCACACATTAACTATTGTTAAGTGTTAACTGCTGTGCATGATTGGTGCTTTTTAAAAAATTTAACTCTCCAATCATACATTTTGAATATTTCACTTTCTGTCTCTTGTTCTTGGTTAATCTCTTCCTCCCGTACAATATGCTTCTAGTCCACTTAGTTGGGTGGAATCCTTTAAAGCAATTTAAATTGTGATTGTTTCCCTTCTTGTAGTCATTAAGTGAGAGTTATCTAGCACATAGTTTACTAACCGTAGTCTTAAAAGTAGTGAGCAAAGGAACTTTAAAATGGGACTGTTTTCTTCTCTATCTAAATGAAATTAGGCTCCTTTTAAAAACAAGATAAGGGAGGGGAAAATATTCACCTATATGGCTTTCACTCTGACATAGTGATGGTGGTTTGCAGCAAAGTGGGCTCTTCATCTCCGTTGTTCTCTTGTGCTTCACGGCAGGATTTATTCCCTGGTAGAGCCAGGGCTGCCATTTTTTAATAGAAAAAGAGGAAAAATATTACACTGTATTTTTAGAAAGCTACACTAATGTAGTTATAGTTTACCTCAATGCCTCATTTATTGAAAACTTATAGATTATTTTTAGGGTGTGCGAGTAGCCTGCCCTGCACTAAACTTTTGTTCAAGCAGCAGAAGTTTTAATTGACGCAGCATTTGTTGATTGTACTGCAATGAACAGAAAACTGAAACCACATTCCCCAAATTACCTGCTGTGTGATGTCTTTATATTTTTAATGGTCTTCTCTTCAGAAGTCCCGTTACAGTATTGCCTCAGTTGAAAAGAACAAATAGGCTATTTATTAAGTGTGCAGTCAATAGCATTTCAGCTAATAATGAATAAGCACTTACAATAATCTATCAACAGTAAAGGTTTTTCTGGAGTCATGTATGATCTTCCTGTCTGCTCCCTGGAGTCCGACGGATTTATTACTTGGAAACAAAGACCTTTAGAGTCAAAGGTAAGCAACGGCATGCTGAAAGAGCAAGAGCAAGCCCGTAAATGTGAATGCAGTGGAGAGCAGTTAATAATGGACCTCTAGCAGGGCCCACTGTGTGTTCAGTCCTCTCTTCCCACCCCATCGCCTCTAAGATATTTCACCTAAGAGGCAGCTCCCCCTGGCCACGCTCGTTAGCAGTGAGTTCATGCATCATCATGTGTTTTACATGCATTCATTAGTCTATGAGGAATGCAACACTCTCAATTTGTTTTAGCCAAATGCATGGCATTTGTTTCTGCAGAACCCTCTTTCGAGGACAGTGTTGATTACTATGAGTACGTTCCATGTTCTGTGAGTTTGGAACCTTGAATGGTGGTTGGGCGGAAGCTGTTCTTAGATCCATAAAGCCTTTGTGACAGCACTGCCTTCCCATGTTGTAGAGCAGTAATCTTTGAGTGTCCTTTTTCCATGTTGTGACTCTTCAGATGTGACAAATCTGTATCATGGATGGGCATGTTTAAGAAAATAACATAAATTAGGAATTAAATTAGTCCTTTTTCCATTAAAGTTATGAGCAAAAGCCAACAACTATTACAGTGCAGGATTCACAGAGCTCCACTGAACTTGAAAAATTAGGTCTCTAGTTGTCAAGCACCCCAATAGCGGCTTTATGAGATATTTTTTGTGAATGTATAAGTGGTTAGAAATCTCCTGATGGGAAGAAATTATTTGAAATTTCAGACTCAAACTTAGTTCCACAATTGAGGATAATTAACATAGTTCTCTAGATGGTGTACTTGGTTTAACACTGAATTACTCTTGCACTGAGTCACAAAACCTGTGGATGAACTGAATGCCTCCAGCAATGTCTTTAAATTCTCCGGATTTCATGAAAACAAACTGAAGCCATGTTCAGTAGTGGCTGCACAGCTGACAGACTTTCCCACTGTGCAGTGCACACAAGAGTAAGCATGATGAAGACTGAGGACTCAGACTTGGAATGACCACGATCTCACACACATTGCATTTGAAAATGTGCCAGTGTAGATGACAGATGTTACTATCCTTGTGTGGTTAATGTAGGTTTGTCTAAGATTTTGCTACATTATGAAAACCCTCAGGACTGCTTATTTTCTTATTTTTCTTGGCTGGTTGAAAGGTAACACTACAGAATGCCATAGAATTTGGTCTTACTGCTTCAATCATCTGCTCAGAGAGCTCACTCAGAGTTTATAAAGCATTTATTAATTAGAGAAAACAGCAGAAAAAATTCTGGAGGATTTCTGTCTCGCCTTTCCAGTCAAAGGAAAATGTAATCCTCCTTTTACAGTGTGTGACACAACAGCTAATTCCAATATATGCAACCTCGGTTAACTTCGTTGTTTAGGCTAGGAAATGCAACAACTACCTATACAGATAAAACTTCTGTGATGGTTTTATAGAATGCCTTATATTTCTGCTTTTGGGGGAAACTCAGAGTTTTGGAGGGAAGAAAACACTAGTTTTAGGGTCAGGATGTAGAAATAGCCAGAACATAATTCAAGTGATCTATCTTATACTGATTAACTCGCATACAATGCTGAGATGTTGAATTCTAGCAATATTTTTCTATAATGCAATTGAAGCCTTCAGATGAGAATTGACCACTGAAAAAAAGTGATTGCCATGTCTGCCATATCATAATAGTCTTGTAGTTTACACTCCCTTGCTAGAAAGCCCACATTTTGAAGCAACCTACAACTTTCTAAATCTGCACTGAGGTCAAATGAAGCAATACTTCTTTTTAATTCTGCTATATTTGATGACTATAGAAGGCAGTCAGGCCTTTGTTTTCTTTAATATAGTCATTTCTTCCTTTGAAAGAAATGCTACCATAAGCTTAGGCATTTTTTCTGACTTTCCTGACAAGATAAGACACAGAGCAGCGTGAAATTGAATGCTTATGTTTTAGTCTGTTCAAACAATGTTTCCTCTTACTTTTAAGACTGTAGATTTATGGGAAAACAGATGGGTTGTGCAGTTGTGCCTTTGAGATCATTCGGAATTACTGTGTTTGTATAACATTGCAAAAGTAACTTTTAAGTTATTTGTGACTAATACAGGAGGTATCCTGTGTGATAATGGTCAGTAAGGAGGTGGAAAAACAAATCTACTGTTGGTAGAACTTGGAACAGATTGAAGTCTGCAAGCCTCACACATGTAGAGCTTTTTGAACCTCCAGGATCAAGTCATAATCTATGTTTGGCTTTTAGTGTAGACTTTTTTCCCCTATCTGGCAGAAATAGCCAAGGAAGAAGTCTTCATTGAAGTGAGGATAAAATTTGCTCATTCATTATAAGGGATAAAACCACAATGTACCGTGAAGATACGGAGATTGTCATATGGTGATGAAATTTTATGTAGGGTGTTTCAATGTTCGTAAGAGGCACAATACGTTAAGGTAGTTTTCAAAAGTTTTTAAAGTAATCTTGCAGACCTTTAAAGCTGTTTTGTGGTTTCAGAACTTTTGGCATGATTTACTGTATCATAGCTGATGTAATAAAAAGAAAACAGAATGAGATGCTTTTAAAAATACATGGAATATTTGGAATATTTTTCATTATTTAAACTGGTTTATAGGTGCAAAACTCCAGGCTTCTGGGCACAAGCTTGATTTTAGTGTCTGCTACAATCTTTCAGTTTTATAGTCTTACTGGAAATACTTTTTCCTTATAATACTTTTCTTACTGGTGGACACATTCCTTTTTTCCTTCCCAAATAACTTTAATCTTTCACAGTACTGGTTTCCTTTCATTCAAGTTACTTCATTCATCAGGTTTTTCCTTTTTTAAAGTCAGCCTAGGTGATTATAAAACTGGTATTATTCATCTTGCTAAAAGGGGATTTTGTACCTGTACTTGTCCATACTGTTCACATATAGTTCTGTGTTCTGTGGGGTTTATCTTATCTACCTACAACAGCCTTTTAAAATGTATGATACTGTTGGCATATTTTAAGTAAGCCTATTATCTTTGTTTAATATTAGTGGTTGCCCTAGATTTGGGGCTAACCAGATCAATTTTAAGATTTTTGAGCTTAAGTGATGTAGTAACAACTTTCTCATTATTAAATTGCAGACTTGCTGGTTATGCAAAATGCAACCATAAAAAAAGCACAGTGATACATTCACATTTTCCCTGAGCTATTATTCGTCTTTCACACACTGCAGACTGAGTTTTGGCTAAACATGTTTAACTTTGCATGTCAAGGTTTGTCCCATCGACTCCAATGATCAGAGTAGGGAAGGACCTAGAAATGCAGAGTTGGCATTTCCTCCAGAGATCTGCTACTGAAAATTTTGTCAGAGGCTTTCAGAAACTCCAGAAAACATTATGGTGACCCAAAATAATGTCCAGTTCTTCTATATTATATACCACACTTTAGCTGTGAGATTTTAATGTAAATTATAATTTCTAACACTGAGACACAGGAGACTTTTTTTTCCCTTGACTAATGAAATGAATGGGGACAGTCATGACATTCACCAAGTGATGAATGGGCTAAATTTTCCATTGAGAAGGGTCAGGATAATAAGCAGACACAATGTGAAAAAAGAAATGTGAGGTGGGTGAAATGGTTTCTCAAACTCAAGACAAACTTTGTAGTTTCCATAGTGGTAGAAGGGACCTTGTGTTTGCAAAAACCTCTTGTCCTGGTGAATCGAATGAACACCTCCTTGTGCTTTCCAATAGATGAGCTCTAACAAGGTATTTTATGCTGCCTGTGAATCTTAGAAGGTTCTATTGCCTTTTTGTTAAAAAAATAGAACTTTTTAACTTGAATATTTGTCTAATACTGCTATTCCTTTTCCCTCCTCCAATACTTATTCTCTCGGTGCTGTCAGACTTTCCTACCGTGCTGTGCTCTCATTTTTCGTCAGCTCACTGACCTTGTATCATTTGATGTCGGTGATGTTGGTTTTGTGTGCTTCATCACCTGTTCTGTAACCCCTCATATGTGCAATGCCAAATAAATGTATTGTTAAGAAATCAAGCTTTCACTTTCAGAAGTGTTTGTGGTATCCTCCTCTCGCTGTTTGCGTGTCTCCTTTTCGCTTTTGTGTGGCATGGTAGTGATGTGGGACGGTAAAGTGACGCTGCTTGTTTATTTCCAGAAATAGAGGGATGTGCATGTTACATTTAAATTATGGGCTTCTCCTGCATTATTTCAAAAAAATCTAAGAAAATTCTCTATTTTACAGCTGCAGATATTCAAGAACATGTTTTGACATTGTACTACACATAAAGCTATGATAAAAACTTCAGTTGCTTGCTCAGTTTTATTACACCACTCTGGTTTCTGGTTGTTCAGGGAGTTATTTGTGGCAGCTTAAAAGTCTGATGGAATGATATTATGAAACTGTCATGTACATCCTTGAGGATGAGAGCTGTGTGCAAGAGTTTTATGACTGAGAAACTTGTAATGAGCAAATTAGTTGGAAGACTTCACATCTGGCAGCTTACCAAAGCTCAGCAATTACCCATGTCGTAAAAATGTATTTTTATTTGAGACAACAGGTTTCTGTGGTATAAATGACGAGCTCTTAAAATGAGGTTTTATAAACAGTGTCCATTTAAACAACATTTCGTGATCGTAAGCTGCCTTAAAACGATGCCGATTTTAAGATAAAAAACTCCTATAGCTCTTAGTGCTAATGAAACTATGATGCGTTTTGTGTTTCACTTGGGCAAAAACTCCCAGTTATGCCATCTAAGGTATTGATTAAAGGCAGGACATTTATCTGCACTTATGATGCCTGTCCCACAACATACACTGAGGGCATGAATATTACACAGAGTTGTTTGTGCTGGTCTTGCCATCTTGTTTTCAATTTCCCTCAGTTTTCAGCTTCAAGGCACCTGTCTCTTAACAGCCCATCTCAGAACATCTCAGGGGGTTCACAGGGATAGTAATTCTACTTTTAGGAAGTGTTTTTAAACTTTGAAATTCATATTTATTACAGGGCAGGATTGCAGATTCCTTCTCCCAGTGATGTCTCATGCTTACTGTCATGCTGTGCATAATTATTAAACATGAATTTAGGCACCAAAGGCTTGACTACTGACAGAAATTTTGAGAGGCAATGTTAATGTGTATTTTTTATCACACTGTGAATAAATACAGTCTTAATGCTCTTGTGTGAATTCTATGACAAACATATACTTTCTTCAATTAGGAGAGCTTGTCTTATAGAAAGTGTTTTTGCAGAATTTCTTGACACATTTAAATTCTGTAATCATAGCTAGATGGTACGTAGATGTGCACAGAATCGCAGAATGATTGGGGTTGGAAGGGACCTCTGAAGATCATCTAGTCCAACCCACCTGCTAAAGCAGGTTCATGGAATCACAGAATCATTTCAGTTGGAAGAGACCCTCAGGGTCATAGATTCCAACCATAACTTAAGCGAATTCCAGCACTAAACCATGTCCCTAAGAACCTCGTCTAAACGTCTCCACCACTGACTCCACCACTGCCCTGGGCAGCCTGTTCATGACATAGAGTAGATGACGCAGGAACGTGTCCAGGTGGATCCTGAATGCCTCCAGAGAAGGAGACTCCATGACCCCTGTGGGCAGCCTGGTCCAGTGCTCTGTCACTCTCAAAGTAAAGACGTTTCTCCTTGTATTTAGATGGAAATGCCTGTATTTCAGGCTGTGCCTGTTGCCCCTCATCCTGTCGTTGGGCACCACTGAAAGGAGTCGGGTCCATCCCCGTGACACCCAACCTGGAGATATTTATAAACATTGATGAGATCCCCTCTCACTGTAAAGGACACTGAAACAAAAATGCTTCCTCTTCCTTCTCACTCCCCCATTTTTCCACATGCTTGCAAAAACCTGTGGTTGTATTTTTCTTTTCCCTCTCTTTTTCTTTTCCTCCTCTCAGATGAGCCTCATAATTACCCTTCTGTGCCTACAGGAAAGGTCCACAGCATCTGTAAAGCTGGCAGCAGCCCAGTATTTCCAGGCAGGTGGGTGGGGAGCCCATCCATGGCTTTGTCTGAGCAGCTGAGAACTTTGTGTGAGCCGTGCCGCGGTGTACGGTAACACTGACCTGTGCCTTCGGCAGGGAAAGCACCGAGCAAGTGTCGGGACCAGTATTTATAGACCACTACGTAGCAGTCCTGGAAAGAGAGATGGGGAGAGGGAGTGCGAGAGAAATCTTGGCTGAACTGATAGCAATTTTATTTCAGGTTTCTGTTACTTAAGTTACATTAAATAAATCCCCCTTGTCAAGTTTAATCTTCTCGTGGTGAATCATAACAGCCTTGCTTTGCCTTACAACCAGGTGGAAGCAACAGATTTAAAAACAAGACATTTGAAGGTAAGTAATCGATTTAGTGTCACTTTTACCTCCAGCGTCTTCACCAGCTCGAGGGCACCAAGAGGCACAGCCCTGCCTGCTGTGTAACGATGTGCTGCCCGCGGGGACTTTGTATATGGTTACAGAGGAATATCAGGTTGTTTCTTCATTTAGCAACATGCTTGAAAAGGTCAGTTAGCATCAGAGAAGAAGCACATGCAGTCTACTTCCAGTACTGAAAGTAGTGCAGGTCATTTGAGCTATTCTCTCTCAGCAACGTCTGGGTTGTGTTTTAAAGCATCCATTTCTTGATGTGCAGATGGTTGTGCTTGCTGTCCTATAGGCACTGCTTTTAGTAGCAGAAACCAAGAAGTTCTGCTCCAACTTCTGTCTGCGGTTATTATTAGCAATCAGGGTCAATACTGTGTTTTTCTAAGAGGAGCAGGACATAAATGGATGTTCTTGCATACCTCAGTGTAAAAAATGAAATGGTGGGAAAGCAAGTGGGTTATTAGGAGAGAAAATTTTCCCCTTGTTCATGAGTTTTTCAAGGTGACATAGAACACATAGCCCTGCAGCCTATATTCCCTGATAACAGAAGGGAAATGGGTGTTTACAGCAAACTTATAACCAAAGTGAAAGAGAGATTCTCCCTCACCTACCTTCACCCAGGCAGCTCCATACAGCTTTTGATAAATGAACCTTTTTCCATTACTCACAGCATCTTTTTCAAAGCCTCCTCAACGCATACAGGCTGCCGAGTTCATTAGTCTTCTTTGTTTGCATATTCTAGGGTGTAATTTTAAAAGCAAGGTTACCTAAAAAGGGGATAATTCTTCTAAAACTCTCTCCTGGCAGCAACATGTGAAATCTGTACAATTCAACATTGATGTTTACTATGGTTAGCTCAGAGAAGATTAATGTGTTGCTTAAAGAACACAGAGTTTCCCTGAATGAAATTTATCAGTTGACAGCCCTGGAATTACTTCTTTAAGTTAAGAAAATATAGACTTTGGCACTGATTGAAGATTTTTGGGGGTGAGTGGGAGGGTGGCTTGCAACTCCAGAGGGTGTTAGACACATACTCAATATGTGTTGAAAACAAAAGTGTGTTAAAATAACTTTAGGCTTGAGACTCAAAGTAACAAATACAAGGAAATGCAAGATAAGGCTTATGTTAGATCCTTTACTTGTTAACACCAATGTTTTGCGTGCACCGGGCACATAATGTAACCCGTTATCCACCAGTTTAAAACTTACCAAGTAAAGGATAAGAACAGTGGTGGTTCCCAGATAAGAAAAGCAGTCTATATGAGAACCTGTAGAAAACCAGGTATATATTTAATGATCATGATGATGTTTATTTCCTCTGTGCATCATATTATTCCACATATCAGTCATCATAAACACTGGAAACATTAAGAAGCTACTTTGGGAAATGCAACAGGTGAGATAGAAATGTGTGTTATATGGACAATTAACACCAGTAAAACTGACCTACTGGGAAATTCTCTCATTATTGAGCTATTCCAGCACATGGGCATTGAGAAAGGAAAGAAAACCCAAACATATATATATACATATATATATATATATATAAAGAATTAGCTCCCTTGTAGGAACTGATTTTTTTAGAGAGCAGCACAGTAGCATCTCTTTGAGGTTTATAAATAAATTATAAATGCAAGCTGAAACCTCCTATTTTTTCCCCTCTTCCTTACCCAAATTTATCACTGCTTCTCTTTGAAGGTGATATGGGTGTTCTTTTGTCTAGTATCTTGGTGAAAAGACAGCTAATAAGTAGTGAAAGTGTAGTTGTTGGAAAGGGACTTAGCGCAATGTATTTGGGTATAGTAGGTTACTAGGCATTTTTCCACATCCTCAGTTGCATTGTTATGACTGTACATCCCTAGATGATCATAGCCTTGACAGTTTTTACTATTACTGTGTTTTGCTGTTGTTGTGCCTTTTACTACTATAGGCATACGAATGATGTAGCATTGGTGAACTTGCATGGTCCTTAAAGAGAATAAACTGTTCTTCAGTAACTGCCTGTGTGTATATCACTACCCTGTGTTAATGTGGCTTACCTGTTAGTAGTGGGTGAAAAAATGTCTCTCATTTATAACCGGGGGCCATAAACTGCAAGTGTGTTTAGTGTTGTGGAGTAGCTGATGTAGGATTGTGTCCACCTGACCTTACAACGAGGTAGGCTGTTTGCTTTCTCATATAATTTAGTAAAACATTTTCTGTTTTGCATATTGAAGTGGCATTGAAGGGAAGTCGTGGAGGTTAATGTCAGGATTGCAAATATTGCTCATCTCACCCCAGGAGAAGAAGAGCCTCTGAGCTGAATTTGACCTGTTCATGAAGATCTTGGTATAACCACCTATAAGCTCTATAGGTATTTTTGTTCTTTGTGATGGAGTTTTCTTGACCCTTCCTAAGCCCCACAGAGAGATGCTTTAATGGCATGTTAACCCACTGATCAGTGAACTCTGTGCTAATGGGTCACATTAGAGGCAGAGATTTTCTCTCTGATAGCTGGGATTATCCATGGAAACTCCAATTACCTGCTGGGGCTGGGGTGAGAAAAGTCACACGCTGCCTCTTTGGCACTTGTGTCTGTAGGAGTTGTAACAGCACTGGGTGCTGCAGGGGTTAATGCTGGGGCTTTTGGACTATTGTTAATATGCCTGGGAGGGCTCTCACGTGGTTATCTGCTAGGCTGGGATCAACTCCCAGGCTGAGGGAGGCTGAAGTTTTCTTCCAGAGATTGCACATAACTGATGGCTAGGAAGGCTTCACACGAAAGGACAGGAGGGACAACTTTTTTAATGTCCTTCTCCCCCCACTAATAAATGGCGCAGGAGCAAATACATAGAAATACATTAGCGGTCATGACTCTATCTCTTCACAACCCTGTTGTGCTTGGGGTTGGATGTGAGTTATCTTTCCTCGCTTTTTGAATGTCAAAAGCCAGTTTGCCCCTTTTCTTGGTCATTCTGGAGCTTGAAAGACATTGCAACTTCAGCTTTAGCAGCTGCATTTCCAGAGATGGTGTACGCTGCAGAATTTGCTTTTATGTTGTGTTTGCTTGCTATTTGGCTTGCTCACATGTTCCATTTGAAGACTCCCCAGCAGAACTAGGTAATCAGGTTGATACAACAGCATCATCCATGCTGTGCATTCATGGGAGAAATAAGATTGTGGCATAGCCAAAAAAAGTACATGTGAAAAAAGGGAAGGGAGGAATAGACTTAAAAAAGTAAAATAGTATGCATGTGTACATGTAAAGGAGTTCTTAAGTAAGGTATGCTGCACAAATAACATAGGTAGTTCCTGGGAGTGTTAGTGATTTATTTGGGGCAGAGAAAGGGCTGATCGTAATTTCTGATGTTATTTCTAAGGATGGTAGGCTAATGGGGGAGCTTAGCAAAAATGGGCTTATGCAACCAAAGAAAACCATTTATGTTTTGGGAGTCAGTGCTCTTTCTTTATTCAAGTGAGCTCCTGTTTGGCTGCCATCTCTCCCAGCACTGATTTTGCTTTTCCTATTCCTTCCACCTTGAATTTGCAGCTGGGCATGTTCTTTTCCTAACCTGAAATCCTTCCTGATCAAAACTTTTGAACCCCTGCCTGCAGGTGTCCCGTGCAACGACGCTATTGGATTGATGCCATGGATATATAAAAACTGGAATTTACTCCTTGAAAGGGTAGCGAGTATTGGATTTTATGGTTTGATTTGTGTTTGCAAATCACTACTAAGTGCTTCTTCTCATTTAATTTGTCCTATGGGTGAGAAAATTTTAGTTAAAGTGGTTACATCAGCAATTTTATGTATAGATACCATGAGAGTATTTAATGTCCAAGAGAAACTCTGCTCAGCCTGAGAGCAGGTACACATTCAACAACACATGTGTTTACAGAACACTGTGTTTGTGGGCAATGAGTTCCTTGATCACCGACCTTTACCTTTTTCCCCACACACAGGACGTCCAGTCTTATTTGAATGTGGTGGGTTGACCCAACCTGGACACCAGGTACCCACCAAAGCTGCTTTATCCCTGCCCTCCTCAGCTGGACAGGGGAGAGAAAATATAACAAAAGACTCATGGGTTGAGATAAGGACAGGGAGATCATTCACAAATTACTGCCGTGGACAAAACAGGTTTGACATGGGGAAAATTAATGAGAAATCAAACCCAAAATCTTAATACACCTTCCCTCCTATCTTTCCATGCTTAACTTTACTCTCAAATTCTCTACCTTCTCCCTCCCAGCACGGGGACAGGCAGCTGGGGTTGTGGTAAGTTCATCACAGACTGTCTCTCCCACTCCTGCCTCCTTAGGGGGCAACTCCTCAGACTCTTCCCCTGCTCCCTCCCACAGGACTGAGTCCTCCACAAACTTCTCCAACATGAGTCCTTCCCACAGGCTGCAGTTCTTCACAAACTGTTCCAGCATGGGTCTCCTGTGGGATCGCAAATCCTGCCAGCAAACCTGCTCCACCATGGGCTCCTCTCTCCATGGGTTTACAGGTCCTGCCAGGAGCCTGCTCCAGCACGGACTTCCCAGACGGTCACAGCCTGCAGGCCATGTGTTTGAAATATCTCTCTTAAGGTCAGCATACCCTTTACTTAGACTTTGCACTATGTGCCAGGGCACTGAAGCGGGACCATGGTTTCTGTAAAAATTAAAATAAGCCAGTGAATCGTAGTTATTTACTGTATTTCATCCCACCTCAGAAAGCACAAGTGTAAAGTGTGACTTTTAATTAACAAGCACATTGTCCCAGAGCTTTGACTTGGAAAATTATATATCAATATCTAGACAGTTTAGCAGATCATTCATTTCTCCCTCTAAGCCATAAATAATATCCTTTAACTTCCCAGGAATGTTTTTCTGCTTATTTGTAGCAGTCACAGGTACATAGGAAGTATAATGATGAAGGTGCAGTAAATGAAGAACTGTTGTTGAATAAGGCAATGCCATTTGTGAAACAAAACAAAGAAAACCCAACCCTTTCCATCCTCTCATCTCCTTTATCGATACAATGGCTCATCATGACATCCAGCAAGAGTTCTGCCTACTAACCCTGAAATATAACTTTGTGTTTATTGTCAGGACCTTGTTGGCAAATTGAGCTTGACAATGAGATGGGGAAGGCAGGGGGAAGCAAAGTGACCTGGGACATGCAGTTCTACTAAAACCTTTCAAGGTCCGTAGAGTGCCTTTTCCTTTCCAGCGAATCAAATTACCAACTGGGCAGCTCGTTCGGTTAGCTAATCATTAATGTGGGATCCGTGAATTATGGAGTTCGTAACCCTTTCTCTTGCTAATTAATTTTGTGTGTGTGCACTAAAATACTCTTTCTCCTGATGCTGTGAGAAGCTCTAGTGGAGGCAAGTGCACTGAAACCTGGCATAGGTTGCACAGGAGGTGGGCTGTCCAGCCTCTGTGTGGAGCCCCAGTGTCGCCTTGGCTTGGAGGGACCCAGTTCTACCAGCAAATTTGGGGACTGGGTGGCAGTAGGTGCAGTTAGTGGGCAGCCCTTTGCAACCCTGAGGCTTAGGCAGCAGCTTCCTCAAGGGGCTCCTGGTACCTGCAGAAGTGAGTGTGCGAGGTGAGATGCTGTGCTATCATTTGATGGGATGTTTTTCATTTGGCATGATTCCTTTTCCCTTGTGCTGAAAAGTGCAGGTCTAATAAGTTTGTTGCATGTGTAGTGTTGTAGTTCTGGTTGCTTTAGTAGACATGTCGCCTTTAACCACCTTGTGCCAGTAAAAACAGGGCCAGGTAGGTGCCAGCTGGTGTTCATTTCTATTCCTTTATGGGCCACCTGGCTGGTGGTCTCTCTCAAACTGTACTGCTTTACTTCCCCAAAATGTGAAGAAAAGCATGCACGGTGCAAGATTTTTGCTCTATTTTATACCTAGTTAGAACAAAGATGTTTCTAATTTCATGACAATAGCACAGGTGTCGCATGGCAGGTACTAACTCCGTTTCCTAAGCCAGAGGGCAGCTGTCCATATGTCACTAAGCAAAGAGTTTTTCTGCAACCCTTCTCAACAGTTTGAAGGAAAGAAAGTGTGTACCCACTGAATGTGACTGGAAAAGGATGCTATTTAAAAGACAGTCACTTTCCCAGCTTTGAACAAGTCCAGCTAAAATGCTGTGGGATGAGGGAATTGTTTGTAAAGTACATATATGGTCAGAAAATCACTGTGTACAAATGCTATCATCCTTCTCCAGAGATCCAAAATCTGTTTCTCTTCCAAGATACATCTGCTTTCCATAGTTCAAAAATAAATGCTGATGACTTTTTACTTTTATTGGCTCCATAGCAGTATGAGAAAATGAGCTGGATTCTATTCTGGTTTGTCGATCATCAACAAAATTGTTAATTGCTTTCCTAACGTGAGTCAGAGAGCATGCAGCGTGACTTCAGGTCAGGCTCCAGGTGTGGTTTGTAAAGCAGGTTGTTAGAAGAACAACTTGTTTTCTTATTATTTTGGTTTGTTTGATTTAAACTTGTAGATTAAGAAAATGTACTTTAGAATAATTTTAAGACAAATATTGATTTTCATTGTGTCACTTCTGCCAAACCACTTTTCATCCCATATTTGCATTACCAGATCTTATTTTGCTCATGGAGGTTTTTGAATATTTCTGTCAGTAGCACCTTAACTTTTTCCACCCTCAGAGCTCTTTAGAATAAAATTGTATCTACCACTTATACAGCAATTTGCATCCTGAGAAGATTTTGAAAGTCTCCCTTAATGCTTCTTTCCTGTAGAGAAGTGGCAATGTGCGTGTTTTTAAGATGAAAGCTGAGTGTGTGTTAAGTAAATTATTCTGGGCACACAAGGAATTGGTGCCATTTAATCTCAGAGTAAGTGATTAGAGCATGTAATTGACTTTCAGCTCCAAGTATATGAATGATTTGAAATTAATTATAGAAAAAGAAAAATGAGCTGCAGTGTGGTTACTCCACTTGTACTGAGTCAGTTAGTACTTTGCAAAACGTGCCTGGGACAAGGGACTGACTCTTGGTCCTGAGGCCAAGCATCTTGTGAGAGTGAGTGATGTTATTTATGTACATTGAAATAAGCATGCATATTTGGCTTGGGGTATCAGGCTAGCTCTAACTGAAATGAAGTAAAAGTTGCTATCACTTTTCAGTTCGGGTTTTCTGTGAAATGCGGGGCATGACGTGGATGACAGAAGGTTTTACTTTTGGTGTAGAATGCACTGAAGTCAGCAGTAAAACCCTAACAGCAAGACAGCAAATCAAGGGCTGTGATCCAGTTCAGTGTGAAGAAGCCACTACACTTCTTGATTGCTTTCCATGAGCGGTAAATTAATGGTACAAAATGATGCAATTTCTATCATGTCCAGATTGTGGGTTTTTTAATAGATTTTTTTTTCTTATCTAGAGTTCAAGGTATTTAGAAATATTAATTGTTCACAAAAATTTAAAATAAGCTCTGATTTCTTTTAAACTTATGAATGAATTGAGAATGCAATTTAAATCAGACTGGAGAGCATATCACGAGGTGGACATGATTATGACGTGATTCCCTAAAAACTCCTGATGTTGTTGGGTGTGCATGATGCAGTTCATTAAGGGGAAAAAAGGGGAGATTTTAGGATTAGGTAAATTTATGCTGTCTTTGGTGTTGATCTACAATGTAATGTTAGCCTATATACCCAGCTGGAGAACATTGCATGTATTGTAATACCCAAAGTGTATTAAGAAACCTGACATCTGAATATTAGAGCTGTGTTTTATGCCTCTTGTAAGCTGGAGCATAGGCACAGTGAAAGAATATAAATACTGGAAATCTTCCACAAAGGAAAAGAGAAAGGAAAAAGTGTAACAAGAATAATCAAGTCAATTAATCCGAGTAATAACAAATTCCAACATTAGTGAAAGTTCATGTTTATTGAAAATAGATAAATACACTCAGATGCATATTCTCTCTAGGTTATATTTCTCTTTGTCAAGGTGAGATTCTACTCCATAGTAAAGGAGGTATCTTAGAAATCAGGTTGTTTCAGGGATTTCAGTGGCATTGGTCATGGAGAAGGCTATTATTTCATATGGTTAAGACTGGCAAAATCTGAGGCACTGGTGGTTGGCTTTAAAATACTTTACTGCACAGGTTGCCAAGGCATTTATGAGAAATACTTACGTTGCAGTTGTTGACAGTATCATGCTTGCCTTATTTATTGGCCCTGTCATCTCTGTGCTTTTGGATATATCACCTCTAATTGTTCTGAATAATTGCAGCAACACCTGCTGGCAAGCCCAGAGCTGATATACTGGAAGCTTTCCCGTGGTTGACGTCAGCCAATCAACCATTTGTGTCCTTAGCAGATGTTTTTAATTTCTTTTTCACATGGGATTTACTTAGATCTATTATCCGACCCACTAAAGGCCAGCCATGTCTTTCAGGCTGTTACCATTGGAAAATGTATCGACTGGTTACTGGCACCAAACTTCTAGGGATGCTATTCATCCACAATGTCGATGTATTTCGTGTTTGATGAATTCACTGCTTCTCTGTTCTTCTGTTTTGCAGAAGTTTGACATACCACATTTTTAATCTTCTAATTAAAGAAGAAAAAAATAAGTTTAAAAAAAAAAATGTCCTCTATATTGTCTGCCTTTAGAGTACAGGTCAACCTTATGGTGTTGGCTCTGGATTTTGTTCTTACTCTGTTACCATCTTGAAACAGTGACTTTTGCTTCTATTTGCTTTTAGCATCTATAGTGCTTGATTCTTTGCTTGCTTACATTCTGTGTGGTTTTACAAATTTCCGATTGATTCTTCACTGTTCCTTTTCTTTTGACAAGATAGATTTGTGTAAGTTAAAAATTCCACACTACTTGGGACTGTATAAGTTCAAGTTTTTGTTCATTGTAGAGTAGCTACACTAGTCTGCTGGTGCCAAAATTATCTTTCATCAGTGTACAACATGGACATATACATATGAAGTGTTTCTGGACCATGGACTATCATGTACTGGACCATGATATACAACAACGTCTTCCCTCTCTCCTTCCTTCAGAAGTAAATGAAGGTATTTCAGTGACCCAGACTAAATTATATCACTAAAGCTTAAGTGTATTTGCCCTACCAGCTTATGGACTGAATAATGGACTTCCTTTGATTCTGCTTGTCATTATTAACTGTCCTGAACTGACAATTTTGTCCTGTGACTATTGAAGCAGTATGGTTGTCTGTTCCTTGACTCAAATTTAAAGTAAGTTCCAACTCAACTTGGGCAAAGAACCACTTCTGTTATGCTCAGGTCTCATCCTAATCAAGAGTTGAAATCATATGCATGTGATGCCCTATACCAATATATTTCTTAAAATAGTATACTTTCAGCATGAACACATCAGGTTGTACTATCTTAGTAAATTATACACTCCCCTCGGTGGTAAGATACAAGATCGTTGCATTGATACAGTTAACAGTTTACAGCCATTCCTTCCTTTTGGAAGGTTCCAGTTATAATCATCTCCAGGCTCAAATTCACGCTGTACATGGCCATCTATGCGGGTTTTTGTACCCATTCCAACCACCAGGGTCTCATTACACCCATTTGATTCCCATTGCACCGACTTCCTGTCTCTATTAGAAACTTTAATTTTTGAGCGTTTAACATAAAAGGTCTTTGATGGTCCATATGTGCAAAAGGAAAGCCCGCCACATAATCCAAAAAGTTAATTGAATTTCTGCATATTCCTACTTACTCATTGTAATATCAGTCTATAGGAAGACAGTATCAAAGTGTTAAGACTGATTGTTGTCAGAGTTCCTTCACAGAGCAAAGAATGTTTTTAAAATATCATTTTTTTTATACAAAATCCCCTGAACCCTAATTATTAGAGTCACAGAAAAATGCTGAGATGTCCAAGGGTCTGTTGACCTGTGGTTGTATCCCGAGGCAGGATACTTATATACGTAAGCCACTGTAGAGAGACACTTTTATGACCTTTTCTTAAATGGATATTGTGCCAACTTTAATGATGTCTCTAGACCACATGACATGCAACAAGAATTTTGTGTTGTGCAGTGATGCCTGATGCCGAGGCTAAATTTGCTGTTCTCTTTCTCACTGGGAGTTCATTGGAATTTATAGGATGCTATTTTAGTTTCCTCAAGCTTTTTTTTTTTTTTTTTTCTTTTCAAAACACACATCTGTGTGTATGTATGTGTGTATATAAAATGTTTTAGAGCACCTTGTGTACCTCAAGTATTTGTATTGTACTGCACTTCAAAGATTAATGGTATGTAGTATGCAGACAGTAATACTTTCTTTTCTTGTAAGCAAGGACTATGGTGGTGCTATCCAAAAAGATGCAAAGAGCCTTAGACCTTTTTATGTGAATAGGTAGAGACAGAAGAAGATTTGTTCAAAACACTAGACTTACTTTTCTCTCTAATCAATTATAATTTCTAATTACATATTAGTCCCACAAGTGAACAAAATCTAGCTCCTGTGGCAAAGCAGGAGGTAAATAGTGTCGCCATCCAATCTCCTCATTCCTCCTTTACTCCTATGCCCTGAATAATCCCTTGTACCTAACCCTTACCTTTATTTTCTTTCCCTAAATCTAATGCCTGAATCTACAGGTCAGATGCATAGAAATGCATAGACCATCCACAGTCTGAATTAGGGATCTTCTATTACACTCATGGATGTAATATTTTTCCAAAATACTACTCTGTGCTGGCTACCCTGTCATTTCAAACAGCGATATGGAATGACTATATTGCTGTCTTAAAAGATCGTGAAGAGGATTTGCAGTGGTTGAGTAATTCCAGTACTTTTCACTGGGCAATAAAGTACTTGAAAGCTGGGGAGGGATTGATTTCCACAACCATCTAGTCTAGAGGCAAGTCTTTAAGCTGTCTGGATGTATTTATCTGTGTTATATGCCTATTGGGGTCAAAAAAGAAAAGAAGAAATGTGGATCTTTGCTTCCATAAACTGAAATGGCACATATGTAGAAAGCTATGCCATAAATACTAGGATTCTGTGAATTTTTAACTTGGTTGGAAGGTAAAAAGACAAAGACATGGCTGAAAATGCTAGCTGATTAGTCTTGTGTATAAAATCTAGTTAAGGGGCAATGGCAAAGTTCTGTATAAAAATTAATTAGAACATAGCACAGTCAGTTGTGATCAAAGAGCATACATTTATTGTGAAATATATGGTTGCTGGAGACAATTCATTTTTAATTTATTAGATTCCATAAATTGTTTTCTGATAGGTTAGGAACAGAGATATATCAAGCTTATTCACATAATACTGGCTCTGGTAACTAGCTAAGTGAATTATAGTTTTGAAGTATATGCTTACCCTTTAATATAGCAGTAGACAGCAGCAATGAAACTACCTGGAAGTACTGCTAGTGTGTTTTCAGGCTTACAAAAGCACTTCTAGCATTGAATAGCAAGTTGATATTAGCAAAATAAAACTCTGTGCTGGTCCTACAAGGAGTGAGGAAGAAAGTACCCATTGCTTTCCTCTTATTGGTGTGATGTCTAGGTTTTTTTTCTGAGAGGTAGATTTGAAAACATGGATTCTTGTGTCATTATGGATCTCAAGTGGCTGTGTCCCAGGTGCTCTCAGGTTCTTGAAATGTGTATGAATTTACAGTAGAGTTTTTCTGCAGTGGTGTTCTCTGTGTTGTCCTTGCTCTTTTGCCAAGGGCAGAACAAATCTATGCCATCCAGAGCACAACCACCCCCCACCCAGCTGGTTGAACTCGTGCCTTCAGAAATGGGTAGAAGTTGGCTCACATCCTGCTGCTCCAGCAGCTGCCCCCGGTAAAACAGCCCCACAAGGCCTTGGTTATCTCTTGCTTCATAGTGTTGGCTCATAGAGTACTGTTAAAATGTATAAAAGTCAATGTTGCTGACCTTTTTCCTTATTTATTTCTGCTTTTCTTCCAAAGTATGATACATGTTGTGCTGGAGACAAGTAAGGTGAAAAATTAGAGTGTATATAAAATTACAAATACAGTCTGATCAGTTCAGTTTGTAGGCGTACTATGGTATAGATATAGGCAGGAGTATGGGAATGAGGGGAGGAAGGCGAGCAGCATTCTCAAGTTTGCAAACCTTCGACTTAATTACATACTTCCCCTGCTGTTCTCTTAAGGTAACTAGACCTCTTAGTTTGAACCTGGTCTCATTCTATCCCAGTACAGACTGGGATTCCTAACAAATAATCATTCTGTGTTGCTGTGGAACCCAAACTTATGAAGGTTGCTTTTTATGTAATATACATATTTTTTTTCCTTTTTCTGCATTCTAGTGTAATTCTTTTTCAAGTACAGTGCTTTGTGAATATCAAAGATAACATGGTAAAGTAGAAGATGACACTTTTCTTTTAGAAGAATCCTTAAACTTTTGCTCAGTAAAGAGCCATGATGGCTGAAGATGGAGAGAGCATATATATTCTCAGAACTGTGTGTGTGTGTGTTCGGTGCAGGACGTATGCCAAATTCTTTAGGAAAGCAGAACGGTATTTTAAAGATTATTCTGATATCTTGGGCCTTTTTTATGTTGTTCAAAATATCTGGTAGCAGTTTCAATATAATAAGCTCACTTTCTTCTCTCTAATTGAGAAAAGGAATGAGTTTCTCAAAGAGAAACTGTCTTTTGGGGATGTCCAGGTGTACACATATAAATCCTGTGGAAGGTTGCATAGCATCAGACTTTTGTTTTCTGAATAAATAAGCTATTGTAAATCAGCAGGCATGAAGCCAAGTTATAATAGAAGAATTTATTATAATTTAATGTAGATGGTGGATAGAATGGGTGGATTGTAATTGAAGCTAAGTGAATAATTCCAGTAAATAACTTACTCAATGAATTTATTCTATTTTTCCACTCCAAGATTGTTTTTACTCTCTCCCTTCCTCCCCGTCCCTGTGCTGAGTGACTCCCAGCACTGCAGTGGCCATCCCTTCATAGCAAGAATTAGTTACATCATGGGATTTGAGCTTCAGTGTCTGGGTTCATGGGTGGGTAGGACCTACTTAAGAAAGACCTACTCAGGATGGTTAACAAGGGACTTTCTAGAGAATTAGAATCATGTTTCACTTGGGCTGTTGACTTCATTTTGTTTTTGGTTTTGTTTTTTTTTTTTTTTGTATGTGCAGGGGCTTTTGTTTTTTTGGAGGTTTCAAAGAGAGAGTAGAAATATTTGTGCCATACAAACTACTTCCAAAAAAAGATCTCCGGAATTTATTTACTGAGCAGGAGCTGTGCGGTTGGGTTTACAGCCTTGTGAGGTTTTTGTTGGCCAACATGCTGAGTCCTTACCCGTATTCTGTCTTGTTCTGCTTTTTATTCTAGCTTTTCTTTCAGCTTTTGAAACAGTGTTTCTGGACTTTGGAGGTTTTAATCAAGTTTTGTCTCTCCTCAGCAACCCATACCTTCTCCATCAGGAACTTGAACAAAGATTATTAGATCTCTATACATTCAATTGATTCCTTTTTTTCCCGGTTCCCTCAAGGGTCCAAGCTAGTCCTCTACTCTTCATGTAACAATAGATGCAGATTTTGTAACATTTCCTCTCCTTATTGCTTTGAGTAGTAAAAGACGTTAATATCATGAGAATTAGTGTTCTTAATTGATATTTGAAGAAGGACCCACTAAAACAGATTGAGCTACTGACACCTCATACCTGTTATTATTCCAGATGGGTTGCAAACTTAAGTAGGCATCCCTTCATCAGGATTATGATGGTCACAGGTTGCTTAATGCTTAAGTAAATGGAGCTCAGGCTGAGACAAAATTTGGCCAGTAGTGTGAACTTGTGGTGTTTGATTTTGGAGCTCTGAGCCACCAGACTGGGTTACAGAAATTAAACCTTTAATATAGCAAGAGATCCAAATTGTAGTGCTCATGGCATGTGCTCTTCTTTCTGCAGGAGCAGCAAATTAATGCACAATGGTGAGCAGGTCCTACCATGGTTATGAGTCTGCTGAGTTCCCTCCAACAGAGGGGTCTGCAGACTTTTATATTATCATTCTATTGCGTGTGTTACCTCTTTGCCCTTTATTTTTGTGTTTAGTGTGTACTAACATTAACATCTACTGCAGCACAGAATCTGCTCTTCCATGCACTTTGTACTTCTGTATCTCCACCTGTACCTGTGGAAAAGGGCTTTAATCCTAGCACTGCAAACTCAGTGCAAGTTTGGAGGGATATCACACAAGATTGTCCATCTTTGCTGTGCTGCTCTGGGTTGGACTTTGTCACTGAGCATAAGATTAAGTTGCAGGTTTGATTTCTTAGTGAGGCTTGCAATTTTCTTTTCACAAAAATGAAATTGTTTGGTTTTACACAGATATTCCATGTACTCTTCAAAGTGGCACTACTCCTCTTGAACAATCTCATTTGGTTTAGTATTAATTTATAAAAGCATGTTATGTTAATAATAGAATGTATGAACAATAGTCTAATCTGTTCAGCAGTGTGGTGTATTTTTTTCATTGATTCTATATTAATATTGGAGCAAAGACAGTATTTTCTGGTGCTTTTACAGCTGTGAAAACATGCCTATTGAGAAAAGAGACTAAACTGTACCAAAGGACTCACTGTGCCAGCAATATTTAATACTTCATTGTAGGTCCAGTTTTTTAAACATCTGTCCCTCATTTAGTATATTTTTAATACAGAATTTTTAGTGTGGGCAAAAATGTAACTGTTTATAGTAAGATGCTTTCTCTGCTACTGAGAAAAAAAGCAACATAGGATTCTATGAGAAAAAATATTTTTAATGATTTATAGGATTTGGGTCATTGGCCTTAAACTTCCATAAAAGAGTAAGTAATTTTTTTATTGAAATCAACACGCTTCTGAGAACATGAGTGTGGCCAATAAAGGAAGTTTCCATGAAGTCAATGTGGAAGCTGGAGAGGAAAAATTACTATGTAGCCCCTGTATTCTGCTTCATGTTGTGCATAAAAAGGAAATAGTTGAGTGATTTGGGTGAGATGAGTAGGTGCAGTGGTATCTCGCAGTAAAAAGGAAGAATTAGGAAATGAGCTGCATGTAAAAGATACAGAGGTTATGGACACCTGATGTAATTATTAATGTTCTGCAGGCATCATAGGATTGGTCGGGTTGGAGGGGACCTTGGTAAGTCATCTAATCCCATCTAAAACACATCTTCAGATGGTGTATGATGAGAACGCTGGAAAGATGTACAAGACTCTTGCCGTAAATTGCAGTCCATCAGCTCATGTAGGTGAGCACTGTGTGTATAGTGTAATTGTTCCACACTAGTGTAAATTCCACTCCACTATGGTTTTCCAGAAGAACGTGTAAGTGAATGAATCTTTACAGCTTTCTAATGCATGCAAAAAACTAGAAAATCCTCGTGCTAACTTGGCTGATGTGTTTTCCTGTAGATATGTAACTTTTCTGTACTCGTGAATATAGAAGTCATATCTATATAATGTGATAATGTTTAGAAATTTGTGAAAAATATGTCAAAGACAGAGAAAAATCTGATTTCTTTTGAATTTTAAGCCATTTACATATGCCTCTCTAGGGTCTTACTTTAAAGAAAAGATGTAAAGAAGAGTGTAAATGTCCCCATAGGAGTGCCAGGATTAGGCCTGCAGCTGTACAGACTTAGTCACTAATTAAGAGAAATTGATTTTACTGGAGTTACATTTAAGGTTAAACCTCCATATGAGAGATTCAGGGGTACTGACTCAATTCAGGCAGGGATCACCAAAAACTTGTCAATGGTAAGATTTAAATGTCCTTTTGTAAGGATATCTAAAACAAATAGAAACTCTCCAAATTCTCTTTTCACATAAAACTGAAAAAACCCCTGTGGTTCACATAATTGTTATAAACATTATAGAAACAAAATATCCCTAAAATATCCTGGTACTAAGGGCCTCATCCGTACCATGCTCAGCAACACATTCAAGTACATGTTTCCTTTTGACCATACTGCAAGATAACAGTTGCAAAGCAACTCTGATGTAATAAAAAGTGCTGATTTCATAGGAGATTGTAAATGACAAGCTCTGTGTCAAATTCAGCTGCTCTGTGGAGGTAAAAATGGAAGGGAGAAAATTAGGAGCCCGGTATAATTAAACATCTTTCTGAACTGTTGCATTTTATATATCATGTTAGTTTTCAAAGGTGAGGGCCAAAGTAAATGTTTGGAGTTCACTCTTGGCACTGTGGCACGGCAGAGATTGAAGTGCATTTACGGTTCCATCATGGACACTGGAAAAACCCCGCTCAGTGTTGGGAGGAACGCGCTTGGCGCCGAGTCAACCGCGCGGCGTGGAAGCGTTTGCCCAATTAGTGTTTTAACAGCTGCTTAAGGTTTGTTTCAATGGGAAGAAAATTATTGAGCACAATTTTATATAATTAGTAGAGCATAAAACACGTGGTGCGTCTAATTAAATGTTTTAAACTATTGACATTACGTAGCTACTGTTGAAGTAAATGAAGTGGAAAATCGTTATGATTTTTTCAGTTGGTAAATTACTTCACAATACAGTCAAAGGCCCATTTGATAAGATGAACTTAATCCTGATGCGGAATGATGAGCACCAGGGCCTTTTCACACCCCACAGGTATGTGGAGGTCTCACCAAGTTAACTGGTGCAACTGGTTGGTATTTCAGGGCTTTCAAGTCCTGCCAGCATGGGCTCCGCTCTCCGGAGCACTTTGTGTTAAATACAAGTATGTCCCGCTCCTTTGGTTCGCAACTCCTTTATCCAAAGGGTGACAAATTGTGCATTGTAGAGCTGAAGGCGTCACTTTCTGATCCCAAAACAATAAAGCCATTGAGTAAAGATCCAGCAGGCATTTACAAAAGAAGAGGAATTTGGAAATACAAGAAAATTTGCTTTCAAAATGCTTTCGTATTCCACACGTTGCTGTTGTTCAAGTATTTGTTTTGCAGTTCTCAAAACAGATATGGAAATGCAATTATGTATCGTGTGACATCAGTTGCACAATTAATTTACATCCATTTGTGCTACCTGGTGCTTCTATCCAAGCTTATAACATCCATATTCTCATTTCTATTCACAGGAGTATTGAATGATGTTGACAGTGAAAGCACAGCTTCAGAAATGAACTTTTTTTCCCATTTGAATCGATACATCTTTCACCTAGCCGCTACTTAATGACACATTTCGTCATGTACAACACTTAAGGAAGAAATAGCACAAAACCAGGGAGCAATGTTTAATTCCATCTGTGACACTCAAATCCAGCAAAGACAACAGAATAACACCGAATTTACCCTGGGCTGACTGGGAGGTCCACCCAGCCTTTTTGTTTGGAGCATGTATGGCTCTGCAAGCCTAGTTTATCATTGTGTATCATACTTTTGGTAGCTGTCAATGTAACCATAAAATGAGCACATGCATAGTGGTGAGGTAGACATGCCCTTAAAGAAATTATATTTCAGGGAAATAAAAGGAAAAAAACCAAACAAACAAACATACCAGCAGAGCAGTTGCCTTTTTTGTTTTTATGGTTTTATATCTGATTGTTCATTTGTTTTTTATGACATTCAGGAAACCATGAAGTCAGGTTAAGTTGTGATTACAAGTTTGCATAAAACATGGTAGCACTGCCTCTCCCAAAAGGCAGCAGATCACTCTTCAGGTGAGGTGGAGTTCGAAATGTCATTACTCATGTCATTTCCTCCAACATTTGGAAAAAAAAAAACACAAACCCAAACAAAACACAAGTCCCTATGTGAAGTACTGACTAATTCCTCTTTACAACACAGCTGCGAGCCCATAGATTGAGGGGAGGTATAATTTCGTATCTTCTAGAAGGAGAAGTCTTCCTAAAAGTGATATTATAAAGGGATTTATACCAGGGAATGAAAAATAGCAGTAGCTCTTCTCTTTCCAGGGCCATCATGAGCCTGTTGTGCAAGGCAGAGTCCCCTTACGGACACTGCAGTGCCTTTGGTGACAGCTCATGCCCCATAGGTCCAAATCCAGAAGTTATCTGGAGTGTTCTAGTAGACTCCGGATTCCCCAAGTAAATAGATTTGCCATTAGTTACTGCTGCTGAGTCTTTCTGTTTTATTTCTCAGTAAACCTTTTATTCCTGGAGGCATCTTACCCAAAAAGATAGGGAGGCAGGGAACAGGGTAAATATGCTTGAGCCAGACCTACTTCCTAGAAAACAAAAACTTTTAGCTGATTTTTATCAATAACTGGAATTCTACTCAGGGCCTCGCTGTCATAAAAACTCTGGTGTGGCATGGAAAATTATCTACAATTTTCTGACATACCTTAAGCACATCTTTTTTTTTGAGTAACCCTTTCGAACTTTAATTATTGTATCTGCTATTCTAAATTTCCTAACATTATCTTTAAAACGACACTGTTGGCTTCAGGAAGAGCAGAAGGGCTCATCCTTCACGAGACCACAGGAAACATGGATCTGCAGAGATCTGTTGCGTGTTTTCAGTGTGGAGTTTTCAGAGGGCTGTAGCAGAAGCACCAGGGCTCTGTGTGAGGCTGTGGAGCTTCAGTTGAGAGCTGAAGGAGTTAATTTTCAAATTCACCATGAGCTGTGTTTACTGATCCTTTCTTAGCCCTTCGTGATAATTGGCACCTCAGATTCTCTACTAATTAATTGGGTTGCAAGGGGCAGGTGGCGCCATTCTATTTTGATAATCCCTGTCAGCAATGTCTGTATAATCTCTTTGTTTAATTAAAATGAATTTGTAATAGGGGTGCATGAACTTGCAACAGTTTTTTTCCCCCTTCTCTTCCTTTCTCTCCCTCTCTCCCTCCCGGCTTTGCTTCGCTTCAGTAGGCGTTCACTGCTGGGGGCAGTTCTGCAGTTGTGGCACCACCACAGACCATGTGCTATTGTCACTCTCTGGTCTCTTTGGAAATGTCTTACCTCATTAACACTCCCAAGCCATAAGCCATTTATTTTGAAACGCTTGCTTTCTTTGTTCCTCTTTTTTTTAAACACAAAGAACATATCTGTAAAGAGATTTCAAAACTTTTTCCCACTTTGTTACAAACAGTTCAGAAGGTGCATTGAAGATTAAAATTATTTTAGTTAAAACCAAAATATTTAACTCTTGAAACACAGCACTGTAATGTTTCACATCTCCACGGCCCTGAGAAAAATGTAAAGCAAGCAAACAAAACCCAGTGCCAAAGCATTGCCTATCTTAACTCCAGCAAGTTCAGGCAATATGAGCAAGGGGCAAATATTTTTAACACTTGCTCACTGAAGAGAACAGATTTCAGAATGAGGAGCTGAAAGTTTAAATTTCTGCTAAGACGTACTCAGTTCCAGTGTGTGTTTTATTATGATTATTGAAACTTGCTTATGCCAACTGCAGACACAGAAGTGGATTGTAAACTTCATCCTTGAGATGCTGCGTGGGTCTGAAGATCCCCTCCTTTTCCATGGGCCTCCCTGGTGTTTTGTCTAACTTGTCTTCGCATTCCACAGCAGAAGACAGAAAGTTGCGGGAGCTGGAACAAAATACAGGATTTGTTTTACAAACACTTTAAAGGGATAAGAAGGTGAAGGATGGGTGCTGAAGGCTTCCTATGCCATGGAGGACATTTCACATCATGTGCTCGTCTCCTACAGTGGTCTGATAGCTGCTAATAGGTCACTAAAGCAGTCTGTCAAACTCTTGTAGTAATGTGAATGCACACAATTGCCTAGAATCTAAAAGAAAAAAACTAAAAGGTGTTATGTAGTAATTTAATTGCATTACCATCCTCTCTGTGTTCAAGAGGAGGCAGGTCAGGAATTGATAGTTGCACTCATTGCTTCTTTATGTTTATTTGAAAAGGGTGTCACAAAAGATCACTTCTTCAGTGACATCTGTCTCAGTTTTCCTCAGATCCACAGGGCTCTCCTGTTGCAGGTATTCCTCCCTGTTACATTTGTTGTGTTCACTTGCATTTTGTGCTGAAGCCACATATCCAGCTCATTTTCCTCTGGTGTGTTTGCTAGTGACACAGGTTAGGTGGAAATATCCCTGTTGCATACTTCCAGATGTTGGGAACAGTACAATGCCAGCCAGTGTGGTGATGCCGGGTGCGTTTCGAGCCCCCGTGGTCCTTCCTCCCTCCTATTGAAAAAGCAGCTGGTGACTCAGTGTGAGCAGTTAAGGTCAAACAACACTCCAGTCGCCTGTCAGCGACCATCACACCCAGGGAGTCAGCTCACATGCAAGAGATGAGGTCCTAAATTTGCACTGAAAACTGTTTTAAAAAGTCCTATTTGAAAGATCATTTTTTTTTCATAGGTAGCAATGAATTAGCATTTTCAATGGGAGACTGAAGAATAAGCAGAAACTTGACAGCAACCCCTGCAGTGCTCTGAATGGATGCACAGAGCTGCCAGATTTTATAACCTCATCATTAGCCTCCCAATAATTGTTCTTTGTCTGATATCCCTGGTGTCCACACTCAAGCGATCAAATGAAAAATTTCTGCTTTCATGCAAGAAAGCAAAATGAAGCTTCTAGTTCTTGTCAAGTCAGGGAGAAGCTTGAAAACATGGATTCCAAAAGCTTGAAGGCTCGCATGAAAAAATAAATAAAGAAATTCTTGTGTTCAAGTTTTCTGTGTTTTTAAGAGGTACAAAAATAGAGGTACAAATTGACTGCTGCTACTAAGTAGGAATGAAAACATTAAATAAACACTGCACAATGATTGCAGGGTGCTTTTACCTCTACTGAAAATCCCAGCTGCAAAGATGTATGCGCTTTTCCAAATGTATAGGCATCAGTGTATGGTGATGTGGATCTTATTGCCAGAGTCACAAGCTTCCTGGCCACTGGTTGCCCCTTTGCCAAAAGGGTGCTGTGCGATGCCTGCTTGGCAAGGGAGAGAAAAATTCAGTTCTGTTTCCTGGCATTTGATGAGCTTCATACTCGAAAGAACTTTTGCAACACAGCAAAAAGCAATCCCCCAGGCTTTCCTGGAACGGGAGATGCATCCACAGGTTTGCCTGCATCACAGAACAAGCTGTAATCTTGAAAAGCTCAAAAAGTTCAAACTAATATTTTCTCCAAAATGTCATTGAGTGTAACAACCAGGGATCAACTTCAGCAGCATCTTGCCCTTATAGATGGTGTGTATGGCAAGCATGACTATAGTGTTTCCTTTTCCTGTTAATTAGGAGTAATTAAGATGCTATTGTGTGAAGGTGTGTCTCCAAAGTCATGTCTGCCCCCCGCCCCCCACCCCCCCCCGCCCTTTATTTGGAGAGTTAACTGAATTTCTGTCCTTGTGGTTTTAGATAAGGTTCCCAGGCAATTTCATGGGTTTTTTTTACAAACATTTCCTCATTGTGACTACTATGTGTATGCAGTGTTAATTAATAGACTCTAAATTCAAGTTACAACGCTGGGTTTCTGATAAGTTTATGTAATATACACTAATAATAATAATAATAATAATAATAATAATAATAATAATAAATAAGGATGACTGATGTGGCATTTCAGGTACCTCAATTCCTCCTATTTTGAGGGTCTCAGGTTTCGTGGTTTAGTCAGAGTCTTTTTGGTTCCAGACTTAGTTATTTCTAGATTGCCACAGGCAAGCATGAACAGGTTTGCTGCCTGTTGCTCTGTAGAACAGAGGTGCTAGCTACTAAAATGCAGCATTCAATTTGTGAAAATTAGATTTGAACTAGAGTCATCCTATATGGCAATTTCTGTCCAAGTTTAATATGGCAAGATATGAGTACCTCCCAGAGTAATCTTTCTCTTCTGTTAAATGTTAGCAATAGCAGAATAGCAAATCAGTTGCAAAGACCATCTTGCAGTCTTTGAAAGAATTGCGTGAATGCTAGAAACAGAACAAAAATTACTTATGCCATAGAGGATTAAATGCCTTCTGGGAACTAGGAATTCCATATCTGAAACACGATTCTCTTCTTGCTTAAATGCCTTGAAATGGTAAATCAATTTCTGTGGATTAGATGTACTTGCTACAGAGAACCTGACTTTGCTGATGTGGAAGCAAGGAGTTAATGCTGTCAAATGGTCTCAATTGCACTACTTATGTCTCCCATGTAGGTTGTAAATAATTATTTTTAAGTTGAGGCTCAAGATGTACCAGGGGATGAGAGTCATCTGAAACTTTCATTGGGAGCAATTTCCCTCTTGCAGTCTAGAATGCGGTTATTAAGGAAATTCTGTTCTCTCCTGCTCCATAAATCCAGCAGTTTAGAGAAAAAATTATACCAAGTAGATGTTATATAGAAGATCACTCAAAGCTGCTGACCCCAACTGATGGACATTAGGTACCCAGTAAATATGACAGTAGATTTTTCATTTAGATAATTTATTCTCCATAGGTAGTGGAAGCATGACTTGTCAAAAATGGGCATTTGGAGCTGGCAAATAAAAAGTCATTGTAGATACTATCCTGTTGGCAAGAAATGATCTTCTTGAATGATATTGTGATGAATCCATTCGGGCAACTGTTTCAGAGACTCATACTGTAGAAACTCCATTCTTTCTTGCAAGATCATGTCTGTCCATTTGAATGCTAACACACCCTTATGCCTTGTGTCGGATGTCAACTTCTGGGAGTTATATGTTCAGCCAAGGTCAAGATTTCATGTTGATTTTTGCCTGGAGTTGATACGTGATATGTTTTAGATGTGCAAGTTAGTGCTTTTTTTGTTGGTCTGTAAATATATTGAGGTGAATCTCTAATACTGTTGGCTACTGGTTTTAAATTGTTGTCTTTTTTAAGTTCTGTGTGCCCTAAAGTCTTAGCAGACATGGAAACTATTCAAGGTCTTGTAAGATAGTTCACTTAAATTTATCATTATTTGCAATTAGGGTATTCCAATAGCTACATTTTAGTTTTCAGGCATGTGTTATAAACTTACACAAGTTTATAGGTGTGAAGGAAG
Source organism: Columba livia (assembly GCF_036013475.1). NCBI lineage: Eukaryota > Metazoa > Chordata > Aves > Columbiformes > Columbidae > Columba > Columba livia. The sequence continues at coordinate 75,655,598 of NC_088605.1, read as the reverse complement.
CAAGTAGTACCACTTTCTATATCTTAGGCTGTGTCCTAGCAGGGTTAAAGGGCTTTTCAACTCAAGATGAGTGATAAATACCTCATTCAGATCCCCCTTCACAGAACTATATGTGAGTATGGTTGAATAGCCCTTGAGAATGAGAAAGAAAAGATGGGACTAACCCATTCAAGTCATGCTGCTTCAGCCACTGAATAGGCTTGTGGTCACTGCTTCATTTATCTGGGGAAAATCCCTTGCAGAGGTTTTAAAGAGATCGTAATCAGCCGTAAGGTGATATGTTAAAAGGACAACCAAAACCACCCATAGAAATTTGAAGCACTGAAGAGGCAAACACTGGAGAGAGAAATTGCAGATGGCACAGCTACTGTATTGATTTGTTTTTCCTGGAATTACAACCCCATTCTTCACTTAAAATTAGCAATTAGCAGGTGCTGGGTCACCCAGTTTGTGACCTAGACCCCGTTTTTTCCTCTCTCAAAGACTGTGCATTAGCATCACTGGTTGAGGTGGGTGCAGCAGCCTTCTGAGGCTTGGCAGAAGCACATTGCAATTGATGAGCAGATAAAAAAGAAGCTGACCTGTAAAAAGCTGTATTTCAGCACCATCAGCCTGGGAAATTCTTTCCCCAACCCAGGGTCACACAGGAAATAAGGAGGTTTTCATTACATACCATGGGATTTATGTGTGAACTCCTGGTTTATAGATTAGTAAAGCTTGTCAGAGCACAGCGAATGCCTGTGGAGATTTGGTGATCATGAGCGATCAATATGTATGTAACCTGAGCTCAAAATCAGAAGGATCTGTTAACTTCAGTAGGCTGCTCATCTAATGTTATGTATCATAAAGCTAATTAGTAATAAAATAATCACATCATATCTTGCTTATATTTGGGCCCTGTAGCACCTGTAGCTGATCCTGGAAATGCTTAATCTGTGTGATAGGCATCCTAGATAAAAACACTGAGCACCCTAAGAGTGCTGGACTCCATGTTGGTACATTGAAAAGGGAGGATGCAGGCAGATGTTTGCTGTTAGAACAGATGTGCTGGTCTTAATACATTATTGCTTATTTGCTGATGATTAGTGCCTTTCTTTCAAAGAGAGGTGGCGAGACCTCTGAGTGCTTCTCATCTGCTTTGGTATAAACTCTGGTATCTTGCCTTTAGCTGCTGTTGAAGGTTGTTCAAACTGAGCCCAGCTGACTATTCTGTGGAATAGATGGGTGTTTCACATGGTTCTCCAGCTTGTGTTTTGTAAGGAGTAACATTTCAGCAGAGACAGAAACAGATGTGACAACTTAGTGTGACTTAAAAAAATAGCAAAAAACCACTTTGTAGGAAGATGGCTGCCGTGATCTAGCTCAGGATGATAAGAAGGGACAGCATTACTGTTATATCGTGTATACGTACAAAACCACCATTGACTTAATAACCATACATCTTCCTAGTTTATAACTCTTTGAAGTTATCTTGATCAACCCTTGAGATTCCCAAAGCTTGGAGTCAATTGAAAATATACTTCATTTTCAATCTGCTCATTTTTCTCAGCAGCTTTTACAAAGTATACCAATTTATATAGCAGCTTCCTCTATTTCTGCTGCAGCTCAACACAGAAGTAGGGGAGCAGCATCTTTGCAATTAGGAAAATAAGTAGTGGAGTTAAAGAAACAAATCCAGTGCTTCAAATATATTCCCTAGACTTCAAATAGACAGTGTTTCTTTAACACAGATCTGGTTTTGGAGCTGGGAGCGGGGCATGTATTTCAAGAGATGCCAGAAATATCTACTTATGGGAGACTGTGTGGTACCGTGGCCAATGTTTGGAAGAAAAAAATGTAAACAGCTTAAAGCTAAAATATTATGTGATTACTTAAAAAGCAAAGAGTGTTTAATTTGTAATGTTGCATGCTTAAATTAATGGAGTTAAGAATATACTGCTAATTGGCATGACAATGCAGTGGACCTGACCATCTTCATGTACAGCTCATGTGTCATTCAGTTCTGCTGTCTGATTACACAGTATAATTTAAAAAATAATAAACACTTGAACGTTTGAAAAACCAAGGTTAGACTATTTCTTAAATATTTCTTAAATACTCTGCCTCAGCCTTAAAAGTAGCTCTGAATTGCTTCTGGAGGTTTCTTGCTTCAAGGTTAGGAGCATTATGTTCTTGTATTGTGTAGACTGCCTGCATGAGTTGCTGCAAAGTTCATTATACTGCTAAGGCTGTCAGTGGTATTTATGGATATTCATGTGCAGTGAACCCTTGAACCTGAGCTGGTCATCTGAGCATTGCTTGTAGCTAGAGCTGTGTTTATGCTTAACATTGGTAGCAGTATTTAATTGGTGCCTAGGAAAAATAATTGCAATTTGAACTCAGTCGTATAGTAGACAAGGGATTGCCCAAATGCCAGGCTCACAGGAAGGATCATCCTTCTCATACCAGTATTAATTTTTAGACTTCTGTTTCCAGACTCCTGTTTCCAGAGTTTGGAAATGAATACGGGACAAGTATATAATTCAAACTGCATCGTGTCCCACTCCCACTGAAATCAGTGCTGGCAAAAATTGCATTATGAAATTAATCCTATTTCAAAAATATTTTCCAGGCATTTTTTTTCATGTCAGCTGCAAATGGGAGAAAGGGTGATGATGCCATTTTGCAACAGAGAGGAGTAGAGATCTCGCCTTGTACTCATCTGAAGAATTTCTAATTCAAAGTATTGCAGCGTTATCCCTGCTAAAGTTTCAGTTCTCATAATATAATATCAGATGAGAAAATCCTGCGTAACGTCTGGTATGTCAGCAGAACTGTTATGGTGCTGAGCCTGATGGGGGGATACGTGTCTTAGGAGTTGCATTTGAGAGCTCTCCTGCCAGCGCAAAGGGAGTTTATATTTCTGTAACTCTAGTGGGGATTCCTTTGGCTTGACACAATCCCGGGAATGTCTTTCAAACCATGTGCACACACAGAACAGATGGCTTGCATGGGAAGCAAGAACTACTGTTCAGCATGCAAGAGTTTGTGCTTTTTTTTCCCCATTTCTTGGTAGTTTTCTAAATTGAAATAAGGGGAACAATGTCTTGATTCTCTTTTCTCCACCTTTCACTTTTTTCATTTTCCTGTCAAATTCAAGGTAAAATGCATTTCTCAGATTTTGAGGGTAGGGTGGGTATTTTTGAGCTTAAAATTCATTGCTACTGAGCATAAGCAGTTGGAATGAATGCTGAATTACTGAAACTAAGCCTTAGTGGAGAATTAGACTATACAGGGTACTATTATTTTCCTCCTCTTGGACAGCAATGCAATCTGACCAAAGCTCAGAAATGTGATTATTGACAGAAACGTAGCTGCATGTGAGAAATCATCTTTAGAATGTAATGCATTTTGCTTGTAATTTGATTAAATATGATCATTTTGTAGTATCATATAGCAACATCAGTGAGTGATGTGATAGAATATGATATGAAGTGATCACTAAAGATCATGTTTTACCTGATGTTCACACTCTCGCACTTAAAAGGTAGTCACCATAAATAGATGGTTGAATAATAATTTTGCTGTCCCTTGCAAACATTGACTTGTCAAAGGGCTCTGCTTACTTATAACCATGTGTTTGCTTTCCAAGTCTTGTGGCCTTATAGGAAATGAGCCCATTTTGGTTATAGAATAATGGTAAATAGAACTACTGCTTTTATTGTGGTACCCACATCTCTGGACCTTTGTCAATCTGACAGTCAGTATCTCATAAATTTTGGTGATAGTTCTGTATCTTGATTAAAAAGATGAGAACAAGCAACCGGATAAAGGAAAAAAGACAACTTAAAAAATTTGATGTGTAGATATCTTTGTAATAAAACTTTGTAATAAAACTTTGTACTAAAACTTTGTAAGTTAATGCTCAGCTGAATATACAATAATGAATTACAGCCTAACATTAGAGAGAAATATAAGAGCGGTTTATTTTAATTCCTTAATTGAGAATGTATCATTGTGAAATTGTTACTTGGATACCACTTGTATTCATATGGAAACGTGTTTCCTTTTATTAGCAGGTCAATTTATTTGATGATATTACAGAATTGTAGGTTAATTTTAATCTACTAACCCTGTGTCATGTTGATACTGTCCAGCCACATGTTTTAAATAAGCTTGTGACTTCTAGTGTCTACTTCTTATTTTCCATCTGAATATTTGCAAGTGATGAGTTAAATATATTATTTACAGCCAGAGAACTGAACTTCCACATTGTAAAGAAGGTATATCAGAGAATATATAAAAAAACCAGATAATCCAAAATTAACCAAAAATGTGGCAAAACTGAATCTAGGCATGAGGTACATATTATGTTAAATCTGAGTGAATATAATAGGAATTGAGAGCATAAAACTGTAACATCTGTCTGAAACACATCTCCTAAAAGTGGGGAATCATTCAAGAAGTTACATTTCTGTATTTGTTTGGGTCATGTTAGATTTAGGAGTCTCCCATCAGCTTCTAGATTTCATGTGAAAGCATGAGAATTACCACAGCCTGATGATGGTTAAAGGTCATTGAGAGACAGTGAAGATCCCAGGTTTGCTTCAGCACTTGAACTGACCATGCAGATGTTGCTAAATCATCCCAGCCAAACAAAAATTACAGGCACTACACTTCAGCCTCTACCTTGTTTGGAAGTTTTGGCAGAGGTGGATGGAGTTGCACTGGAGGTGGCAAAAAAAAACCCCAAACAATATCAATTATACTTGGGAAGCTTAGGGGATAGAAGTTTAACAAGCTCCCAAAAGCCTCCTCTGATGCATCACTGAGTGGCCTGTGCTGGTTCATGGAATAAACGTGTACGTATGGTTTTGGTGGATGCACATGCTGCTTTTCGGAGATTGGGCAAAATTCCTGTTGTGGTACCAGAGCTGGCAAGAGCCAAGCGATTATTATGGATTACTCGAGCAGCACTTTCAGTGATGACTGACTGAGGTGAGTCCAGCATCGTAAGGCGTGCGTGATAATTGCTGGGTTGGTTATTCCTGACCAAATCAAGCACTTATCTCAGTTGCAATGAGTGGCTGGGATCTCACTGGTAGGCAATCTTCACTTTAAGCGCATATAAGAATGAAAAAGTATGTTACTGCACCATCCAATGAGGTTTATACCACCAATTATATTTCCTGTGTATTTTGAGAAGCGTATTTGTTCAGTGGATGAAGCTGGAGCATGCAGACCAGGGCAGTGTCCTGATGGCACCCTTAGGCAGAGGAGGTGGTGGCAAGACCTGCAGACTTTCAGTGTAATGAGATTTGCAACCATAAAAGTCTTCATCAGTGAAGTCTCAGACATCAGAACTGTCCTCAGTGATGAATGCATAGGTTGTGTCATTAATATTTGCTTCCTTCCACACCAAGATGTAGAGACAATTTTCGCCATGTCGGATAAATAAAACATAAACTGCAGCAGCAACTCAGACTGCAAACAGGTGCTCTCAAAGGAGTATGTTTTTGAAAGGCAAATTCTGCATAACCCTGTGTTTCATGCTTATTGAAAGTGCTAGCAGAGCAATCATAGAAAGTGACACCCATATTTATGGCTTAAATAAGATGATCTGTGCTTTGATCCTGCAAATGTTCTGCCCCTGAGCCTCGTTCCTTCTTATGGCCTGAGGTATCTTCCATCCCCTCCTCAGTCCTTGGTCTTTCTGCTGTGACCCTCAGCAAGAGAGCACCAGTCACTGCTGCTCTGGGTGTGGAACGTGCTCATTAGAGACCTGGTTTGTGATTAACAGCTAATTTTACATAGGCCACCCTAGAGCTGTTGGGGACAAATAAATCATTGCAGAGCTGTCTTGGATTTAAGCCTCTGAAAGGCCTATTAAAATGTTTGTTATCCAGTTACCTGAGCTGGCCAGCCCTTTCTGCAGACGTTAAACTGTCTTATACATTTTGCATTGCTCGTTTTGGGTGGGTTTAGGCAGTCAAGCTGAAAATGTAGTTTTTGGCAGTTGGAGCAGGAAATGTGCATTTGCCACATAAGTGCATGTAAACAGGGAAAAATCCCATGAAACTGTAATTGATGAGACCATGCACAGTGGAATGAAAACTGTTTTGATAGGAGTGGTTCATGCTATAGAAGTTTTTGTAACAGATGTTCTCATTTCATTGTATAGCAGCTTGAAACATCCCTGTTTTTCTTGCTGTCACTCCCAATGTCTCACTTGCAATCTGCTCATCAGCAAGGCTTTTTTGTGGAGGTCCCTCTCCTTGAAAAATGCTTTCAGGATGCCCACAGCATGCCTTGTAAGATGTGGTAGAACACACATTTATAAAATAAAGAGGCCTCTTTTTGTCTTGCTTTTGTGTCACGCTCTCTGTTTCCCCTGGGAAGGCTCGTGTCCCATGTATCTGAGCAGCCAACTTGGTCGTGGAGCCTCCCCCAAAAAGCACAGCTCCCTGGCTTCCTTTGACATGAATACTTCCTAGGCTAGTGGAGAGACTTGTCTACATTTAAACAGAATGATTTACATGTTAAGGAGCTTGCTAAGTGCATAATTTGCTTTATGCACAAAATATATCAGGAAACACACTTTTAATACTTTTCTCAGCTGTAGAGAGAGACAGCAAAGAGAGATGCTGCATCTCCAGATTTGTTCCAGCTCCTTGCTTGGGGCCAGCCTTTGGTTCCCTGCACCCTCTGGCTGCTGAGGGTTCTTTGGGTGACATTTTTGCACAGCGATTGCTTAAACAGCCAATCCTTGCTCCGCTCACCCTGGTGAGGAAATCCTGTATGAACTGGAAAGTGTTAGAAAGGATTTAATGAGATTATCATGAACTGTTACTTCACCAAAAAAAATGTTAAACCCACAAGCAGCTGTGCTGTGTAACTGGGGACAGGTGGAAGAATGTGAAGGACTAAAGAAGCTCTCTACTTATTTAAAGAGACAGAGCCAAGGGTGTTTTGTGGGTTTTTTTTTAATATTTAGTATGCTTTTTGGCTAAGAAAACACCAACAAGCAACCAAAACCTTCCGCCAAGAGAAGGGATGCTGTTGAAGCCAAATATCTTAAAATGTAAATTTACTTTTAATAATAGTGTGGAAGTAAGCAATACTGAAATTACGGCTTGAAAAGTCAGTAGCACAGTGGACTGTGCAAGCTCCTACTTGCCTTCAAGTCCATCATTCCAGTTAGAAGTGACTCAAAGAGGTCATTTTGTGTCCACGTCACATTAAGGACTGCTTTGAGGTTTTGATGAGTCTTCTGTTGTAATAAAAAGAATTTTGTAGTAATGGAGTGATGTTTGGTGGGTTTGTGGTTGTTATTATTATTATTATTGTTATTGTTATTATTGTTATTACTACTGTTGTATGTGTTTTGGTTCATTTGTTTGTTTTTCCTAATATGTGCTTGGGGTAGACCTGTAAGTACAGCTGAGATTTATTTTGATGCCAAGTACTACTTGTGCTCTTTGGGACACTGAAGTAATGAAATGCAATTGTTTTCTGTGTGTTTGGTTACTTCTGTGGTCTTTGTGCATCTGTCATTATAGGAAAGTTATAGTGGGTTTATATTATCGTGTTAATCTCCCTGGAGATTTGGATAACCAAAACTAGCATGCCAGTGGTTCTTCAGGGTGCTTTGCTATGAGATCCAACCTATAGAGCAATGTGATTGCAAACAGAAGAACACGTTGTTTTGCTCAGTAAAAAAGTTATTTCAACTGGAAATTGTTAACCAGTAAGTAAGTGGTGTGGGAGAAATAAATACCCTCTGCAAGCATTTATTGTCAGATTTATTTTGGAAGATTCCTATCTTGAACTTGTAGGACACTTTCCAAATGCATCAGACATGCATTTGGGGTGGGGGATGGCAATAAATCTACGTCTTTGTCCATTTATTGCTTGGGAGGATAACTGGGAGGCTCACATGCAAACTGTGGTGAAAGGAACTTCCAAAATATGAAAATATATACTGATAAGATATTGTATCGAAAGACTGTGCCATAACTTATTTGGTGAGAACACTTGATGTCATAAAAGCACTACCTATTATTTTTGTGCATGCTTAAAACTGATTAGCATATTTTTTCTGATTTAAAAAGGAAGACAAAATTTATGATAGGATGGCTTAATGATCTAGTAAACCTGGACATTTCATGCTTTCAAATTTGCGTGTTTGCTGGCATTACAACCACCTTGAACAGCCTCTCCCAGCGGGGAGGTGGCCGGTTTGCCCAACGATGGCTGAAGCAGGAGCTGATATGAGCAGAGACGCACATGTGTGTTGCTTAAGCTCCCTAACGGAGTGCCGAAAATAGGATTGAGCCCCTCTGCCCTTGACCCTCTCTCATGGCCAGGCCAGAAGGCTAAATTTAGGTGTCCAGGTGGCGAAAGGGGCTGCAGAGCAGCTGCGGGGCTCCTGGGGACAGGGGGTTTGGGCTTCCCAGGGAGGCTGGATGTGGATTTCATCATGTGAATGATTAAAAGTTTTTTGAGGGTAGTTACAGCCCTCTCCTCGCTCTCTTCCCCTCGATACCCGATCATCACACAGAACCACCCATCTCTGTTGGTTTTGCTCTTCTGTCATCTTGCAGCCTCATTCTTCAGCATATTGAGAGGGAAAGGAGAAACTGAGATTTTCCATTAACCAGGAAGGCAGTAATAAACTACTTCTGGAATTGGTTTTAGATGTGTTAGGCTTTGGAGGAAAGAATGACTTCAGAGAAGGAAAAAGTCGTTCTCTAAATTAGCTTAGATCAGAAGGAATCAAGTGAAGCTGCTGAAGTGACATGAGTAGGCAGGTTAAATCAGTTTGGCAAATGCACTTTGTCAAATATGAAACGCTGGTTTATGTCCTTAATGTTGGATTAACTCTGAGTACAAAAAATACCTTTCTTGTCCTCTTGAACAAGTCAATGGAATCTTCTGCTTTACAAACTGAGAAAAGCAAATAAAACTTTTGACTCCAAGTAACAGATAGAGCTGATTTCTGAAAGTGACAGAGTCGCTCAGGGACTCTGGCAACACTGTGTCCATGTCTGGCCACCTCAGCTGATAAAACGCTGCAGCAGAAATAGGTGGGTGAGTACAATCCAAGATGAAGTATCTCCTAGAGGAATGAGGGATTTAAAATTTGGGGGCTGGTTAGAGAGTACTTCAATAAGAGGAGACAGAAGGAAAATAAAATACTACATATAAAAAGAGGAGGCAAATTGGATTCTTCCTTTTAACCTTTTCCATAATAAAAGACAGGAGACATCCCAATGAAATTAAAAAGCAATGAATTTAAAAATTAATAAAAAGCAAATACCTTTTATTGGAGACAGGAATATAGACAAGCCATGTTATATGACCTTTTTGGGGATGTCTTTAGCCTTTAGCTGCGGTTTTTGTTTTGCCACAGCCTCAGGCATATGGACACAAGCCTGCCCTGGTTCCACAGCTGGGAGATACGTGGCCATGGTCATGGTTGTCACACAGATACATCACTGTGAGTGCTGTGTTTTGGGAGGTACCTTCTGGTTGGAGCACCATGTGCAGGTTCTCATTGCAAGATCAGGCAGAGTATGAGAAAACACTCTAACAGTTGCTGGTTTATTAAGTCAAACGCATGCTCAAGCTCCTGTAACTTTCTTAAATAAACACCTTTTACAATGCTGGCTCCTTATTGAAATATAGTCAGCCTAGCAAGGAGCTTTAGTAAAGGTAAAGACGCATTGTTCCCTTGCACATTTAGATTTTGATCCAACTCGTTGGAGAAATGTGCTTTTATTCTATAACATGGTAATGCATTTGAAACCAATAGGAGCTTTTAATGGGGTGAGCATCTATATGTGTACATCTGTGTGTATGCTTATGCTGGTAATAGACATTCATTTATTTTCATAAAAATATTACAAGTTTTAGCTTATGTTTATAGGCATGTTTTTAACCGAGGGGAAAAAAAATACACAGACCAAATCATATTAGGCTGGGTAGGATCTACTAGTGCAATGATGAATTTTTTGAAACCTTGTGATCCAAATGCCATGTAGCCAAAAACTTTCTAATGAACACTTCCATTAAGAACGAACACAGCTTGGTAGACCAGACACTTGGACTTAAATTTCATCCCTTAGTTAGCATACCATGATGAGATGGATGGTTTGCTATTTATATTTTAAAAAGAATATGGTGCACACTTGATGCACAACCACAGCAGGTCCTCACTAGGAAATGTACCTCCTGAAAGGCAGGGAGTGCCTGAACTACTGCTAGGAATGGCTTAAATGATTTCAACAGGCTAGCATCTTGGATATTGTCCCTTTAATTTGAAATGGCTAGATCTTCTTGTGCTTGAAAACTACTTCTTTTTCAATACCCTTTTCTCATGCTTTAATCCAAATATCTTTTCGTCTGTTTTGGCAGTGTGCTGCTCCTTTACACATATAGCTGAGAAAGAGAGCATTTATATTGGAAAAACAAACAAACAAACAAAACCCAAAACCAACCAGCTCTGGAAAAGCAGCAGAACTTCCCCTGAATGAGATGCATCCTACTGTAAACTGATCTCCTGAACTGCAGCAGCAAACCCTCTGTCACTGAGAGCATCTAAAACCGAAAAAGACAGAACACGCTGGACGCTTCAGGGCATCCCATCCAAGCCTTTGGCTGAGGAGTGTTTGCATTTTGAACTTACTTATTTCCAGTCACACAAAAAAAATGCCTTAGCTCACTGCTATTGCTGGAGAGGCCAGATGGTGGAAGAAAGCTGACATGACATAAGTAGGTTTCAGAGTTAACAAGTGTGTCCTAGCAAAGCAAATCATACCTTGTTTTGAGAGTAATTTCATGTCGTCTACAGATATGGGCAATAAAAAGTGTTTGAGGGCTGGGTATGACTGTTTATTTGGGCTGTTTTCTTGTTTCCATGAAAGTTTGCAGTCTGAAGAGTCTATTTTGTCTGTTAGGATGACACCGTATGAGAGTTTAGACTTTACAAATTAAACTGGGCCCTGCTAGCAAGGACATTTCAGAGCAGCATGTGCATCACTTGCTGTGTGCGCTTATTTCCTTCTGGCTCTCTTATTTGAAAATAAACTTGCAGGCTGAAACAGAAGGTTTATAAAACTGGTTGTAATTCTTGTGAAATCAGGAAAGTTTAAGCAGAGGTGTCCATCATTGCAACAGATAAAATGTTTTAGTGCTTAGTGATGTTTATAATACATTCTTTACAAAAGCACCTGTTATTCGAGGTAATCAGTGTAAGTATTTGTGTGTAGTGAACAGGTTTGTGAGTTCGTAGGGACATGATTTACTTTAAGACATGTTTTAAAATGATTCCGTTTTTAGGAATGATTTTGAGAAACTACTTTGTAAATAGGTGGCAAATAAGAAGGGGTTTGACTGTTTGGCCTTTTTCTTTTAAAGGACCTGGCAAGCCCTTTGTTTGCTTTCCCTCCTCCCTACAGTCTGCCCCTCTGCCCCAATTTGTTCAAGCCGAATTGTTGCCCGTGGTAACTGCGGAGAATTTGTTGAAAAGCACACTTTTAGAAGACAATGGGCCTCAAATATACTGTGGCACAGCTTTAAACTTTATTAAGTCTGCCTTGGACAAGCCTCTCCTCTCCTGAGTTAGAGGGAAGAAAAGTTTGGCAGCTTCCATGCTGTGAGCGTGATTGATGCCCAGAACATCTGAGGGACTTTTGTGTCCAGCCTGCTCTCCATGGGTGCATAATGTGTGAATACTCAAATAAGGTCAGCCCTTATCAGATGTAATCTGGACCTGAAAGCAGATCAACGGTGACAGTCATACCCCATAAGTGAGAACACAAATCATCCTTGCATGCTTTGGACAAGTTATGGGATTCGCTCCCTTTTTGCTCCTGTTTTACCCTTTGCAAATGGGGAGGAGGTGGCAGAGGGGAGGGGAAACACTGGCAGATCTCTGGAAAAAAGAAGGAAAGAAAGAAAACACAGAGGAATACGTGCCTGGAATACTAGATGGTCCCTTCAGCAGGGGGATGAGTTTTTCCAGAGATTTCTAAGCGCATCACAGCTTCTGTTGTCTGCCTGTCCCTGGGTTTGAATGCCTCAGTTTTACAAGGTGGAGTGAAAGCACCTTTTTATTCTTCTCGAGCTTGTGCTTTGTGAATGGTAACACCATGTTTCACCACAAAGAGAATGAAAATACTAGAGAATAGTGCTGTAAAGAATTAATTTCTACTGGCTTTCATGGAGAAAGCATCATTAAGGGGGCTTTGTCTCAAGGACGAGCCTTCTGTTTGTGGATATTACTTATTGTAGTTTAAGGACTGGATTAGGTTTTTTTTACTAGGAAAATAAACAAAGGAAAGCAGCAGCAAAATGTTAATTTAGAATTTTTTGATTTGTGCGGCTGCTTAGAAAAGGATTTTAATGGGCAAAGAGCTTTTACAGAACACAAAATATATAGGAAAATAGCATAATTAACAGGAAGAAATCAAAGATATGATTACATCATTGATGATATTAACAACTATGGAAACAATGATGTCATCCTCTATGATGTGAACATATTTTTTTAGCATTTATGATACCCGAAAATTTTATTTCCATTTTCAGAAATATGTCCTTATCCAGGCAATAATTTGCAGTACTTTTGCTTGCTTACATACTCGATATGAATAAGTGTGTAATATTGATGTATGGCCTGGGATTGAGGGGAAGATCCCTGCACACTGCCAGCCTGCCCACAAACCCTGTAATTACAGGACATTATTGCTTGTTTCATTTAGTTATTTTGCTTGGTGCTCTAATAACAACATGAGTGCCCCTCTCCTCATTGAAAATGCTCAATAATACAAATTCCTTAGTTGCAGCTCACACCTCAAAGACATCAGAAAAACATGAGCAGGATGCGTGTCCGCAAAAAGCTTCTTCCTTTTGCTTGCCATCACCGAGCTCTCACCTCTTTGCTCTGCCGAATGGGTATTATTAATGGTATTATTCTTGTTAAGGTCAGAAAAACTGGAATACGCAACAGAAGGGAAACGCGCCATCAAATCCATGACCATGCTGCTTTGAAGAGCCATGTCGCACCTTCCCTCCCCACACCTTGTCCTTTAGTCTGCACAAGGATCTCTTTTTTTGATGCATTCATTCTGCTGGCATCCTAAAAGTATCGCAGTTAGGTTCTCTATAATTTTAACAGCAGTGTTTCAGATTCGGGTGTTTGCAGCTCAGAATTCATCCAGTCCTTTCTGGCCACACAACTTGGGCTTGTGGTGTCTGTCCTGAGTGACCACAATGATGATGCTCTTGCATCGTGTGGTCAGAAAGATTATAGGAGAGATATCCTATATTAGATGTAGGAAGAATGGTGTGCTCTGTAGTATTTGATGAAAGATGTGTGATATGTATCAGTTTGGGATTTGTTTGTTTGTTTTAGTAATAAAAACATTTAAAATGGTGCCACCAGATGATAAAGCATTGCTCTAAGGTTTTTTTTTGTGTTTATTAGGAGGGCTTGGGAAGGAAATATCAAGTATGCCTTTTGAAGACAGCATAAAGGTTAAATATGTATTTTAGAATTAAGGTATTTTTTCCCCTTGAAAACTGATATACATGGAGGAAATCTGTAATTAGGACTCATATTAGAAAATAGTTTAGACAGTACCATGTTACTTTCTTGCTTTATATTCCAATGAAAACACATGACAAGGACTGAAATATTTTATTCAGATAAATGATGTGTTCCAATCACATGGATAGAAATGTATATTGGTGTTACAGTTGTATCGTAAAATGATGTAGTAATCAAGCAGGTAATAGAGTTTGAAACAAAAGGATGAGGAAAGAAGAATGAATTCCACACATCACTGGGAAGACGAGTGATGCTCATCACATTTGTGATAGCTGGTCAAGGTCTGGTTTGTGAATGCCTTGGCCAAATTACTCTCAGTCATGTTAAGCTGAATTTGATTATGGTACAACTAGTCATTGTATGACAGTTGCTAGGCGGCCTCTTCAGAGAGTTCCATTTCATGAATCATCATCAAAGATGTGGCTCTTCCCTAGAAAGTTTCTGGGGGATCACTTCCTTGGAGCAAAATACCATTCGAAACATGGTAGTGGAATTTACCCACTGAGGTGCCAGGCTTCTGATAGCTATAGCAGTCCAGTGTCAGTGCAAAACTGAACAAACATCATAAAAAATGAGCTAATGAATCACAAAACCTACTTTTCTCATTCTTATACATAAAAATAGTAATGCTGTCATAAATAATGGCCTCATGTTGATATAGGTTTTATTTGTAAATACCCAGTTTATCTCTGCTTTTGTGGGTTGTTTTTTGTCGTTTTGTTTGCTTTCAGTTTGGGGTTTTTTTTGTGTTTGTTTTTTGTTTGGTTGGTTTTCTCAGTGGTAGTTGGGAGTCTTTTTTATTGCAGTGTGTCAGTCTGTAGTATCCTTGCTATATTGCAGTATTCTGTGTTTTAGGGGTCTCACTCATGTTTTGTTCAAGAACCTAGACCACATACTTCTGCTCTTTGATGTCATAACATTTGTTCAAAATGCTTGTTCCTGTCCTAAGGGGCAGATGTGTAAGTGGGTTGTCTGGTGGGTTTGCATCCATTGATGCTACCTGAGCAGCTGTTCCCTGGGCGAGTGATGGAGATTGGTGTATCACTTGAAAATAATAACTTGCTGAGCAAATAACAAGGAATTATTAACACAGAAGTCTAACCACTCTAGCCATAGAGTGGATTTGTTTTAATTTACCCAGAGGAGAAGTGACACAACTGCTGTGCACAGTGTGTCACCCTCAGGGGTGAAGTTAAATCCATGTGCACGCCTGGTTCACTAACAGGCTTACAGGGAACTCATGCACCGCACATATGTTGAAGCAGCTCATTTAGTACTTGAAGAATGACACCAGCTTAGAAAGTGTTTATAACAGTTGTCCAGTGAAAAGCAGTTCATGCTGCAGGGAGGGTTTCTTATCTTAAATAACGCCGTGCAGAAGCGGAGCTGTGTTGGCCGGCTGCTCCCCGCTATTGCTTGCGAGCTCTTTCTGCGTGTGAACGGCTCGCATGGTGTGGTCCCTCCACAGGCAAAGCCAATGTTTGATGTGCCAAAGCCTGAAGCGGTTTGACGGGCCGGCTCTGGCTTCCTTGCGGGGCAGGGGGAGCCCAGGGGTCCCCGCTCCCCCTCGGGGCAGCAGGGCGGGCAGCCCCACGCTGCCGTCCCGCCTGCCCTTTTGTTGCCGAGCGCCGGGGCGGGGAGGGAGGGGAGCCCGGCGGGTCGCTGCTCGCCTGGCCCGCTCCCCCCGGCCCGGCTGGCGGAGCGACTGGGAGCCGGAGGAGAAGGGGCGCGGCTAGGAGGCGGCCGGGACCGGCGGCCGGTGCCGTGGAGCGGGGGAGGCGGCGGGAGGAGCGGGGGTGGCCGCGGCGCCTCGCCCCGCAGCGCTGCTCTGGCCGCACGCCCGAGGTGAGCGGGGGGGAGCGGGCTTGGGGAAAGTGTCTGCAACCGGGAGGAGGGAAGGTTTTTTAGCTCAGGACTGTGGTTTTGGTTCTCTGGGGGGGTGCGGGTGATGCTGCGGAGGCGCTCGGCTCGCAGGAACGGCCGGCGTGATTGGGGCGGCACGAGCAGCAGCTCCCGGCGCTGTTTGCTTTTTGGTAGCACAGCCTGGGGACTGCTGGCACCGCTCGAAGAGAAACTTTGAAAGCAACTGTGTTGAACCTTTAGACATCTCAAGCGTTTTAGGTTTACGCGGTTTGCAACTTTTGTAACTTTTCTGTCTCTTAGTAGCGATTTTTTTTTTTCAATCGTAACCGTAGAATAAGAAACATTGCGCTGGTTTCGTGGGAAGAGTGAACTTGTTCATGCTTCAGTTTTAACAGAAAAGCATCACGCTGATTATAAGTGAATGCGACGTATTTACCCATCAAGAAGTAAAAATTTGACATAGCTAATAAGAAAAGGGAGCACTAATTAGCAGCAGAGATTGTAGTGAGGCAGAATTTTGATTGACAAAGGAATCATAGTAGCTTTATTCATCACAGAGACTGAAAATAAGGAACATGTATTAATGAGTTTGAAAAGTACTTATGACAATTGCATTTGAAAACAAGTTCAGGATGTAGTAAATGAGATGGCATGTTTTAGGGGACTTTATAAATGTGCTTATGATAGTGTGCTTCGGTCATGTACTGTTGTTAATGGGAAGAGATGTGAAATTAGTATTCAGAAATTTTTCTGTTCATCTTAGTGTCTTTTTAAGAGTGGTAAATAATTTAGTGAAATACTCCTCATGTTTTGGCTTGAATGTTTTCATTGTGAAGCAGTTAGCCAGGAAGCCGAGTATCACATCTGAAAAGAGAAAAGAAAATGCACAGCAAGGAGCGTTTTTCTTTCTCCCTATAAGTTAGTCAGTTCCATTATCTAAACAGATAAACTTTCTGTGACCTCACCTACAGCCCTTCAGCCTTGACCATGAGATTTTTTCTGATGCTTGAGGTGATTTCACTCTGGCTTCCTAGTAAGACATGATAAAGCTGAGAAGCAGAAGAAACAGCACCACTCATGTGGTCCATTTGTCCTGAAAGCTTTCATGGATGCAGTGTCCATGGAAGTAGCTGGGCTTGGGGACAGGACTCAGAGCAGCAGTTGAACGTCAGGACTCTGTACCAAGTGTAAGCGGATGTCCGCAGCTCAGATTCAAGCTGGCGGTCCTTGGTTGATCATTTTCTCCTGGAATCATGAGAATTGCTGGGCTGATGTTTTATATCTGAAGTTTGATCTCATTTTCAGACTTGACTGCAGAAGCTGTATATGAGCACACTGCACAACTTCGCATGGGATGGGCAGATCTTGCAGACTTTAGGTGATACTGAAAACCTAGTTTAAAACTTTTCACTGATGCTGTTCTTCCTAAGTGCTACTTGTGTGGAGAACAGAGTCTGGGCAAATTGCAGGCACACCTGGCCGACCTGCTGTGGATGTTTTTGCAGGTACCCTGGGTATTCTGCCAGCACCCTCTGCTGCCCAAGTGGGGAGTGCAGCTCCTCAGGACTTGTATATGTTTCTGAGTCTTACTAGTTTCTCTGTTTAAAATGTTGATGGGTAGATGCTTTGACACTTCTTTTTGTGTGTGTGCTCCCTTGAAAAGCAAGAGGTTTCTTAGATTATCCTCAGTGTTATCCATGCCAAAATAATGTGCTCTTAAAGACACTTAGAGTTGTGATGTGATGACCTTCAGGGAAATCAGGTGTTTTCTGACTTAGGAGCAACTGCAAGGGCATTAGGCAGGTCTGTAGAAGAAATGCAGTAGGTTTCTGAAAGATGAGCACAGAAAACTTCTCTTGTCCAGAAGAGGCCAAGATTTGTCCCTCTCCACAGAATTCCAGGCTCAAAGATGGGCATGCAAAGGTTACGCCAAAAGATCAGATCCTCAGACATCGTGTCTTATCAACCATGTAGCTATAAGTGTCATCAGGAGATTCCCAGTAGCATAATTTGAAACCTGGCTGCTCATTTGTTCACACTCTGCATTTGAAATACGTTCCCAACTTCCCGTCGGTTGGGAGACAAATATTTTCTTGATTCTTTTTAGCACTTGTACAAACTTTTTAGGAAATATAACCAATGGCTTGTTCAGCATAGGATTTTTTCCCTTCCAAGGACTATGTGTTTCTTGTTTGTCAGCACCACTCGGAGGACAAGAGGCATGTGCTGGGGAACCTTTCCAGAGAGCCCTCCCATGTCCTCCTCTGAAATACTGACCATGAGATGGAACCCCAAATCTTCAGTAATTCAAGAAAGAGAAAGTGATAGCAATTGTAGCTGAGTGCTTTAGGATTATTTTATGAGCTAAGTCTTTAGAAAAAAAGCCTTGTAAAACTTTGCATTCTGTAATGATATTACTTATGTGTTCATTTCTTTTAAAGTTACACGACTGTGACACTTTGCTTCCTTCTACCCTTTGGGTTATGGGTCAGAGTCCCATTGCTCTAGGCAGTTTCAAGGCCAGAAGTTGTTATGAAGAGAGAGCTTAAAATCAAATTAAGAGATCTTTTAAGTAATTCAGTCCATGCCTCAGGCTGAGAGCAAAGTTTTCTAAAGCTGTATTCATTCGAGTTTAAATTTGCTTAGCAGATGCTTCTGGTCTTTCCCTTCAAAGCTTTTGTTTCATTGCCAGTTGATCATGGTAAGGACATGAATTATTAACCTGTGGAGTTTGCCTTTTGCCTGTACATAAGCCTGGGGAAGTCTTGATGTTTCCACATGGTTACTAATATCAAATATATTATTAATGGAATAGCAGATTTGCATTGGATATAGGGCAGGAAGGCAACACAACAGGTTTAGTCAGAGCCTCTCACATAAATACAGTATTTACTGTTACCAACATTTACAATGTTACCAATATTTGGCTTTCCTTCAGTGGCAAGGAGACCACAGGTTTCCATGCAATCAGTTCCAGTGCCTCCCTATTGCCACCTCTAGAAAAATTAGTCTTGTACTCTGGTCTTTTTTCCTCTAGTTCAAGCCCAGTTCTATTTGCCCAGTCTTGAGTGTCTCCAGTTACTCTTGCTGACCTCTGCTGTGCATTTTTCAGTCTCTCCATGTATTCCTCAAAATGCAGAACTCAGACCTGAGCATTTATTTGTGCAATTGCTTGCATGCATGCATTATGTTATACTGACCATATTGTGTTATACTGACTGAATAGCACCCCAGCTTCTCCTGATCATTTCTCCAGCTTAAGAACATTTTTTTGAATACCAGCCCTGTCCTCCAGTTTACGTGCAGTCTTGCTTATCTTATATCCACAAGGCCTATGTTT
This sequence comes from Columba livia, assembly GCF_036013475.1. NCBI lineage: Eukaryota > Metazoa > Chordata > Aves > Columbiformes > Columbidae > Columba > Columba livia. Next base: position 75,636,804 of record NC_088605.1, on the reverse strand, counting down.
CATCCTAGACGGAGTTTAAATACTTTTGACGTGATTTGTTCTTGACAAACCTGTGTTGGTCATTGCTCATCTCTGTCTGTTGGTTGAGGCATTTTTGGCTGAATTTAATCTTGTCTAAACTCGAGATCAGACTATAAGGAAGAAATGCAGGACAGTCCAGTCAGACTGAGCTGCAGATCTTGTGTTCAGACTTTAGAACTGAGAGCTATTTTGTATTTCTAAATTGCATTACAGACTTACAGAGTGTAACTTCCCAGGCAGGAATTCAGACTTAAGAAGATCCTTTCTGACGGATCTGAAGTGAAGTCAGAAAAGGTAATCATTGTTTGAAAACTGAAGCATAAATAATGTACGCTTGATGATGCAAACCAGAGGGTTATAGTGTAAAGAAAACAGGTGGCAAAAGCTCTTCTTGCCAAAACCCCTCTTTTTTTGTTTGTTTGTTTTTGTAAAATCTCTTCTATACCATAATCTGAGCAAAGTTCAGATCATAATAAAAACAATAGAAAGAAATGTTGCATAAAAGGCTGAGTTTTGGGGCAAAATTGTAGTTTTGGCCCAAATCATTTGCATTGACACTGCATAGTCCTATAAGTGGAATGAAGCGTAAGCCTTAGATTACTGTAAAATTGAGCTTTATAAAAAAATGTAGCTTTTCCTGCCCATCTTACCCGGTAAGATAAAGACAGGATATTGACTTGACAGATTTTTCTGTCTTGCCACACTACCATTGGTCACATCCCAAGTGGAGCCACAAATGAGCATCTTTCCAAAAGGCACCAACCATGTCACAGGCTTGTCCTGAACTGGTCCTTGGAAATCACAGAGGTGAATTTCTGAATGAAAAAGTGTAGCCTTCATAAAAATAAGGGGGAGGAAGTATGAGAAAATTGGGCAGGAGCCAGCTGTATCTTTGAGGAGAAGGGTAATGCTCATGCCTATGGTGCTCTCTTCAGCCTCATGCTGTGGAGCAACACATCAGCCTTTACAATTAACAGATCCAAAGCTGCAGGGACTTTGAGTAGACACAATCATTAATTATTGTTGCAATCTGGCGAATATATAAACATGATGTAACGGAATTCTTTGGTATAATTACTTGTCATACAGTTCACTGCTCAAGGGATTTCGCAGGCAGTGCTGTGCTTTGGTTTAATCCGAAGAAAATTCACATTCACCTGCTGGTCTAGTTGTTGTGTGGCAAAGTGCCAGGTCTCCACCTCCCACCTTTGATATTTGTTGCTTCTTGATATGTTTTAACACTCACTGGCTTAAAGCTAAAAATTCTGGGAATTGGGAGATAGGACCTGATGTTGTTTGGCTTGTTGAAAGCTGAAAGATAATTCAGGAGACATGAGGATAGGTGACCTTCGGGCTGCATTACTTTAGAGGTAGCTACGCGATCTAGTTGTACAGCATGAGTTTAAAGTAATAGTTTTGTAAGTGTAAGCTGATCCTGGTTCCCATATGGTAAAATCCACTGAAAGTATGAACCCAGCTGTTAAATGCATAACTGTGACAGTGTGTTCAAGAGTCTCATACTGCAACAATTATGTGGCATCCCCAGCTATTAATCTCTCACTATTAATCAGCAATAAAAGCAGCTTATGGTGAGCGTCACTGATGCTTGAATCTGATCTCTTTGGCATCGTACCTGGAGGGAAGATAGCAATATTGGGATCTTTCCTTCCTTTATTCCCTCCCTCCACGTTTTTCTGGCAGATACAGTTCAACCCAGGACACATGAATTGTACTTTGCATCCACTTATTTGGAACTGGAGTTTATCACCCACCCATTGCCAGGCTCACAGCTGTCTGGCCTTGACAAAGATCCTGAGTTTGAAGGCCTGACTTGTTTTGCAGTTTGGCAAATGCTTCACTTGTGTGATTTTTTGAATGTCTTTTGTTCCAGATTCATTGCTAGAAAGCAGAATATTTAAATGGACTGAAACTAGATGTACCGTGTGTTAGCTGAAGTAACCATGAAGAATTTACTCAGCAGGTTACTTCAAACACCTCTATGATTTTAAACTTAAATGGTCTTTTTGAGACTGACAGAACTACTCTCTCCCTTGGGTACTTTGCAGAAGTGGAGGTTTAACTCCTTCAAAAAAATAATGACTAGTGGTCAGTTTGGTTATCCAGACCAAGGATAGTCATAGTTGTTTACTATTTGCAGCTCTATTTTTTTAGTATTTTATGCTGCAAACTGACTGTAGAGAGGAATTGTCTAATGCTGTTTTTATGATGTCTGTTTGTCTGTGGAGTTGCTATGGTGGTCTGATGGTACTGATCATCTATCAGCAAATTTTTGGACTGTTGCTTCAGACACAGTGTATTCATGTAATATGACTCAAAACGTGTGTGCTAAGAAAGTTCTTCCTCTGCTGAAATCTGGCTTTGCATGAGCTTAGCGGTGTAAAAGGTACTCGAGTCTTAAACATCCCATGAAAAGGAAACGGGATATTTGTTGGTCCTCTTCTGAAAGAGAGTTTGGGAAATGTCACTTGCTGGACTTATTCAAATAAGTCTCTGATCTCTTTCGGGACAGCTCTGCTGTTCTGGCTCATTCAACAGCCCTGTAACATGCTCAGGAGATGTTTGAGGAGAACAAGGACTATGGGACGTGTTAAATGGGTCCTTGGTCCTGCTTTGCTGATGTCAAGGGCTTTTTGATTTCTTTTTCACAAATATTCAGTCGCCTACACAGTGATCTACAGCCCCTTTATTATTAATCCTCAGAATAAATATTAATCTTGTGTGTTAGACAGTCTAAGAAGACCACTTCTGCATGAATTAAGTCACAGTTCTATATCTGAAATGGTATTTGTATCAGGCAGAATTTTGAAGTAATTGTGTGCTAAATGATCACAAAGATCAACTCCCTAAAAAATTCTTTATGGGTTTCTCAGTCCCTCAAAAGAGAGAGAAGAGTATCTTGAAAGAGAGTGTCACACTAAGACAGTTGCCTGCAGAGGGATGGGAGGTGGGAAAGGAAAGGAAAGGGAAAGGAAAGGAAAACCTGATCGTGTTCTGTAGTAGCAACAGTGATAACAGATCTGCTGAGACAGGCAAGACCTGGAGAGAGAGAGATGCTAGCAGTGTTCGGGGATTTTATGCAAGATGCTTATCATTGGAAAAATTGAGGTATTTAGTGCTTCCATGAGTTCATTTAATCACAAATATTATCTTGATTAATTTGTGCTTCCTGGCGCTCTTTTACTACATTGACTCTTCTTTTCACTGCTTGCCAATGAAACGATAAACTTTTGGTGAACAAATCATCTGAAGATATCTCCGAATATATTAATTTGCTTCAAAACCCAACAGCATTCCCTTACATGTGGAATGGGGGGTGGTTTGTTCATTCCAGCAGTATTTGGTGTCTGGGCTATGGTATCATTACCCAGAGCACAGTATGTGATTTGAGCTTTTTCCCAGCCTTCGAAATACTAAACTTGTGGTGGATAAGGAGTAAAACATAATATTTCATTGAAGTGTGTTGTTTATAAATGTTTGATACACTGGTGTCAGAGACAGTATTTGCGGTTGCTGTTTCTGGAATGGGTGGTTTGAAGAAAAGCTATGCAGTCTGCAGGAAACACAAGTATCTCAGGAGCTCCACAAATACCAGCATTCTAACCTAACCTGACCCAGTTGGGAGAAAAATGTGGTTTCCTGCCTTCGTTTGAAAAAGTGTTTTTCGGGCTTACTGACATGCATCCTGCAAATTTAATTTTCATAAATATTTCATCTCTTTCTTATGCTCAATTTAATCTATCAAAGCCACACGGTGCAGTAGACATCTGGGATTGTGCTTAAGCAGCTGGATTTCATTTGCAGGAGGTTTCTAGCAAATTTCTCTTTCTTGCCAGCCACAGAATGTCTTGGTGACTGTGCAGCAGCACTGGGAAATTCAGCATAAGTGACATAGCTTCAGAAATAAATGGGCTTAGTTTCTTCCTTTTCCTAGGTTAGGTGCAGTCTAAGGCTTTTGATGGTCAGCTCTGTTTTGTCTCTGGTCAACCTAAGCAATAAGAGAAGTGGTTTTGTTTGTTTCAAACTGTGGCAACTTCTATACAGAGTGAACCTTTACAGCAGCCAGCTAGATTTTCCTTTCCACCAACATCCTATTCCGAAATATAATGATTAACAAGCTAATTCTACATTGACATATGTTGCAATCAAGCCACATATGTATTTAATGAATTATATCAATTATTCATTAAATACACTGTGTACAGAATGAAGATAAAAGCATTTCCCACTCAGGACATTGACAGTTTGTAAGTCAGCTTTATTTCCTTTTGGCACCTCAGTTTTATTAGAAATCTAAGGCAAGAACAAGTGTCACATGCTGTTTTTCCTCAGTGTTGGCCGCAGCTGAGCTTATCTTGATTCCTTCTGCCCAAAGAGATGCTGCTCACTGTGTAATATAAGTTATGCAGCATCTTTATACTGGGTAAAAATATCTGACTCATTGTTTTATTGAAGTTGTCAAATATATCCTATTGGAATAAGGGCCACCAAGTAGATTTTGTTGAATGAACGATTGCTGCCTGTGGGAAATCACCAGCTACAGATGAAGAAATAACACGGCTACCTTCTTAATCTGTGATTACTGGCTTCAATTTTGTGAATAAATTTAGGCTTTGCAAGCATCCTTTCAGATCAGTTTTCAAAGAGCTGTAACATCTTATAAACTCTATTATTTGTTAAATGTAGTTTTCTGTATGTTCTCTTAGCAGTTCAGTTGTTAGTAGCTGCCTGAAGATGTACTTTATTTATTATTTTTGTTGCCTTATAAATTGAGAAATAAGTAAATCTATACCAGAAGCCACCAGTAAGAAGAATGAAGGTAAAAAATTGTCTGCAGTAATGATGGCTTTTCTAAAATTTTATACCTATGCTTGTCCTAAGCTGATTGTCCTCTGGGACAACAGAGCTTTATACAACCCAAGAAAGGTTCAGTCTGGAATATTTATTGTCATTATACTTTGGTATTTTATTTTTTAAATGTAATATTGTAACTTGCTCATAAATCATTCCGAAATTCTTTTTTGGTGGGGATGGGGAAGCCCTTAGACTCTTTCTAGCTCTGTGGACACGCACTTGAGTCATGTACATGTTTTGTTTAATAACAAAATAGTACCACCAAAGAAGAGCAAATGAAATCTCATAAACAAATAAAATGGAATACCTCTACGTTATGGAAGTACATAAACTGCCCGGGCAGTGGTTTATGTAAAAATGTAACCAGGTTTCCTTCAGCCCCGGGAAAGGGATGCCAAACACATTTCCCTTGAAACATCTTTATGTGCTAAGCTAACATTCCACCACCAAGAAATGTGTTAAAATCAGTATATCTTTCCTTTTGTAACAAATATGTTATGATTATTTTAGGTAAGGGAGAGAAATAAAGGCCTAGCTGATGTAAAAAGAAGGGAAAATAAATTATATCTCTAGAACATGGTGGTTTTAATAGATGAAGAAGCATGTTTTTTTCTGCTAGGTCTATAAGTGATGTGTTCACAGACTCCTCTGTGTGTTTAGAGAGCAATGAGGGAATGTGATCTTGGCTTTACAGCCATGGGCACCAGCACCCGCTAAGAACAAACACTGGTATCTTTTCATGTCCTGGCACTAAGACGTCATCGCTGCTTCTGGGAAGCACCTTCATGCTCTTGATGGTGGTTCTTAGATGGGTGTTACATCAGATGTGATGGCAAGCAGGTGGCAAATAGAGAAATGGGAACTGATGAGAAAATTTGTCTCCACGCCATTCGTTTCTGCTAGTGGGCGAACACCTTTTGTACCCAGACTTGCAGAGCTTTGGTCCTGCTGTTCAGTTTAACGCTTATGTCTGACATCAGGAGGATTTTTCAGAGCTAACTGAAGGTGTTACAGTGTTGTATAGATCTAAAACATGTATAGAAATCTGTGTTTCTGAAATAATTGGTTAAAATTACAAGATTTCTCTTATTGTGTGGCAGCGTTAATCATTTTTATATTTTCAGTGTTTATTGGTATATTATTTCTTCTAGTGTGTGGATAATATTAGGGGAAGAATAAGTCAGAAGCAGCATGAAAAAGAGCCATCAAACTTGCAATTATAGCCATTTGTTAGCAAAAGAACCCAACCAACCAACCAAAAAAACCCCACTCCCCCCAAAACCCACAAAAATAAACAAACCCAAACAAAGCAAAAAACAACTCCTTGTTTTTTGCCTCTGCAAGTTTCTCTTGTCTGTTTAATATTGTCTGGGTAGTAACAGGAAAGAGGACCTTACTGAAGGACATAATACAGCTCAATTTTCTGAACAGACGATCTTGTGTTCAGTCCACCTTTTAAAGATATAAAACCAGATTGGGAGGTAAAAGTCTTGAGTTCATTTTGCAGCTTTGTAGTATAATCCCCCCTGGATGCACATCTGACTTGTGGATCCAGATCCACAGACGTCCTGTTCAGCTGATTTCAGGGGGAGCGAGGCACAAAGATACCTTTGTGAATCTGCTCTGCTCTCTCGTTTCACCTTCTCTCCTGCAAAATGGAAATAATAATAACACAGTCTGACTCCATAGAGCTGTTTACGAGAGATGTTAATTGGAAGCAGCTGTCTGCACTGGTGACAAAGGCCATAGAAATATTTGTAGATTTATATATAAACAGCAACAGACTGTTGCTATTTCATACGCTGGAGCAAATGGCTTTCAAAATCTGAGCCGTCCTATGGCAGCCCACGTAGGCTACAGGCTAGTTTCATCATTTTTCTCAGGGCAGCTTAATTTAAAATAATATTGAATATACTTCCCTTGCAGGGTGGCTAAGAGAGTTTTGCCATTCATCTGCCTGTCTCACAGACAGGATCTTCACTCATAGAGTGTTTTGGCCTCATCGTGAGAACTGTAGGAGGAATGTGGTGGAAGAAAGATGTGTGTCCCACTCTCAGTACTTCAAATTGAATCTGTTAATCTGGTCTTCTGCCTGAGGTGGACCAAAGAATTTAACCAAGTGCTTAATGCACCTAGGCTAATACATTTTAAGGAGAGTAATATGACATTTAGAAAGGCAATATATAGATCTAAAATTATGGCCAGTCTGTAAACAGTGCCTGGTAAGTTTTATACTCAGAGCCAGTCACACTACACAAGCTCAAAACCAGATGAAAATACCTTAACTAGTGCTGCACTCAAAATATCTGCATTTGTACTGCACATGCAACCTTTGCTTGACCTCTGTGCATATGCATTCCTGTGCAATCTTTCATTGCAGAATAACAGATTAGCTTTTCCACTGGACCTCAGTCCAAAGGATGAGCAGCCTTAATGTGTCCCTATTCATTATTCTAGTTTTGCTGCATTGTTCAATGTATGACCATCGCCTTATTTACTGAAGGCTATTCAAGAGCTGCTGAGGCCATAATTATTCATTTGAGGCACTTTGGGCTTGATCCTTTGGCATGCATTTACTCATGTTTTTCCTGATGTCAGTGGTATCTGTGGGTGCTCGATGTGCTTGCTGATTAGACCCCAGATTTTCAGGTTGAGCACAAAGAAAAGTGGAGCAAAGAACTGGGCATCACCTGAGAAAAGAGTGACTTAGGTGTTTCTGCTGGATCCACACAAAGGTAGTGCTGGAAGAAATAAGTCATGGCAAAGCATGTAGCTGCATTACTTGGAGATCATTCCTTTATCTTTTTTAAAAATATTTTTTCTACTCATGTTGATTTATCTTGCCTAATTTCAAAGTTTCTGGCAAAAATTGAAAAAGGATTCTACAGGCAATAATAATTATCCTTTATTAAACAAAACTGCAGAAGTAACACCAATTCGACCATTTCCTAAGTAGGTGGGTGGGTAAGCTGATCATTTTTTCAAGTGTACTTTTAACACATTGTGGTTTTGCAGGTGATTGTTTAAACTTGGAAAAAGCAAATGGAGTACAGAAGCCCCATCAGGTAGCACACCTCCCCATCCTGCCAAAGTATCATGCAGCATGATGCCCATGCATATCCACTGCACAAAACTTTTCCCTTGAGTGAACAGAGTAAGTGGCAGAAATAATAGGTTACAAATCTCCATCTGTCTAGCACTTGGAAGGTGCTAGACAGGACATTTTGCCCAGGGCCCTGCAGAAAGATTTTTCTGCAGAGGAACGACGAGATTCAGCAAACCCAAGTGCCACGCTAAGCTATAGAGAAGCATCCAGTGACTCTTATTCCCACTGGACTCCATTGTCCCCAGCCCATTCATCCCCTTGAGTGACTTTTCCTGGGCAGGCAGGAACCAAGACTGCTGGAAAAGCCCTGCTGAAAAGGCACATTCCCTTTGGAGATGATATTGTCAGGAAATCCAACTTTTCAGGTCCCTGGGGTCTGAATTAACACAGTCTGGGGGGTTTACTGGTTTATTACTTGATCAAGCTAGGTCTGATTTTCAAAGGAACAGCACCAAACACATACCTAGAACAAACTCGTCCTCTCATGGGTATAGATTAATAGAGATGCTTCATGGAATGAGCTGTAATGCTTCAAATTATATTTTCTACAAACCTGTAACATTGAATTATGTTTGGAAATTTTTAGGTCTTTGTGCCAGTGGGTAATAATATAGGACTTGCAGGGAAAAAAAATCAATGTATGAACACTTTGAACAATTTTTGCCTTGGGCTCACGCTATCAGTATTGTATTGCAAGAGTAATGGAAATCAAAGCTCACACCAAAGCATGCATCTAGGATCTGAATTTCAGTTTAAATGAGCAGTGGGTTTTAATCTTTTTGGAAATGTTTCAAATAATGCTCAGTATCGCACCCGAATGGCTTACACTTTGTAGGTTTTGGAGTATGATTCACTGCTCGGGTTATGTCCACAACACCTTCCGCACCATTCATTTCGACAGGAGGGAGGAACTTGGTATCTCACAGGATCAGGTTATTGTCTGGATGGGTTTTGTATCCCTATAATGCCTAATGTCACCTGGCAGAGATTTTGTGCTTTGATATATATTGCAGGACAGAAAAAGCTGTTTCTGCTGCTGTTAACAGTGAGCTGTTGGGTGTTTTAACTCTGCTGTTCGGGGTGGGTGTTTGCTCTTTACCGCTTTCATCCCTTGATTCTAAGAAAGGAATTTTTTCCTTAAGCAAAACACAGCCTTTTCCTGTCAGCAGCTGGGAGAATGAGGATTAGGTTCTCCAAACAAAGCTCGGCGCCCTTGTCAGGTCTCTCTTTTCAGAAGGTCTCCAAAGCCACAACAATCAAAAGGCAGGTTTCGGATGGAGCATTCCTCTGAAACACCTGTGTGTGCTTCCCAAAGCTGGACGCTGCATCGCCGCAGTGCATCGTACCCCAGCAGTGCATTGGGGCTGCCCCTCTGGAAACTGCCCCTGGAACATTTCTGTGATGCTGTGAGCACTTGGTATCTGTTCCCTTAAACTCTCTGAAATAGCATTTTCCTCCCTTTTCTGAAATGTTGTTTTGCCTGTTAGGGATCAGGCTATACATAGAGAGCAATTGTTGTTAGTAAAGAAACGGTATCCCCTGGCAGCTTCAGTCCAGTAGAGCTGACTGATTTTACCACACTCTCCATCTCCTTTCTTGTGCCAAACCCTTGTTTGGGTTGACTATTTATTTTCTTGCTTCACTCTATGCTGAAAATATTGCTTTCCACCTTCTCCTATAAATTAACAATTCATTGCGTGTGCGTATGTGGCAACTCTATGCTAAAAGCAAATTTCAACCGTGCGTAAAGAAAGAGCTTTGGAAAGCAAAATTTTCCTGCCCTGACAACCAAAATCCCAACTGGCAAAAGTTACTATTTGCAAGAGATCAGATCCACTGAAGGGGGGAAAACGTGGTAACTTGCATTGTTTGTTACAATTTCAGTTGGACTCATTTGAAGAGTCAAGGCAATTTATAAACTAAGTAACTTTATATTTCAAAATATAGGTTAATCTTTTGGAAAATAAAAAGAAAAGATTGTATAAATGAAACTGAACATCTTTTGAGGGGAAATTGCATTAAACAGTTAAAGGTCTGGAGACAAATGTGATATGGATTAGTTTACTTGAAAAAGATGTTTTCTTGCCTTCATTCAAAATAATCTCAGAGGGGATTACAAAGCACTGATAGAGCCACAGAGCAGTTTCTAATGCTGCTTTTTTCCTCTGAAATTAAGCTATCATGAGCAAAGAAACATATTCCAGAGTCAGGTTCAGTGTGTAATAAAAGTGTTTTCATTTAGCCTGGGGCTTGCTGCAAATTCTGAATTTCCAGTGTTAAGAAACATCAAAATACTGAAGTTTCATTACTACGGAAACTGCCTTGTATATTCAAAACAATTTTCCCCTGGTTCCTTAACATTTTTTCAGCTGCTGCTATTTTTCCCCCTTTTTTTCTCTTCTCCCTGGTGATAACAGTCTGGATTTCAGACTGTCACCAAGACCGATACTATAACTGCTACAACCTGTGTTCACATTCTAATGTGAACACAATAATGGAAACAATATGGAACAATATTGTTGGAATCTTAGAATTCCAATAATGGGATTATCTTGATTAGAGCTCTGTGGAAGATGAATCTTTTGGATTGGTGGGCAACTATTGGTAATACAGAGTCACCATAATACGTGTTTTACGACTGTTACCTTAAACCATTTTGGTTTTAGGTTATTTTTTCTTTTTGAATGAGTCAAATTTGCATTTTGGGGTGAATTTATAGAGAGTGACAGAATTTAAGTCTGGAAGGAAGTTTGAGTTGCCTGGGTTGTCCCTCCACTCAAAGGCATTTATAACTGTACCGAAGCCATTTCTGACAACTCTTTGTCTAATCCATCTTTAAATCTTTGGGAAAAGTCTTCTGATGTTACAGATTATCGACTAGCCAATTGTTCTCCATGTTGTATTTGTGCAACAAATGATGACTGTTCATTATTTGGACTTGTCCCTACTGAATTTATGGTGTGTCAGGAACGCCTCATGTGGATTTGTCATCAGTGCACATTGTTCCTGTTGTTAATAATTATTACTGTTTTTATAGATGAAGTAGTTTGGTGTCAGGTTGAAATCATAAAATATAATAATAACTGGGACAACACTTGAAAATATATCAAACCTGTGAGAGTGAAAAGTAGCATTACTAACATCACTAGCATCACTTACATTACTTAGTGGTAACCGAGTGATAGCAATAGTTACTTTAAATTGTGTATTATTAATATAAATCATCCACTTGTACAGTTTCAGAATGAGCAGCCTGGAAATACAGAAGGATGAGATGTGTGTGAAGGAGAATGACCCAAGCCGGTAAGAACAGAGTAGGCAGAAGCAATGGGTGTTCAGAACGATAGAAACTTGCAGCGAGAGGAACAGTTCTGGTAGTGTAGCTGAGCATCCTTAGTTATTATATTGAAACGTTTCTGATGGCACGGTCCAACTCGAGGACAAAGCCATTGGAAATTATTCATATTCCTCTTGTTTTCCACTCCCAAGGTGATGCAGCTTTCTGGAATTGTTCACTGAATGGAACAGTGTTTTCTAGTTTCCTTTTTTTGTTCATTTTTGATTTTTGAATGGAGGTAAAATAATCTGCAGTTGCTTTAGCAGTCTTGTCACAGGACAGGAAACATGAGCTTTCAGTCCTGGGATGCACTACTAGATATGGCCATTTGATCACATCTTTGTTATTAAATGGTTGTGCTGTTATATTCAAATGAATATATCTATACACATAGAGTGAAAAGACATGTGTGAAGTATTGCAGAGCTGACCCAAGATGTTATTAGCAACACAGGCATGATGAACTGGTGTATTCTCAGTGCTGGCAAGGGAGGGAACTGCAGCAGGCTTGGTGGTTCATCCAAACCATAAGTTTCATTTAAACTGCTCAAAATGTGCAAAAAGTGTGAACTGTTGCAGCGACACCTCCCCGACCTGACGTGGTGCCTTATTTGCTCTCTTATTTGTAGCCAGCTCAAATGCCAGATGTGGCAGCTTGAACTCTAAAACCTGTGAAGGACATCTTAAAATCAGGACGTGTCCATCTGTAATATTTGATGGTTGGCTTTCATTTACCTGGAAAGCACTCAGTGCTCAGCTGTATGGAGAGAGCACCTCCAGCTGCTGCTCCTGCCTGAGCGCTGCTGGACTCTGGGGGAAATCAGTGCTGTGGCTGCTTCCCATGATTCGCAGTTCCACATGGCAGTATTCTTGCTAACCTTTTTCATGTAATACCAAGAATATGTGATTGACATCTAAACCAACACATTTGTTCCTAGCAGTGAAGACTAGACCCAGAGTAACTTATTTCAAAGCTCTGTTTCCACCAGCCACTGATCCACATTGAAGCTTATTAAAGTCATGTGTTCAATTTTTTCATAATTGCCCCCATTCAAAGCATGGCAGGCAGCCAATAAAGCACTAAGTGGAAGTTTCTGTCGGTCCACCTGTCTTTCTGCAGCTAACGAAGTGTGCCGTTTTTTGTCTTGTAGACGTTACACAATTCATTGTCAGAGGAACTTGTTATATATAGACTTAAAATAAATTAGCTCGAGACGAAGCCAAAGCCATTCAGCTATACTTGTCTGTATAGCAAGTCATGTATTTATTATCCAGAGTGACACATTAATATGTTTGGGTGGAAAGCTTACTCTTGAACAAGAACAGGCAATTCTGGTTGTTGGCTGTACTTGTCTGTTAAATGACCTAATTAAAAAGGACAACATCCTGAGCAGCATAGGTTTCAGCAAGGGCACCCACCAATCTGGACCATGGTCTCTGGTACTTTGCTTCATCAATTAGTTGAGAGCTCTTCCCCTGCAAGGGTTGCTGTGTTTTTGAGCCCTTGCCCAAGCCCAATTTGCAGCTGCAGTTTCTTTTTGCTACTTTAGCATACTTGGAGAACTGGGAAATTAATTTTACAGACTTCTAGGAAGTAAAAGGGTTTTTTAAGTTTACCCCCCTGATCTCTGTGAACAACAGGTATCAAACCTGTAATTAATTCACAGTTGAAAGTGCCTCCAGGATCAGAAACTTGACTCTGTGAGAAACAGTGCTGGCACAGGGAAGAAGAAAAAAACATCTCCTGTTTTCTATCAGAGCAATTAATCTTGAAAATTTTCTTTGCCTGTGAGGAGATTGGCAAAGACAGCTGTTGCTTCATCCTGGAAAATGGCCCAAAAAAGGTCTGCAACAGAAAAGATCTTGCAGTGATTTTATTATGAGCAGTAAGTGTAGCAGCAGGGTTTTGGATTTTCCTTTATTTCTGCTGTAATATTCAGGTGTGCTGGGGGCACATTCATAGAAGGAAAAGAGCAAGCCAGCAACTTCTCTTGGTGGTCATTAGCAATGAAAAGCTTCTGGAAGAGCTAAGGTAATATTTAAGGCGAGCGATCTGAGAATAAGACGGATACCCTAATTTTGGTGATACCCAAACCATCTGAATGTGATTTCCTTGTGCAGCTGATCTGCAAGCAGCAAAGTGTCATGTCTGATCAAGCCTGAAAGGGAATAAAATCTGGTCTGTCTTGGCTCGACTTCAAGCTACCCTTATCGCAGTTACAAAGAACCTCTCACTTTTATACATTAACTGCTCTCCTGCAAGGATTTTTCTGAATATTTTCCCCTTTTCACTTTAAACAGAAAGACTCTGTTAACCAAATCTTCCTCATACAGGGTCTTGGCCATCTTTTAGATATTTATGTTAAGACGCCTCAGTGTCTTGTCTTTTCAATACTCAACTCAGATCCAAGGATGCAATTGCCCTTCCTTTATGTATTGCTGGCTCTTTGGTGGTGGTGTGAAGCTTAAGAGACGGGGGAGAGGGAAGGAAGGATGTTACAGAGGTTGCCAGTGGTTTAATTCTTGCTAAGACTGGGCGTGTGGCTTGTGTCAGGTGACCAGGCATATGACTTGTCCTTTGGCTTAATAGGTCTTTTGGTTCTAGATGTTTTTACAGGATGGATTAACTTCTGTGACCTGTTTTTACAGGGTGATCATAAATGTGATTCAGACAATGTTGGACCTAATCAGGATTAGCTCCTTTGTTGATTTTGCGTGGAAGGATAGCTGAAGTGACTATTTACCATTTAGTAGAGGGGGAAAAAAAACATTGTAGGGTAAATTTACACACATCTGGCCACTTTTTTGAGCAAAGCAGAAACTTGTCTTTTACTCCAGTTTGCAGCATTCACCTTCATGTGCTGTGCAGAAGAAAATGAGATTTAATCTCCCATCTGTGCCCATGCAAAGACATTCATGCTCCCTTGGAAGATCTGGGTCATGATATATGCACATTAATTGCTTTGGAAAGTTGGAGGAAGCCTCCTGATATCTTGATGATCTGTTAAATAATTTGAAGACTCACCCAAATACATTTATTAAACACTAAGATCTCTTCAGTCTACTCAGGAACTGGAGAATGGTTTTCTAAGCAAAGTAATGCATCTAATTTTAACTGAACAAGGATTATTTGTCTAGGGTTTTTCACACAGCTGTACTGTTGGGTTCTTTCACCACAATAACACTCACTAAGATCACGGTGTTGTTTTATCCCTTCTGAAGGAAATGCCAGAACTTTGAGTTTCATTTTCAGCACCTCTTGTAATGTAGTTCACTGTTTCTATACGTTTAATGTTTACTGTGTCTGTTCGCAAATGTATCCATCATCATCTACTCTGCATATGAGAACTGGCAATGCACTTTTGACAATTAAAAGCTCAACTGGTTAAACTCAGAAGTCTCTCACCCTAATTATAATTTGTTTAAACTTAAAAAAAAAATCATAAAAGATATTTATTGTGCAAAATCCCAGTGAAGGGCAACATTCTGTCCGCAAACACAAACAATCCCAGTGTATTGTGGAAAGAAAAGGCAGTTTGAGCAGATTTTGCTTCTCCATAGTCCATCTCTTCCTTCTGTTAATGAATAAAGGTGAACTTCTGGGTGACACAAAGGTGGTAATGGAGAAAGAATTCCAATAGCTGTTTTGCCTCTGATCTATAGAGCATGGAAGTAAATCCCACTGCCAAACACATGAAACTAACCCCCAAAGGAAAAAAAATCAGAGCCATTCTTTTCTGTTCCTTCAGTGCTGTTTTCTGCAGCCTGGGCAACTTGCAGCAAGAAGTACAGACAGAATTACTTTTCAAAAGCAGGAACACTTCCAGAGTGAGCAAGTTCCATTTATAATGCTGTTATAATGAGCATTATACTTACAAACCCTCATTTTCAGGTTATGACTTTCATTCAAAGTTATATAAATGAGGGTTAATGTCCAAGCTGATGAATGAAGAAGTGTTCTTTGTAGGTGGCTTTTGGCAACTTTGATTCTGCAAACATTTGCTTCAGTCTTCTCATATTATTCTGCGGGGAGCAACATTCATACAGCCTTATCCTAGCAGGACATAGTAATGCGAAGTACAGTTCTCTTCAGAGAATAAAGACCCTTGCATAATTTAGTCCCATTTTCAGAGGAAAGCATTTATGAAAAATAATATATTAAACCATTCAAAGTAAACCTATAAATTCCCTTAGGTTTCCTTGCAGCACTAGTCACTGCAGTCAGTAGTAATCATTTAAGATTTGCTCCATAGACTTTACATGGACTTTAGCTAAATATTTTTTCTGTATTAACAGCAAAATATCCCACAGAAAGTAGTGTAAGACTGACATTTTAAACACTAAACGTTGAAAAATAGAAACAAATGCTGGACGTCTAAAACATTTTAAACTTGAAAAGGTATTTAATACTCTGGAAATGTTAATGAAAGATTTATTTCTATTGGCTTAAATAATAATTCTACCAGGTGGGCTAAAAACAGAGGAAATTTCAAATGAGTGATGAGAAGTTAAAATTAAAGGTCTGAACTGGGGATGAGGCACATTGGCAGAACCAGAAGACTTTTCTTATGGCTGCTCTGTAGTTTAGTACTAGAGACCTCATGCATCAGGTCTGCCATTTATCTAAAGCTATTTTCTCTAATATTTGAAGCTAAAAACAGTAGTTGTTTCATTAGCCAGATGCAGGTGTTAATTGCTCATAACCACGTTGCATAGAGAATCACAGAGAGTTTGAAAGGCACCTTCAAACCTTCTCCTCCAATACAAACCTCAGTGTGAACAGAAGTGAAGCTCTAGTGGAAACAAAAATGAGCTGCTCTAAGAAGTTTGCACACTGCAGGAAACTTTGTCATTGCCAACAATGAGAAAGAAAATGAGATTGTTAGCCAGCCTTATCTTTTCAGCCCACCAGAATCTTACATGAGTTATATTTTTCTCTCCTCCTTGCCATCTCTTAGTAAGTAAATGGAAAGAAGCAATGGAAGAGTGATTGACCATAGGGTTTGCCTCTGAAGGAAAGCTACAAGGGAACAGTTCCCTTGCTCTTAATATGCCACTTTTCCATGATTCTATGGGAAACATTTGGTGTGTCCTCCGAGATACTTTTTGTTCAGCAGGGCTGGCCCCAGCTGCGGCTGAAACCCTTGTTTCACCCCTGGGATTTAACCACTGATCTGCAGCCTCCTTATGTATTAAAAAAAAAAAGGAGTGTGGTTTGCATTAAGCCTTATTAAAAACCAGGATTACTTCTAAATGAATCATTGGCATCTGTGTGAGACCAAACTTCTGAGATGAATCTGTGGCCAGGGCTATTTCCCAATGATATGCTGCCTTCCATGACAAAGCCTTGAATACTTAGAGGGTGGTGGAAGGATGACTTGTTTTAATGAGGACCTGTTATCTCACTTTATTTTCATATCTAAATGGGGCTTTTTTAGATTTTTGTCATAACTCTGTAGATACTTAAGTGATGATCTCATTATTATGGTGACAAGTGTCTACACTGACTTACTACATATTTTTTAACTGCTAATTCCCCAGAATTTCTACTTTTGAAGAAAAAAAACCTTCTGTTTAGTTTTATCTTGTATTTCTCTTCAGTATAATATGCAACCTTATCTAGTTAAAATTTATAGATACAATAGGAAATTCTTAATTAACTTTTTCAACGTTGTCCTCAGCTCGTTTCATAGGAGACTGGAAAGTGACAAGGTTGATAGATCTGATTGGAAAAGTTAGGACAATTGAAAGTGTATGACAGTACAGATCAGCAGAAAAACGTTTGATTTCAGGCTCAAAGTATTCACAAATTTAAGGTACGTTTGACTACCAGTTTCAACTAAATAAAAGCAGGATTTTTGAAAATTAGTACAACATTCTCAGGAAAATGTAAATATTTTTCTTTCAGAATAACATTTCCTTGTAAACATTGACCTAGCTCTAAGCAACAAAACCAGAAATACAATGGTTTCAAGCAGCAGTAAATAATCTAGAAAAGAAACAAAATCCTTTGGGCTGAACAATGTGTTCAACGTGGCATTTGCAGGTTGGCTGGGTCATTGGAGGAGAAAGCTTCTGTGGCTTATTTGAGCTTGTTTCCAACTTTTTTTAAGTCACCCGATTTGAAAATTCCTGATGTTGTTCATCCTCAAGGTTGGGCACTCATATTTATTTTAAAAAAAGTGATGACTACAGACAGAAAGACGGACCATCCAGGGAGAAGTATTGTGGAGTGAAAGACAGATAGATGGATGGATAGATAGACAGACAGACGGATGGACAGATAACATGCAGCATATGTGTGAAACCAGATTGTGGAAATTTTAACTGACTGCTTTTCGAGGTGCCTTAATGTTTCCATAAGAACTCCTCTGTATGAGTGTTGTCTCTTACTCATATGGCAGCATCATTGATGACACCAGGTTCCTCAGGGAAAATGTACTACTTTTTGAAGCCATTTTCAAGTTAAACAAAGCATCTTCCACCCCAGAAATGTGGATCACTTAGTGGCTTTCTTTCCTCAAACAGAAAGCCCCAGGCGTCTCCTTCCATGAGCACTTGCCTTATAAACAAACACAGCCCAGGGAGGCCGAGCTGCCAGCTGCCAAAAATGACGTGCACAGCGGCAGGGTAAATAGTTTACATCTCCTTCGGCCTCTGGATTGTGTCATGGAGTTGCTAGTTGGAATGAGCAAATCTGCCGTTGCCCAAAATGCGTGCCTTTGGAACGGGAGGATGGACAGGTTGAGCTTTAGGCAGCTTGTGGTGGAAGAACATTTCTACCTGTGTCCTGTGGACCAAAGAGCATCCGTTTTTTGGCAACGGGCATCAAAACAGTACAGAGTTCAAGTGCTTCAGATATTGCATCCTGTTTTTCTTTGCCAAGCACAAGCAGGGAAGGAGTAATTTGCCTCTAATTCAAAACTTTATGAACCACAAAGTGCAAAAAAAGTGAAGGGCGTATCTAAAAAAAAAATGGGAGTAGAATATCTGTCATCTCTCCTTTACTGCCTGAATGTCAGCTGGCTGCCCAGTATCTGCAATCGAAGGAGAATGAAAGATGCTTTAGAAATATTGAGATATTTTTGAAAGATAGGTCCAGAAAAAGATTATATATATTTGAAATACGTGTCTGAATGATGTGGGAGGAAACTTTGGTAACTAGGTTTTGATGGCTAAAGTCAGAGGAGACCTATCCTAAATCTACCAGCCTCCAATTTTGCTTTGTTTACAGCTTCAATTAGATATAAGTCTGATTGCCAGGGATTGTTTAGGTTTAGATATCCATTGTTTTTCTTTGACAATAATTCCTACAGTTTAAGGCAAGGGCATCAAGCTAATTTTCACTGGGGGGCCACATCAGCTTTGCAGTTGCCTTTAAAGGGCCGAATGTAATTTTAGGACTGTATAAATGTAACTACTCCTACTGGGAGGAGTATTGAGCTGATTTTCTCTTGGAAAGGGTGGCAGGGCCGGAAAGGGGACACTGGTGCGATGATCCGTGTTTGCTGTAGGGCAAATTAAACAATGGGTATAGTATATCAACACACATAAAAATTAGAAGGGGCAAATAGTTTGGAGGATGAGGAGAAGGTGCTTCTAGGGCAAGTTTTCTAGTGCATCTGTTCTATAAATAATTCTCTCCAGTTCTCCCTGTATCTCTAAGATGGATGACTTGTAGTTATTTTTCAGTAGATCTGTTTTAATGGGTTATTTTGGACAGAGTAATTTGGTTATGCTGGTTTCTTGTAAGCGTGTCTGAAAAGCATGGGGTTTTTTGCTTTTCATTTGGCAGTATTTTGGTTTGTGCTATTCTAATACAATGATCTATATTAAGCACATCTGGTCTTTGCTAGAAGTGTGCCGAGCCCCATTTTGCCACCGTTGTTATGGGCAGAAACTGAATTTGCCTTTGGCAGAAACAAAAACTCCTGAGAGTGCTAAGAAGGAGTGATTTCGCGGGGAAAGGGAAAGGTGGTCTTAAAACACTTGCTTAATATTATTGCTGAATCTGAAAACATTTTATATTAGTGAAGGGAACCAGAAATATGATGCTAGAATACTGTTATTCCTAATAATCTCTTTCTGAATGGGTGTGAGGTTTTAAAGTCAAGGGTTTCGACTTCTTCCCCAGGCTCCCAAGTATTTCGCAGGCTGCAGAACAATGAATGTGAAATCCGAAAGGGACCCTGTAAATCTTCTAGAGTGCATGTTGGGCTTGGGTTCACCTTCATTTTTAACATCACAGCTTGGTTTATTTTCAATTGGAACTAAAGTGTAGGCGAGAAACAGGGGAATTACTTCAGTACATAAATGTTTTAATTGACTTTTCTAACTGACAGAAGGAAAGCAAAAGGAATTCTGCATGTATGAGATCTTGCTTTGAAATCCTAAACCCGTTGGAGGTAATAGCAAAGCTACTAACTCTTGTAGGTTCAGATTTTTGAAGGGGTGAAGATTTGAGATTGCGCCTTTTATTAAAGATGTACAAAGAGTCTGCAGAAATCACTGATTCTCTTCTGAAACACAGCCAGCTTTGCAATTGAATCTGCTCAATTTAATAACTCACGTCAACAGTGCTGTTGAGGATAAAACTGAAGAAGTATGGTTGTTTTTATTCTGAGTGTATCACATCCTACTGAAGCTGCAGCCGGCAGGATGTAGAATAAATTATAAAGTGCTAATTCAGTTATTTTTGTATTTAACTATTCCTCTTTTGGATACTTTTTCATGGATATCCGATGTCCTTCTTTAAGTGTGGTTGGCTGGGTTTGTTAATTTCTGACAATCATTTTCATATAAGAAACTCTGTTGCTGAATAACAAAAATATGTAGTTGATTGTACAAGAAAATGTTTTTTTTTCTCTCAGAGTGTATTCTGTACCCTTCTAAACATAAATTCGATAACCTTATTCTTTCAAGTAGTTATTAAAAAAAAAAACAGGTTTTTTCTTGCTTGTTTTGAGGTGAGGTGAGTGAGGTTTAATATAGAAATAATGTGTATAGCCTACCAATGCTCCCACAATCTCTAGGCTTGATGTTGAGCTTTATGTTTTTCTCATGTTAGGAGTCAGGGTTTTAAACTTTGGTTTTAAGCCAGCTTCCAAGATAAAGATAACAGAGTATCCATGATGCTTCCCCCTCAATAATACTCTCTCTCACTTTTCTTGGTCCACCCCAGCAGTGAGAATTCATGTTTCATGGCTCAGCCCCTAAAGAGGATCCTACAACCGTAGCTCACCATCAATTTGGTAAACATTAGTCATAGTTCCAGTTGAATTTCCGACTGGCATTCTTGGGTTTGTGCCATCTGTGTTACGTGTCTTTTTTGTTGGCGAACAAAGTAGGCACTGCAGATATGCAGACCTACAAGTGCAGTATTCTAAAGAAGTAATTTTTGAGTAAATTTTAATTGCATTTCTTTGGGTATGGTGGTAACTCAGGGTGAAAAAACATGACTTCTGGTTTGGGGCAAATCAACTGGCCTTTTTTGAAGGATTTTTCCACAGCCTGGACGTGGAGCTCAGCCTGGTTCTTTAGCTCACAGAGATGGTGTTTCTGTTCACCATCTTCAGGCCAAGGGGAAGATACTTCGTAAAGGAAAGTAGCACAGAAATATAAATTATTAAATGTGGGAAAGTGTGTGAATGTCTTTAGTCATCACATCCATCCTTAAAAACTGAGTTGACCCTTTTCCTTCTCTGTCTGGCTGCAATTGAGTGATACTGGTTGTTTTATCGGGTATGGTCCCCATCTAGAAAAGGACTTTAGAAAATAATTTCTCTATTGCAGAGTTGAGTAGGGAATTAATTTAGCAGTGGTGTGTTAAAAGAACAGCAATAAGAAATACAAGTTTGGGGGGAGTAATTTCAGATGACTTTATAGGAAAATAATACTCCCTGTGCTTATTTACAGAGTATCCAAATACTTTTTCTTATTGCTTAGTTAAGGTCGATCAGACCAATAGTCAGGCTGTGTAGCACAGAAACAACCTCCTATTTGTCGGAGACTTGACCACCAACACATTCTTTAAGAATTCTGCTATTTTATAGAAGAAAGCTGACTTCTTCTGTGGTTTTTTACCCTATATTTGGCATCTATTCCCTTACATATTCTGATGGAAAATGTTGCACAATTCATGCATTTAGTTATGTGAACAGTATTTATAATGAGTTACAGTACATTGCACTAATGAAGAAGTTGAATTTTACATCTTTACCTAGCTATAAAATAAACTATTTTATACAAATGAAAAGTTGAAAGCTTGGGAAAATATTTTTCTTTCTCTCTGAAATTACACAGCATCTCAGCTTGAAACACATATTTGCTGTAGGCCCCTTGTTCTTATGACTTGGAGTATTTTTAGAGATTGACTGGAGCTATAAGAAATGAAACTTCAGCTGGATGACAATTTCCATCTCTTTAAAATGGCTAAAAAGAAGAAAAGGGAAAGAAAAATTTTGATTTTTTAATTCATATAGGTGGGCATAGCCACTTCCTTGCAATTTCATGTGAGGTCTCTAGAAGACCCACTCTGTTGTGTTTTGTTGGCATTAGTTGTATTAATAACTTATTGACTTTGCTGAAGTCAAGGTTTCTAATTCAGTTTTAATGGGCTGATGGAAGCTGGGAATCCGTATTGCACATGATTTTAAAAGCATATTAAACTGGAGCACATGCGTGAAGGCTGAGGAAGGACCCAGGGTCAGACAGTTTTGACATAAATCCTTCAGGAAGTGATAAGAACATAAGTGAGAGAGAGGGCAAAAATATCAGTGAGCTTGGTCAAAGCATCATTGGAAAGTGGAAGTGAGGGGCTGCAATAGTGATCAGGTTATAGAAGAAAGGCAACTGAGAGGGAGAGGGAGGCAGTCAAGAGGAATATAAGTGGGGGAGAAATGAGTTTTTGTAAAGAAACTTACTTGGCTTGTTTAAAGAAAGAAACAAATATTAAGGGAAGGATTGAGAAAAAGATTGAGTGCTTAAAACATTATAGAGGAAAGCAGGTTGAGGGAAAAGAGAAGGTATAGTGATCTGAAGAGCAGAGTAATACAGCTTGAGAAACATAGTTTTATTTTTGTTTATAAATGTTGTAAAATATGGTACATAGGTTTTTGTTTTCATCATGGCAGGGAGGGCATAAGCTGTGATTCTTGTGTGCTCCTCAGAGCACATGCACCACACAGTGCAGTTTTCATTTAAGTCCCTTATTTATTAGATAGATGGACATGGTCAAAATGTTATACCACAGACTTGTGTTCATTGTGCGTGTTTGAAAAGCGGCTATGAGGACCATCACTTTCATACTTACAGTGCTTATCCTGACATTATTATCTTGAATAGTGGTGGTATTTTCAAATAAATCTATGTCACAGTGATGTGTTCAGTGTAACTTAACTCTTTGTTCCCCCGATTTGGAGCCCTCATGGGTTATTCATTTATTTATATATTTATTGTTCGGATAGAATGTGTATTTTATGTAATATAGAAATAATATAAAGATTTATTTTTAAAAAATTCCTTACCAGCTTGAACTGAACTGGCCAAAGACTGTGGATGTGTGACTTGCCTTCTCCCAGGGCTTTTGCTGCATTTCCTTTTCCCAGTGCCCTTATTCCTGGCAATCCATTTTAGGTGTTTGTATGTTGAACAGCAGGCAAAAGAATCACTGGGAAATACAGCACTCTTTGCTGTTTTCCTCAGAACAAGCAACTTACGATACAACTGATTTTATCATTTCAGGATTGTTATTAGAGTATGTGGTTAGGATAGGCAGGTACTCTCTGGCTGTGTCTCCTTTCTGTATTTTGTTATCCTGAGCTGTAGTTGGGGTTTCAGGATGATCTGGATGGAGCAAGGGAATAAGGAACACCTGCAGATGGTATTCTTTCACCTGTAAACCAGCAATGTCTTTAAAGAAATATTATGTTCACATCAATGGTTTGCAGACAGGCAAGATGCATCGCAGAGCATCTGGGATGAGGTCACATAGTAACTGTCACTTTGGGAAGAGGATCTACTTTTGGTTTCTATATGTCACAACCTCACTTTTATGTTATGCTGCTTTGCAGAGTGCTGGAATGCGGGCTAGCTCTTCTCTTTTTTTAGCTCCACAATAAAGCTAGGTGAAAGCACATCCACATATTTTAGTCATTTTAAAGGCAATAGCTATTGATGTTAAGAGAACAGAGTCTGTGTGATCCCAATGAAGGCAAAAGGATTTGTCTGGGGAAGGGTACAAGGCCATTTTTGAGGAGCATGAAGAACTGCAGGTCCAGGAAAACACCTGCTTTTGAAATAGTATCCTGTTAATTCACTTGGGCTTGCCTGCTTGTTGAGATGAGTCATCCATACACATCTATCAAATCCTGTTCAGAGAGGGGTCTCTTTATTATGGGAACAGAATCTCTCTCTCTCACTTAATCTGTGTGTCATAGTCTTTAGGACATTACTACCATATGATGAAACTGAATATTTTATTGTGCAGTGCCAGTGGACCTGAATAGGAGAAATGATACCAGAGAGAAGATAAAAGGAGTGGATTTTCTTTTTAGGTGGGCATAAGCGAGTTCAATATTACCAGAAAAACTGCTTTGAACAATGCTGATAAAGAAGAGGTTTAACGAGGCTGGGGCTGATCGCAGAAAATTAGTCCGCATTAGGGTAATATTCCTGCAGGGAGCGTTTCTAATGCCCGCAGGAATGTGCCGGGGGGAGATGGATCGGATTCCGACACAACCTTGCGAGCTCTCAGCTGCCAATGTGCAGTGGGTGCACCTGCGTGTTCCCTGCTCTGACCTCTGAGCAGCTTGAAAAGCTCTGGCATCTGCAAGTGCGAGGAAATATCAGGTTTTTAACTATTCTTTTGGGTGGGTAACTTATATTTTTCTCTACACTTAGAACACCTTGTATTTTACATCTTTTTGAAGGACACTGGCAACTATTTTGCAGATATGTTTTGTAGAGGTTTGAGTGTTGCATTCTTCTTTTTTTAATTTTATTAAACTAATATTTTAAAGATCTCATAGAGATACATCCAAATAGATGAAGAGTATTCAATAAAAAATTTAGTTGGCAAGACTCAAAAAAGTAATTTCATACTCTGTTGCTTATCTCAGTAAGAATGTTCTCCCTGGCAAGTGCAGATTCGGGCATGACAGCTTCAGCATTTATCTCAGTCGTAGAGGTCTGGGATAGCATCTCATTTTCAAATTGTGGCGATGTGGAGATCAAATGTAAATACCGCTCTACAAGAATTGCCACTTCTGAGTGTTCTACTTCAAAACTGGTATCTGCAGCAGTAACTTGCAAATTTTAAGTGTGTGTAATTTGCTTCTCTCGGAATTAACTGGTTTGTAATTACACTTTGATTTGTGTTTCTTTATCAGACATCACAGAGTGGTTAAGCTGTTCTGCTTATAGACTTCCATGTTGGTAATTTTTATGGTATAAAATTGTCCTTACTAAATGCACAGATTTTCCTTTTTGGAATTTAAAAGTCACTCACTTTGGCATCTGTAGCTTATTTCTTGCAATCTACTTAATTGAGTAGTTTCTCTGTTTATCTTAAAATGCAGATAAATGGCTTTCAGAGCAGTGTTTATAGCTTAATAGTTCCTGAAATAAGAGTCAACATTATCTCCTAGACTCTACTAGTCATAACTAATGATCCCTCTGCTTACACTGTTGAGCAAGTCGGGAGACACTGAACTCTGCGGAGAGCAAGGGCCCTGTGCAGTGGGAGGATAGTTTGGATGTGGTGGCGCCTGACAGACAGGCTTGCATGGCTCTGGAGTGTTAATTGGGAACCAAAATGTGTCCTCGGCCACTTCCAGCCTCCTATCACTGACCTATTCTACGAATATGGATACAAACTTGAGGGTGAGTTGACATCACGCAGTTGTCTCGCTTCACTCGTCATTTAATAATATCGGTTTACTCTTCTATTTGCTTCAGTTTTGCCCATCAGGGCACATTTTGCAACGTGAAATCTCTGCAGGAATTGGGGATATTTTTAATGTTGCAAACATGTCTGGCAGCCAGCCTAATGGAGGCATTGTGTTGAGGGCTGGAAGGGGAGGAGAAAATAATTAGGCAGCTGGCAGTTACTGCATTTTGTCCTAGGGCTTTTTTAAAAATGATATTTTAATGTATTAATGAAAGTAAGATGCTTTTTAAAATACTTTCCTGACAAGAACATAGGCTTGATTCCTGTGTGGAGAGGAGAGTGGCAGGCATTCTTTTGTAAGGGTTAAGTGTCTGCTTCAGGAAGAGACAGGAGAGGAAAGAAAGAAAAGGAAAAGATAAAAAGGAAAGGAAAAGGAATAGGAAAAGGAATAGGAAAAGGAAAAGGAATAGGAAAAGGAAAAGGAAAAGGAAAGGAAAGGAAAGGAAAGGAAAGGAAAGGAAAGGAAAGGAAAGGAAAGGAAAGGAAAGGAAAGGAAAGGAAAAAATAAGAAAATAAGTAGATTTCTCACTCACGAGAAATGCTATGTTATTATTACCTTGGAAACAAAAATTGCTTGTTTACCCATGAAATTTAAATAACATGGAGAGCAACAATGCCTCAGGGTGTTAAGCACTAATATTCTTCTATATTTCTGTCATCTTGTTCGTATGACCTTTTACCTGAGATTTTTTAACTCGTCAGAAGAGCATTTATTGGAAATTGCAAATATAGGTGCTGTAAGGTGGGTGCTGGCCTTGAAGAATTTAAGCCAGCACAAGGTTCTGGTTTCAAACAGGCAGTCCAGCAGCCTGCTCTTGCTGCCTTTAGGTGAATTTTAGCTGGTGATACACAAGGCAGTCTCCGTAACTAATTCTTATGTCTCCACAGCCATCTAGTTCACTGTCTTGAAAAGCTAATTGAATGTAAACATTTAGGTGGGTGACCAGTTGTAAAAGGAACTGTATACAAAAGCTGTTCCTACTTAAAGAAACTTATATCAGTCTTGTTTACGCTTCAGCTTCCATGTTTTTAATGGTTTTTCTGAGCTTTTACATCATCTTAAAAGTAGGTTTTGAGCTTTGTATTGGCTGGGGAACAGCAGGCTGGTATAGAGCGCACCCTGGGTAACACCACATACAGTGCAAAGGCCACATTGTACAAAGAAAGCAAACTCCAAACACTACTCACAGATCTGAAGAGGTTTTTATTGGATGTTCCTTTGAATGGACTATAAGAGACACAAGGCAGAATAAGCAGGAGGTCTGGGGACAGATGGAGAGGAGCAATGTGGTGGCTCCAGCAGCACCACCGTGCAGTGCAAGCACTTTCTAGCTGGACCATGTTACGGCGTTGAGCTGGCAGCAGATGGCACGTCATGTACATGCAGCCTTGCTAATAGCTACTACCAGTAGCTCTCTAAAGTAAAGGTGCAGCAGGAACAGACCAAACAGTATGGAGGAGGGAAAACTCAACAGTTGGCTTTGCTTGTACCGAACAGCTTTAAAAAAAAAATATGTAAGGCTCCAAAAAAAAAAGGAAAAAAGGATTTGCAAGGACAATATTAGAGGTGACTTTTTAATTTTGATGTTGATGATGTATAAAGTCTCGTTCCTTACCTTTTCCTCTGCAGATCAGCTCAAAAATTCAGATACCTGTCTTTAGTTATTTCACTAGGAATCACATCAGTTTCACGCAGCATCCTGAAGAGTCAGCCGTTCTATACTAAATCAGTTGAAAGTTTGTATAGTTCCACATTAGTTTTGAGCATTTTCTCTTCTAAAACATACATCTTACTTAACCATAAAATAACTCTTTGGAAATAAACCCATTGATAAACAACAGCAATAAACCTTCCAAGAAGAAACTGGATACATAATTTCGAATGTGCAGATATATCTTATTTTCATTACCAGTTTCCAAAGGTGGAATTAGATTGGGTAATGATGGAGGAGACACTGAAGTATCACTTTGTAGAGAAAAAGCCTTCAAAGTACAAAATGCTGTGATCACATTCTGACTGCAAAATCTGAAGTTTACAGGTTAATATCAGAAAGAAAAAGCTGATTAGTAACAGCAGCTATAGGTCATCTCTAGCAGTTACATACTAGCATGGAAATGATAAATGTTATGTTTTATATGTAGTGGCTGTGTTATATTAAACAACCATGTTCTTTGGAATGAATGGCATTTACCAGGTTAGTTTACCTTGCATTAAAGTTACAAAGTAACTAAATTATTTCAAGGATGTGAAATAATAATCTCTGTGTGTGTTTGTTTTTTAACAATAATATTCTGTTATATAGCTGTGCAGATCACAATTACTTGGGTTTTTTTAACAGCTATCTGTCAACTTGTAAGATAAATACCAGGATAATTAATTACTTTCAGTGGTTGTGTCTCTACCTTGGGGTGAACTTCTTGCTATCTTTCCATTAAGGGACCAGATTTTGCTCTTCTTTGTATATACTTTTAATCAAGTTTCCTGCCATTTTTTGGGACACGCTATGATAAAATTATGTGTCATTGTAGCAACCTAAGAACCTCTTTGGTGACCCTTTCTCTGCAAAAAAAAAAAAAAAAATCACAAATTGCTGTTTGTATGCCATCTTTTTTACTAGTCTGTTCTCTATTGACATTTCTTGTTTTGCCTATAAAGTAAACAGAAAGAAGCCTAAAAAACATTGAAACCTCATGATTGGGCTCTTTGGAAAACATGTATTGAGCTGGATAAATGAGAGCCAGGCTGCGGTGGTGGATCCTATATTGCAGGTAGACCCACTTTAAAGGGAGGTAGGGAGCAAAAAGCTCCAGTGTGAATTTCACATACTGACCTTGGATGTTGCTGTTAACCATATGGAAATAATTACAAAACCCATATTGCTCAGAATCTTTATTTTATTCGTAATTCTAGGATTTTCTTTTTTTTCTCCCACCTTTCTACTGTCAATATCCTCCATAGCCTGAATATTGCTTTGCGCCTGGCTGGAATAATATTGTTTGCCAGCTTACAATCAAAGGGAGCACAGAGAAAAAACAGCTGAGCCGCATTAGGCAGAGGCAGCCTGGGCTACATTTCTTTGCTGCTGAATAACACACCACAGGTGCAGGATTAGCCCAGCATACGGTGCTGTGTTTGCCCAGCAGAGTCCTCTGAGCCACCCTCTGCTCCTCACATGACTCTCATCTTCGGGGAATCCAGCGAGCCTGCGGAAACCCACTGTAAGTAGGTTTAGCTTTTCAGTTCACAAAGAACTTGCCTTTTAAAATAGTTTTTCTATTTTAATTTATTTTTAAAGCCTGGTTTGAGTAGTTCAACAGATTTTGTAGGAAGGTCAAAGAGTGGCTAAAGGAAAAGCAGCATCACTGGTGTGCTGGCAAGACATGGGGCTGCCCCACAGGGTGGTGGGGACCCAGCTGTACCCCCTGTTCTCTGTCCCAGAGAGAGGGACCTGGGGATGGCCAACAGCAGGTTAGGTGGGGTTTTGTGTTTGAAGCTTCAGTTCTGGAGGGGAACGACATCCTGGAGATGCCCTGGGATGGTAGGGCGGAGTTGGTGTGGTGTGAGCTGGAAAGCTTTGGTTAATTTAGTTTGGAGGAGAGAGGTGGTAGATTTACAAAAGACCTGGTAATTGGCATTCAGCCTGACAAGGAGTTTAAAGGGATGTTTCTCTTTTTCTCCTGAAATAGGCTTGAATATTACTCTTCGGTTTTGAAGTTATCTTAAAAATAAATGTTATAGTAATAACAGAGCAATTTTGATGCCAGCTTTGCATTTTGAGGGTGAATTGCAGACTTGGAACTGGTTTTAGCCTTAGCAATAGACACCTTTCTGTCTAATTTTAAAAGTAATTTGTCAAAACATAGCACATGTGTCTGTCAGTAATTCTTATTAAAATGCTGCAACTGCTCTATACATTTTAAACACTAGTTAATTGGACAAATAGCCAAATGATAGAACCAGTTGTTCTTTGTCTGCTAAAACTTTTAATCACTGTTCATATATGGCAGAATTGTTTCTTGCTTCATACTCTATAGAGAAAGACTAAGGAAAGAAAGGTAGTCATGCTGCTCTTGAAAACTTCTGGTCAAGATGTAGTGCACGTGGGATACAGGTTTTAAGGATGTTTGCAATTGTTTTTTCTTCCTTAGACTTTGAAGTGCTTTATGAAGTGCAGTTATAAAGATGTACCCATATGCCATTGGAACAAACCAAAGCAAGCAGCCCTGGTGGGGCTGATGGCTGGTTCCTCCTCTTGCAGAGGCTGGAGCGGGTGGGCGAGTGTGGCATCCTGCCCATGGGAACCAGTGGATGGTTTGATGGCAGTGTCATCTGGCACAGCACAGGTGGCACCCACCTCCTTCCTGCCCAGACACCAGCTCAACAGATGCTCTGGAGCATTCAGACAGGGAAATGCTTTTAGGCTGTTCAAATGCTTCAGGAAAACCGTAACACTTATGTCTGTGGGCAAAATTGATTATTGTTCTTTCACACATGCAGCTAATTTTGGTTTGTGATGGAGATGCTTTCCTCCCCCTTTAAATGGATTTATTTGTTTTCTGTCAAAGTGAATAAGTCAATGGCACTTTCTGTTGCATTGGGCCAGGTTTGCAGAAGATAAGATTTGTGCCTCAGCCACCCTTTGTGAGCACAAAGATCTTCTTCATCGCTTGCGATTTCTACACATGCAGTTCAAATCCCCGCTCAGCATGTGTGGGGAGGCCAACAGTAGCAGCAGTCAGTGCAGTTCAGTCCCTGCTTTGGCAGCTGAACAGGGCAAGAATTTATACCGTCACTTGTCCAATTACATAAAAACACTGCTTGGCCTGGTCACTTGGCAGGGTGGCATTTGCCTCTGGGAAGAATTCTTGCAGGTCCTTGAGTGCTTCGTTCAGCAACAGTGAGTTGCTGAGTGTGCCATAAATTTGGGAAATGCCATCAGCATCCCTGCATCCCACAAGAAAAATTATCAAAATAATATACTAGTGTTTTTTCAGATGCTAAATTATCTGTCCTTCTGGGAGACAGGCACTTGAGGAAAAGTGGGGAGGGGACTTGGTAGGAAGCATTATATTCCCCATGATTTGGGAAGCATTTGTGATAAGCTGATCAATATACCAAGTTTAAAGGAAGCTATATATGTCTATATATGGCCATAACATTTTTAAAAAGCCATTAAAAATATAGCATGTTTATGCCATAAGATATCTATACGACAGTTTTGTTCTTTAGCATGTCTGCATCATTAAATTTATTCTTATAAGAAGAGGGAACAACTCCAACAGAGTAGGATTGGGAAGGGAGCCTGTGATTTCTGAAGTAGGCTACCCTTTAGGCTGAGCTGGGGATATGTCACATCGACTCATGAACAGCCAAATCCAGTTAGAAGGGCACTAGCACCTCTGAATAATGTTGGCACTGCCTTCTGCAAGCATGGCATGTGCTCATGCTAATTATATTTTAATATACAGGTGCAGTCTTTGATGTTGGGGTGAGAATGGCTAGCTGATATTTTTATCTTCCAGGCACTATTTTTGTCTTGACTGCTGGCATGGTGCTCCTGGGTTTCTTTTCATTGGAAAAGTTAACAGGAGCAATGGTGATTTATTAAGCATATCTAAGGGACTCACAGGGTCAAAACCATCTATTGCTCGCTCTTTTAAATGCCATTGCTTGAATGCCTAAATCTAAATATCATCTGAAATTATAAGTAGTAAAAATCCACAGCTTGCCCATTGCAATCTTTGATGCTTTCCTGAAGATTAGATAGCAAAGCATAGTTTAGTAGTGATGGTATCACATTGCATTGCTTCCTGTCTGTATTTTTTTGATCCTGTTCCTAGTGCTTAGGAGAGTTTTCCAAATTGCTTGTGATGATGTTTGCATAATCTCCTGATGGTGGTATTCAGTGTTTGCTGCTTGGAATTGCATGTGTATGAGGGGATTTGCAGCTTAAAACCAGAAATAACTAGCTTTGGATATTAACAGCAATCTCCCTATCTTTCTTTACATAAACGTTTTCTAAATTAAGAGTGCAGCACAGACTCTGCTGGTCGAAGTTCGTATCCAGACTGCTTGTTGCACATCTTGGTACTCAGGCTCCCATTCCTTTTTTTGTTCAGGAGCTGCTCATAGATAGGAGATGGGGTTTTGCAGCTGAGCTGTGGCTGGCATAGTTTAAGTTTTGATTATATTTAGCCAGACATTTTTCCCTGAGATGCTGTTAAGTAAGACAAAGAAGCTCATGTACATAAAAATGATGAGAGATAAAACCAATCATTTTTCTTTCAAAGGAACTGCTTCACCAATTTTGTTGAAGTAGTTAATTTTTGCTTTCTATTGTAAGGAAAATTGTAAGTTTGATGAAGACATGAGACTATCCTTTAATGTGCCCTTATACACTGTACCTATGCAGTAGCTTAGTTTCTATCTGAAGCTATCCTGTAAAGTAAACGTAGACACTCATTGTGGACCAAACTGATAAGTAAAGCAATATACAAAGTAATGCCACCATGGAAAACTTGCATTTCTGCATGTTTTCTCACAAAGCTAGGCTATCATGCCTTTGAAATAAATAACCCTTTCTAATTATTTTATGGTACCTTAAATACCAACACTTTGGGGAGACCAGAAGTCTGATTTAGCTGCACCTGCATCTCCTCTGATTATTTTCAAGCGATGCTCTCCTATGACTGAAAAGCCTTTTGGGGTTGAAGTAAGAGACAGTCATTCCCAGATCTGTTATCCTCATACATGCATTAAATGGTAGTGCTTTAACACAAATGTTTGCAAATGTTGGTTCATTTTGAATTGTACAACACACAATTCAGAAAAGAATAACAGTAGCTCCAATGCATGCTACCTCTGAATTTGCTCTGTGAAATGCAACTTTTGAAAAAGATGATATTAGAAATAAAGAAAACATAGTGATAATGAGAATTATGTGAAATACCTTTTTATTCATCTTTTAAAACTTGAGTTTTCAATATTTGCAAAGTTTTTCTTTGTCACCAAACATATATAGATGGAACCAAAGGACTGTAGAAGATGGACTTAAGTGGTAGAGTTGAGGAAATTCTTTGTTAATGAGGAATTACAGTGGGTAGGGGTAAACTTAGTACTGAGTCCAAGCTGGCAGGCCAGAATAACTTGGCATGTACTTGCCTTTGTAGATTTTAAAGTCATCTTTCTTTTGTGCTTTTTTCCTATTCTATTGAGACAGTCTCTCACGCTATGAAAAGTGTGCCAACCAGTTCCAATTTTTTTTCCCCAATGAAAACCAGGTCAAAGATTAACTGTGGCAAGCAGAAATGAGAGGAAACCAGGCAAAAGTAACACTCAAGCTGTGATGTAATAGTGGACAGCAAATTACATTTTCCATGGGTTATGACACCAAAGCAGCCTTTGCGCTTTTAAGTTGCAAGCAGAATGCTACATGTATTAATTTGAATGGCCTTGTCTCAGTGGCTTTGCCACAGCTTGTTACATTCCATGCTGAACTTATCTAATTTAGCTAATAATGTCATGTGTGATTAAGATGGTCAAACAGGCTTTGTGGGAGAAAGGTGCTTATCCTTTTTAATCAAACACAAAACCAGTTCTGAAAAATAAATACATTACTTAAAGTAGAGCCTTATACATGTAGCTATATTGGCACTTGGTGGCAACTCAATGTGGACAGAAGAAGTTTTAAGGGTTTAAAATTACATCAGATTGTAACCTTTCTTTGCATCATGAATAGAAGCAAAACCACCCCAAATTTTGAACTATATATGAGAGGGAGCAATAAGTAGGTTATACATATTTTGGTGTACAAAAAAATTGCAGCATAGGTGGGAAACACTACCAACATGCTACAATTTTCTTGCTATGCCAGTTTATTACAGTGGATGTATACCAGGGTACAGCTAATTTCAAACACCATTTGATACCAACCTCATTTGGAGCCCACTAGTACAGTCATGCACTAATTAGAAAACAAGTTTTATTTTTTCATTTTTCTGTTTTTATGCCAGATTTTGTTTACTGTGTTTTTGGATCAAAACTGTACAGGTCTCAGCATTTGACCTTTCCTTGGATTTTATGGTAGCCTTGAATATCCAGCAGAGGGAAACTGTCATGATCCATTTTTCCATCTCTGCTATATGATTGTCAGCAATGAAAAGTGTTTTACTGTTACTCTTAACTATTTTACACAGTAGATCAGGCTGAGTTCAGAGGCGTAATTTATTCCAACTCCTTTAACTGGGCTGTGTTCACCAAAATCGTCCTTTATCTGATGACTGTGAAGTACAGTGAGTTAGCAGTTAGTTATTTCTCTTAATCATGGTTGATGGTATAACCCTGGCCTGCTGGGAAGTCATCAGGCTGTAGTTTATGATGGAGCATAGAAAACTTTAGCAAGGTGTCATATGATAGTTTTATATTTTAATAAAAGTATGGTTTGAGGTATAGATGAAGTAACTTTGTGGTTTAAAACATCTATCCAACAGTTTTGTGCACTTGACTGATTTTGTTCTTTTTAATTGCTGTTCAGACACTTTTGCAAGAGCTTACTTAATTTCCAGTCCAAAGCAGCAGCTGGAACAGCAGTTCTGTGATGTGCTAAGCTTCCTAGGTCTGTTTTCTCTAAAGAATTGAACATTGCTCCCTGTCAGTGAGTGCTGTTGCAAGCCAGAAGTTGTTACTTGCCTGGGAAAACACAAATGGATGGTGCTGTAATAGTTTGGGGTTTCAAATACCCTACATAGAAAGTGGGGTGAGCAGAGCACTCCAATACTTTAGCATCTGTTTTGGGAAGGAGCAAGTCTGACTTTTAGTCCTGATTAACCTGCACAAAGTTCTGCAAGGTCTGCTTTTTCACTGCATGTAAATCACATGGCTGTGGCATAGAAATTGATCTGTTGAGACAACTATTGCTAATTATTCATCCTCTGGGAACAGGACCGCTTAAGACTTGGATTGCAGAATACAGAGTAACAAAATACAGAGCTTTTCGCCTCCTACATTACCAGACTTGTTGACTCAGAGCAGTGTCCAGCAGTCATTGCCATCTGATGGCTGTGGGCCAGTGTGAAACGAGCTATTGGGCTTTATCCAGATTCTAGTGGAGAAATTCCTGTCCAAATTGCATAACTATGGCTACAGTTGGCAGGGGCTGGAGTACTTATTGGCAGCCATAGCAGAGAGCTTGAGGTGTGAATGTATATTAAGAGATGGGCTCCCTAGATCAGATATTTTGGACCTATGTGAGCCAATGCAAAGCTTAAATAGGTGATTTTCCTTCTGTGTGCAGGGTACCGCTGTCTACAGACCTATTAAACCAACATTAAACATCATTATTTAAAACCAAGATATAAGTTGTCCTCGTGGTTACTTGACTGTGATTGTGGAGTGGAGGTTTGTGATCACTTCTCTATCATTTAAAAAATTATAGCAAAACTGAAAATCCATGAAAAAGCTTGCCACATAAGAAGGGAGGAGTTAGTATTTAGATGTAAAGGCTTAGTGACCACAGACTACCATCAAGTCTAGGAGGGATGTGAAGAAAATAGAATAACATATCCAAGAAGGTTTATTTTTTGGCATGGGGATTAGTAGGGGTTTAGACGAGACATTAGTCATTCCCATGGCCATCCAGGATAATGCTTTCATTTTACAGCAGTTTATATGTTCCTTATATTTCTTTTCCTGGCTTCAAGATCTTTGTAGATGTGCCTTTCTGTAAAGACTGCTTTGGGATATTATGAAGGATCTCAGGTAGAGCAAAGCATGCAGAGAGGCACACTGACACATTTGGAAAAACAACAACAACAAACAACAACAGCAGCAGCATGCTTCTCAACACAGAGTCCCCTTGCTCAGGTAGACATTCGTGACAGAGGCCATCACAATTTTGAGCAGTTCCAGTCCCACAGAGTAAAATACTTCTCAGGAGCAGTACTCCAAATAGACACAAAATCCCTGGTGGCTGCCTGTGGTGGAAGGTGCTTTGTACATACTAGTGAATTTTAAGGGGGGAAGCAATAAACTGACAAAATCTAAATTGGATGAAGATATACCAGTCTGATGGTGACCTTCAGGCTCTCAACTATTTTGATTAATTCCCTGATGCAGTCACTAAGTTTCTCAGCAGACTAGAACAGCCTTATTTCTGATACCACTGTGTTTCTGCAACTGTCCTAAGCTGTGCTCATTTCATCAGGGAAGGGAAGGTGGCCATAAGCTGCAACAGAATAGGCTACAGAGGAGAAGCAGCCAAATTTAAATAGCCTGAAATCCCTTGTTTTCAGGGCATTTGGACATAGCTCCTTAGGAGAGCTTTCAAAACCAAGAGGGTTTCTAATCCCTTGATAGAGCCAGGACTGCATGACCAACATGTGCTTGTTACCGCACAGCAGCTGATGCAAGAGGAACAGGCTGTTCACCATCCCAAACTGTGCATTTCACACCTGAAAGCAGGAGAAACCTATTGCTAAACTGGAAAGCTCTTGTGGGTTTCCTCTTACACATTACATTTTGGGGAAGGGGCTGCAGAAAATCTTGCTGCTCAGAAGTCAAGCAGATGTAGAAGTCAAAAGACCTTGTTGAAACTCAGCTCTGAGTAGGAGAAAAGTTTTTACATGTTCCATGGTCATCTGCTGGGTGAGACATCTGAATTTCAGAGGGACAGGGTCTGCCCATCTTTTTAGCTAGCAGCCAGGAATTTAAGGTGTAAAAGGAACAAGAGAACAGAATGAGACGAGTTTTTGATTTTACATGACAGGAAAGGGCCTGATTAAAATTACCTTAATTTACTCTTAAATTACCTCTTAAAATTACCTCTTAATTGTATGTATACAACACTAAACTACAATGATTTTGCACTAGTTTTGACTGTGGGCGTTATCTGAAAGCAAAATTGTAGTCTACATCCCTACTTCTTGCTCTTGGAAAGTAAATTTGAATGCTAGCCTATTTGTCCTAAGTTTTCTGAAAACAAAACTACATGTCTAAATATTCACCTAGAATCACAGACTCATCTAGGCTGGAAAAGATCATCAAGTCCAACTATTAACCTGACACTGCCAAGTATACCAATAAACCATGTGATCAGCACCTATGATGCTTTAATGGTACTTCAGATTTCTGATTCTAACTCACCATCTCCCACCCGTCTTATTTTAACTAAGACTACAACCAGGCCTAGAGATATAAGCTGCTGTTGTTAATAGCAAGTTCTGCAGAAGCTGTTCATGATCACATCCCTGATGAGTGATGGGCACAGATTGCATTGGAGTATAATGACCTTATACATTTGCTGAAAACAAGAATGACCTTCAGTTCTATGTATTATGAGGAAGGTACTTAGTTGTCTAGATTTAACATTTTCAGGCACTTTCAAATGTGTGATTAAACCTCTTTTTTTTTTGTACTAGGTGTAAAATGCTTTTGGTTTTGAACTCCTTGCTGAGGAAAGATCGTTGCTGAACTGTAGATAGCTTGTGGAAACAGCCATGGAAATCATACACAGATCAAACTATTTCACTTTCTTGCCTCATGAGCTTCAAAGGAATACAGACAAAAATTGCTGATTGAAAGAGAATTTGCTTAATCTCTAATCCTGTGACCCAGGGAGCAAACATCTGTTAGTACCAATTTGTGGTACACAGGCTGCATTTTGAAGTACCATAATAACGAAAAAACAAACCAAACCACACAGCACATTTTTTATCTTAATTTAAGCACCTACTGCATCTTTAGGTACATCTATGAGTACACCAGATATACAATATATATTGTGTGAGCTAATTCATTTAGTTCTAATTTTGTCAAGTGTTAGTAAAAGCAGTATGGGACTTCAACATCCAGTTGTGTCATGAATCCAGTTAATATTTTGATGTTGGGCACAAGGGTTACAAGCCCATAGTTTGTAACTAGTTTTCTGGTTTAACTTTAAGAGGTCAGCTAATCAAAAATCCAGTCAATTTTGGTGGAATACATACGTACTGAGCAAAGGTCAAGCCATACAAATTTTATATTTCATAGATATCACATTCTGATATAGCGAATGATTGCCTTTCATTTGTATCACCTTAATATATTAACATGTCTCTTATGCAAGGAGTGGAAGGGCTATACTGTTTCAAAAAGCTAACAGTTCTCTAAATGAGCCCTTCTCACATGCAAAGCCCCAGTGTTTCCACAGCTAACAAGTTTCAGCATGGAAGTTTTCCTAGTTTGCTAGGAAAGTGTTCAGAAAGAGACTGGACAATGTCCTCAGACACATGGTGTGAACTGTGGGGTTGTCAATGCAGGGACAGGAGTTGGACCCGATGATCCTTGTGGGTCCCCCCCAACTCCAGACATTCTATGATTCTATTTGTTCTTATCAGCTCTGTTTGTCCATCTCTCTGGAGAGAGCTGATAAGGATACAGTTTTCTGTCAGCTCCACACTATATCAGTCCTGATGGTGGAAGTTTGGGGAGCATTTTAGAGTCAAAGCTGCAGTTCAAGAGCTAGTAAAAATATAATAATAATAATAATAATAATCCAATTTTTTCTAAAGACTTAACAGTATATTTCAAGCCTGCTCTTCAACTACTCTGCTGGAGACAGCTGTTTGCAAATGACCCTTTAGTAAGATTTCTTACAGGAAAGCAAAAGGAAAGTGAGAAACTTCCATGAAGCCTTTTGCACTGATCTGCTTTTTGTCTTTGAGGCTTAAAATATTCACAAGCACTGCAAGCTGCTATTTATGAGTGGGGGAGGAGGCAGTTTCTTAAACAGCTCCCAGCCCATCACCAACATCTCTAGCTGTACTCTGCCAGCTCCATGGAGATTCAGTACTCTGATATTTTTGGAAGTAATCACATCCATATATTTCAGCATTGTTCATGCTAAAACACGTTCTTGCCTTTTACTTTGTTTATAGAAATGAACTATTTTCCCTTGTTTTCAGAGTACTGCTTATGAAATTCAGAGACAGAAAGTGCTGTTGAACTTGAAATAACATCACTTTCTTTTAAATCTTTGTTGAATTGCACGGCCATATTCTGCTCTGTCTGGAGTACCATAAATCTCATTCATTTTTATGGGATTCGGTGGATGTAAATGTGCGCCAAGTGTATAGACAAAGAAAGCACAAAGGTGTAACCAAGGATTTGACCTGTGTAATGCAATAGGACAAAAGCTGTGCTATGCAATCTGAAAAGCACAACACATCTCTTTGGCAGCAGCAGAACTTGAACATCAGTATCTTTGATCTAATGCCACTGAGCCCCAAGAAGCCTCAAACACAGTGACCATTTCAGAGGCTTCTATAGAAACCTGCTCTGTAGTGAAGACCCAGCTCAAAAACTTTCTCCCCTTATATTTACAGACAGCTTTCTAGCCAACATGCCTTTGCGAAGTTCTGGCAAGTTGAGCATGGAGACCAGAAAAGAAGGTGGTGAGAGCACAGCACCTGCCCCACCACAGAAGAAGCTGTCCTGCCAGTGCCACCACCACTGTCCTGAGGACTCCGTCAACAGCACCTGCAGGTTTGTGGGGTATATATTTGGTGGTAAAACATGAGGAAACCTACTCCTGGTAGCTCCATGTTCCCAAGGTGACTGTTGCAGTTTTTGTTTAAGCAGTATTTTAGAAAGGAGTTGTTCACACACTGCCTCTATAAATCAGGGGTAATGTTTACCTAGATATCAGCTACATATTTATATTTTTGTATTTGGGTGTTTACATCTTACAGTTTTAGATAATACTTTTTTTAATTCATTGCACGAACAGGAAACAG
This sequence comes from Columba livia, assembly GCF_036013475.1. Taxonomy (NCBI): domain Eukaryota; kingdom Metazoa; phylum Chordata; class Aves; order Columbiformes; family Columbidae; genus Columba; species Columba livia. The sequence continues at coordinate 75,597,751 of NC_088605.1, read as the reverse complement.
CCGATTTGCATGAAATATTCTGAAGGTAGGAGCTCCTTTTTAGAGGTGCATGCAGTTAATGAGAGGACACTTAATGGAGATATATTGAAATGTCATTAAATGCTAGTAAATGTATAATCACTCTGTATAGAACACCATCAGTTATAGCCTAGTGGAGCTGTAGGAATGCAAGAAGCATCAAAACAGGGCAGAGCTGTGAGCCCGGCTGGAAATACCCATCGGGTACACAGGGTTGTTTGAGGTGAGACAGTCTAACATGGTGTCAGCTCATTAAAAGGATAAATGGAGAAAGCCTTAGGTCACTCAGGATAGCAATTGCTTTGTTGGATTTTTATGAGTGTTGTTTTGTAGCCTGAGTTAATTCTGCTCAGCCTACAGCTTCACACTGAAGTGTATCAAAGTTCTGATGACAGCTGTAAATACCATTTCCCCTTTCCATCCTCTTCCTTCAAACCCATGCTGTAGCCAGGAGTCAGCCCTAACTGCTCTCACATGGCAAGCAGTTTAAAAAGCTGTAAAACCCCGATCTGATATCAATTTGCAGATCCCCTGCAGTGCAAATCGGCTGTTTCCTGTTCCTGCCCAGTGAGAGCCGCAGCTTTCACACGTGCTGTCTCACACATACAGTAACAGGGAAGCCGCAGATGACTTTTAAATCCAAGAATTAGGAAGCACAAAGGGATCCATGTTAAGGAACCCATGGAACAAGGTTTATACCTTAGCTGGGTATACCTGCTGTTGCACATTGCTTCATAGGCATCATTAAGTATTATTCATGCTACCAGGAACTGTGAGTAAATGCCCTATTACACAAATCCATTTTATTTTTCCCTCACTGTGATACTTTAAAAAAATTCTCTTCAGAGTCCCCCTTACAGTGTCAAAGGCCAAACTTGGTTTTAGCTATTAATGCCCAAAGATAGGCTGTTAAGAAGTAATAAAATACAAAAAACACACCACCACCTTTCATCTTCATAATCTTTGCACATTTCATGCTTGATTGTTCTACTTGAGGGACAATTATTTTTTCCAATTTAGGAGTTAAAATAATAACCAAAAATTAAATTTAGCCATCGAATATTGATCACCTTTCTGTCCAGGAAAATGGAAGCAGCTGAAAGGTTTGCATTTTATCCAGAGCTACTCCTCTTTCCCATCTTGAGCTGTCATCTAAGCACTATCCACCTGGTATAAGTGAAAGATTACTGAAGAGTATGGAATAATACAAACCAAAAATACTACAAAACAAAAAAATTAAATTAAATACTCTACCTTCATGGCTTGGCAGCCATAATCATTTTTGCAACAGTGATCCTTGCTATGAGACCCCTTCCCTTGAGGTGAGAGCTGCAGTGAGGTACTAAGGGACATAACACCCCTTGTTTTCCCTACATCTGCTTAAATATTAGTCTGTAATCTTTTGCCACTTAAATTCCCTACTCTATAGCTGGAATTAAGGATGAAAAGTGGGACATTACAGTGAGAAGAATATTTTAAGTCTAATGTTGAGAGAGCAGTTAGGTCTCTGGTTAGCTGGCTGGGTTGTGACCAGGTTTCAAAAGATTTTATCAAGACCCACCAAGTTAGCAGGGATTATTAGTTTCTCCTGTGGTTTGGTATCATCCTTTTAGCCAGGCAGTAACTTCCTCATTTCATTCTAGCCTGAATGAGTGTTGGCACAGTTTTAAAGCACTCAAATTCTCATTAAGCTTCACTATAAAGGAAGTTTTCCTATATTAAAGTTCAAGCAGTATCGATCGCACTGTGTTTGTCTAATGAATAAATGAACTGCTGCAGATTAAAAGTTATTGCATTAATTATCTTCTTCCCTCAGATACAGCCACTAAAAGCCTTTTACATTGTATATTTTAAAAAAGTATCAAACCTCTTGGTGGCTTGATCAGTCTGTGAAGCTTTGGGCTGTGCATGGACCTGCAGAGCTGGGATCAGCCAGCACTACGGAGAAGAGTCAGCGCATCCTGGGACACTCAAGGGCCTGGCAGAGCCCTGACATGCAGAAGATTCACTGAAACACATCCATAGCCAGGGCTTGGGCTTTGGAAAACATCAGAAACTGTCCCAACTGGGGCTTTCACCAAAGCAGAGGAAGCCTTTTGTGTGCCCAGGGGCAAGGAAGGCTCTGAAAGTTCAATGGGAAAGCATTTCCAGCTGTGCTTAAATTAAAACTCCCAGAATAAAATAGCTAGTCCTATTGTAGTGGCCATTAAAAATTTCTCATAAAAAGCAGTCTGTCCTCCCACCTGAAGATTTTGGTCTACTACCACAGGTATTTATCTGTTGAATTGTAGATCCTGCCTGTAGTACCCATAGTCTGAATGTTTATAATAAAAATGAGGACATCTGGTGGCCATTTAAAATCCTCTCTCTAATTGTACTTTTAGACATTTAAAAGTCAATATTCTTTAGCCACATCTGTATCAAATCCTCTAACAGCCTGTTGTGTTCCTATACAGAATTTCCCTTTCTTTATACTTCTGCAGCTTAAGTCCAATAATACTTTAGGGAGCTAAGGATAACACCACAGCTTAAAATGCAGATGGCTTTCTATAGCAACAGAAAAGCAGTAGCTCTAGTGAGAGCACACTTTACAAATGGGGCAATCCATGAGCACAACTAGTTTTGGAAGACCCTTTACAGAGTTGTCTCTTCAAGAGGAGAGTCAGTAGCAGGGAGCAGTTAAACAGGGCCAAGCCATGAGCTGAGAGTGATGTTAGGGCCACCCATATTCTCACCCACCAGAACCCCATTTCCCCAAGGGTACCTGAACACAATAGGCAGAGACAGGTCCCTCGATGGCCCTTCACACAACTGTGCAGGTCCAGGAAGGAGATGGGGCTGGAGACTTCTTCACCATCACCCAAAACGGCTTCCTGCTCAGATTGGAGCTTAAATAGAGCCCCGTCCCAAGGTGTATGGGTGTGGGGGTCCCAGCTGCGGCTACTCTGGGCAATTAAAGCTCATTAGTGCACCCAAGGCCCTGACAATTAAGATCTTTGCCGAAGGTTTGCATTAACCTGCAGTGTGTTGAAACCTTATTCTTCATTCTGAACATCTGTGCAATTCATACCAGGCTTTTAGTAATGAAGCTCGAAGCTGCTTTGAAAGACAACCAGGACCTCGTTTTATTGTTCTATTTCAAGTGTTATGTGTACAAAGTGAACGTATGGGCAGTTGTGTCTAATCATAATTAATTACATATTTAAAAAATTAGTGTTAGATTTAATTGGCTTTGATCATAATGGGATTGCAGCAAAAGCAGAGGGTGATTAGGTGACTCATTGTACTCTATTTTCCATTCATAAATAGATGCTGACAGCTTTAAAGATTGGGCTGATAGAGTTTAATTTCTTCTGTGTTGCCTACTGGTCTTGATTGTTTCTGCATCTTTGGTTATCTAAAGCAATAAAATAATTAAGTTGCTTTTTCAGTGTTACCAGAGGTGATAAATCACTTGAGTGATGTTATTTTAATTCTCCTGTTCTCCAGATGATAGGATTGAATTGTCTTTGTAATTTGTTATGTAAGAGGAAGAAGATTCCAACAGTGGGCCAAAGAACTGGGTTTAGGCACCATTTCTTTTAAGCAACTTCAATTTTTAGGGTAAAGTTGAATGTTTTCGAATAAAGGACTTATGATACAAGTTAGCCTTTCATTTTGTTTTTAAATTGTTATTTTTTTTAATGTAATCCTTTATACAGGGCTGTACCAGAGGCAGTTAAGTCCCCTTTGATGAGTTAAAAAAAACAAAACCAACAAAAAACACATACAAAACCCCCCAAAACAAACAAAAAACCCCAAACAAATGAAAAAGCAGACAAACAAAAATAGACGAACGTCAACAGAGACAAATTCTTGCAAGCTCCAGTCTTCCCTTGCCCCCTCTGCTAGGGCTGTATGTTTCACATGAGGCTCAGTAAGTGACTTGACCCCAAGTGCTTGAACTAAAACACAAAGTCCCCCTCCCACACTTTTCAACTGTGCCCCAGAAATTCCTTGTTCTTACTTTTATTCAGGACTTGCCCATTTGTTTTTAATATAAACCTTTAGCTAAACAGTAATGCAAGTCCGATTTCTCTTTATTGCGACCTGTTGCATTACTCTCAGATAGTTTTTTGGTGTGTGGAGTACTTTGGTGTTACTGTGCAGAAAGTGCTGGAATACCTTAGACAGACCTTGCATATTGAATTTACTTATACCAAAAAAAAAGTGCCAAACAGCAAATATGCATGTTATATCAGTCCTAGCATTAAAGAAGCTACATCATACAAATTCAGCTGCAGTGTAATCTTAAGGTCAAGTAAAAGAAAACATTTGGACTGTGTTTAAGTTTTGGAGACAAAAGGAAAAAGAGAAAAAGGGAAGAGATAAAAGGAAGATGAGTAGCTTTATTTTTGACTCTTTGCTTCTTGATACTTCTCACATCTAATGAGATGGATTTTGCACATGTGATAGATGCTAAAGAGTCCTGGTGAAAATGCAGGGGTTACCTATGTTTGGTGCTATTTAGAGAGGCTGTTCATTTTATGGACAGTTTCCAAAGATGGTGTTTGCTAAATGTGGCCTTCATCATCTTCCTTAAGTGAAGGATGTGACAAAATAGGTGAATTAGATGCAAACTGGAAGTCAGCCAATTTTCAAATTAGATTATCTTAGCCAGTTTTTAGAGTATGAACTTCCCAGTTCCTGTACATAATCTAATGTTTTTTGCTAATTTTTAAAAACAGTGCAGAAACTTGTCATGTTGCTTTGGATGAAAATGAAAAGATGCTGTAGCTCTTTCCAATATCAAAACCAGGAGTATAAAGAGCAGAAGTGCACAAAAATAGTAATACTCGTCTGGACCCAATTTCAAATAAAATCACAGATAAGGAATCTTTCCATTGTTCTTTATCCCATCTGTTTGTGATAGGCACTGAATGAGGGAAAGACATGGCTTTTCCAAGTTATATATTGCCATCTCTGGCTGTGTCACACATGCAGAGAGGACAGGAAACCTTCAGCAGGCAAGTTTTGGTAGCTGAGGTATCACATCTTCTGTGCAAAGTGGCTGCTGGCCAGCAAGGACATCTGCATGAGCAGCTGCAAAGCTGTTGGCCTCTGTTCCTCTCTTCTGACATTTAGTAAAGGTCTCAGTTAAGATCACCTCTTTCCTTCTGGTAATCTGTAGCAGCACCTTCTACATCAGTGTCTGTCAGTGTTTCCGTTATTAACTCCCTCTTTTATCCTGGTATTTGACTTGGCTGTAAAAATTTGCTCTTGGCAAATATGTGGCATACCAAATTGGTGCTTATTAGCACATCCAAAATGTATTTAATCACTCTCCTGCACCATACTGTAATAAAATGATGATTTAGTGGATGCGTACCTGGATTTATTCACTAACACAGGTCAAATTAATTCTTTACACACCATTTGCAGAATGAAATTACACAGAATTCAAATTAGAAATTACATAGAATTCAAATTGGGCTTAAGAAACTAAAACAATTCTATGCTGCAATTTTTTGCTCGGAAGTGGAGAATAGGTTACTCATATTGTTTTGCATGTATCAGCAATGTACACATTGTGCATTCACCAAAATAAACATAAAATTGGAAGCAATGCAGACTTACCTGACGTGTTTCTGACTTGTTATAATAGTAAGAACAGTTTCATTTCTACCACAGGCAGGTATGAGGGACGGTGATCAATAAAGCAGCAGGGGATGCTCTGCCCTTTACTGTCCTGCTGACATCCCGTGATCCAGCAGGAGAGGTTGAGGGCAGGGGAGAGCAGGTGTGGGATGCTTCTGTCTTTTCAGAAGGGTCACTTCTACCTCTCACCCAATTGCCTGAGAAAAAGTCAATAAAATAATGAGTACTTACATTGCATGAAAACAGTTTGGTTTAGTTTTTTGTAGAGGTACAAACAAGCATTTATTCTGCTCAGGATTGCTATTTTTAATTGTCTCATGCTTTTCCTTCAGTACTCTCTAGTTGTCTGTAAGGAACACGATTTTTCCTTATTATTGGAGCTTTAGAACTTTTCTGGTTTGCTCTATACAATCTATTTTTTCTGTCTTTTTAAATTTGGAGGAAAATTTCCAGAAGGACTAAAGTGCTTGAGGAGCCTGAATTTAATTTTCAAAAATGAGCTAAGAATCTGAGTCCCACTGCAAGGCAGAAAAAAACTGCAAACAAACCCGCTGATTTTCCTGCTTTTGTTTCCCTTCTGCAACCAATTTGACTTTTCCTTCCCCTGCTTTCCTTCGGTGCAATGAGGCTTTTGCTTTTTGCTGGGGCCTGTTAGCTGTGGAGTTCATTTTTGTGTTTCACTTGATTGCAATTTATTGTTTCATTGCTCTCTCCCCTGGGTTAAACTCACTCATTACTTTGAATCAAAGGCACCATGCAAACAAATAAAATCTAATGTAATATAATATTCTACTCTAATGGATTCCTTACAGTCTCTCTTCTTGCCAATCCTATTGTTCCTATCTTTTAAGCTTCAGCAATGAAATCAAGGTGGTTGTTGCCCAGAAGGGTTGATGTCTCCCTTGCCTTGCTCATATGCACAGTGTCAAAGAAGGGCAGAAGTCATCGCTCACTTCCCCAAGAAAGTCATTTGTAACATGCAACTGGTTACTTCTCAAATCCAGAAGTCAATAACCCATGATAGATTATTATTTGAAGTAATAAGCTTACTGTGGCTAGACCCTGCACCACTAATATAAAAATACGCCACAGCCAATGTTTGACATGATCCTATCCAGCACCTCTCTGTCGTGTAGCTAATACTTACAAATTATGTTTATCTCTTATATATGTAACTGTGCCTTTCGTTTCCTACATCTTCATTGCCTTTGCTGTTGTTGCTCTGTTAGACTCTCATTCAGGTAGGGAGCAAATCATCTGAAATTTTGCTGTGTTTAAGTTTTCTAATCCTTTTTTCTTTGTATTTCCTTGCTTTAACTGAGTTTTTTTCTTCTCTTCCGAAAAATACTCATGGCACGTAATAACCAGTGTTATTTTCCTGGGGAAATAACAGAATATTTTATTTTTATGTGACTTACGTGTCTTCTGTTAAAGAGTTTTCTGATTATTTTTGGAGCCTCTTCCTGCAAATCAGTCAATTTGTTTTTCTTACACATTATGTATCTCAGAGTGCTGAGAAATTAATGTACGGCAGTCTGAGTAAAATGCAGCCACCCTTTTCATGCTCTCCTCCCCCTCTTCCCATAGCGTTCAGGCATTTGACCTTCATCGAGGAAGGACATTTATCACCAGCACCATCCAGCCATCTGTTAGTATACTTGTCCTTCCTGGTGCACATTCTTGTAAATAGGAGCGTTATGGATCACTTTAGGCTTATAACCCAAGTAAACAGTTATGAAGGGTGTTGATGATAACTCAAGGACTCAAACACAAGAGTGTTGCAGTTTGTAATATGGTTAAAACAGGAATCACAAATCACTCTTAATAGTATTTTACATTTAGTATTTCAAAAATGTTTCTTTCTTCGGGTGTCCACCATGGTACAGATATCCATGCCTTGTTCCCATGCAGACCTCCTGGAGTGCTGATGTTGGCATTTATATAGGTATCCAAAGTCTTAACAGACTAATGACTGTAGGCAGCAAATTGAGATGTTTGTTAGTGGGGTTTATAGCTGTGAAATGTCAGGAAGCGTGTCAGTTCCAAGGCAGACCCTTCCTTAGTATTTTAATTTGTTAATGGCAGATTTGCCTTCCAAGGAACAAAGTTTAAGACTGTATTCAGCAGCACATTTTTCACTTCAAATCCATTTCCTATTCATCTTTTCCAATCCTCAGCACCGATGGCTACTGCTTTACCATAATAGAAGAAGATGAGTCCGGTGGACATTTAGTCACCAAGGGATGTCTCGGATTAGAGGGCTCAGACTTCCAGTGTCGGGTAAGAAGCATTTGCTGATGGAGCAACACTTGGCTTTTCGATACCTTTCAACTGAAGTGCATTCAATAGTCATTACTATGTCCGTGTTTTTCACTTCTGTTTATTTGGCAGATAGTTTCTCTGCATTGATTGCTGAGAGGAGTGCATTTATATCCCAAAATGGTGATATTATAGATGCTTATAACAATAACTTAAGGTTTTGGGTTTGGCACAGCTGTTGCTAGTAACACCTCTGCTCAGAGGAAAGTGGAATTTAGAGAAATGCAGTCTAATTCTTTAAGTCTCCATGGCAGTTAAAGTTATTTAAGGTGTTATTTGATGGCCTGCAGTGACCTTTATGTCTTATATGCAGTTGCACTTTGGTTTTGGATTTCTGAGCTAGAAATTCCCTTCACATCCAGTGCTTGCCTGATGGAAAGCAAATCTTGCTGCAGGAATGAAAGGGCTATGGGTAATGGAGCGAGGTGGCTCTAAAGCATTTGCCATTGCTAACGTTAACCTTAAATGATTTTACATGAGGACAGGAACAGCCTAACCACCAAGGTCCACAGAAAGTGTTTCACCCAGCTTCCCGTGAGAGCAGAAGCAGCAGCTAAATTAGTCCACACAGCAATTCCTCTGTTATTCTGGCTAAACTGTTTTGAATGCCCACGTTAACTTATTTTTGTAATATAATTCTGACTGATGGATGTGTGTGACTTTCACAGTTCTGTCTTGTGCCACTAGAGTCAATCTGTCCTTTCTGCAGTGCTAGGGCACCAATAGAAATATGTTTGGTGTAAACTAATCTCTTAATTATCTAGATGAAATGCTGCTGGATACTCTGGTGGCAGAAGTCCTTACTCCACACATCCAGGAAATCTGTAACAGACTGCAGTCCAGCTAACAAGCACGTCTTTCTCTCATGTGCCAGAATGACATTGTGTGTTTACAACACAGATAATTACTTTGCTTTCTATCAAATTGTCTCTTGCAGGACACTCCTATTCCACACCAAAGAAGATCTATTGAATGTTGCACAGGCCAAGATTACTGTAACAAACACCTTCACCCCACACTGCCACCGCTGAAAAATCGAGGTAAGGGGAAGCAAATCCAGACCCAAACTGATCTTTTCCTGCTGTTGCTCCTTGTCTGGATTCCTTCAGGTCACACGGAGAATGCTGCCCTGACCCGTGGTTGCTGGTACTTGCTGTTATTCATATTGCATATATGTACTGAACATGCGATACATGCAAGTTGTGCAATATAGTCCTAGCACAGACCTGCTGGCTATCAGCAGTCACCCAGAGAACCTGGGTTAGTCGTGGCAGAGGACGTCTCTCGCTTGGATGTTTTTAGCCTGATAATAAAATTGAATCCTCTTTCTAGTCCCTGCAATGCACATTACTGTTCTTCATAACTCCACATATATCTGGGACTACATCTCCACTGTTTAATCAGTCAGTTTGAGTTGACTGAAGCCCATTAAGCTTTTCTTACTTAACGGACATGATAATCCAGTACCAGGGCAATAACTAGTCTCTAAAGCCAATTTTCTACTTGAAAAATGTAGTTGAAAATAGAATGTAGAGTAAGAACTCATGCACTGATTTATTTGCTTTAATTTGTTATTAGAAAACAAGGGGACATGTATTAACTTAGATTCTGGGGCAAGGTTTTAGCTTTTTTGTTTATTTAAACATCACTTTCTGAAAGCTGGTGAAACTATTTTGGCTGGATGTTGCAGAATACATGTTATAAAAATGTATTCCAAAGTAAGTGTAAACTCATCCATCATAAACTCTTGGGATTGGCAGCAGTGGCCAAGATTTGTGGTGGTCAGCATGGAATTTGGTCTGCAAGAATCAGTTCAAAGTTGCAGGAGAATTTCTAACTGTGGTTTTCTGAGTTGAAAATCCAGGTAAGTGTGAAGATACTCTCTTAATTATGCAAACAGTAGATACTTACACAAACGCACTAATAAAAGCTGTTCCCTTCACGCCTATGAAATTCTGCACAGATGGGCTGCAGAATCAGGCCTGTGGAGAGTAGTATGTAAATATTTCACTGTTTACTAGCAAGACATGAAGTCAGAGAAACCTCATAAAGAGTTATGTACTACTTTGTTGGTCTTTTCATTTTAAGAAGTTCTTTGGACTGAGAGAGAAGCTCCAAAAGGAAGTCAATATTTGTTCACACTTACTTAGTACATCAATAAATATCATTTCAGTTTGGAAAACGCTGACATGATTTGTTCTTGCTGCTGACTGAGTTTATTCTATGTTAAAACTACTTAAAAATACTGAACCAATGCCTAACACTAGACATCTGCCTTATTAAGATTTTAGTTATTTGGCAATACGACCTGCTGCTTATACAGAAAGCAATAAAATGAGCTTTCGGTAGTGGCAGAAGTTGTTTGGATCAACATTGGGTTTGCTCTGTGTGTATAAGGGGTAAATAAAGCATTACTTGAGCACCATGGTGGCAGACCCATTAAATAGCAGAGAGAATATTTGTTGAAAGAAAAATTTCATAGAGTTGAAACAGGACTCGAACTGTTCTGTGTTGCAAAGTTGCCTATTTTAGCATGATAAACAAAAGGCGATGTATTCACTCGATGTGTTCTGAAGACTTTTGCTTGAAATAAGCTCTTGCACTGCTGGTATCGTGATACAGTGTATTGTGGGAATACATTTCAGGAGCTGCTTCATTAAACGTGGCTGGACAGGGCTGAAGTCAGCCCCTTTGTTAAAACCTTAAATAAATATGTCATTTTTGGTGCCAGACTTGTTTTAATTTGTTGTTGTTATATCCTAGTATGAAAGCTCAGAGAAATATGATTTGAAATATAGATCATCACTGCAATCAGGTACAAATACTATGTACAAATACATGCTAGTGCCAGTGCTATGGCTGTGAGCATTGTTTCTATTGGAAACATTTAGATCAGGCTGTGATTGACTGAGTACTATTAGAATTGTATATAAAATTTAACACAAACTGTAAGCACAAAGGAAGAGAAGATGAACTTAAGAACAAGCTTCTAGGAACAACCTCCTGACCTCCAGGATTCCACAAAAAATACGGATGTTCCTCAGCATTTAAAAGGCAAACAGAAATTGGGCTTCTGATGAACTTAAATCCGAGGTCATGTCTCATGGGAAAGAGTCTAGGGAGAGCATCCAGCTGCGGGTCAGAGGTTGTTGAACTGCAAATTAACCTACGCACCAAGGTAACGTCTACAAAGGCAAATGACTTGTGTTCTCAAAGTGCATTTCCAGACCTGGCATGTGCTCGAAAGTGGGTTTTGCCCTCTCCTCATAAAAAGAAAGGAGGACCACATACATGAAAGCGGGAACTAGAAGAATTAACACTGTTGAAAGCAAGGCTTATGAATAAAGATGGAAGAAATAACAGCTAAGCCTAAGTTTTGAGTTCATCTCTGTACAGAACTAGCAGGATAAAATACCCTGGAGAAATTGTGAAGTCCTTGTCCCAGCTGCACATCTGTCTTATTAAGGAAATGAGAGTCATAATTGGGTCTGATACAACACCTCTGCTTTAAACAATAAAAGATATTCCTGGAAATCCTAGTGAAAGTGCAGGCTGAGACCAGTTGAAAGAAGAAATATGTCTTTACTGATTTAGAGCCTATATAAGCAGAAGTGGTGGTGCCACCGTGTCTGGCTCCCTGCCTGTAGAGCTAGTGATGAATGGGCAAGGGAATGATTGGAGCAATGATGGGGTTTGATGTGTGCACACAGTCTCCACGCCTCAGATTTCACTGCAGTTTTTACTCGGATAACCGTAACATTGTGAACTGGAGGGACCTGGGGAGGGAGGAGAAACTCCTCTCCCTTTGATATGCTGACTTCTCCCTTGAACCTGCTGGGTGGCCTTTTCAGTGCACTCCTCAGCACGGTCCTGTGATGGTGAAGTGAAGGGAGCGAGTGGTGGAAGAGGGAGAAATCACAGGAAAATAACTGAAAAGGCAGCTTGGTATCACCAAAGCCCTCCTTTTGTTGCCATCTCTCCCTTTCTTTGCTGCTTGCCACCAACACCTGTGCCCACCGCTGTTTTCATACAACACAAAACTGCTAACGTGTCATTTGCTGGGCTTCGTTATTATGAAGAAGCTTCCCAAACCTACTGCATGTTTGTTCTGCACACCCCACACCGTGATGCTGGTGATCCCTCACTGCTGCCTCCATGGAAGCTACTGCTTATTCTCACAACCCCGCTGCTTGGCATGTTGTAGTTGCCAAGTAACGTAACACTTAAAAGCACAAAGCTAAACTTAAAGGACAGAGTATCTCCATCATGCAAACTGGCACCAGCTGGTACCCAGCACAGTCTCCACCATTGAGCCCATGAACTGGTGATCAAGCGGACTCAGTGCTGAGCTGACCCGTCCCTCCGCCTGGTCAAGGAGGTGCCAAAAATGGTGCAGGGAAAAGGAGGTTTGTCCTGCTGCTCGGTGGGGAACACAGAGATTAGGTCTGCAGCAGTACCAGCCTGGCTCAGTTCAGCAGAACAGACATTGCTGCTGTAAGAACGGGGGCATGCATTTAATCTTGTATTGTCCATGTGCCAGTGGGTTTATGATGTCCTCAAGTGAGCAAACAAATGAAATTCTGCCAAAATGCTTTGAAAATGCAGGAAATGTTGGAAAGGTGAGACAATAGCTCACTTATCATCAGTGTTGCCTCTTGCCAAACAGAGCCAAATAAATACAAAGACATATGGAATTATTCTCCTCTAGTGTGAGAGTCAGTTGCATGCCCATAATGTGCACAGTGAACCATTTCTAAAGCTACATTAGGTGATTTTACCAGCATGGGGGACATCACCTACTGCAAGAGTGTGAGCGTCTCTGCTGCTGCAGTCTGCATCGGCCGCTGCTGGTACAGAGATGAAGACACATTCCTTTGTCTTGCATGCTTTCCTTGAACTTGTTTCACATAATTGCATTGAGGTACCAAAAAATTTTGCAAGGTTGGAGTCTGAAGTTTGCTTGAGCTACACAGCACTTCCAAAATGCCTTCTGACCTCTGGGAAAATCAAACTGTGTTTATTTACTTTTCTGAATGGGAGAAGCCCATTAGGAACATTGAGCACAGGGTTTGAATAATTTAAAATGATCTGAATTTGATTAAGATTTCAACATCTTTATCATTCCCAAATGTACATTCTTGGACCTGCACAAGCAGCATGAACAATGTGGGTGCTTTACAAGTTCTAGTAGCACAATACTTTGTATTTTTCCATGCCTTTGCTCTCTGGCATATGCGAGTACGAGCAAGATCTGAATTGCTCCCTCTGCGTCTGATATCGACATTCATTTCTGCTGAGCACAAAGCCCAGCTTCTATCATGGCTTATTCTGCCAAGTGGGAAAACTCTTCTTGAGAACAGATATCCAAATTCCTCCCAAGTATAAAAATATGGTCTATTTATCCATATGGTCTATTTATCCCCTCCTCAGCTGATGGGCTGCAACACTTTGAACTGCAACAAACCTCATATTTTAGAGGGAGATGTCTGCTCACAAACACAAACTCGAGCCCTGTTGAGCGGCCATCACCTCCAGGAGAGAGCTCTGGATTCCCTGGTGGGCTCTCAGTTTCAGCTCACAGCCCAACTTGGAGTGACAGCCCAGGTAGAAATCTGCTTAGCAGAGGGAGGGGTAGACTCGAGTGTTTTCCTGCTAGACACCGTGTCAGCGTCCCCTTTCAAAGGCATCGGCCGTGGCATGAATGTTTACATTGTTAATGCTCCTGAAGCAGGCAGTGGCAAGTTAAAACATGACCAGCGTGATCAAAAGGTGTATGGTTGGTAATCTCTGTTTGTAGTGGAAAGGGGAAGGAAAGACATAGTTTGAAGGCAAAAACAGATGGAGAAACTGGATCATTAAAATAAAAGAGCCTGATGGTAAGCTAGGAGTCCCTCAGGAATCTCCTTGTCTCATTACCCTTGTAAATCTGAAATGCAATAGTGCCGTTCCAGGATGAGTCGATACAGATAGGGTTCTTGCATTTTGCGATGTGTTCAGTGTTACTGTGAAGGATGCAAGAGAGTGAGGCTGGGAGAACTTCAGAAAGCATAGTCCTCATTTGTGCTTTACCAGATAGCAGCTTTTGGTTGGTGGTGTGTGTGTTGGCATGCTGAAATACCATGATTTTGACACCTTGGAGGATGGCAGCGTTAAAGAGAATAGTGCTTGGTTTCTTTGTTTTTCAGCAGAGGAGCATGCATGAAGGTCAGGCTCGCTTGTCTGAGTTGAGAATACAAATTTGGAGGCTGATGGTACACTTTAAAGCAGAATGTGAGTCTCCCATGTGAAGAGCAGCTGAAACATTTGAATAGTTTTGACATCATGGCATTTTCTGCGAGTTATTTGAAACATTTCATTTTCAAAGTCATTTATGGAATAGCTGCTGGAAGGATAGTTGTGCCCACCAGCGTAGGAAGCACTTGCTGGTACATAAGGCTGCTATAGAGTGAACGGAGGAGAAAATTCCTGCTCAGGTGTTTATAGCAGGATTTGAGAAAACTATTATTTTGCAGGTACGGAAATAAACTTTCGAGGCCTGTCATGGCCTGCCCTCTTGGGGGCTGGGTGGTCCCCTGTGTCTTCCCTCCCAGGATAAATGCAATTATTCTTTCTGTTTTATATATTAACTGCTCGATAGGATGCTACTTCATAAGAGTGATTTAAGACAGAGACAGTAGTGTTTGTGTGTCCTGGCTGATCACTCAGGTTAAGACAGAGAGCTATGGGTGTTAATTGATTTTTCATTCCAAGCCAAACAGGGAATTGCAAATCAAGGCAATAAGGAAGGAATGTCTTGCCTGAGTGAGGACTGAAAAATCAAATAGGCTTTTGGAGGTTCTGCCCCGGCCAGTGAGGTTCAAAGGGGATGCACATGAAATGTCTGGGGAATCCAGGAGTATGTTGCACAGCAGAAAATAAAGGGAATGACCTTGTGCTCGCTGCACTTTTCAAGGCACATGTGTCTTTTGATACTGACTTTGTACCACCTTCCTTGTTTTTAACCCCAGACTTTGCTGAAGGAAACATCCACCATAAGGCCCTGCTGATCTCAGTGACTGTTTGCAGTATACTTCTGGTGCTTATCATCATATTCTGCTACTTCAGGTAAATAAGGAATACTTTTATCAGCTTGTTAATGTTCCTCCCAACATTTATCTTTAACTTCAGAATTTAGAAACATTGAGGTGCCCCTCAAGGAGAGGAAATGAGAAACAGCAGTTTCATTATGAGGAAAAATGTGTATTTTGTTCATTCTAGTTACAGATATACCTGTGTGATGTATTTCATACTGCATCTTTTGCCTAGCACACCAAAATGTCATTCCAGGTAGAAGCACAGATTATTCTTTACTGAGTCTAGGAAAGCGACATGACAAATTTAATACAGGGTCAATAAACCTAAGACTTCTAAATATGTTTATGTGGTGAAGAACTGATCATAAGAAAAGGATACAGGAATGTAAGTAAATATTCCTAGAATGTTGCCATAATCTACATATATTATGTTTAAATAGTTTGTCATGTTTATAAAATAGTCTCTGATCACATGACTTTACCTTCTCTGGCTCCTAAAAGATCCACTGCAGTCAGTAAAATAAAACTGGCTATTTACTTGCTTTGTCTTTTAAGCGTATTTAAGCTTCCAAAAGAAAAATATTTGGTTGCTTTACAAACTTGCACCAGAGTGCTTTGTCTTTGAATTTTATGCTTAGAGTTTTCATGCTGAATAGGGTTGCTAAATATAAAATAGGAAATTCTGGGCAGTGAGTCCAGTGTATTCCTCAGGGAAGATGAGGAAGCTGTGAGTCTATAAATGAAGCAAATGTGAAGGACAATGTACATTATTGACTGCACACGTGTTCATTCTCTTCAACGCTAATTTGACTTTGATGTAAAACGGCAGGTACAAACGCCAAGAGACGAGGCCCTGCTACAGCATCGGGCTGGAGCAGGATGAGACCTTCATTCCCCCTGGAGAGTCCCTCAAGGATCTGATCGAGCAGTCCCAGAGCTCAGGGAGCGGCTCCGGGCTCCCTCTCCTGGTAAGGAAACAATATCATTTTAGTGCAAGTTTAAAAGGGAAAAATGAGTAGATGGAGAAGACAAAATTCTTTGAGGCACAAGAAATTATATTTATTTGTCCTCGGTTGTCATTTTAGGCTTTTTTTTTCTTCTCCCCAAAATGACAAGGATTTAAGCTGGAAAACAGTTGCTGTAGAAGCAAGAGACTTCTATTTTTTCTTGTAGACCAAGCCCAAAAAGCTTAGTTGTTTGTTTTGTTTGGGTTTTTTTGGTACCTCAGCTTATATTTTATCTTAGATACCATAAAGTAAGTACAGATTAATAGAACTCACAGCAATTCCTCAGGATTTACCCCAGTGTACAGAGCAGCATCTGGCCCACTGCTCTCATTTCCTTCCCTTTTATATGCAACACACAATAGCATTTCAAACCCTCACACATCATCTGTATGCAAAGGGAACTGTAATTCATCAAACCTGGAACCTTTTTATGTGTAAACTTTGCATTCTGAAGTCAAGAGCAAATTCTTTTTCCCTGTAGTGTGGCCGTCTCAAAGGGAAAAGACACAGGGACAGAGTTTGGGATTATTTCTGAGCTGACTCCAGGGTGACTGAGCCCCCTGAGCTCATCAGCTGAAAAGGCAGAAGTTTTACCTTCTGTAGCAAAACAGTTCTGCTCACCAGGGGTTTTTTGTTTCTGCCAGGTTACTTATTCAAAATAATGCCCCTGATAAAATGAATTAGATTTAATTTCCATTTTTCAGAGATGATATGTACCTCTTGTCTCCCAAACTTATTAGTTTGTAGTGATCCTGTTACTGTGGATGTTGTCCAGTGTTTAAGCACAACCTTCTATCCATTTGTTTATTTTTTTTTTTCCCCACACATCTTTATTCTACACCCTAATGAAGAAATTAAATGAGAAGTTTTATAGTTTGTTAAAATGAAGCAACAGGATGACCAGTTTGTGAAATATCTGACTGAACTCGATTTTTTCTGGCAGAAGTAAGTGCTTAGAGTCCCATTTAAATAGTCCTGACTTTTTTATTTAAAAAAATGAAGTTTTCTGACAATTACCATAGGAAAAAGCCAAGCTGCCAAGTGGATGCTGTGACTGGTGCTGAGTGTGGAAAACCCATGCTCATTTTTCTCTGTTGAGAGACACTCCATCATTTTGGTCGAGGCTTTAAGAAAGCTCTGTCACATCACATACTAGTGTCCCTCTAGCAGCCATGCTTACAGTTTAGGACCATTCCTAATGAGTCCTTCCAATTGATTTGTAAGGAGTTCTTATTTTGTTCACTTTGGGTTTTTTTTCGCATAACACTTGCCACATAAACAGCTTGGTCAGTGCTTGGTGCTTCTACCTGTTACAGTAGCAGAAATAACATAATAAATTAGAGCAAACTCAAGGAACTTGGGTACTCTTCTCTGAGAGGATGTCTTCCCATACATTTCTTTTTTTTCCTAGACTTTCCCTTTAAGTAGTGATTTTCTCTGAAAGAGAAGAAATACGAGAGCTATAATGAATCTTGCATTTGGTAAGAGATCTTTGTTGCATTTTTCAGACAGCTACAACTGCTGCAGGCTCAGTAGAAATGCACAGATTAATACCTTTGGGCCCATGCCTGAAACAAATACATAGAAAGTGCCTGGCAATAGTGCTGTAGACTTTATTGTGGAAGAATTTGATTTTAATGGTATTATTTCTTATGCAAAGACTGAAATGTTTAAGTTAGTATTTCAAGAAAGTAAGTCACAAATTATTTATGAACAAATACTTTATGATAAACAGTAATGTCTTCTTTCTGTGCAGGACATTTATTCTAAAGGGTATTGTCTCAAAAACAAGCATTACCCAAGATTTTATTGATACTTTGACATTCTGCAAGAGTTCTTTCTCCTGACCTGTTTCTACCTCTGGCAGAAAAGGCTGCTGCAGGTCAAATGTTCCCAATCAAACTGTAGACAAACAAACAAAAATACAATAAGTGGTAAATAAAGGCTTTGAACCAACAAACTGGGGTGCACAAGCAAGGAGAACCCCATTGGCCTTGACAGAGCAAGAGCTCTGTAGGTGAAGCTGTTGCCCCCATGAGTACACATGCAAAATCAAGGAAGGGGCTTAGACACTGGGGACATTTATTTCAGTGGTCTGTATGAAGGGTTTGCTGAATTACAGTTTTTCCTAATTCCTGTTCCAATGAGTTTTGCTTTTCAAGGGACTGCACCCCGATCGTAGATGTGAAGTTGTCTATAGAAACACTGAAGTTACAAAAGGTTGGTTTGTCTGAATTTTGCATTAGCTGAGTGCATTCAGCTGAACATCAGAAAAACAGAAGGCAGAAAATAGAAATAGCTGGTAATTGGGTTTGCTCCGTTCGCGGAAAGGAAACAAAGGACCGTGTAACCTTACCTGGCTGGTTGCAGAGCTCAAGCAGCAAAATATGCAGATTTGAAGAGAAGTAAAAAAACAAACCAACCCCACTCAGTGTAAATGATTCACATGAACACATCATTCAGCATGCTTGTGGAATCAGGTCATCCTACAGTTTTGATTAACCAATTTGTTTTAGAGATCGTAATCAGTTTATGATGCAAGAAAGGGCTGAATTCCTTGAAATAAAATAAATTCTTCATAAGAAATCGTTTGCCTAGTTCTAGCAAGAGGAAACCAGGTTAAGGCCCTTGACATACTATTCTGCTGCCCGAAAACCCAGAGCAGAAACGTGTGTTTCATTTTCTTAATGTAATTTAATAAGGAACTTTTCATCATTAAGTATTGTAATTCCATGTGCTTTATGATGCCATTACATATATTTACACAAATTAAGTTATTTGCTGTAACTGCATTATTGTTCAGGATGCATTTTTAAAATGGGCAAAATAGAAAGCGACAATGCTAAGATGACATTACAGCAAAATTCCAATGTAATATAACTATTGTTCAATCACTATATGAGAGTATAAAAGAGAATAAATTCATTTAAAAAATTAAGGCTAATCTCTGTTCTTGGCTTTCACTGATGTTAATAAAAAATAATGGCACTGAAGCCACTATCTTGGGAGTCTAAGAAATGCGTTACAGGGCTGAAAAAATGATACTCCCTTTAAATGACAAGAGGAAAGCTGCGACCTTTGAAATAGCTTTGCAAGAATGCCACTGTATGTTTTCCTTCTTTAAACTGTCCATTATGAAAATGAGTAATTTATTTACAAAATAAATTATGAGAAATCTTACCTAATAGCTTTTGAATTTTCTTTGGACATACGTGCGTTGTGGCGGTCCTGCCCTGCATTACCAAACTGGTGGTTTCCACTGGACCTTCCAGAGATAACAAAGGAATAAAATTACTTTAGAATCTGGTTGGATCACTTCTGTGAGCAAGATTGCAAACATATTAGGGCTTACATGAAATGCATGTGATTTCATAGGGATTCAGGCATTGCACGCTTGCTGCAATAAACTGCTTGAGATTTGTGTATGGATGATGGCAAAACTGGGAGACCTTGAATTTGCACTTGTCCAGATTTTGCCAATTGCTTGGGCCAGATGACAAACCCATTGCACTGGCACCTATAAAGTTGTTTATTTTTCAAAAATCTTGTAAAATCCTAGCAAACCAAAAATCATAAGCTGTGGATTGAAATGGCAATACTGAAGCACAAGAGGGCGACATTTTAATGTCCTGCTGTGCTATGGTGAGGCTGAGTCAACTACCAACATCAGTGGGGTTGCATTGCAGCATCTACTTTTTCCTTTAGGAACTTTTAGAAAGATGTGATCTGCAGACATGCCCCAGTCCTGTGAGAATATATCAGTCTCCATTTGTCCAAGTTATTCTGTAGTCATAAAAGCTTGCTAAACACAGAACCAGTCTGTTTGCTACATGGGGTCTGCCATCCTTAAGAGGGGTATCTCTGCTACACTGCCAAGTACATTGATCTTCTACAACTTCTACAACTGCATGAATGGTTTGACTTCAGCATCAGTTCGCAGTATGACCACTGACAAAGCTGGTATGAACGCTAGAAAGGGCAGATTTAAAGCCATGCTTCTATATCTTTGGAAGAAAATTCTTACTTTTTATTGCCATGTGATGATGATGCTTGTTACAATTTATGTAGGCATGTAGGTTCTAACTGTGCTAGTAGTGGCTGAAGTTCCTAACACCAAATTTATACTTTGAAATTATTAGGCATGGGATTTTCAAGGAAGACGATAGGAAGCTACTCTCAGTAGTTCTGCTAGTTTTGGAGCATTGAGATGCTTTTGGCTCTTGTGAGCCATAGACTTGAGTTTCAATGGTACTGACTGCGTAGCAAACATCCCTGTTTTAATTAAAAATGTTACCTGCCCCTTTGGAATTTGGGTTTGGGTGGCCAGGACTGTTACTGATTTACTTTCTTGAGAGTCCATGGTGTGTTTTGGGAATGTACGGAAAAGCTTCTCCACAGTGGCAGAAATGGCCTCACCAGATGAGGAGCATCCGCGTCGAGGAGCTTTGCTGAAATCCACATCGCGACGGCTCCGTGTTCCCATTTCCACAGGGCTTGCTGCCTGGGAAGGGGATGCACAAGGTTGTTGTAACCACCCATCTTGGCTTCTTGCAGGTTCAAAGGACCATTGCGAAACAGATTCAGATGGTGAAGCAGATTGGAAAAGGTCGCTACGGAGAAGTCTGGATGGGAAAGTGGCGTGGCGAAAAGGTCGCCGTCAAAGTGTTTTTTACCACGGAGGAGGCCAGTTGGTTCAGAGAAACAGAAATCTACCAGACTGTCCTAATGAGGCATGAAAATATTCTTGGTGAGTGGGATTAAAGAGAATTATTTGATAGTGTGCAGATTTCTTAAGCGTAATAATTTTGTATTTGCTGTTGTCTGATGTCCTTTCCTGCGTCCTTTGTTACCTGCTGTGCTCTGCAATTAGCCACCCCGCACTTTTCAAAAGAAACGTGTTTCAAGGATTACTGAAACATAAATTAAAAAGTTAAAAAATAATGGGCTTTTGGCGCTGTTACTGCAAACACCACACGTCTGTTTCTGCCACCTGTATTTTCATATCTGAGCTAGAGGTGAGGCACAGTGGCGTGACAGTAAAATGAAATAAGTTAAATATGTTATTAAAATAAAACTACTGAAGCAGCTGACAGTCCAGAATTCTGAGCAGCCAAAAAAAGCCCTGATAAGTTTTAATTTGTAAGTGTGGTTTTTTAATTTATTTTTTTTGCAGGATTCATTGCCGCAGACATTAAAGGTACAGGATCTTGGACCCAATTGTATCTCATCACCGACTACCATGAAAACGGCTCACTTTATGATTATCTAAAATCTACTACCTTGGACACCAAAGGCATGTTAAAACTGGCTTACTCCTCCGTCAGCGGCTTGTGCCACCTGCATACTGAGATCTTCAGTACCCAGGGCAAACCCGCTATTGCCCACCGTGACCTAAAAAGCAAGAATATCCTGGTGAAAAAGAATGGCACCTGCTGTATAGCAGATTTGGGCTTGGCTGTTAAATTTATCAGGTGAGTAGAAGTGAGGAGGGTGAGGGAAAGTTGGTAAAAAAAGGATTTAGCACTGACTGGTTAAAGTCACATCAATAAACTTGTCACTGAAGATTTCAGCTTGTCTGATGCCAAGATGATTCACTCACAACTTATATAGAATAATGCTCATTTGCACAACTTGCTAATTGGGATTTATTGAAAAGCACCCCATTTGGGCTGCCTTATGTTCCATTTCCTACAAATCAAATTGCCAAGGTCCAGATTTGATTTTTGAAATGGCTTTTAAATTTGATTTGAAAAAAAATGGGCGTGTGTTTAAACAACCTAGAAAGAGCAGACAAGTAGGACTGAGGCACTCCTGGGATTTGTAAAGGAGTCATGGCTGTCTGACAGCTCCGTTCGAAAGGAGCTCGAGCTCTCAGTGCTGGTCCTGCTGGTGGAGACGTGTGTTGTGAAGTCTCTGATTTTTCTGTTTCAGAGGTCAGCTTTGAAACCATGAGCTCCCCGAAGCGTCAAAAATCTCTGTACAAACCTTGAACTAGAGTGATTCAGAATGTAAGGAAAGGCAGTTTTTATGTGCTCTTCTCACCATTCACTTATCTACCAGGTCTCTTGGTGAGGCATTTCCTTTATGCACCTGCCCTTTCTTTAGAAGGTGAGAAAGGAAGATATTTTACTTTGAGGAACAGGGACTTAGAAAACAACAGCTTGGAAATACACTATTTGCTGTAAAATTTTCGGGGAAGAAGTTCACCCTTTGCAGGTATTCCTTCCCTGACAAGGTGTGAACCAAGAACCAGGAACTACCAAATATTGCTCTAAAAGAAGGTGAAATATGTATTTGTCACAGTCCAAATGGCATTTACATCACGTACTTGGTTTGTTTTCATACTGAATCCTTTGTTAGCATTTCTCAGGCAATGACCGGGAAGGTAAAAACGTATTTGAAAGGGGTGTGCTCTGCTGAAGCTAATGAGTTTTATAAATTTTATGCATTTATCATTTTATTCAGAATATTGCATGATGGTGCAGGTCACTACATTGTTGTTAGATTCTTGTAGGTATAGAGAAACACCACCAGCATATGTTTGATTTAGTGAGTGTGTAGGTGACTGGTTGTACCTCAGGCTTCGCTTTATTTGTCATTTTCATAACTGCAGGTGAAGAAAATTGCAGGAAAGGTTGTATAACTATTCTGTGAGATTTTGTTGCTTCTATCACATTTCAAACGTGAACATCTTGAAGGAGGGGGAAGGGAAACAGACCTTTCTAGGCAAACCATAACATGTGTCATATATTAATCTTTTAAAAACATTAAAACTGAATTAAGAATAAATATAAAACTGACCACATAATGAAAGGGAATTTGCTTCCCAATAGATATACATTTTCTCTTCTGGTCAGTGTGTGAGGTGTGACACATTTGACTAGTTGTTTGGTTTTTTTTTTACACATTTACGTCTGTATGTTTACACCTCTTGATGTGTAAAAGTTGGGTGAGAACAAATATAATGCATGCCCAAAAATCGTTATACATGTCTTCCTTGTAGATCTGATCTTGCTACAGCACAGTGATACTGCCCCAGCTATTTGGCGTCCTCCACTAATTGCTAAGACTAAAGCATTAGGTGGTGGAGTATGTAAAGAAAACAGCATTTAATGAAGATTTGATTGTTATCATCAGCATCAGAGCTCTGGCTAATGCTAATGAAATCTCACAAATGTCACAGCATCCCTGTTGAGTCTCATCTCCTTTGTGCTTCTGCATTTGAATGCTTAACACAGCCCCAGGCGGGTCAGGGTCTTAAGGAGGGTTGTTGCCTTTGCATTTAGAGGCTTTTCTTGTAAGAATTGTTCCATTAAGATTATGCATTACTTTTGACCTTGTTTGAGAGTGGATGTGGTGTGAAGTTACTCCTTCTCCCATCTAAATTGCTTTCTTTTCAAGCCTCTTTGTTGCATGTTTGATGCCTTTTTTAAATAAAAAATTGCTTTTCTTTATCTTTTAGTGATACAAATGAGGTAGACATACCTCCAAATACCCGTGTAGGAACCAAGCGCTATATGCCTCCTGAGGTGCTGGATGAGAGCTTGAATAGAAATCACTTCCAGTCATACATCATGGCTGATATGTACAGTTTTGGACTCATCCTTTGGGAGATAGCAAGGAGATGTGTTTCAGGAGGTAAGGAACAGGGAGATCATTTAATTGTGTCAGTGAACCTCATTTATAACCCAAACCTTCCATTACATCCTTTTCTCTGGAGAATTGCTTGTACTGTAATAAACAAAAGTGTTTAAATCATGCAGGCAACTCTCCTAGTATTTGTTCTCTTGCTGAAACTTATTTTAAAGCATCAATCAGTGCTATTTCAACAGCAGAGATTTAGACTGCATTTTAGTGACTTGTTTGAAGGCAGCGGATACCTGCACTGAAGAAGGAATATGGGATTCATTTGGGGGCTTTTTCTGATGGCAGCACATTTTTGCTGGACTGGGGGTATTCAGATATTTCAGCAGCAAGAAAATAGTCATTTCTTTGTACTGTTAGAGTAAAATAGAAGGAGGAGGACAGACAATTTGGGGGTATGCTGTGCCACTATTTAAAATAAATAATCTATTCACAAGACAAGGAGAAAAAAGCAGCGGGAAGTGACACTTATTACATTGTTGTCATACCAGTGATGTGCCTCATTTCCTTCTGATATCAGGCACTCAAGCGTGAGCACAGCAAAGATAAAGCAATGCAGCCAGCTGCAGATTTGGGGTGTAGATCCATCCTTGTATGCACAGGCTATGTGTGCATTCTGCACGTAGAGCTCAGCGCAGTGTGGAAATGATGGGTGTTATTACTTCTATTTTGCCACTGAGGAAAGTTAAACGCAGAGAAATGGCTTGGCAGTGGTTACCTGCCAGCTTTGGTGGCGAGTAAGAGTAGTAGAGCGTGTCTCTCTTGGCTCTATGCTCCCTTCACCAGACTGTACGGGTCTTTAAAACCTGCTCTTATTGTGCCGAATGCTCACTCTGTGCTTACGCTAGAGGAGATGAATTTCACTGTCGAGCAATGTGATCCCTGTGTCTACAAACTGGTAAAGTGTGTTGCAATGATGCAGTGTAAAAAACTGTAATATCATCATCATTGTTGCTGTGCACAAGCTGTGCATGTTACTGTGTACATTGCCATGTTCTGAAAATGCACATAAATGCCCTTTAATATACAAGGTCACTGATAAGGAAGACACCTAATTGAAGGTTGATTCCCCACCTAATTCCTTTGATATGGGCCCTAGGCTAATAGTTCTTTCTGTGACAACTTACCAGAGATTGCTGGACTGAACAGTAGTGGTAGAAGCTGCCTCACTTGGCAAGTCACTGTGCTTTTGGATTAAGATAACTGGTCCGTCTTTTACATGGCAATGGTCCCACTGGAGCTCAACTGTGGAATAAACTTCCAGGGCAGTGAGGTCCTTTTAAGGAGAAGTGCATCAAATTGTTAATATGGTCAAGCTGTCCCTAAATGAGAGGAAACACGGTGGTGTAAAGTGTCTTATGCAGGTGTTGGAAAGCTATAAATATTTGCCTCTTTCAGGAATAGTTGAGGAATACCAGCTTCCATACCATGACCTTGTGCCCAGCGACCCCTCATATGAGGACATGCGGGAGATCGTTTGCATCAAGAGACTGCGTCCTTCATTTCCCAACAGATGGAGCAGTGATGAGGTATCGTCCCTTTTGAAATGCAGCCTGTGTTTTTAATTACAGAGAGGGACATTGACCTGATTCCACATCATTTTGAGCGAGGAGGAGCTTTACCATGGGTACTAGCACCAGTCAGGGTGTAACAGCGTGACCTTCTCAGATATCAGAGCCCCAGGGGCTGGAGTATATGGCATTTGCAAGTGGGTTTCTCATGTCCTGTTTACCAGATCCTACAGCAATAGCAGGCTGTGCTCACACCTTCTTAATCTCTCCATTTTCCTCTTGCACTCATTTTGCTTTCTGCTCTCAACATTAATAGCATTAAATCAGTGGCTAGCCAAAAATATTGAAAGAAAAACTATTCTGTAGTGTGTAGTGCAGTGGCAGTGTACTTGGTCTACTGGCAGCTATCTCAACATGTGTTGATGTGTGGGCTGTAATTCCAACCTTTTTGTTTTTTTTTGTTTTTTTTTTTAAAAAAGAAGGAGATATCTCCTGTCTCTTTGAAATGCACACAGCTTTTCTATGATCAGAGATATGCAGGCTTGGAAATGTGATTTTACCATGATTTTGTGCTCACATATTAAGTTTCACTGTCATGGTATTGAGATGCAATAGGACAGAGTAGCACTGATCATTCACCGCTTTCTCTCCGCAGTGCCTACGGCAGATGGGGAAGCTGATGATGGAGTGTTGGGCTCACAATCCCGCCTCCCGGCTCACAGCCCTGCGGGTCAAGAAAACACTTGCCAAAATGTCAGAGTCGCAGGACATTAAACTCTGACTCCCTCCGAGGCAGCTCTGCTGAAGGGCCAGGGAAAGGGACTTGCTTGTGCAGGCAGAAGTTCTGAAGAATTACCAAAAGTCTTCGCTAATAAGTACCTACAATGCAGTCATGTTTAATAAGAGCTGTAAGTTCATCTGACAGCTTTGGAGCAGAGAACCTTTCACAAAATCAGCTGAATTTGGACATGCAGGATCGGAAGAGGCTTGTCTACCCTTGTTTACACGGGGAAATACAGTTTTAGTGACTGGTTTAAGATTATGCATGTTGCTTTCTGTGAAAGCCACTTATTATTTTATTATTATTGTTATTATTATTATTATTATTTTGATTGTTTAAAAAGATACTGCTTTAAATTTTATGAAAATAAAACTTTTGGTTAGAAGCAAAAAAATATGTATATTGTTACATTAAAGAAATGGAAGAAACTGTGCTGAAAATGAAATCAAAGTGACTTTTTCATTTATAAAGAGACTATTGCACTCCAGCATTTAAAAAAAAAATAATAGAGAGAGGGTCTGTACAGCTCAGAGGAGCTGTAGTGGAAACTGTCCTGCAGAAACAGCTTTCCATAGACCTATCCATGGGAGCAGTTCTCTCCATATAGAGATGGAGCCCAATTATCTCCCTGCATCATTAGCACGGGTGGCCAGCTTCGTGTGGGTGGCCTGGCCCAGCGGAGCTCATACCTTGGTTAAGATAATCGGGAGCCATATTAATACGGTTCGGTGCAACTTGCTTGTTTAAAGAAGCTTTTCATGTTTCCAAGAAATCTGATGGGCATGGTACTAGGTTGATGGCAAATAAATGCCCCCTGTCTTCTTGTCCGTCCTTCCTTCCCTCCCTCCCTTCCTCCCCTCCTTCCCTTCCTTCCCTCCTTCTTTCCTTCCTTCCTTCTTCCCTTCCCTCCCTCCCTTCTCTCTTTCTCTCTCTCTCTCTCTTTCTCTTTCTCTCTTTCTCTTTCTCTTTCTCTTTCTCTTCTTCTCTTTCTCTCTCTCTTTCTCTCTCTCTCTCTTTCTCTCTTTTTCTCTTGCTCTCTCTCTTTCTCTCTTTTCCCTGCCCTGCAAAATAAAGTATTTTGTGTGTGAGTGGAAATGAGGTCCGCATTTGGTTCCCCTGGTAAATTTGAAACCGCTGTGACCTACATAAGCAACCACTGGATAAGACGAAGTTCCTCACGAGGAAAAATGATTAACTTGCTCTTTCATCTGTGTAAAAGTGAGATATCCATCTACAACCACAGATGGGAATAAAAAAGTCATCTGTGTTCCCTTTTTTGAAGCCTTGTAGTGACAGGCTCTGCCATGTGGTGTTGTGGTTCCTTGTGGGGGAGAAGAACAATGAGAAACTTATTTAAACTCTATTTCCCCATTCCTCCTTCCTGGGTGTGCAGCGGTTGCTACGATGTTAATAACACAGAAGAGGAAATGAGAGATTAAATTTTCCCAGTGAAGTATTTTCTTCGGAAAGGTACTTTGTCAGATTATCCAAGCTGAGTTGTATGGGAGTTACTGGTAAACCATTCTTTACCCTTCTTTTATATTTTTCCCCTCCACCTTTGTCCTATTTCACTAGGTGATGCTCAGTTGAATTTTGAACTAAAAGTCCTTACAAATGCTGCTTTAATTATGCTAAGCCTATTTCAGAACTGAAATAATTGCCATGCTGGATTTAGCCGCAGCATTTCTGTAATACTTCTTTTTTCCCTTTTTGGACAAAACTGATTTATTTGTGGTAGATAGATTGGTATATAATTGGGGTTTAACTTCATGGCTCCCTGAAGGTATTTCTAGTTGGAAAAATTACCATTTTAGACTTTCAAGCTAACAGAAAAAAATGCGCAGGTTCACAAGAACCAGCAAGACCTCCATGACTATCGGTGTTAAAAAGAGGATTTTCATTAATTAGAGGGCTTTTTATGCAGTGCATTTTCCCTCTCTGCACCCAAAAATACCGAGCAATACAAAAAGAAGATTTCAGAGAGTTAGCAGGACATAAACTGGGATTTCTCGGCTCTGATGAAGCAGATGGGACCGGGTGAGCGGTCGCACAGCAGATGCATTTCACATCTACTTTCCACAAATGGGTGGTTTGTGTTTTGTTTGTTTGTGTTAGTTTTTTAATACTATGATGGCTTTCCCCAGAAATGTTTCAGAAGGTGTTTCGCCAGCTGGTGGACAGGAGAAAAAGGGCCATTGTCTGTTTTTCTGAACAAGTCTTACTTTTTTTTGGTCCAAAAGAAAGAGATCCTAAGATACTGGTTGATAGGTTATAATAGTGTGTATGTTAAATGTTCAAGTTTATGTGTTTTAGATAGATATATATATATGAATATATATATATATATATATATATATTCAGTTGGGAGTCTGGAATAACTCCAGTATGTGGATTAAGAGTAAGCTATTACAGATGATAAAGCACTAAATGAAACATAATATTTATTTATGAAAATGCATAAATGACAAATCACTGCAACGGTGCTATATAAGAAAATAAATAAATAAATATATATATAAAACGAGACACACTCTGAGAAAGCAAAGGGTCTGCAGTTGTATAACCAGTGCCTGCCCATTTTCTCCCTAGACTTAAAAGGCCAGATTTTGCTCTCAAATTTCCTACTCACTGTCATCGATGAGATTGTAAAGGGATATTCTTCAGGCTAGAAACCAGCCTAAGGCAAGCTCGGCAGTAGTTTGTTCTCATACTGTGACATTCGAGTTACCAGCTGAATGGTTAGTTTTCTGCAACACTCAATGTGTAATTATTATGGTGTCAGCATGTACAGTGACAACAGGTTAGTACATTTATTTTGCCAGTTAGCAGGCCTTTTAATGTCAATTCCAGATTTTGGTAGTTTCACAATGTGTGTTGATGACAGTGTGGAAGTCAGTGGTGGAGATAATTGTGGCTTCCTGGAAATACAGTTTTCAAATATAAATTGCTGAAGGAAGTTTAGTTTAATGACTTATTGGCATAGGTAAGATGGCATAGTTAAGTGGACAAAGAAGGAAAAAATGCCTATCCAAAAAGGAAGAGATATGCCATCTAGCAACTGCT
The DNA here is from genome assembly GCF_036013475.1 of Columba livia. Taxonomy (NCBI): domain Eukaryota; kingdom Metazoa; phylum Chordata; class Aves; order Columbiformes; family Columbidae; genus Columba; species Columba livia. The sequence goes on along the minus strand of NC_088605.1, from coordinate 75,568,698 downwards.
GTCCTTTCTCTAGCACAAAGTTATTTCTGTTAAAGGAAAGGTTGACAATGTAAAGACTAAGAAATCAATTTGTGTTCTTTTTTGAGAACCAGTGCCTTACTAAACCTGTAAATACTGTAATTAAAAACCTGGGGAACAAACTGTTACATTGTATTTGTTCTGATTGTATATGGCTGTTTTAACATTCCCCCAAATAAAATTGTTTCCATCTCCCTATGAAAAAAGATTGCTTTTACTTCTATTTGCTTTTCATGTGCTTGAAAGGTGCCACCTTTAGCTTTGATTTCACTGGTTAAATTATTTTGACTGTGCCTTTTTTTTGTGTAAGATTTTTTCCTCTGAGCAAACAAGTAAACAGCAAAATATTCCATATGTTTCCCTTGGCACAGAAAACCATCACCCCTTTCACAACTCAGTGAAGAGGGAAATAGCAATTAAAATAGTGTTATCACTAATAAAGCAGTCACTCCCATGTTGTGGCTGATTATGTAAATCCACAGAAATCTGGCATTCACATAATATTTTTGTGAAGCGTCCACCCTTCTTTCCCCCACATCTTTGTGAATTGTGACTATTTGTAATAGCACGAGAGGCGCAGGAGGCAATCTGTGCACAGACTGAACTAGATTTGTCAGCCCCGTGCTTCAGGAGAAAAAAGTTGCAGCCTACATACATCCCATCAGCTGAAATGGGGCATCACTTTATGCTGGGGAGCTGTGCACGTACATAGAGGTATTTGTATGTATTTGCATTTACGGCCTGAGCTCACTCTTGTTCTGCAGTTTAAGGATGAAGCATTCAGCTTTGCGTTTCCTAACGCGTAATTACCTTGCTAGTTACTTTGAGACAAGTGTGTAAACAGCGTTTTTCCCTCAAGCTGTGTCTTGCTGCTAACTACCACAGCCCTCCTGCTTTGCCCCAGGCCACCTGTGCTTGGTGGAGTGTCACAGTTATTCTCCAGCAGCATCTCCAAAGTCCCTTGGCCAGGCTATATCCAAGTAGTAAAGCTGTGTGTTCCCCCTGGTGTATCACTGTATCACAGTTTTGGGGCTGTTTTTGCCCCCCTCGGCTGCACGATGATGAAAACATAGCCCGTCTGGGCTGCACGTTCTCCAGCATGTTGCCGAGATTGGTGTTTCTGCAGCTATTCCTCCTGTCCTGCTTGCTTTTCCCCTTAACTTTCTAGGCTTTTTGGGGCAGTCCTAGGCTCTGTTCTCATATTCTTGCCTCTCCACCTTGCTAGGTGGTACATGGGTACTGTCTAGCCTTGGTTTTAGCTATCTGTGTCTTCTGCAGCTGCAGGCGATTCCGGGACTGGTTCAATTCCATTCAAGGAAGGGTCACACAACTGTCCCCTGCTGAAACCAGAGCTTGGCTTCCTCATGAAACACATGGAATGAGAGTTGCAGTCCCACCTTCAAATGCATAAACATCAGAGCAGAGACTTCAGGAAAAATACTTAGAAGTGAGGTACCTGAAGGAAAAGTCCCTGGAGAAAAGGAGGAACTTCTTTGCCAATGCAGATTGCAGGCTGTGGCAGACCCAAAAAAGGAAACTCAAGTTCAGTAATACATTAGATAGTGTGAGAATAGTGGGATGGACAGAAAAGAGCTTGTCTGCTGTGAAAGCCAGGTATGCAAAGGGAAATGCAGACAGACACCGGGGAATGTAAAACAAAGACTGTGTACAGAGTGGGCATCTTCATTTTGCAGAAACCAGCCCTGCCTGCAGCCCAGCAGGACCACAGGGTGGCCAGAGTTACCACTGAAGGACTTATGCTTCATGTCCTCTGGGATGCAGATCTCCTCTTCATATCATACCTCCAAGTTCTCTTTCATACATAATCTGCCTCTTTCTATTACAGAGAAGATAATAATAAAATTTTAAAAAAATGAGCAGTTCTTCCTCCATGGTGCTAAAGGTGGGGAGTGTTGAAGGAGCTGGTAGTGTCGCAGGACTCAGAAAGAACAGCCTTTTCTCCATCTTTGGCTGCGTCCATGAAACACAAACCCCAGGAAAACTGTCCAGGGTGAATCCTCCTGTAGATGTGGGAGTAAAACCCCATGGGGAGGGAGAGGCAGGAGGATCTATGAAGTGCAAGGAAACAGCCTGTATGGACGTGTGGATGTCATGGATGGTATCTTATGAGGAGTTCTTATGCACAGATATATTTTCTTTTTCTAAAAGAAAATACTCCTCTTTCCTTCCAAACTTCCAGGAACTAAACAATTGAACACAAGATAGTGGTATATATTTTTTTTCCAGTTGCTTATAAATATAATTTATTACCTGTTTAAAAATTCTTTCTTACACTTTGTACATGTCAGGCTGACAGAATAAATGCAGGCATTTACAAACAGAGGGAAGGAGAAAAAGGGAGGGGGGTAAGAGGCACACTCAGAACTAGTAAACCACACCTCCACTGTACAGCAATACAAATAATGCAATGGCTAGCACTTCTCTGGTAGTAAGTCATTTTTTATAAAAGGAATTGCATAGAAGATACAGCAATGGGGAAATAAAAACCAAAAGAGTTCTCCAGATTTGAATAGCAAAGAAAATGAATCCCACAAACCCTGGTAGAGCTGAGACATGGGAAGAGGAGGGAGGAATGCAACAAACCCTCCCAGCCTGTCTCGTACAGATGTTTCATTTCTTATGGGCCCTCCTTCTTTGCTTTAGAAAGGTACTAAAGGTACCATCTTCCATTTCTTTTTTTTTCTTAAATGTTCTTAATTTTTGAACATTGACAACATATTAACAAAAAAGTCCACCACACAGATGTACCAGAAACAGTAATGCCACAACTTCTCTGTCTCACCTGTGTTAAAACACCCTGCTTCAAAATAGGTTATTGGCTCACTTAATGTTAACCAGATTTTAGGGAATTCTGGCCCTGGGTGCCACCTCACCCCTGCAGGGGACCCTGCGTGGTGACATCCCTCTTTGCCACAGGCATCCAGTGGTTTCTCGCATGCCATGGCTTGGGATGCTATTAGAGAAAATGGCAGGCCCAGGGTACAGCACACGCAGCAATTAATTCCTTTGTAGAACCACTATTAAATATATTCAATCACCGTCAAAGAAAATGTGAAGTATCTGTTCAGTGATGGAGGTTTGTGGGAATTCTGGATTATCATTGTGGTTTTGGACAGGCATAGCTTATCACAGGACTTTCAGATAAAGGGATTTTCAGATTTCAGGGAGCAGGTGCCGAGTTTAAAGGACAAGTAAGCAAATAAACTAAATGCTCCTATTTTAAAGCAAGGAGCTTGAACTACCAGACTTGAAGGACTCATTTCTGTGGCTTTGCTTCAAGTCCAACTCTAGTTCCTTGCTCTTCACATGCTGCCTATTTGACCTTGCAGTGATGATACAGCACTGAATATTGACCTTCACCTTCCCAAGCAAAAGTTGGTCATAAGAGGGTGTCTACAACTAACATCGGAGCTAAAAGTCTCCAGCAGTAGATGTCCTTATTTTCTCCTGTCTGTCTGTGTATATATATATATACACATACACACTTTGCATTTCTGTTAAATTCCCACTTCAAAGGATGTCCAAGATACACACTTCAGCATTAACAAATCTGCAGTGCAGCTCATTTTATGAACTCGAGGTTTCACACACGAGCTAGGAATGGATTGTGGTGGTGAGTGAAAGTCAATACCTCATTGGAGTTCCTGCAGGAGAAGGGCCAAAGGTTTGGTTTTTCATTCACAAACCACTTGCATCTTTGCACCACCTGATATTAAGAAAGCCAGCCTGCAAACAATTAGTTATTTCGTGGCCTGATGAGAGCCAAAGTAATACCTGTAAAGACTTCTGAACACTCGGTAAGATAGTTTACAAAGTGCCCTGGACACGAGATTAAGAAAAAAGCAAAACTAAACAAACCAACCAATCAACCACAAAAAAAAACAAAGACACAAAATCCCAAACCAACCAAACAAAAACCCCCCAAACACAACAGACCTCAACAGTATCCTCTTGCTTAAAATTAACCTCAGAGCTGTGGTAACTACTTGGCCAGAGCATACAATGGTCTAAGGGCACCCCCCCTCCCTTCCCCATATACCCCAAAACAAGAAGAAAAGGTGAATCAAAAAGAAGCTGTTGTAGGTAGCAGTACAAGACATTAGGACACTGTCCACAGTGATGGGCTTACAGCATGTAAATCCATTTATTCTATATGTAAGCAACAGAAATGTCACGAAACCCAAGGAACAGACACATTTTGCTCTGCGGGCATCCCAGACTCCAACATGTCTAAAAAGTGTCTGCATTTCTGCCAGCGATACAAAAAAAGTTTCCCATGGAAGCAAATCTTGACTCAAGAGATGCTCATTGCCCCAAAACTTCTGCGATTCAGTTAAACAGCACTGTTCAGCGAGTGATCAGAAAAGTAGGAAAAATAAACCAAACCCAAAGCTACCCTATACAATGACGGCCACCTTTACAAGGACACAACACAAGAGGGACTGAAGAAAACAAATCAGGTGAAAAGGACTGCCTCCCATAGCGTGAAAATGAAAGATTTTCCTTGAAGTCAGTAGATATTTTATATATATTTATATAATATATATATTATTTATAGCACTAGCAATCAACATGTAATGAAGAGATGGTGTGAAGAGCAGTAAAACTGCTACAGCACGTAGCTGAAGGTGAACAACTAAAAGGATAAGTATTTAAAAAAGTAGTGATAACTGGAGCATAAGAAGCCTGCAGCTTATTTTGTTGTTGTTGTTGTTTTTTTTTTTTTTTAAAGTAGATGTGCTTACCTGACACAAAATCTTACAATAACTCTTAAGAGTCAGTTGTCTGCCAGACTTGTTTGCCTTTTTCAAGAGCTGCCCCACGGGGAAAGCTTTTGGCTGAGTGATGCTGCGGGATGCAGTGGTGGTGTGTTGGAGCTGGGTCTCAGCCCCACAAGATGGCACTGTGTCCACGCAGTCCAGGCGGAGCTGCTGCTGCTTTTTCTGCCACCAAAACTAATAACCTCAGCGGTTCTGGCCGCCCTTGCTTCCCACCCTCCCTCCTCGGGGCGGGAGGATGGGGATGCTGAGGAGTGCCCATCACCAGAGCCCTTTCCCCAGCCACATGTCCTGCGAATTCAGTGCCCCTGGAAAGAAGAAAAAAACTGAGCAAAATTAAAGCAGGAGGAGTGTCAAGTGAGGTGGGAGCTGCACAAGCAGCAGCGGCAATGCACGAGCATGAAGCTGCTGGGACGAGTGCGGCTCTGCAAAGGAAACCTCCCTGTCGCTGTCCCCAGTACCTTCTCCCTGCCCTGCAGGGCTGGGGCAACTTGCACGGAACCATAGTGGGACCCTGCAAAAGGGGATGGAGAAACCCTCCAGCCTGTGATTGCACTGAGCGAGAAGGTTTTCGAGCAGCTGGGATGAAAGAAGAGCAGCTCTGCCTACTAGGGACGGCAACGCTGCTGACCTAGTGATGTTCTTGAAGTTCATCTACCTCTTTGGGTGCTCCTCTTAACCAGAGTGTGCCTTTTCCTCTCAATAACTCCCATTTACCAGGATGTTGTAGATGGAAAATGCCCTAAAATATTTTAAGAAAGTTGCTCATCTGTTTTTCTTGGAGCAGGCACTGGGGAGTAGGTCACAGAGGTGGCAAAAGGAGCATCGAGTCATAGTGATAGAGACAAGTATGAGACACTTTCTGGCAAAGCCCCTGTGAGAAGGGTGTACAGGCTGCCCACCTGCAAAAGCCTGGAGCTGGGAGTACTGGTGAGTCCTGGTATCGGCTAACAAAGACTGAGCCCAAGGGGACAAGGGGCTGAAGGACAGTTCAGCTTCTGCACCCACTTTGGAAGAGGAGTCAGCAAGAAGTATGCGTGGGAAGGGTGAAGCAGCACAAACTAAATACAGTTGCCTATTCCTGAAGATGGCACAGGAAGGAAAATAGCTGAGACCTATCTTTTAAGAGTCATTTCAGAGCTCCAAGGTGAGTAAAATAATGTACGGAGAAGGGCAGTGCTGGAAGCCCCAGCTGAAGCCTCCTGAAGTTGAAAGCAAGATTTCCATTAGCATTGCAATGGGCTGCATTAGACCTCCAAAGTGAAAAAGAAGATGGTTGGTTGTGGAAAGGATGCCCTTGGCATCTCAGCATTCAGAGAAAGTGGGGCTTTCGTAGGCAAAATGCAGACAGATGTTGAAAGTTAAAATGTATATCCTCTAGTCTCCTGTTTTGCCTGAAATGTTGGTTTGCAAACTGCCAAGTTACCTCTCACAAGGAAGGGAGTGCTTGGTGATCACTGCCCAGCAGTCAATTAAAACCCTGCTGGTGTCAGGGAGCTGAAAACTTAAAACAAAAGCTCCCAAGCCTATGGAAATGTCAAATGGGAAAAAGGTCAGATGAAATTTTCCTTTCATTTTGACCAATGACATTTTCAAAGTTACCTTTAAAGGTGCAATCTGGAAAGCCTTGGGGAAAAACAAAAACAATAAGACAAAAGAAAACAAGCCAACAAGGAAACACATGGAGCAGGAATATGAATGAGTGTGGGTGGGGGCATTTGTGTGCACAACAGCAATAACCAGGGCCTGGCTGGAAACCTGGAGTGGACGGGCGGCGGAAAAACAGGGGTTTTTTGCACCAGATGCAGAGGTCAGACAAGCCTGGCAGTAAAACTACTGCAACCCTATGAGCTGACTTGTGCCAAAGAGTCAGACTTTTCACTGAGCAGAGACTGAAATGGGTTTGCATGGACAACCAAAAAGGCAAGCGTTCGCTCCTTTTGCCAAGTTCCCAAATTCACCTGTTTGCAGCAGCCAAGAGGGACAAACGTCCCCCCAGTCAGGCAGCGAGGACTGGGCGTCAGTGATGGATGGAGCTGTGATTTTAGCTTCATCAGTCTGGGCCCTACCCTGGTCAATGCAGCAGAAGCTTTCCTGGTTGCAATGCGCGTGGGAAGAGCAGCAGAGATCCACTGAACGCATCTCACCCAGAAGTGACCCAGCAGGTGACCCCCAGCAGCCCTGACCGCTACAAACATTACGGGAGGAGGCAGGCTCAGTAAGAAAGTACCTGCAGCTCCATGGAAAGCTAATGGGAGCTGCAAAGCAAAGCAAGACATATGGTGGCGCACCTTGGATGCACAATTCAGGTGGTCAACATCAGTGCCTCCACATGCTTCCCAAACCAGTGGGCTACATGGGTTTGGACTAGGAGGCTGTCACTGGTTCGCAGCCAGCCCGGGGATACCATTGCTGCTTGGAGCAGCCTGGAGGCACCAAGGTGGTGCAGACCATCCCAGGAAGGGGTGCTGGGTTGGATCCTTTGTGGATGCAGATCAGTGACATCAGCAGAGCATCACCAGTTTCTAAGACCTTTGCATTGGGCACGAAGCACAGCAAAGCTAACACGAGCTGAGCAACCCTTGTGGGCTAGCAGAGGACTTTGGAGGAAGAGTGTGATGGCTGGAGAAGGGAAGAACAGACAGCATAGAGGGCAACATGTCTTAGAAGACCTTCAGGAAGGGGACAACAGGTTCCATAAAAATGGGAATAATTCATTCTGCTGCTGACAAAAATAGAAATAAAGTAATAATGGTAATCATAATAATAATAATAATTATAATCCTTGCACTAGATACTAATTAGTAAATAATTATCATAGCAACTTCTCTTTTTTATTTTTTTTCCGGGTTTCTCTTTTTTACCTCCCCTAAACACTCATATCGCAAATGGGTGGGAAGGGTGTTGTTACACTGTGAATTGAAAATTAACTCCAAGTCTTACATTCCCCACTGTCCTAGAGCTGTTCACACAGGTTCCACGGGACTGCCTTGGGGAAGAAAGGGGATGTTACGTGTGTTCCTGCTTAGCACCCAGAGTACCTGCTTTCCAGATGCACACCTCTTAAACTCTGATTTTCTTTTTTTTTTTTTTCCTTTCTTTTTCTTTTTTTCTTTCTTTTTTTTCTTTTCACATGTAGGTCTAGGAAACAGAACTATGACAGGAGCATCATTGTGAGACAATCAATGTGAGGAATTGTAGCCAAAATCTGAATTCACCAGAAACCAATAAGCTGAAATAGCCACAACTAGCTGTCCATACCCTTGTCTAGAATGGCTTTAAAGAAAAAATATAAAGAGCCATGGACAGTCTCCTTACCCCTGTCCAGAATTTGATGTAAACAACATCCATAGAAACTGGGATTGTTAAGAAAGTTTATCCATATATCTGGATAGCAATAAAAAGCGTTTCCTAGGAAACTGTAAAATCCTGTACCAAGCAGTGTACAGCCAAGCCGAGAGGAACATTAGGTTGATTTATATTTTCAAGGTACAACTTTGCAGGATTTCTTTTAGATCCTGTGGTAATGTACAAGGAGAGCACATGTGAAGGTCAGGGCTGGATACTTTTTTTTTGTTTGCTTGCTTGCTTTCTTCTCTGAAATGTCTCTTGTGTAACTCATTGGTCTGGGTTTTCATTTCAATTCTCGTTTGTAATAACAGGGCATTACCGCTCCCTGTGTCTGTCCTTCCTGTTCACGCCAAGACTGCATCAGTAATTTCCTTCTGCTGCCAAAGAAACAACAGTCTCATGTCTTCCCATTTCTTCAAGAACCGCTGCCAGCATGCTCAGGTTGCCGTCAGGGAAATTCTGGGCTTCCCAGAGATCCAGGATCACCCCAGTGGGACTTGATTTTGTAGCAAAATAATTTAGGTACCTGCAACAAGACAAAAGTACACTCATTTTTTTGAGGCTATATGAAGGCTACCTGAAGTTATATGATATCTGCTGTCACTCATCTTCCCCAGGACCCTTTTGCACAGCCAAGGACGCGTAGGCAGCACCACTCACCTGTCCAGTTTGAGTTTGTGGGCCAGCATCCTCCAGTCGTGGCCCCTGGTCTGGGGGGCGTCCAGGCTGCTGCAAAGCTTCTGCCTGATGGGGAGGGGGATGCTGAAAGCGCTGGGCCCTACTATGGTGGTGACGGTGTCTGCGGAGTCCATGGGAGGGTAAGAGATGCCAGTAGGTTCCTGAGGTTGGAAAGGAAGAAAAACAAACAAACAATAAATTAAAAAAAACCATCAACACTGACAAACCCCCAAACAAACAAAACCAGCAGTTTTGTTACTGAGTGCAGGGACGATTGTAGATGTCTGCCCTCTGAGAATCAGCGCTTTTATTTGTGTTAGAGAGAAGTAGCCCTCTGCTAATCAAGCTGAAAAAGACAAATATTTATAAACAACTCCAAGTAGACAGCAGAGTTTGGGTTTTTTTTGAGGGTGAAGACTACTAAGGCTGGACAAAATTGAGCCCAGCTTAATTAATCACTTACTGAAATAATGAAAGATTAGGCAGTTTGACACGTGTTAGAGCAAATTGGTACTACTAGGGCAGAACTGGGCTTTGCCAACTTGGCCAGCAGGAGCCCCTTCCCCACAGCGCCCTCAAGCCCACCATGTCAAATGGAGCCAGCACCAGGCTCATACCACTGACATCCCTCTGGCAGCACCTGTACTCTCCAAATTAAACCTCTTTTGCCTCCACTCTTTTATCCACACCTTAATTTTTTTTTTGCATTGCAGACAGACACCCCCCCAGGGCTGCTGCAGAAGGATTCATGGCCATGCTCTGGGGCTCTTTTGGGTGACGACCGACAGCAGGAGATAAAAAGAGGGCTTCAAAAACAAACAGTGGGAGACCTTTATCGCACTTTTCCTCTTGCCTCACAAATGTGCATGTTTTGGCACTCACTGCATTTGTGTTTTTTGAAGTCCCAGTGGAAGACACTGTATAAAGCCAGAATAAGGCAGTCTAATCTGCAGAAGTTTTACATCACAGAATCACAGAATGTGTGTCCTTTACAGGGGACAAAAAAGAAAGCCCATAAGGGGAGGATGCAGGAAACTCTCTTACTGTATTTTTACCACAGGGTGACAGAGGCAGAGGGGCAGATCCAGCAATGAAGAGTTTAAGTTTGGTGGTACTTTGAGTAACAAAGTTGACACAACCCTGTGTGCCAGCCCTTAGCAGTCCAAGGTCCTCCTGCCCCTCATTTGGGCTCAGGAACATGTCAACCAGGAGGAGCAATTTTGCAGCAGACAACCTTGATAACAGTGGTATTATTCCCTCTTTCTATTCATCCCTGATGGATGGGATCACAACATAAGACAAGAATATTATCCTGTTCTCTCTGAATCCATTACCAGGCCCTATTACACACAAGCAGCTGAAGATGATTATAGTGTATACTTGCATTTCATTAAAGTTACTCTCAATTCTTTCTCTTCTCTGTGAGGTTAAATTAGAGATTACCTCAATGCAGCACTTATTACAATAATTGTTTATGATACTTGTTTTACCATCTGTCTTTAATGCTGTGTAGTCCCCAGCTGAATATGTAACTTTACACCCGATAACCAAGCAGATGTTATGGGTAATGGTGCAAACCATCAGGGCTCTACAGCACAAGTAACTTCTGCCTGTGGTTTCCCAGCCCTTCCCCTTCCCCAGCAGTGATTGCTGCCTGAGAGTCTGCTCTTCACAGCTGCTGAATGTACCAAGCACAAAAGCCACCAGCACATTCACTGAAGTCAATGCCGCTTTACACCTAAACATGTCATTTGGTCTCAGCCCTAAGCTTGACTGCCCCAAGGAGTGAAAATTCTTTAGGTGCTGCGTAGTATCAGTAAAGATGTTCTGAAACTTATGATATTTTTTTTTTTCTACTGGAAAATGTCAACAATCAAAAGAAAAAATGTCAAAGGTAATAGTCAGGATTTGTAGCAGTAGCAAAATCTGAGGAGAAAACTCTGTTGCAACTAGAACATCTGATATTCCCTCTTGTACAGCAGTTATTACATGGAATGAGTGAAGTGGCTCATGCAAACATATGGGGACGACATTTTCCTCTTCTCTTTCCACCCTCTCCAGGGAAATATTTGGCCTGATGGCCTTGTGGACTTCCAGGAAACAGGACCATGCTTTGAGAGATGCATTAGGGACTGGTAGGCAAAGAGCTCCTCCACATAGACACAAAAAGGTGGCACTTGCAGGGAGACAACAGCTGCCCTTCACCCTCCCTTGAAGGGGGGATGCTCCCTTCTAGATGGGAGAAACTAAGGGAAAATGCAACAGGAGAGTCAAAGCAACAACTTAATCCATCCCTTTTGTCCATCCCAGCAGTCAGGAGGAGAATGGGAAGCACTAAGCAGGTAGCAGTGGGAAAGGATATACCTCTTCAGCCCTCCTGTATTTCTGCAGTCAGCTAAAGATATGCACTGATGTCATTTACCTCTGAGACAGAGCAGTTGAGCTGGAAGATCTGCCCTTCTCCTTCGACCTGCCGCACGCAGAGTTTGCACACCAGCTCCAGGGTATTCAGGCTGAACCTTTCCAGTGTGAAGGTGCAGTGTAGGTTCCTCTGGCATCCACTCCAGATGTGGTAAAAGGGAATCTCCTGCAAGAGAAAGAAAAATAGCATAGTGAGGGAGGGATGCAGGACCAGGGTGTGGATGCTGACCAGAGACTGTGAGCTCCGTGCTGCTGTCATTGAAGATGGTCCTGGGAAAAAGAGTCCATGGCACTGCAGCCTGGCACTGGGTGTTTTTTAAATGCCTCTGTGTTAAACCTCACTGCTCAGATCCAAGGTGAACGGTTTGTGCTGCTCACCTGGTATTTAGCCAGCAGTTTGCTCTTCCAGAGAGAGTGGGCGATGTCATGAATGGACAGGCGGAGATTATGGGTGCTTCCCTTAAAATGCAAAGCTTTGGGTTCCTCCAAAAGCTGTCCACCCATCTGCCGCTCCAGCTGGAGGACCTCCTGCAGGATAGTGAGAACAAGAAGAAAGCGGTCAGGTTTCATCGAGACAGCACATTGGTCTTCTGAGTCCTCAAGACTGACTGCTGTAGATGCTGGAACTTGTATAATACAGAGGAAGAAAATGCAGAGGTATTGTACAGAATTGTGAACTGGAATTGGACTTGTGGATCTGAGTATAAGCTCGTTGCCCCCATCATACAGCAGCAGCCCAGCAGGGTTGCAGGCAGCCGTATCTCCTTTGGGAGACACAGTGTTATCTAACACATCCTATAAGCAGAAAGCTTAATTGCATGCAATTATGTTGAATGCAAAGACTTTGCAAAAAGACACTGTTTGAATACTGAAATACATCAGTCTTCTCTGCTGTTCACCAAACTGGACACCTAATAGTAGCTTTACCATTTTGCTTTTGGAAGCTCTTATTTGCGTAGGTCCTGCTGATATGGGACCTGTGCATACTGTTGGTCCTTCAGCTTGCAGCCTCCCAGCAAACAGCTCCATGACAGAGCAGTACAGGAAAGAGCAGATGTCTACTGAGACTGTCATGCAGGATGGTATCAAAACAAGAGCCAGACATTGTGATGGAGGATTTGGTAGCTATGAATACACACATTCAGGGTTACTGAAATATTGATCTTCTAATAAAAAGCTAGTAAGTCAAGAGTCTTGGCATTTTCTACAGTTAAAAATAAATATACACGTATAACTATTGAGACCACAGTGGATCATTGCCTACAAACAGTCTAATTGTGGTCCACATGGAAGAAGCAAGTACAAAGGCACCTACATGAGCCCCATTAGAAACCACCACAGCCAAACTCAGTCATATTTAACTAAAAGAGCCAACCAAGCATCTGGTCTAAAGTGGCCAAAGCAAATCATGCACAGAGCGAGCACACTCAAGGAGTACATGGGCACACAAAACCAGGATGCTACTTCAGGCCAAGTAGAGGAGCCTCTGTTTCATCTAAGCACAACACAAGCTGCTCTTGATCCAGTTCAGGATCTAGTTAACATACAAGAAAAGCCACTGTCTCTCTGGTGAGCCCCATGCCTAGCAGATACTGAGGCTAAAATGATGTTAGTTTATCAGCCATTAGAGGAAAAGAAACAAAATCAAGAAACCTTTTAGATTAAGGTTATGCCAATGAATCAGTTCCAGCTTTTTTCCAGTGCCTCCTAATTACCTCGTCAAGATGTCTAAAGAGCAATCAATAGTAATTATCTGATTACTATAGATCTTCATTACGTCCAAATCACCTCCCTGGAAGAAGACAACTCATGGCACTGCGTGGATTAATTGCAGACGCCGCCTCTAAGACACATGGGATGTGGGGCCTGAATGGCTGCTCCTGCTCCCGTCCCAGCAGCACCAGCTCCAGGAGCTGCACTATTGTGGGCAAAAACATCATAGTGTGATGCTGCACTGTCCCACCCACCAGATCTGCATGTTTAGTTTCAATATCCCACTTTCGGTAACCCCTCTACATGCTCCAACTGAAGGACACTGAGCAGCTTGTGCTTCTCCCATGCCACTCAGCTAATTAATTCGAATTAATTTGGAAACACAATTTGCATAGCCCTTCAAATCTGCAGACTGGCTGTAATCATAAGGTATCTTATTTCAAGCAGTGCTTATCCCTCTGTCTGGCACCCCTATGCCCCCCTGAGCCGACGTCTGAGCTGCACGTTGCTTGCCCCATGCTGAGGTGACTTTGGCCACCCTCCCCATCACCTCTCCTGTGAGCTGGGATTTACACCCTTATGCTCTTCCTAGGAGAGGGAGCTGTGTAAGACATGGTTCCATCAGCAGCACCACCATGACACTACAACCTGTATTTGGAAAAGGCTTCCTTATTAACAGGGCACAAGCAAGCAACAGCTTTCAGTCTAAGCTATTGCCTTTCTTCATTAAAGGGGAAAGTATGCATGAAATAACCGAGGACAGTTTCTGCACAGCACAAGGTGAGTTGGGAGACGCCACTCTGCTACAGCCTGAAATAATTCCCTTGCTCCCAGTGTGGGAGGCAGCTGTTTCTGCACACCTGGCTGCTCAGCACCTGTCCCCCCGGCCCCCTGCCACACACAGCTCACATACCTCCATCTCAAAGCCATACGTGAATAAATAGATGAAAACAAAACAGCTGGATTTCTTTATAGTTACTGTATTTTTCTAACAGTTTAGGCATCCCCCTCAAAATGCAAAAATCAGCTTTTAAAAAAAGGCCAGTGCTTGAGCTCACAGCTACCCTTGCTCTTCCCTAAAAAGCTCTTTTGTGAGCATCCCATCCATGCAGCTCGGGACGCCGTGGGGCAGAGGATGCTGCGTGTGTCATCAGTGCAGAGCTCCCAGGAACCCTGCCAAGCCTTTCCCACATAACCAAGCTCTTATTGATGACAAGTCCTTACAAGGCTCTTCCAAACCTCAGACATTCCAATGTGGGAGCATCTCCTGCTGCTCTTCCTTCCCCTTGCTGTGCCTTGCCCGGAGCAGCCAGCCCCAAGACACCGAGATATTGCAGCTGGTGCCTGGCTTGCTGCCTACAACCTTCCCTCCCTCTCCAAATCACTGTCAGCTCCACACTCGCTGGTCCGGCCCCATCTGCACACCTTGACCCACACAAATGCAACTGACACGTGCATAAGAGTTTGTGGCCAGCAAGTATGTGTCCTTGTCCTCCTGTAAACCACCAGTTAGCTGGCCCTTGAGCCCCTTGGGTGGCCTTCCGGTCTTGGGGTAGATGTGCCAAAAAGTAGAATATTAGAATGCATGGACTTTGCTGTAATAAAGCAATAGGTATGAGTGGGATGATGTCTCCCTGACCCTGCTCACCTTTCCTCCCCAAATTACAAGCTCACTTTGGGGTCTGCCTGCAGCAGAAACCCAGGGACAGTCCTGCTCTCCTCCCAAACACTGGCTGCAGCTTCTCAGGTGCAAGATGGTCCCTCCATGTTGCCCAACGCCTCTCCTGAACCCTCTGCTATCACACCGAATCGGATTAACTTTATCTCACAATGCTCCCTGCAGTCTATTAGAAACAAACCAACAGCTCCTGAGTAACACCTAATTGGATTCCCCCAGCTCTGACTGCATTAGCTGCCTGTCCAAGGCCCTTCCAGCTCACTTATTATTACCTCAGGCCTTGACGAACCTGTAGAAAATTGTATTACCGCAGCACAGGCATAAAACCATCAGGACTTTTGAAGCTTGATTGCTGCAAAACATTCTTTCCACTTTATTTATTTATTTATTTAAAGAGGAACAAACAAAAGGGAAATCAGACCAGGGAAAAGAATTGTTTCTAAAATCCTGGTAACACCAACACATTGACAGAAACCCCATACATAGAAAGCCATGGTGCAGTCACAATATGCCTGCTTGCACTCTTACACTTTACTGCCTTTCTTATATAGAATGATGGAAGTCCCTGCTTTGAAAAACACAAACATTTCCCAGCCAGTGTCTGTGGGTTTGAATCCCAATAGTTCCCATGTGGAGCTTAGGAAACAAAAGCATATACAGCAGCAGGATGACTCTGCTTAGAGTCAGGCTTTGAACTCATCTTGCTACAAAGAGGCATTTGGGAAGTTGCACTGGCTACAATTAAAGGAAAAAAAAACCCCACACCTTTTAATAACCTCCATTCTTACATGTACAGTTGGGGCTACATATTTCATGACTGCATCTATTATAGATAACATCTGTATAAATACACACATTTATAAAGAGAAATAGGAAGTACGGTTATCTATCTGTTCATCTGTATGTACTGAGTGTGTGTTTGTGTGCATGCCAGGATTACACAGTGAGAGTAAGATTATATAGTTAGAGAAAGCAACAGCTTTGGTTTATTTTAGTTGCAAATTCCCAACACGAAAAACTGCACATGAAGAGGCGTAATAAAGCAGTATGAAAGCAGGCAGTGATTAACAGCCCAGAAGCTTCTTTTGTCATTATCAACTATTTACAAAGAGGCATTTATATGTTTCTCCATCTCTGGGGAGCTGGCACTTAGCATTAAAAATACATGAATAATGAATGAAGCTCTGTGCACCTTATGGCCTTTTAATAATGTAAAAATCTTAGGATTCAAGATATGATACAGGTATACAAAAGAAAAAAAAGACTGGTGGGTGGAAAATAGTGTGACACCCCTATACAAAGAACCACTTATAGTGTGTGGGGTTAAACTGCAAACCAGTGGCTTGCTGTCAAGTTCTTCTTCTAATCAGAAAAATAACCAAGGAAACAAATATACACAACTGAGGGTCTATAGTCACTGCTATGACCACAGTCCTAAGAGAGCTGGAGAGGGATAGAGAGCAAGAGAGCAACAAGCACCTTAAGGGCATCCTGCGTGTCGTCGAGGCAGTAGACGCGGATGCTGTACTCCAGCGAAGAGCAGGACAGCGGTCCAAAGATGGCCAGTTTGAGACGTTTGGCTGCTGCTTTGGTGATGGACTGTCCCACCAAGGCATATGTGCTGAGGGTTTCTGTCAGGATATGGCAGGCCTCCGAGTCCAGCTGGATGTAGCATGGAGTGGTGAAGTTTTCCTCCCCGACCACCACCACGTCCTAAGGCAGAAAGAAGCCAAGTTAGAGCTTCTGACCCCTCCAAGCTGTTCTCCTTTGAGACAGAAATACCCCTTTCAAGCCTGCATGATGCAAAAAGTCCTTGCTCTTTGCATCTTAGATTAATCAAGATTTTAAATTCCTGTTTCCAGGGAGGGGATGATTTCTCTGGGGTGTTGGTGGTGATGATGGTGGTAGAAATATCTTCCTGTCCTCCCTCTCCTAGGACTTGTAACTCTTTGCTCTGGGTCCTGGGTCCTGCAGCAACTTTTAAAGGCCTGGGTAGAGTTAGGCAAATAATAAAAATAGCACCAATACTTTATTGAAAAAGGTATTGCAGACTAATAATTTGGTGACCACAACTAAACATCAGTGGTCATAAGTGTGTTGAAAAAATAACAGCCCTTCACTTCCTAAGCATGACAATAAGGAGTTACAGAAAAACAAGGAAGGGAAGTAACCTCTGCAATAGCCAAAGGCCACATCTACATGAAATATTTCCTGCTGCTTCATTGGAATAATCCTCCGTGACTAGACTGCAGGGTGAAGAAAAAAAACACCTACAGGCTCAACACAAACAACCTCCTCACCCTGTGTGTGAAGGAAAACAGCTCCCCTGCTAATTTCTCCATTCAACTCTGTGTGTAGCATCCTGCTCACAACACAAGGTGCTTTGAATGGTTTTGAAAGAGAGCAGAAATGAAAAGGCAGGAGTGGATGATGGCTGCCTCTTGCAAAGCCACATGATGTTCAGCACAACTCATCTGTTTCAACCCCCACTGCCTGCAGCATAACTCACACATCTGGCAGCAGAGCAGTGTGGGCTCAACTGAATTTTGGCATCATTTTTGCACCTCTACAGTCACTCCGGCAACTGGCGCCGGCCCTGAGCGATGCTGCAAGGGTGTGCATGTATGTGTGTGCATGCACATGGCAGGCTCAGCTTGGAGGAGATGGTCCAGAATTGAGTGGAGGAAGGAGATCGCTGTGTGATGGTCAAGGACCTGGTGGGCACCAGCAGCAGCGTGTGCATGGCTGGTGAAGCAACTGCTCTTTCAAGGGCAGGAGGAGGACGGGAGAGAAAATGAAGAAGTGCCATAACACACAGACACAAATAAGGAACATATGTGTGGTGCCAAGAAACAGGCTGGTGGGGTGCAGATTAGTTGGCGAGACAGACTCGTGTTTACCGCACACTCCCTCCCAGCATGATGAAAAACCGGTGCCACGGGCAGGACCTTTCGAAGACAATGCCGGACACAGTGTTCTCGCTGCTGTCAGCCCAACTGCCTTCAAAAGCCACCCTGCCTTCATTAAACCTACTGGTAGGAGAAAATGCCCTTGCCAAATTAATTATGTGAGACCACACTGATGGCAGCAGGTACCCAGGAGCTGGAGAGGAGGGCTCTGCCAGGACAGCCTGACCTTGCCAAAAGCATCACTTTATGCTCCAGTTACAGTGGAAGATCCTTCTGCCACCCTGCCCGGGGACATCCTCCTGCTGTACTATGAGCAAGGAACCACCCCAGGCTCCCACCAGTCCTGCACAGCCCAAAAATGCTCGTGTAGCTCCCCTAAGTTCACAGGGTGCAGGCCTGGATCCTGGCTGCATGAACTGAATCCAAGTGATGCTCCACCATCTTCTTAGGACGGAAAAAGAAAAGAAAGATAAGGCCTATACATTTTATTAAGCTGGCCAGTGTCTTGATGCTGAAGCAGATCATTTGCAGCGTTATTTTCACTTTCTTGAAAATAGACTATAAACCAGAGCACTGAAAACTATTACCTGAAAATATTTTCCTATTTCTATAATTGAGTCAGACCTTAATTTTAGCCATTTTTTTTGCCATTTTGCATTTTCCTTCTCTCCCCATGACTTCAGCACAACATCCTGCCACCACCAAAAGCTCAACTGCCAAAATCCTGCCAGGAAAAGCTGTTTCATGGAAAATGGCCAGAACTAGGAGGCAGTAAAACTCTCCCAATACAGCATCTCCGCATGGGCACCAGGCAGCTTAGACACTTGGTGTCAAAGGGTGCCCGCAACAGCTGTGCTTCTCACATGGAAAACCTGAAATATAGATAATCCTGGTTCGGAAAGGCAGCTGAAGGACAAGCAGAGAGCCCTGCATGCTGTCAGGACACAGGCTGGAGCTCAGGATCCTCACCTCCCATGGTCCCTGGGCAGCCTGGTGCTTCAGCTGGATCTGCCAGTCCTCTGTGTTGGGTTCCGCACAGTGGTGCATGGTTAAAATGACGGGCCGGGTCAGCAGGGCTCCTGGTGGACCACAACTCACCACGGGGGTCAGCAGGGTTTGGTTGTCTTCTACAGGTGGCCTGGCAAGGGGACAAAAAGATAAATGAGTTGAAAAGGGCAAAAAGTTACATTTGCATACGTAAAAACTTTAAAAAACCAAAACCTTCTCTTAAAAAGATTGTGCAAGAAAAGAATGGGTGGCATTTTGTTTGTTTTTTTCCCCAAACCCCAAAATTTTTGCTTTTTGCCACCTGTCACTCATTTGTCAAAATGCAGGTTTAGGTGACGGCAAATTATGGACCGCCCTTGCTGAGCACCCTTCACTCTGAAGGATGCTTGCAGACCTTATGCAGGGGCTGAATTTCCCTCCCTGCATTTGGCAGCTGTTTAGCAGCATAAAAAAAAAATGAACAGTGGCTCTTGTAAGCACCACATGTGAGAATTATTTCCTGACTGGACAGAGAAAATTGAAAAACAGAGGAAGAGAATGAACTAACGAGCACATCTGAAACCTTGTGAGTGGTATAGAGCACATCTGAGATGTGCAGCTTGAGTTCAGAGTCATCACCAACCCCACTGCTGCTCCATTTTACTTAAAAGGCATTCAGATCTACTAGAATGGATATTGCAAATATGTCTGTGGGGAGTAGGTGTCACTGGGGGTGGTGGAGAAAGGGCAAAGGGATGGTCAGAAATAGTGCAGAAGGCAAAATGCCCTCGCAAAGCCCAAGCTTTCTGGTGATTACTTGGAACTGTGTAGTTAAAAATACAAGTATTGTCCAACATCCTTGCAGCCAGTCACTAGGAATGGGAGATATGGGAAATAATATAAATATGTAAGATGCATTGCATACGGTGTAGTTTGTAAATGACAGTGTGTATGTGAGCATGAATAAGTTATCTCAGACCAACTGCTGAGGAGCTTGAAAACAGAGGAAGCATGAGTGGCTTTGACTATCCCGACATCTGGTGTGTGACAAATACAGCTGAATGGGCCTCATCAGCCGCCTCCCTAAATAATACAGAGGACAAACTCATAACCCAGAAACCAGCAAACAGGAGATGAAAAGTGTTGAGTGAGATCTGTGCTTAACCTCCAGATTTGCCCACAGGACCTCTCATCTTCTGCTCCATCTAAAGGTTCAGTTCTGTGTTGCATTTACAAATACTTGTATTTATAACTAGATTTGGTTTAATGGAATTAGTTGAAACAACATTAAATACTGTTAAAGTCTTTGCCTTAACTAAAAGAAAGAGAAAAAAAATGCTGTAAACTCAGATAAAATATTCAATGAGGCAAAACTGGGAAAAAGTTGTTTTGATATCCAATTTATTGCACCTATGCAGGCTACTGCAAAGATTTATCCACAGGCAAATCCTAATTTTGCCCATATTAATCCCATATTAATGTCAGGAAAACTTTTCAGAAATCTTTTTTCAAAGTGGGACGAAGGCATTTTTGATAATTGTCTCTTGTTGCTACAAATGTTGTAGGAGATTTTGATAACATATGAGGGGGAAAAAAAAAGGTTCGGCATGGAAAAATTTAAATATATGCAAATAAATAAATCCAGATGATATGCATCTGTGGAAATTAACTGATGAGTTTACTACATAACTTAACAATTGTTTCTGGAAAGTCACGGACTGGAAACAAACAGCTGCGATAGCTGCATTACAAAAAAAGATGTAAAATATAACAATCTGGACAGCTATCGTGTTGTGCCAGCTATTTCAGCCTCACAAACAGTACAGATAGAGCAGATAGAGCAGTGCTGGTTTTTAATGGTCACCTACCTTGTGCATTAACGGTTATTTGAACACTCTCCCACAGTCTAATCCAAGAAATTTCAAAACCCATAATGTTGTATGAGAAAGATCTTTCAAAATTACAATATTTGTCTAGAAAACTACAGATATCTCAAGCTATAGACTTAATCATCTAGTTAGCTTAACTTCATCTAAAACACTACTGAGGAAGGAAGGAAGGAAGGAAGGAGGGAAGGAAGGAAGGAAGGAAGGAAAGAAGGAAGGAAAGAAGGAAGGAAAATACAAGTTCTCATAGATTTTTGGACTGAATTAGAAAACCATAAGTCAAAAAGAATTCAGGAGAGAATATATTATGATTTCCATTAAAAAAACCCCAAAAACATACGGTGTCTTTTAGGTGAAAAATGAGTTAAAATCAACGAGAATTTGAGCACTTATGCATGCAGTTTAAAAAGGCAAGAGGTCATTAAAATAATATGGTACTGATAAATCATACAGCCTAAAGTTGACTCAAAATAAAATGAAGTTTAGTCACTGCTCCGTGACAAAATTTTGTTAGCTGTTAAATTTTAGGACTCTGATGGAGAGCATGATTCTGTGCTGCAATATTTTATAGCCAATTAACAAAAGTATAAAGGGTGATGCAGAACACAAAGTCAGGAGATGCTCCAGACTGCACAGTCAGCAGGTTAGATGGGAAGTGGATACAAGCATACAAGAGACATGCAAAAAATAGCAAGGCTTAGTATTTTTCCTCCCAAGTGGGTAAACAGCATCTTCCTCATCAAAGCTACAAGATTTATTGCCAAGTGGATGAGGCATCATTGATATAATTTATGATACAGGACAGACTGATGGGTGAAGAGCAGAAAAACAGGCCAGTTGTGAGGGTGGTTGACTTTGCAGTCCCCAGTTGCCAACCAGACACACATCTGAGCTTGGCACCCCAAAGTTATTGAACAGTGCCCATCCCAGCTACTCTACACCATCCATCCTATGCAGATAAGCCTTTAAAAACTGAGATATAATGAGTTGCAGAGAAGTTCTTGAGTGGCGTGGAACAGGGATCAGTATCACTGAACAGGCGAAATCCCAGGTCTGTTGAAGTCAACACTGGATTTCTCTCTGACTACTGTGAGGTCAGGATTTCTACTCACAATGTGGAAGGCAATGTAAATAGCAACACAATCATTGAACTTACAGATAACAATAAATAAGAAATTACTGCAAGTAACAGTGAGAGCCAGAAAATAATGCAACTGATCCAGAGATGATAAAAATATGTGCAGAAAATAAAATCCTAGTAATTGGATGTCAGCTCACTCTTCTGGAGCAAAATAAGTTCCAAACACAGTTATTTAGTAGCAAAGAAAAGCAATAAAAATGAAAAAAGATCTCAGGTGAGCTTACTGCAACACAGTAAGTATCAACTTGTAATGAGACACAGAGGCAAAAAGCAAATCTGCTTTCTGAGGCTGTATGGGACAAGGCATGTCAGAGTACGCTGAGCTGATATTCCCTTTCCTATCCAGCTCTAACGTGACTGCAGGTAGCAGGGTGTTTAGGGACCACAGCGAGATCTCAGAAATAAATGCCTAAAACCTGGAGGAATGAGGCTGAACCACATAGTGACACATACAGCAGAGAGGTACCCTGTGACATCCGACAGAAAAAAAGGAACAAAAGTGTCTTGACAGATCTTTTCTTATTTCTTGCTGTTTCTAATTTCCATTTTAAAACAAAAGGATTATGCCTTACTACAGATAATGAGAACAGAAACAGATGCGGTAGACAAGATAGATTATACAAGAGATATTAATCTTTCTGCTTCAAGGCATAAACTCAACACTAATTGATGGAATTAGTAAACAACAAATTCCCCTGAAGACAAGTTATTGTGTAGTCATTCATTACAAGTAATTTTCTTCCTTCTCCTGGAGCAGGTGATGCAGTAAAGCCAGGATCCTTGCCTAGACGAGCACTCATTGTGATCAAGTATTGAAATTTCTGTGTCACAGATTGCAGGAGATCCGGCACAGATACAGACACAGGGGAGTATATAGAGCGAGGGAGTTATCTCCTCTAAACCAGAAAAATCTATGAGCAGACATTTTCCAAACTGTGGGTCAGGTATTGTCCCATCCTGCACCACTTATCAACAACAGTCAACTTTTATTTGAAAGAAAACAAACTTTTATTCACTATATCTGGTCCCTTCACAATCAAATTTGTGTTTTTATTGGGATTACTCATTCGAAACTGTCTCCCTGTAATAAGCCAGACCATGTTAATTAAGATAGCTGTCAGACAGCAGATGTGAACACAACTAGAGAAATCTTTGCTCCTCACTAGGCCTTCATTGTGCTCCCTGGCACCATGTGGAGGTGTTACCGGCAATCACAGCAGCTCAGGAAGGGCAGGACGGAGCAGGGAGAGAGGAATGGCCAGCTCATAGCAACAGATGGCAACCCTTCTACACAGATTAGCCAGCAGTCAGAGAAAAGACATTTATTTCTCATTTTATTGCTGTGGCTTTATTTTTAATATGTGCTCCTTCTTAAGTTTTGAACTTATAATTCTTTGCT
Source organism: Columba livia (assembly GCF_036013475.1). Classification (NCBI taxonomy): domain Eukaryota; kingdom Metazoa; phylum Chordata; class Aves; order Columbiformes; family Columbidae; genus Columba; species Columba livia. Next base: position 75,545,718 of record NC_088605.1, on the reverse strand, counting down.
GACCCTGACTCTTCTTCCAGTCTATCTTTAGAAGGAAAATGATCTGAAAACTCTTCTTCCCCTTTGGCTTATGCTCTGGTCTTTTTTATTTTGAATTTTTCAATTACAGTGATTGGCACTTCATGAAATTGTCTTCCAGATCTGTAAAGTAAATTTGTTTATGCAACTGAGAAATAGAAGGAAGGTGGAGAAATGAGATGCAGAAGACTTTGATTTATTTTATTTCACATCACTGAGCTTAGCATTTACTAGTGAAAAAGTCAACATTGCTCCTTGGATCAAACTCATTGATCAGCTGCATTATTTTAATATGAAGTCTATATATACACTATAAAGCCACTGATCCAAATCCCTACAAGGCTGACTCAACCTTTCTCTCTTTCAAGGTAGCTAATTTGGAAGTTACACAATTTATGTGTGTCTTCCATCGAGATCTTCAGGAGTGCTGCTTGCTCCGCTCTTCAGGCTGTCACATTTTGTGGGCATGGCAACATGATGCAAATGAGAATGGATGTCCTGTGTGATGGATTATACAGGAGTGTCCTTCACTGTGCCATATTTAGTGCAGTTCTTGCCTCTGATCAGCATATGCAAGAGTAGTTCCACCTAAAACTGTGCAAGCTCGGCAGGGGTTCACGTGGGAACACGGGAGCTGCCATACAAGATCAAACCAGTGGTCCATCAAGGCCCAGACCCTGTCTAGCACTGACCAGTGCCAGATGTTCCAAAGGAATTAGCTCCACTAATTTAGCTCACAGTTAAATTTGGTTTTTAACCCGAGGCAGTGAAGAAAATCCTGAAGGTTGGAGGTTTATACTCATACTATTTAATCCTTAGCCATGCAAGACTTAGGCTCTCTCAAATGCTCATGGGAACAGGCTCTTGCCAGTTACTGGTCAAAGAAAAGTGTTTATTTTACAGGTGAAACCACAACTCAAGAAGGGGTCTTCTTGCAGATCCCAAAGTTGGTGGTACTTCTCCAAACTAAGGGAAAGAGCATCTGATCACCACTGAAAAAGCCAATGAGCTTCAAGACAGAAACCTGTCCGATAGCTGCAAAATATTCTCATAGGCTTGTCATTTTTTCAGTTAAATATATATACGTATACACACATATACAAGAGCACACACATATACATAGATATCTTTTTTCCTACTGTAACCACTACATAAAGCACACAGACCTTTCTATGAGGTCAACACGCCAGCCAGGGATCAGAGCCTGGTAGCTCTTGCCATCTATTCTGCCCCAAATGACAGGCAGGATGAGGATTAGGTCGCAGGAGCAGGAAAAGCAGTCTACTGGAGTATTAGTCTAGGAAAAGAGAAAACCCACCGTGCCACAAGCACGCTAACACACTTAGAGAAAACAACTGCCTCCAAGTGGCATTTATTGCAAGCCATCAGAACCCAAATTCATCACAGCAGGACAATGTTTTTAGGGTGACCCTCCTGCTCTCAGATGCTTTGATGGATATGAAATGGAATAGAGTGTCTCAGAAAGCTCTCCTAACCAATCTGCAAGCAACACAAAGAGTGATATTACTGAGTTACGAAGCCTCTCAAATGTCTACACTACAGGTTTCAGAGACTAACTGGGGACATGTCTTAGGAAAACAAAGGAATGAAAAAGGGAATTTGCAGGGGTAACAGATTTCCTGTTTCAGCTTGACTGTTCACAAGTCGTTCTATATTTCTACAAAGAAAGTGTGAGCTAAATCTTAAGTTGCTGGAGATATGTGAGCTGTGATGGTACCCTTCTCTGTTACTGTACTGGTTCTATTTAGGGTAGTGCTATGGGGACCACATTCTCGCCTCAGTGGCGGTTATATACCAGGAAAAAGAGCCTGCCTTCATTTCTGATTATAACACTCATTTTATAGCTTCATATATATGCCCCTTTCCAAACTACATCAACACACGACAGGACTTCTCAACCCATACACATTTACACAGTGCTCATGAAAACAAATATAGGGTCTCACAGGGTTTATTGAACACACTCCAGTTACCACTTGGCCACAAAAGTGAATGTCTGCAGATAGCCCTTGCTGCGGACTGTCACTCTCTGCTGGAGTGCTGTAAGAGTGCAGCAGCGGGTTTATAAAATGACTGTGCTGCACACTAACTTGTGCTACCCATATGACTCCAATTATGTGAAGCAACATCTGCGGCCTATGCAGTCAGAAAAAGAGGCTTTAACAGAGCTGTAGCTCTGCTACAGCAAGTGATGTGGCTGGTAACACACAGTCCTAAATCAGGACAGCACTACAGCTGGGCACTGGGGAGAACCCACCCCCTTCTGCTCCTGAGCACCTGGGGAAAAGGAACAGGTAACACCAGAGGACAATATAGTCCTCTTATTAAGCCCTTTATGGTGACTATTCATTTCCAAGTGATCTAGACAAGAGGAGGTTGTAGCATAGAGGGTGTTGGTCTCTTCTCCCAAGTAGCAAGTGATGGGACAAGAGGAAATGGCCTCAAGTTGTGCCAGGGTGGGTTTAGATTGGATATTAGGAAGAAAAATCCTTCACAGAAAGGGTTGTCAGGCATTGGAACAGGCTGCCCAGGGCAGTGATGGAGTCATCATCCATGGAGGGGTTTAAAAGGCACAGCTTGCAACCACCACCATGACGGGATAAGCCCTGTTGCCCCATGGCCAAGGCAGCCTGCTCTCTGCTCTCCTCTACTAGGGAAAGAAATTACTGCTCAAAGTCTTCATTGCAAATGAGGATTCACACCTTTCCCTTCACTTCTGTGAGTACTTCAGCACACTTTGGCACAGCACAGATCCAAGCATGCTTTTCCCAACACAGGTTAACCCATCCTTCTATCCCCTGTGTGACCTGGGGAGTAACAGCTCTCTCAAAGCACACAGAGGAGGCTTTGTGACCCTTGAAGAGCATAAATCAGACCAGCATGTGACATAGGTTGTCCACAGCTGCATGAATAAGGAGGCAGGGATTCCCTCCATAACTCTCTGAAAAGGAAATAATTGCACATATAGCTCCTAATAGGTATGTTTTCTAAAAAAAAAAAAAAAAAAATAAAATAAAATAAAATAAATTAGATATTTTTAAAAAGAGAGATGTGGAGACAAGTTGAGTAACAGGGGATGGCCTCTGATTTTATCATTTTTCTTTCTGCAGGAAAGAGTTATTTTGCAATGCTGTTTGTAAGTGTCTTTAAAACACAGCCAAAAGTAGCAGGAATACAATCAATACTACATATGAACAGAGACTTTTTCTGTAGCTGCAATTAGCTATTTCAGAGAGCAGGCAATGAATAATGCATGAAAAAGGGGGGGTGGAGGGCTTCCTTATTTTTTCTTTAAGCAGATTATTTTAGCATGGGTGAAAGACCACCAAACTAAAGAACAGTGTTCAATATCACACAGTGTATAAACAGCTGTGGCTTAGCACATAATAAAACCCATTAAGGGGCTGAGCCAAAAAATGTGTCTAGCTATGAGGGGAGAGAGGCAAAGTACCATATAATGGTTGCTTAGATTCACATTTGCCATTCAGCCTTTGTGCATGAGTCCATTCTGCAGACTAAGATCTCGCCTTTCTCTTCATTAGGTTTTCCTAAACTGCTTCAAGTGGCATCTTGGCCTTTTCAGAAATTCTTTTTTAATGCCAGGGCTGCCAGATCACTCCGTAGACATTAAGATCTAGAATATGAATTTGCCACACACGCAGATAATAGGCGAGAACAACAGGGGTCATCCCAAAATTGGCTCTGGATGATCCTTGGCGTGCGGTGACTGGGACTAAGTGGGACAACTCCTTGCTTACTATTACCTGGGGGCAAGGAGGGTGAAGGACACCAAAAGCTTTGGCTCCATCCTCTTCACTGCATGAACTAACCAAGCCCATGAGGGGTAAAACAAAAATTCACCTTCTTTATAATAGGAGAGGAGATTTTCTGAGCAGGTGCTCACACACCTGTCCCTCTGCTGAGATAGTTTGTCACTTTGCTCCTGCACACCCTTCAACACAGCTGGTTTTGCATAAATGTATTACCACAGGTCTTTAGTTACTACATTTTCCCCCTCTGTTAATGCACAAGCCAATAAAAGCAGTCTTTTACCTCATGTTCTCCTTCCTGTGAACTGTCACATACATTTCATAGACTCTCCCTTGTGGAACAGCCCCAGCTGGGATCAGCAAGCTTACTCCTGCAGAACAGAAGAGAAACAAAAGATAAGATAAAGGAAAAAGAGGTAAGTGTGCCTGTGAAGACGAATATCAGGAGAGGCAAAAGATGAACCCTGCAATGCCAATTTTCACCCAACCTCACCAGTAGACTCTACATGACCTCAGCAACTCCTGAGAAGAAATTATTTACTGCAACCCTGCTGTCTCCAGCGGTCGGCTGGTCTGTTCTTCATCCTCTGGTGCATCAGCACTGCAGTGGAGAAGACTTTTTTCCTCCCTTTCATTTTATTTAAAGAGCAGACAGATGGTTATGCTGCTGCTTACCTTGTAAAACGATGGAGAAATGAACAACTCTGACTAAAATTTCCAGCAGCTGTAACGGGACATCTCTCCCTAGGCAATTCTTACTTAATTACAATCAGGAAAGAAAGGCAGTGGAGCACTGTCCCAGCAAGCAACAAGAACTAGTTGTTTTCTGAAAGATGGTTTCTGTGAGTGGCATCCTGTCTTTTTATGCATCCAGCTTCTAATTAGATTACTGGGGAGACAAAATAGGGTAATTTGAATGTGCCTAGTCCTTTAAAGAGGCTCAAAATTCGGGTATCTAACCTTGAAAAAAATGTGGGCAAACATGCTCTTTGCTTCTTTCAGTTTACAAAACACTGTTCTTCAATTACTGCCATTTCAGAAATGTCCTGTCGTTACACAACAAACAAGGCACACGACCCAGCTATTTCATTCTGCCAGCTGTCTGTGCAGATGTGGATTAGCTGGGAATCAGTAGCAAGGATTTTAACAGAGGTATTACTACATAGCCGACAACAAACCTACACGCACATTATTTACATATATGCATAGGTGCAAGAGGGGCTTTAGGGAAAACTTGCATGGTCTTGTCTCTTTATTGTACGTGGTTTGGTTACGCTGGAGATTTCGCATGTGTTGGTGTAAGGGGCTCAGTCCTGTACTAGGGAGGTATTAGGTAGCAAAGCATTTTCCATGAACACCTTCTGGCACTTGTTTCTTTACAGGGTTGCTGCAACCTCACTGCTGCACGTTCTCAACTGTAAGAGGGCAGGCAAGATGTAAATGAAGGGCTTTGATCATATTACTAGGAGGATATATATACGACTAGAAGCAGCATGGAGTCATACACAGTAGCAGCAAACAAATTAATAGATTTTACAATTATTTTAATCATTTGAAGGGATGACAGCAATAAATAAGCATTCTTTTTCTTTACAAATTTATATTAATATATGTTCATTAGATGTGACTAATAGATTTTGCTGGCGACATGGGCCACCGTGGCATGAAAAACCTCGGTATTAACCTTCAGCTGCTACTTAGAGAAATGTGAAATCCGGGGCTGTATACCATGAATTTTCAACATTGCTCAGCAGTCAGAACTAAATTTCCTTAAGTAACTGTCTTTCCCTCAGACTCTTCAATTTAATAGCCGCCTTTGCCCCCTGTTCCACAGTAGCTCAGGGAGGAGGGATACCACTCATCCGTCATTTTTGGCTGCTTCCTGGGCAATGTGGGGCTGTGTCCTGGAAGGATCAAACCACCTCAATCCCAGGCCATCTAGGCATTTTGCTTTCTCCATAACATGAACAAACAAGAAAAGACCCAGCAAAGGAGCAAGAGACAAGGGTGGGCACCATCTCCTTGGGCAGGGCACTGGGCTGTAAAGTGGCCAAAGGGCTGACCACACAATGTAAAGGAGGAAAGAAGAAATGCTGTGAAACCTTGAGCTATTGTGTTAGGTAGTTGTGAGCTGCGGTCTCACGTGCACTGTGGCCCTACCTGAAGTCAGAGCTCCAGGAAAACCAGGCAGGGAGACTCCTGACCACTGTGTAGCCTTCATATACCTAGCATCCAGCATTTTATGCATTTGATTTGACCCTACTTCAGATGTCAGTGTCGCTCTTGATCAGCATGCAAAACCCACGGGAACATCTAGGTGCTGAACTTCCTCTGAACGTCAATATTTAGGGACCAAACAGCAGTATGACTCTCCTAAAAAAAAGGCCATTTGTGAGATTTGAGCTCTCCAAGGCTGCTGGGGTGGATTGGAGGGGGCTCAGCAGTCTGGTCTCCTACTGTGGGAGAAAGACTGAGTGGCACTTCGCAATTACATCAAAAGGCACTTGGATGCTCCTCTTTCCTAGTTGCTAAAGAAGTCAACAATTTATATAACGAGGAAAGAAATATAGAGGATACACTCTTGGGCCTCATTTTCCTTGGATACGCAATGTGTACAGGAAAAAAGGCTTCAAAAAATTAGTATTCTGCTGTCCTACTCCAATACCACACAGTCTGCAATGAACTGGAAGTGGCACAACTGAATTGTTTTTTAATTAATTGATCTTTTTTATGTGTGATGACAAGATTGAGGCTTTCTGGCTTGGAGTCCCTTTCCTAGGGCTGCGTGAAAGGTCAAGGATGCTGAATCACACTTCACACAGGAAAGATCTGAAGCCTTGCAGGTCTCAGAAATTGGCTAAGAGCCCTGCAATATTCTGTTTAAAAGGTGGCCAAGACTTCGGGAAACAAATATTTGAAGTACCTTGGTAGACCTGAATGAGGGAAAAAAAACCCCACATCTGTTTGTTCTAAAGAAAGAAAAGGTAGAGTCCCAGGAGTGACCCTGCTTTTTCCTGCATAAAAGCAAGGTAACTCCACTTAAAACAAGAAAACAATTGCATCTTTAAGCCACCATGTCTGGCACTTACCTGAATTGGGAATTACTAGGTGACCTCCTAAGGAGTTGAAGGTCCCAAATGCAGTGCACGAGGGGTCTGTTTGCCGAGCAAGACTCTGGTTCTTCACGTTCAGGGTCTCGTTCTCCAGCAGAGACTGTGTAATCTGTGGGGACAGCTTGGAGGAGAAGTCCGAGAGGTCATCCTGGGGGGTGACTGCACCAGAGGTGTTATAAACCTTGATCTTGAGGTTGGGCAGCGGGTCCAGAATTGGAGAATTGGTCATTGGAATTTTATCAGAGACATCGTGCAAGGCGTATACAGGACCCCTGTACATGGCTGCAGCAGAAGTGAGGTCTGGTGGCACTGCCAGGAGGTCTGCATTGGACATGAAAAGGAAGAACCACATTACTTCTCTGTTCTGATGACTTCCTTCTGAGTAACAATTTGGGTTTGCATTAAGTATTTTCCTTTCATACCATAGGTTAAGATATACAAAGTCCTTGAAGATTGACCTCCATCTCCTCTTCCATGCATCTCTCCAGCAAACTCCCAGGTCTTGCCTTGCCCTAGCTGCTACAGAATCTAATTGTCAGACAAAATTACAGTACCTCTCTGCTTTTTCACTGGGGTTGCTCTTCCTGGCTCTACTGAGATCTCAAGCATGACATGCTTAGCTTCAGGGCAAGACGTTTTCCTTACTCAGTAGATCTAGTTTTATTAACTAATACCCGCTCCTTAAATACTAAGTGACAATCATTAACCAATTTATCTAATTGGCCTCATGACAGCATTCCTGAAATAAAAGACAGAACAAACCTATGAAGTCATTATGCCAATAACTCCCTGCAGTGGGGCATTAGTACCTGCATCACACTTTTTGGAGATTCTATTTAAAAGTACATCCAGAAAAGATAATGACACTTCTGCTAATCTGTTATATGACAGCTCTCTTATCATCCTAACTCTTGCTTTGATTTATTCTTCTGGCATACGTATTGGGTAAAAAGAACTCTTCAGCCTAAATATGGGTCTTTAAAAAGTCAACATTACCTTTAGAGTGTTTTTTTCTCTCCAATAAAGTGTGGAAATGATCAAGCTGTTATGCATCAATGATAAAAATGCTCATTATTTAGTGATGTTCTACTGCAACTACTTCTTCTACATTGTCCACTGAAAGTACAGTACTTCTTAAACTACTATATATGCCTGTGGAGACAGGGCACAGTAAAAAAGACTATTAGTGAAACAAAGGGGAGGAAGATGTGATAGAATTACTGTGCTGTAATATCACTCCTGTGATGAATTCTGCCTCTGTTGTTTCTGTCAGGGCTTTGCCTTTGATTTAAATTTGAGCTGGACCTTATAGCATCTCCCTGAATTGGTCAACATGGTCAACGACAACTGAATTGGTCAACATGGTCAACGATAACTAACCTTGCCTTGCAGCCTTGATGTTAACAGGCTGAAATCCCCCGTTTAGTGCTGAGGAGTCGATAATATCTGACTCAAAGTCACGGTGGTTCTTGCGATAGACAAACAGGGCCACGACCACGGAAATCACCAGGCACATGATCACGGCTATGACGATCCCCACGTAGAGAGCAACGTCATCTGAGTCAGGAGCAGCTGGAGGGAGAGAGGCCAAGAACCTTGAAGAAATGTGCTCCTCACAGGGACTTTCAAGAAAACACATTATTTTTCTTGTTTCCTGCAGATATTTACTATGCTTTTTATAGGTTCATTTAAAATCCATTTCCAAAGCTATATAACAGATCTATGCCCTTTTGATGGAAAATGATCTTTGATGTCTCTCTAACTTGCATTCTAACTGTCCCTATCTACCCATTCATCTATCTGGTACCCAGGCTATGAACTACTAAGCGTAACATACGTTATAGACTTAGTCTCATGAAGTAAAGTCACTCTATGAAATAAAATAGTATGTCTTAATGATGCTGTGTCATAATATAAGTATTTAGTGCTTCATCCTATATCAAAAAAACACGTTGCGGGTTTTCAAACTTCAGAGGCCTTATTTTTTACTTAAAAAAGTCAAGAAACCCCAAAAAAAGACAATTTTCTGTGGAATAACAGGAATATCGGGATGTATTTTGAGTTTGCTTTTTGTGAACTCTGATGTGTCAAGCCATAATTCCCTTCCATCCATTTCCCTTAAAAAAAATTATCAAGTAAAGCAGAGGATCAAACACTGAATTCTCATCACTGGCATTAACACACACATATGTGGATAAAAGCCGAAGCAAGCACAAGAAATAATGTGGTAATTTACCAAAAGGAACCCAGATTTATGAGAGCTGTCTTGTGAGAAAATGGCTATGATATTTCTACTAGCTGCTTATACCATATCTTCAGCACTAATTCCAAGCTAATCTCTAGCATCATTATCCACCAGACATTTTTTTTCTGAAAGGTCTGAATATATAATCAAAACCTGATGTGTTTCTATACAGTGAAGAATCCCAGTTTTAGAAATAGCCTAATAAAAAAAGTGCAAAACCAAATCAGACTTTTTTAGTACCCCATTTTTGTTAGCTGGAAACATGTGAAATCATTTTTATTTCATTTTTTCCTCCCTGCCTTTTAGCCAATGTAAGCCAAGCTGCCCTCCAGCTGCAAAGGTGAGAGCTGCCAGATGTTGGAAGGCACTGATCAATCTCCATAAGATTTTGAGTATCAGACCTTCAATGTACCAGCCTTGAAATATCCTATTTCCCCCCCCCGCCCCGCCCCACCCCGCAGCAGTTCAGGAACCAAATATTTAAGTTCAATCTCAAAGAAAAGTTACCCTTCCACCACATTTGCTAAGGAAATTTTAATGAGAAGAGGGTTCATTCTCTCTAGATTCCATCACTGAGGCATCTTCTCCCATTTTCCTTGTGCATAAGGGCCATTATCATTCTATGCCAACCCACTGACAGAGAAACACTGTGATGAGCAACTTGCCACTTCCATTGGCAAATAGGTCCGTCTTTGCCCAGTCACACAGAACTAGCTTAATAGTAAAGCTTGACCCAAGGAACAGCATCAAAACAGCATCCAGGAATGTAAAATCAAACATTTAACTTACAAGAAAATCCATATTCATTCTGGGTTCTCTGTTCAGTTGAAATGGGATAAATGAAACCTTAAAAAGAAAGAAATTAAACAAAAAATGGGAACAAAATCAAAATAATGAGGAGAACAAAAAAGGGAAACATGAAAAATGGTTTAATTAAAAAAAAAAAAAGAATGAAAAGAAACTGATGGCACTTTAAAATTCTGATATAGCACAGAATTATGATTTTGCATCCCCTGTCTCCTCCAGAGCCTTACTAAGAATTAATAAGCAGGCAGATTGAATTTCTAAGCCAAAATCGGTCTCGAGTCACTAACTTTGGAGTGCTTAAAGTCTTTCTTTTATTGAGCATAAACTCTAATGGATCTAATTTATTTCAGACATCAAGGGTCATTAGCATATGGAAAGTCTTTTTTCCCTATTCCTGCCATATGCTTTAATTCCCAGGACATGTTCGGTGAGGCTCTAAACAGTTTTTTTATTTAATTATAGTAGCTTGCTGTTGATCTAATAGAGCTAAAGGAGACCTGTCGTCACTGGTCAGAGGTTAAATACCCATTCCCTGAGCAGAGTCCATGCACAAAGCCCTCTCTCTGTATTTCCTTGGAATTATTTTGTCCTCTCTTTAATATATGTTCAATAGGAATTCCTTAGGGAGCAAAGAATTTGTCAGCAAACAGGAAACTGAGTGGCTTCTCTTCGAAATTATTACAAAATCAATATGGCCCCTGGGGTCATAACGTTATTTATTTGAAATCTTTGCAAGCACCATAGATCGAGGAAGTCATAACACAATTTACAGCTGTATTTCAGAATGGATAAATAAGAGAGATCGTTTCTTTTGTCTTTTCTTTCTGCAGCTGGAGCTGCTTCGTTCATGTACAAGACCTGTGAACTCACTAAGCATCTCCCAGCTGCTTTCCATCCACATGGGACACAAGTGAAAATGCTTGGTGTCTCTCACGCTTTACACCACTGCTTGCTAATAAAGATACAGACTATCCTAATCACAGGTAGGGACTTACCTCCCTCCAAAGTTTCTAGACATTAACTATCACGTAAATGCTACCTTAACTGAAACACCAAAGCAAGAAGAGCTGCTTTTTGATTATTATGTTATTTCCAAGGCATCATGGGACAGACTATATTGCCTGTAATATCTATTTAAAACTTTATTTCATGGCAGTGATTCCAGCCTTACAATTGCTTTTAGAAATATTATGTTCTTACATTCATTTATTTGGTTCTTCGAGGCAAGTTCACCTGTGTATACTCTCAACACGCATTCTCAATCTTTTGTAATAACTGCTTCCTACTTCTACTAGTGTACTTCAGGTATTGGCCATAAAAATTTGGGCGAGCAACTTCTGAGGGCTTGAGTGAGTGCTCAGCAAGTCTGGGCATGAATTTACAGTACCCTAGTTACTCCTCACTTACTCCCCAGCTGAATACTGAGGCCCATATTTAGTCAACCTAAATTTCATCTATAGCCTTATACCCAATATTTCCTTTGGCGAGATGTCTCTGGATACCAAGAGGCAGCCAGCAGGCAACACAAGGCACAAGGGCAAGGTGGAATTTAGGCTAGCTGAATCTCTGAGTCCCTTTTTGCCTCATACTCAAATCAACTGGGAAAGCTGAGGACAACTCCCCAAACTTCATGTGCCCCAGCATATTCTTGAGGGAACCAGCATGGGGCAGCACACATCCCCCAGCTCCGAACCATCACGTTGCATTTCAGCTGGCAAGTTTTGCATTCAAGTTTGTGCATCATTCTTGCCATATCTGCAGTGATCTGGCAACTGCCACTCAACAGGCACAAAGGACAACACTGTCTGGATTACCTGTGATGTTACTGAAATCATTCTTTTCTCCCAGGAAGATGGAAATCCAAATCCAAGTTTTTCAGCAAAGTAAACAAGTGTGATCCTCAGATTTACCTCATTGCAACCTCTTCATAGACCCTCTTTGTCACAAGTATTTGCTTTTGTCCTAAAAGTTCGCACAGATTCTCTTACTGATAACTACAGAGAACATCCTTGCAGCTACATAGTGACACCAAGTTCTTCAACAGAAATGTTTTGTGTATGTATTCAAAGGCATGTCTATTAAAACAGGAGGAAGAGACAAAGATACTGCTTGGTGCTTCCAAGCACCCAACTCCAGACAACTGTTTCCATGCAAACGTAGCCTGGCTTTCACAAGTGTCTGTGAGGACACGTTTTCAGCCTCAAAAACATGTTTTTTAGCTAGAAGGGCATGGCTGAGCTGGAAAGGTTAAGGGCTGCTGAGTGAGGGCATGCCCATTTTTTGCTGAGGGACAAGAGTCCCAGCTGCCCAGCCTGGCTGTAGATGGATAGGTGGCCACTCTTGCTGGATGTGAAGTCCTTGTTGAGGTGATGGCATTACACCAGGTGGGCTGCGGTGGTCAGTTCAAATGACACTTCCAAATTAGGCACATATGGCAACTACGGAAGCCTTCTATCATTTGGACAGGACTTCTTAGAATAAACCTACTTTTAAGCACTCCTCCATCATGAAAATGCTCTTCCAAAAGGGAGTGGGCACTATAGTGGCAAGGAGAAGGCTCATGGCCATATGCTGGTGGTGCAGGTAGGGTCATTGCCATGGTCCCAGCACAAGAACATAGGTATTGCTTTAGAAAGCTCGCTTGCACATTGGTCCCTCTTACTACACCTTCAAACAACGAGAAAGGACATTTTCATCGGATAATGATGCAAACCTGCTGGGATTAGGAACTGAAATAATGAAGAATGACTTCCCTTCTTTCTTCAAAGCAACTGCAGTGAAAAGAGATCTTTTTATTGTGGGTTACTTTCTTTCCTCCTTGAATCAACAGCACTGTTTGGCAAGTAACCTGAGGGACTTCTACCAGGATCATCAAAATTTTTAACGAGGGTGAATTTAGAAAGATGCTGGTGGGTTCGACTGGGATGGCTGCTGAGGCTGCTGACTCACACTTGGAGCAGCTGGTTTCACAGGGAGCTACTTGCTTTCAGAAGAGTAATTTAAGCTTCTTCCTACAGCTTGTTGGGAAATGTACATTTTCAAAGGGGTTTTTGATGTTTTGTTGTGTAACTTACTGTGGGATGAGTAAAATCATACCTTACACTTGCATAGTCCCTTCTGTTTGAGGCTCTCAGAGGCTTACCAAAAGTAGATATTTATTTCCCTCATTGTACAAGTACCTCACCCTATGTCATACCTGGAGAATCAGTGGGAGGCTTGGGTTAACACGCAAAAATTGTACCACTGTAATTGCATGGTAAATGCATTCATTGGAAAGCCTTTAATTAAATTGCTGTTTCTCCATGCATTCTAGTCTATATTCCAATTTAGGCTTGCAAATACATTTTTTGTCCCTGTGGAAGTGCTTCTATTAAGTGTTAAAGGTGGGCTTTTTAAACTAACATAATTACATTGGCACAAATCCTTTGTACAAATGCAGATGTATCATTATAAAGGTGTCTATTGTCTTTCTATGAAGCATGTGAAGAGCAATTTAAGCACCTTTATAATGATGTGACACACTGGGAAGAGTGAAGAAGGGGGAATATGCCAGATTGTACTGTAAAGATAAACCAGCCCAACACTGGCATATAGAAAAGACTTCAGTAGGCTTTTTATCAATCTAGTTTAACTGAATTTCAGCATCGGTGACACTTGCACTGATTTGAGAAATCATGTCCATTTAACTAAATAGATTTTGAAGCTCATTTAATTAGTTTGGTGCAGTTAGTGAAGGCAGATGATCCTCAAATGCTGCAAGTCCAAACTGAGCATTTTGGTCCCACGTGCCTTGCTCTGACCTTCTGGAAACACATTTGTGCCAGAAGCCCCAGGAGATTCAATAGCGGGTCTCTGTGACTGAATGTCCTTCAGCCCATCTGCATGTGTGGGATCATCTGCCTTAGGGGGTTCTCTTTGACAAATAGACAGGCTGACCCTTTTTACAGCATGAATTCATCTGCTGCAATTTGCCTTGGGAGGAGCAGAGAAACCTGCCAAGCTGGGGGAAAATGAAGCATTTGGGAATGGAGAACCTCAGACCTATGAAAGATAATTGTGCAGAGATTACGGCACTGACTCCCTCGAGACTGAAATTGAGAGTGTCACCAAATAGTCACAAAAAAACTTCACTAAGTTCATTTTTTTTTTTTTTAATTTTACCTAGAAATCCCTGGCAATATACTGCCTTGGCCTGAGAACTGGCATATTTTAATGACAACTTTTATCCCTGTGGCATAAACCACTAGGTCATGGCTTCACGCGGAGGGAACTTTGTAGCTGGCTCTCCTTTTTGGTCCTTAATAGATTTTGCTACCTTCCTAGTCATGCTGAATTTGCATTAATGGATATCAATTTTAGAGTGAATTGATCAGATTATGAAAATATTTTACACTCTTGCTTGCAGAAAATAAAATATTCACATGAGAGAGAAAGAAAACCTCCCAGCTTTCCATTTGTATTTTCTGCAGGTACTTTTTCTCTTCCCAGCAAGTAACTAGGTAAGAAAGTGGAGTAGCTGAAGATGATCTTTCTGGGCACTTATTTACTAGAGCTTGTACATTTTGGGTCATATTTACAAAAATATTTACAATTATCCTGCAAAGAACTTGCTTTATTCCATTAGCTGCAGAGGTCACAGTTAATGATATATGTTTTGTGACTGTATCAAGGTCAGTGAGAGTTGGAGACATGTACTTTCATTTAATAAATGCTGCTTTTCTTTCCCTGCTTTGATGGTTTTATCCAGTGTAGCGACACTGAAATAGGAATAAGCTCTTGCTGGCAATGGGCTCTGAACCACACAGTTACGATGGACAGGTGAACAAAGACTAATTCTCACATGAAGATGCCTAAAATGTGAAGGAAGCAGTTCTTAGATTATGTAAGTAGGTATGTGGTGCATACATTGTGACAGGAGAGTTTACTGGAACAAACCTTTGTTTCTCTGTGATACATACATGTCAGATGAATTATAGCATTTAATAACTCAAAGCTGGCAAGCTGGTCATTTTTACCGTGCCAGTCCCAAACAACACGTACCAAATTGCTCTATTCTTAATTCCAATGATTAGGTCTTCTTTTTTTACCATTAATTCAGTTATCTTCCTCTTTCTCCAGCTCCAGTGGCTCAGAATTTTCTTTAATATCTTTGGGTTTGGCTGAAAATATCGATAATCACTCTAAATCTCAGAAATTATCCTGAAAAGTTTGCGTCAAATCTGGTCAAGAACTTTTTGGATGGTCTTCTTGATTTTTGAATTCAATAGATTTCAATGGGTAAAAAAAAAGAAGAGTACATACTGCTGTTTCCAAATTCCAGGTTCTAGAAACGTCTTATACCTTATTTGTGGTAGTTAAAAACGAAGAAAAAAACCCCAAAAAACAACATCAACAAAAAAACAACCCCAAACCAAACCAACAAAGTCCATGGAGCTGCAAAAACTCTCAGAGAAAATATGCCCAGCTTCTTCCTATGTTTGCTGTTCTAAAGAAAGACCTTCATGTCTGCAGTAATGATGCTGAAGGTCAGATATGATATCAAGCATCCCATAGATAATGCACAGTAATTTATTTTCCTTCCAAAGGACTAATTATTGGCATGTTCAGGGTGGGCTAATAAACAGGGAGCTTGAGGTTTTGTGACTGATTATTTACTTGGGTATTATCTCAGAGATCTTTCCTGAGTGGCTAGGTTAAATGGGAAATCTCTCTTGTTCTGTCCTTGAACAGGAGTTTATGATATTCTGTAATTAAGATTGCAACTATGTTTTCATTTTAAATTAGATTCCTGACATTTTGTTAACATTGTTAAAAAGGTCTTGCCTCAGTTTAAACATTCACATCACCTATACAGGGGTGGGGGAAGATGGAGGAGTAGGATAACTTGTTGCTAAAATTTGATGTGGATTACAATTGGCAATTTTGACATGGTGCAATCTTTTACAGTTAAGGACTTTGACCTTTTGGCTAAATCTTATGTCAGTCTTTAGTATCTTAGAAGCACAGAACCTTAACATTGGGTTTACTAGGCATGTTTGACAGCAGAAGTAAACACATGTCTAGCACCACAATGTGCTAGAGTGTGTATTTGCAAATTCCACACTTGCAACAAATGAATGCGAAATAGACTTCCTGGGGTTTGCTTTGTTTTGCAGTTGTAATGGGACGGGAGCAAACAGATGACAGGGAGAGCTGGAAGGGGGGCTGAAGAGGGGACACATGGCAAACAGATGAAGGAAAAGACAGCTGGAAGAGGATTTAGAAGAGGGGATTTAAACTGTTAGAACTGCTGGAAAAAAGCTTCATGGAAAGCATGAGTTGTCCATGTGGATGTTCACTGACAGGTATTGAAATCTCTGGCAAGTCTGGAAGCTCACAGACAGGGGAACTTATATTCCCTAGTTTATAACCTCAAAAATCCCAGAGGCTCCAGAATCAGTTAATCAGCTCGACATCCATTTCCCAGACTACAGAAACTTCCTTCCACAATGTGAGTTTTCATTTAAGGATGCTCCTAATGTTTTTGTTAGTCCTTTATGTAGAACACAGGTTTAGAAACAGAGTACTGAGTTTTCCTCCTGCTTCTGATACCTTGGGCTGCTCACAAAAACCTCTCTCTGCCCCACACCCTGTCAGGAAAGCAAAAATCATGAAATAAATCCACCTTTGTACATGGTAAGAAAATATAAATTGTCACCGTATGGTTGGGATTTTTTCCACAATGAAGTTAATGTATCATTTAGACTTTATTATAAGCTTGTCTTTTTCTTTCATCTGAGTAGCTTCTTTTGTTTGTTTGTTTAGAGTACAGAGGAATAAGGGAAGAATAAAAGAAAATTCAAGTGAATAAAGAAGAGAATTAAAAAGAAAGAAAATTATAAAGAGACAAGTTTGGGGTTTTTCTCCTCTCTGCATGGCTATCATGTTTTTTAATTAGTTGAGATTTCTCAAAACAACCTAGAGATCTTAGAGCACTTGCCTTTCATTAAAATAACTGTGGAGGTGGCACTTTCTGAAGTGACTGGGTAAGACACAGTGATTTCAGTGTCCTGGGTTCTGCACTTTTGTTTTCTCTCAACTCTTTTATCTGCTTTGAGCAGCAGGTTTTCTAGGCAAGAGTGTGGACACTTCCCAGCTGGGGATTTCTCATGTCGCTACAATAAAAATAAAGAGGAGTCATAACTCTGAGATGTCTGCATAAACTCCCTTGACTGCTACACCATTACGGAGCAGTGGGGTTCAAAACAGAATAACACATCTCTTTAATCATATCAAATGACAGCATTACAGAAACCTTGCTCTAGAAACAGATGAGATGCGTTCTTCAAATAAAGGAACCCCCCCTCATGAGGGCTCAGCCCAGGTGGCTCTATGGCATTATGCTGACTGACTGAACATATTAGAAGTTCTCTCTTGGCCCATATGCTCTTAATAAAAGGTTTTATTTAATTCCTCTGCACACACAGGCTTCTGTTGCAGCCTCCCTTGAGAGAGCTTTGCTCGCCTCCTGGAGCCTGGAAAACATTCCCCTGCTCTTTGCACACTAATCTGAGCTGGAAGACCAGAGGTCCTCATCAAACTGCTTTGCCCTGTAATTCTTCTTGGAACGCCTGCTTTCAAAACAAGCCAAAAAGGGAAAGGAATGCTTATTCCAGCAGAGGTTCTGGCATGTTACATCAAACAAGGAGGGCATGTGCAGAATACATATGTTTCAGGAAGAAAGAGACGTTAGAATCAGGTTAACCTTGCTTTCTGCTCAAGATCTTTGTCTAAACAGGCACAAGACTGTAAAGGGGCAGCAGTGAAGCATTTCATGCTCAAGGATAACAAACTGTATCTTTTTAACATTCGCTTAGGCACCATCATTGTAAGAGGGAACCTTGTGAACTTCATACTGCTTTTCAGATGAGGATTTCAAAGCACTGGGCAAATATAGATTTTCAGTCATCGTTTCACTTTAAACTAGGAGGCAGCCTATTTTCTAACAAGAAATGGAATTACTAGTCTGATAGCAACATCTTCACCATGGTGTAAGTGCCTTTTTCTCAAGTAGTGTATCCACTATTTGAATTTCCAAGTAGTTAAGCTACACACAGGGACAGAACCAAAGTGACCCAAGAGTTAGTCCAGAGTGTTATCTGTAACGACAGGTGAAGATGTTTTGAATCTTTTCTTCCATTCTTTAAGAGCTAGTAGTACATCTCAGTCTTTTCATGCTAATTTATTTAAATCCAGAGGAACAAAGGCAAAATGCACACTGGATTTGATGACACTTGGCGATGATTCACAAGCGGAAATTTGCTTTTTGCCCTATTCAGTGATAGGTTTGTTTTCCATATTGGGAGACTGTACTAAGTGAGCAGTTTTTACTACGCAGAGCAATTGTACTATTTATGCAACCACATAACCCACAGACCTCAAGCGACAGTGTGTGCTTCGGCATCACCTCGCTGCTGTAAGATAGCTAGCTCTGTGCTTTGAAAAAAATTGAAAGCACGACTTAGCCAGCCTGTTATGAAAGGCCACAGTGGTCTACTAAACTGAGAGTGAGCTAAAGAGAGGCCGGTGGTTATTTGCCTCTGACTGTGCTTCTGCCAACCCTGTGCATCACCAGCATGACTTCAGAAAAGACCAACAGCTTTCCCAGCATGCATGGGCACCAACCTCATGCCTACGGACTTTCTGTACTTATTTATTCATGACATGGACAATACAGAGCTGAACACTGTCACTTCAGATCTTCAACAAAAAGGACAGAGGTGACATGCTCTGAGTGTGACAGCTGCATGCCACAACTCATGTAATAAGCCTTCAACATAACCATGCAACACAGGAAACTCATAGGACAAACTTCATAGGTTGTCCACCTCTTCTTGATCACCAGCGGCAGTGCTCACCTAATGCAAATTAGCACTTGTCCCACCATGGACCTTGAGCATCTGTTTGATACCACACACATGATCTCACAGTCATTCCAGACTGGGCCCAGCAAAACACTTCCCCTCATACTTTGCTGTAAAAACATTGGCGATCTAGTAAAGGGAACTACTTGAGCATAAGTTTAAGCCAGCAGTGGAGTGCTTCGCTTTCTTAGTCCCCACACAGAACGCCCACCAGAGTCATTAGGCAGGGTGAGCAGAGGGCTAATTGCAGTGGTTCATTTTATAGCAATCCCCTGTGAGATGCAGCACGTGCCTTTAGAAGTGTTGTTCCTTGCACTGAAGTATTTACCACAGTGCTCATGCTTCAAATGGGAAGTAATGTAACTATAAAGGCAATAATGCAACTAGTGTGGGTGGTAACCAGCCAGTTTTTCTTAGATGTACAGCAGGTTTTGTTCCAGAAGATCATATTAATGCTATTATGGGAATTACAAAATTGTTATAACAGGACCTGCTAGGCAGTAGTGTGTATTTGGAAACTTAAAATAGTAATGACCACCCTAAATTTTCACTACAGCTGCTTTTCTTCTTCAATTCAGCCTGCTGCCTCTCTGCAGGCTCTCTAGTTTAATGACTGTTCATCCTTTCATGTTAACAGAAAAATACTAACTACTGCATAAGGGAGTGTATGTGTGTACTAGCAAGATCATTAGTTTGAATAAATGTGACAGCAGAGTTGCACGGGAAATGCCACAGTTAGTGGTAAGCACAAACTGCAGCTTTGGGTGTAAAACACTGTAATTACAAGGGATGGAGAAAGCTCCACAGTTTTTATCCCCACAGAAATCGATAGCAGTGCAGTCTGCTGCTCTTTGCTGGAGCAGGGGCAGTCTTATGAAAGAGCTTATTGATTTATCCAGCTGATGCTACCACAGTGAATAATAGACTAGAAGAGAAAGGGCTTGTAAATTAGACTCATTCAATCTAACATTTTCCAGGATATCTTTTATGTACAGCTATATAGAGAGATATATTTACAAGTGAGTTTTTGTCAAAGCAACAGCCTACTGACTCCTGGTAAGGTGGTCTGTCTGCTAATTCTATGACCTCAACTACACTCACGGAACTAAAGTCAACCTTCAAGCTCTCACTAAAGACTGATACTGAAGAAGCACCAGGGCACCCAGGAGCAGGATTTGGCTACGGTGCAGGTAAGCAGTGACCAGCATGTCCCAGAGGGCTATGGCCACAGAGGAAAGGTGGCTATGGCTTTTCCCACACCACCTGTGCCACAACAGACCCACTGGCATGGAGGCATTTGAAAAGTCTGCTGTGGATCCACAGGTCCCCAGGCGAGGAGAAATGTCATTGCCAAGCCAGTCCCCACCTGCCCCAAATGACGTGGAAAGAAACATGGTGTTTTAGGAATGAAAAGAATCCTATGCTTCCTCTGAGCTCAGCAGGCAGATCTGCAATGAATCTGGCTCCACACTGGCAAAAAATGTACATGTTCAGATTGGTTTTGCATAAACTGAGATGGAGAAAGAAAGAAAAAGAGAGAGAAAGCAGCAGGCACGTTGCCACCAAGTATGACAAATCAATCTTCTCAGCAGTGATGGATCAGGGAGCAGGACTTTAAGTTTTACAGGTATATGAAACCCCATGAGTATAAAGACACCATTAAAACACTGCCATTAAATTCCAACACTGAAGGATGATCACAGCCCTGAAGCCAAGCAGGTCAATATGTGACTCTATATTTTTCATTACCATTTTAAATATACATATATATGAAGCAGAATAGGATTCACAACAGCCTCACCCTCTCTCCCACTGAAGATCTGCTCTGCTATATACTCAGCATCCACTTTCACAAATAAAATGCAATATACCATCAACAGATAAATGAGATCCCTACAGGGCTTTTATTCTGCCGTACTATTATATCTACTTTTGCACAAGATTTCTGCTTAAATGGCTCTCTTTATGCACATACACAAAGATGACACACACCTGTCTAAATATAATATGATAGCAAAGAGCTCTTCTGTATGGGGAAATGTATCTTTTCTTTGTAATTTACCATAATGACTTATTCACACCACTGGAGCTGGGGGTACATTAGCTTCCTCGCTATAAAAGTCACCAAGGTGTTGTATAGTAAGATGTGGCTGGAGTTTTTTTCTATCTTTAGAAAAGAAAAAGAGATGAGCTCTGAATCTCTCCTTTCTGTCTTCCCCACAAAAACAAACATTTTGAGAAATTACAGCTTTGTAGGCTGCTGACATTGACTAATAGTTTTTCAAGTGATTAAAGTGTTTGTGTGAGCCATGCTGAAGAAGCCTTTTGTAAATCTGGGAAACCTCAGAGCAAATGGCCATGCTGTGCCATACGGTAGCTCAGAGATCACTGCCAGCACAGTAGCCACCTATATGACACTTATTCAAGCAATAGATCTATTTATGAGACTAGTAGTGTCACTTTTCTGTCATTGTGACTATTTCAGTCAAAAGTAACCTGCCTCAGAGAACAAAAATTCTTGACTCTTTTTTCATGAGAGAACTCAAAGCATTTTATGACCTGGACACAAAGATACCAGATAGATAGAGCCACAACTCTTTGGGCAACAGAGAGCTGAGGTTCCATGGAGAAGTACTGCAGAGACGAAGGATGAAGGAACAGGAGACAAAGGTGTATGTGAAGATTTTCGCTTATTGTGCTAACAAAATATGAAAAGAAGTTTCAATGCACCAGCAGAACAGAGACCTCATTTTTGAGAAGGGATGACACGCAGAGAAGTCTAATTGTTAATCAGCATATGTCAGGATCACACTAAAAGCCTACTTTTTAAAAATTCTCACTCTTATTAGTCACAAAGGCAGGACTATGGTGTGAAGAGACACAGACAGAACAGACTTCAGTGCTAGACATGATCTTCATGAGGCTGCAGCATGTTGATAACTATACATGAGCTTTGCATAGGCACTGCATAAGTACAGGGTACCTCTTTCTACAACAGGACACCCCAAATTCAACAACGGGCATGACTACTATATGCAGAAGCACATGCACACCCCATTCCTGACAATAAGAAGCCACAAGCTGAACTGCTTTGCCATGTTTACTCTTTTGAAAATACTGATTTTACCCTAAACCCTCTACTTTTCATTTGCATTGCTGTAAGAGTCACTGCCATCTTCCCAGTTGCCAAGTGTCCCAGCGGCACTTACCCTGCATGCAGAGCCCATCGGTGCAGTTCTTGGACTGCAGCACCAGTCCCTCACAGTCCTTGCCCCCATTTTTCGGAGCCGGGGCCGTGCACTCCCTCCGGCGCCAGTGGGTGCACTCGGTGCCGCAGGCGGACCACTTGCTCCAGGACGTCCACTTGCCATCCACTGAGAGAAGGAAAGAACAGGACTTGTTAGGAGATACATAAAAGAGAGACTGAGAGTGATGCACGTCTCAGCAACAAGCCAGCCTGCAACTCCTGGCCATTCCCATAAGGCAGAGGGGTTGTCAGCCTGCTCTTCTTCAGTTCCTATTTCTAGCCTGTAAATGCACATTCACTCTCCCTCTCCTTTCTCCCTGCCCTGGCCTCATTTCTGCTCTTTCTTCCCCTTTTTATAGTCTTGTCAGCAGTTTTCCTGTGCTCAAAGTGCACAAGAAAATGAACAAGTCAGAAGTTAAACTTGATCAGAAATTCCTCTTTAATAGGAAGATATTTAATGTTAAATATTTTCTATTAAAAGACCTACCTAGAGGAACTCCTCTATTTCACATGAGCAGAATCAGGGATGTATTTAGCACCTTTCAAAATCACGCAGATTATTTTCAAAAGCACTAAATTGAACAGCTGAGAAACAAACTACGAAATTTTCAAGTGGCACAACCTGAGACAGGAATTTGTCACTTGAAACAACGAGCTCAGATGAAATTCCAGTTTCACCCCTCACTAAGACCTGTAGTTGGATGGCCCAGCTTCGAAAGCTGAAGACAGCCCTTCTGCCACGGATTTGAGTGGGACTGCATAGGTAGGAAAGCACTGCGCAACAGGACAGAATGCAGAACTTTTGTCGCAGAAAAGCCACCAACTACCTTGTGTGTCCTGAAGCAATTTTGTATTTTCCAGAAGTTTACATTAAATGCCTTTTAAAGGCATGCATACACACCTCTTTCCAGTATAAACATCTTTGTATTTGAAGTCAGGTAAACATGTACCTCAAATTTAACCTCCACACTCCAGTTGCTGTGACAGGTGGACTGAACACACGCTGCAAATATATTTACATCACAGTTGCTTTCTATATTCGAATTCCAGTCCTTTACTAGAGCTTTCAACCTTCATCTCCTAAAATCTGAAGCTCTGAATGTCCTCCAAATCCCCTGAATTACCAGAGCTGGGACATGGGTGCAAGCTGTGTGCAAAAGTGGGTCTGAATCCTCTGCTGCCTGATATAATGTGCTCGCTATTTTATCTACTTACATAATATAATTTCCTATTCATTCACTGAAATGCTGAATTTATTAATAAAGAGAAGAAGGCTTTTGAAACGAATAGTCTTCTCCTGAAATGACTGCTGAGTATTTATCTAGGGCTGTGTACTGCTCATACTGAACCTGGACACAGAGTGGTGCAAGCTATTTTCTGAACACTCTGGCCCTCGCAGAAGGCACCACCATTGAGGGGGGCAGGATTGGTGCAGGTCCTTGTCCGCTTCTGAAAGCCTCTCCCACATCGGCTGTTACACACTGACCACTCAGTCCAGGTCGACCATCCTCCATTCACTGAAAGGCAAGAGAGAAAGAGTATGATCACATAAGCAAACCATCCTGTACAGCCCAAAGGTGCCTCTGGCTCATTTGCAGATGTACCCATCATCTATGCACGCTGAGAGATCCCCTTGCTTTGATTAGAAATTGATAATGCTCTTTCCCTTCCTTTCCAGAAGGTGATTTCAGGATGCCAGGACAACTTCACTCATCTCTCTGTGGACATAGCTGGTGAATATGAATGACCCAGCACTTCTATAACAGATATTTAGGCTGTTCGGAGTGAGCTCACACTACGCACATTTTTATTATTGGACTTTAGGAAGATATTTATCTCTGGAAAGATATTTACATTGACTGTCTTTTCCACTCACCTCACTTTCTGGGACAGATGAATGGATGAAGAAGGAGCCGTGCTGTTCTAGGTAACAATGCCAGCACCAGCTTATGGATAACATACAAACTGCTCAGATTCCCTGAACTCAAGTTTGTGATATGACACAACCCTTAAACAGCTCTGGTATCAAACCAAATAAAAAGGACTACTCCCCTACATGTCTCTTGACTGCACTGTTGAAAAAAATACTGTGTATGTATGAAGAAGATCTGTAGTATGTCTACATCTTTATGTTTCTGTATTCATCACAGTTACAAAACAGAGTGCTCTTGCATGGGCCATCCCTCAATATCACAAACACTGCTAATCAACTCAATTCAGTCAGTTTTCTATAAAAACTGATCCAAAAGGCCCTCATTGTAACTTCAGGGAAGCAACTGCTTACAATTAAATCTAACTGCCACCCTGAATATGAAATGAATATTAGGGATAATCATAGGGATTTTTTCCTACTTGTCTATCCTATAATTAAGCCAATTGTAAGGAACACCAGGACAGTCAGCTGGCACATTATCAGAGCAGGTTTTGTTCTGGTGGACAGCCTTGCCTGAGATGCATTGGGGCAGTAACTTTGCAGAGGCAAAGGCTCAGACTGAGGAGGGCATTCTCATCCAGCCCCTTCTCATCCAAAGTACAGCCATTCTCAACATTAGATTGAGGCTGCGGACGCAAATATAAGAAGACAGAACATTCTGCTGTGCTCTGACACTATCTGACAGTATCTGGAAGCACAAACTTCCTTTCAGTTTTACTCCTATTTCTGAAAAGCATCAGTAGAACGTGAAATGCATTAGTAGAAAGCAATGCCTTGGATGCTCCTGCTGGAGGAATCATACTAATGGCTCCTTGACGTATCCAGCTGGCATGTGTTAGGGCAAGGGGAGCAACTGCCTTCTCTTCGAGGCAACTAGCTGTTTGTATAGGTACCTGCTCCTCCTTTAACACTGTCATCTGTCACCAATAAGCCAAGCCATCACACCTGTGCTTCTGTGTATTTTCGGTAATGAACCCTGACTCCAGTTTCTGCGTATGGTTGCAAGTCACTGGGCATCACAAGGGACCCAGTCTGATCACTCAACATCATAACTGCTGCATATAGGCATTTTGCATCCCCCTCCTGTCCCACTGTTCATTTTGAGAACACGTCCATATCCCTAAGGCATCACTTACCATAGACAATCACAGTTGCTGTGGTGCTTTTCCTTTTGGCCACAATGTTTTTGGCGACACAAGTGTAATTGGCTGTGTCAGAAAGCCGGGCTTGCTTAATGATCAGGTTGTGATCGATGGTGATGTAAAAATTGCGGTCTTCCACAGGATCAATCACCTCTTCGTTCTTCAGCCACTCCACCTTAGAGTTTGAAAGAGCCAGAGAGGAAGCAGTGAATCAGCACCAGGTCACACCACAATGGGCACAGTGTCTGTGGTTACATTGCTTACCCCAGAAAGTGGAATGAGTCAAGGCACATCATGAAGGACTCACCTGAGATGTGCTACCAGCTGAAATAAAATACCATGGCAGAAACTTGGGAGAACACCCTTCATGCCTAACCTTTCCTTCAGCTCCCATTCCCTCCCACTTGTCCACACAACAGCCGTCTGTCCTTGCCTTGAAAGTATCAATGCATTTTCAAACGCTGCCAGCTCCAGTGTGGAGACAAAGAGCTGATTTGTGTTTTCAGAGTCTGAGGCAAGAGATAAGGAAGAGGTGATACCTTAGGATTGCATCTACAAACAGACAATTCCCTTACAACATCAGAAACCCTATGACAGCAGAGATCTCACCTAGTCTTTTGTATGCCTTGTCTAATTAGGCAGTTAATTATGCAGTAACACTGTGTCCCTGCCCTGGGTCTTACACAATGAGGCCCTATACCAGAGTAGGTCACACTAACAAATTACACATCAATGTTCTTAAGTATGCATGCACTCACACATACATGCATGCTATTGTTTTGCTGCGATCAGGATTAATCAAAATAGAGACAGTTACCAAGAAAATACGGACTCACAAAGCCTACATCAGTGCTTATGTTTCCCTTTATGTAATCTATATTTTACTTTAATAAAGCGTTATTTCCTTGGTTACGCAGAAAAATATTTTCACATGTGATTTTTAATCTAGACAATGTTCTCTTTATTGCATTCCTAAAGAAACACCCTATTATATCCCAGCTGACTGCTGTGAGCCACCCTAATATAATTTGGCTGCAAATCTAGTAGCTTGTTTTCATTTGAACTGAGCATGCTCCGAAGGATGGGACTGGGGCCCTGGATGGATCAAAGCCGGGGCTTCATGTCACTGGACCACTTCAGCTTGTGCCCAGGATTCAATTAAAGGAAGAAAAACATAAACACAATCAATCTGCTGGACCTGTGAGGTGCTTACTGCCTAGACCCGCTTGGATTCAAGCTGCCCACTGTCTCTTATTCCTACTTTAGGCAGCTCCAGCTCCCCTACCCCAGTTTGGGTGGATGTGCATCAGATGTGAGCTGCTTCCAAAGACATCCGCCTTAGTGAATGTGAAGCCACTGCCCAGAGGAAGGCTTGGTATCAACCACTGCAGTTTGTGGTCACCTCACAGCTATCGATACTGTATGGCTTAAAATTGGCAGTGCAAAAAGGGCTGTGGAAACAGCTACGTGTGTCTGCGAGGAACAGAGAAGGAAGGAAAAAAGACATGAAACTTTGGAGGCTGTGTTTCTTTCTCTACAGAAAGATACAAGCTCTTAGTCAAGAACCTTGTTTTCCTTGCCATGATGACTAAAATTGTTCTTCCTCCTTTCTTGAATCCTAATAGGTATCAAGTATAATCAAGATGGACAGACTCCTGTTGAGTCCATGGAAATAACTACCTGCTGCCTTACCTGCAGATCAAGTCCGCATGCATCCCAGACTGATAAAAAAGCCAGAAGCTCACCTGTCTACCTGTAGGCTGCCACTTAACCCCCACCACTCACACAAAATAACCTTTTTGGTTTTTAATACCATTATTTATTTGTGAGATGAAGTACAGACTTGTGTCAGGATGCTAAATGATACTACATGAACCACCACAGCCCTGCACATACCACCTTCAAATCCATTTGTACTTTTCCTGTGCTGTGCGCATTAAGGACATCAGGATGTC
This sequence comes from Columba livia, assembly GCF_036013475.1. NCBI lineage: Eukaryota > Metazoa > Chordata > Aves > Columbiformes > Columbidae > Columba > Columba livia. The sequence continues at coordinate 75,518,564 of NC_088605.1, read as the reverse complement.
AGTGAGGACATGACTACAGTCTGCATCGTCTAAAGCTCAGTCCAAAATACTTCTGGTATCCCTATTCAAGCACATACTCTAGCAGCCCTCAGCACTATGCAAGGCTCCATGCTCAAGCATGTAGTTCTCTTTTTCCAGTACTCTGCAACACTTTCCACAAAAACATAGACATGCATATTCAGTCTGGGTCTCAGCTGATTAGATAAAATTAAAGCTATAAGCATTAAATTCCCTGCCATCCCTGCAAAAAGGCTGAAGAGGATATGAAAACAGGAGTTGCCAAAATCAGAAAAAAAATGTACTCTGTGTAATTCAGTATACTGCCTCCGGCTCTTCACCAAATCTCTTAGGAAAAGGATCCTTTTCACCTAATGGCTTATAGGTTTTGCTAACATTAAAACATTAATTTTGCAGAACAAAAGGATATATTATTTCTTCTGAAAAATCTGCTTTGCCAGTACATTGGTTCTGTGTGTGCATGTCTAAACCCCAACTCTTTTACAAGATACCACTTTAATATATCTGTCTTCTCCTAGCATCCAGGTTTTTATGATGTCACGAGTCTGTTCATATTGCAAACTATAATGTTGCCAAATCTGAAGGGAGGAACTGATTGGCGATTTGACAAGAGGCAGGAGTCTCCTTTCATACATATTTTACCCATCAGTAGGGCAACATAACAAAGAGCACACCCCTCCAGCAGTTGTGTTTTCTCCCTCAGTCCTTGTAGAAATGACAACTAATAAACACACTACAACATGTGAGCATTTTGTTGGTACTTATTTTCAGTTACTAGTGGTCTCATTTTTTCTGGTGCAGGTGCCTGCCATGCTCAGCACCTCAGATGTACTTTTTCGAGGCATCCAGAACAGGTGGGAGCAGGGTGGGTTTGTTACGTAAGCAGGAAGAGATCAGGTGTCAAATACAAAAGAGAAGAGAACAAAGCGGAACAAGACAGTGATTTATGAATGACAAGTATGTAAACTGTTATCACAGAAGTGAAAGACAACCGTCTCTTTTGATGCCATGTCATTCCCCGAGGTGCAGACCCCTCCCTGAAGTAGGCTGCTAATTCAGTCAATGCAGAAATCTATCCTGAATTTAATTCTGCTGTCTAAATGATGGTGACTGGTGCCCTGGGGAAGCCACCATGCTCACAAGGTGCTAATGGATGAGGCATCAGACATTTATGTGCCAGGGAAAGCACTCCTCCAGGTGAGTGTCCAGAGAGGCAGCAGGATACCCATGGACATTTCAAAACACACAAGATGCCTGTCTTCAGGGTCATCCCAAATTACACCCTCGTGGCTTCATTTTTCAACTCTCTGCAGATGTTTGTAGGGTAGATGTTTGCTTTTGCCTAAATATTGAGGATGTAAATTCACTAGCTGTAGTCACAACAATTCTTGAACAGGTACCCACCTGTATTTATTCAATTAAATCAGACACATCCCACCAACTGTTATTAATAAATGTGTGGATGGCTGTATGCACATAGATTGGCAACAATACCACCATGAAGGATGGGGTAAGTGTTCCCTTGTGGAGATGACAGCTATGGAAAATTACAGCAACATGCAACTGTTTTTTTTCTCACATACCAGCCCCCTGCAACAAAGCAGGCACAAAATCCCCACTTCTTTTTTAAGTTTTCCACTCAAGAAGGTATTTTTGCTATATGTTTGCAAACTAACTAGCAAGAGAAGGCCCCTCTGTCAAGGTGTGAGAGCAGTGAATGAAATCCTGACTCCCAGTGACTGCTGAGAAGGTGAAGTGCACCCAAAACCAGCTACTTTTTGGTCAGAGCTCCTTAATATGTAATTTACAAAGCAGTGAGGCAATGGGCTCCTGCTAGCTGTGCTGGATCTATACATCCAGTGCTGCAAACACACTGGTAAACCTGCTATGAGACCGAGACATCCCCACAACTGGCTGAGGAAAGCACACGATCCAAGGCGGCTCGAATTTAGAGCAACTTACCTTGTAGCGCCTTTTCTGTCATCCCACTCCCCAGTGAGAGACAGATGTGTTGTCTCTAATTATTCACTGATTGGTATCGGGAGATGCATTAACATAATTGGTGCATTTGTTCTAATTAACAGAGGGAACCTGCCACATGCCACCCAACATGAAAAACGAGACCATCAGCAAGAGCAGAAAACCCACAATCACTGGCTGTACCTTGGTGCTGCAGCCAGATCTGTGCTGGATGTGCAGGGTGTTTCCAGCAGCAGCCTGAAATAAGGCAGCACACGCAGAGACTAAGACTTGAAAGCCAGGCCAGGCTTCTGTGCAGACTAAACGAACACAGGGATCATAAATCACACAAGCGATTACATACACAGGAAAACCTATTACAGAAGCTAATTGCTGACACAAATTTAGCCATGCCAAGTTACTAGCATTACTAGACATTTAAATCTCTTGGCACACTTGCATATGCGTGACTGTTTTAGAATCTGGTAGAGCAACAGCACATCTGTTCCAAAAGAAACTCAAGAATGGAAAAGGGATGTAAGCTCATCTACATCCTCCTCTCCTCATTGTACGAGTCGTTCCTTACACCTCTTGCAGTCTCAAGAGGGAAGGCAGCAGGGTACAAGGACTGGATCCTGGTCTCTCATTGTGTCCACAGCATCAGCCTGCCCTACAGTCATCTTCAGAGTGGATAGTACCTGCCAAACCAGCAAATCTTCTACCTTCTAGACACAGGCAAAGCCTTCTGGTGCCCATGAGTGCAATTCTCCAGAAGAATTAAGATGCAAACAACCTCAAAGAAGTGCCCTGACCACCCACCAGCAGACTGGGGTGTAAAAAGTATATATTATAAAAAGGAATGGAAAAGTATGGGACCAGACACTGACAATTACAGGGAGCTTTATCCTGTGCTTCTGGATTGTACCCAATGCCAGACCTTACCCAATGGTTCTCCAGGGCAAAAGGAATGAGCAGCCCTCATTCATTTTGGGCTGTGCTCCTTCTGCACACAAACCAGCCCCCCCCCCCTTGCTCTTCCTCCCATTGACACCCGAAGGCAGTCCTGCTGTATGTTGCAAGGCACTGCAAAGGACAGTGTCACTTCCCAGCTAATTAGTATTTATGGCCACAAACTCCTCTACTCGCCTCTCTTAGAGCTCACTTTCCTGCTGGGAATATAAAACACTGTCTCTGTGACACACACCTGCATGTAAATGCATACACATGAACTCCCAATTAAAGGATAACTGCTGCAAAACAGAAGTGGCTCTCATGAAACAAAGCAAACAGCAGTCATATTAATAATCAATTAGATGGAGCAGCCACCTGATGCTGCCTATTTGGAGAAGTCCCCAGCTCCCACCAGCTTTTGCCTGTGCAAGAGCAGCTGAATAAAGTCTGTGTCACAGTCGGTTTGAATTGGCAAAACACTCTTTTCTGCCTCTCAACTCAGGGATGCTTTTCCCCTTGCTCTAGTTCCTAATTAAAGCTGTGAACGTGGATAAATATCACGTTCAGTTTTAAACCCAACTGGGTCACCAAATTGTACATTTCCCCCTGTTCTGCAATTAAACTACTCCATGAAACACCTCAATTATAATTAAAGAAGAATTTCCCCCCCCTGTTAAGGGCATCACAAGTCACACGTTTCAATGCAAAAGTTCATCTGGCAGCTTATGGCATATTAACCAATCTCACATCTCATTGATGTTTTGATCTATAACCTATCGCAATGAGCTAATCTGATGTGACACGACATCTCTAACTGTATTTTGTCATGTGGAATACGATGCTGGCATCTTTCAAAGAACAAATTAAATGAGCTAACGGGTTAATTGCTTGTAACTCTGCCATTACTGTTGGAGCATGGCGGAATAGGATCCTTCCTGCCTTTTTTAGGCTGGGTTTGAAAAAATACACACGCAGAAGAGAGTGGAATTGAAATGGATGTTTCTGATGACACTGGGGAGCTGCAACTCTCTGATCTCTGCTGCGCGCCGGCAGCTCCTGCCGAGCCTGGCGGGTCAGGCTGCTCACATCACCACCTGATCCTATTCCTCCCCATTGAGGAAAAGCAGGAGGCAGGGAAGCATGGAACTGGGGCAGGGTGTTGTTTGGTTTTATGTCCATTCCATTTCTTCCTTTTCCTCCAGCAAATTTGCCCCTTCACCCCTCAGCTGCGTGTGGAAATGTCAGTATAAGAATGCCTGTGCTGAGTCCTTCCACTGCCATGTATAGGAAAAGGCAAAGCATTTACCTGCATGTTTCAGAACCTGCACGTAAATTCAGTTTGGTAGTGGCTATAAAACCAGGAGTGGGGAGGCAAGACACAGTGTAGCTGGCACCGAAGCTGCTCACAGGTATGTGGTTGCAAAGAAGCTAAATCTGGTGCTCCCAGAGCCCAAGCAAACCCTCAGTTCCTTACTTTGTCCCAAGTGAACAGGCAAGATGTACTTTGATTTGACCTCGGGCCATGACACTGGTGTATTTTAACACACCTTCTTCTATTTGGACCTTCGTCTTTTCCATGATCTGAGCCAACTCTAATGCTTGTCATGTCTTTTTGGATCTGAGGGACTGGTAAGTGCTGACTTAAAAGCTTTGCCTGTCCATCTCTGTCTTTGTCCTTCTTGCTCTCTGGAGCAGCTGTATGCTGCTATGTGGTTCAGCTTTTCAGTAATAGTAAGAGCTGCTCTAGCATTGATCCACAAGAGCTTGACACAGTTAATTGCAATTAAATATGCTGGGAATTATAAGACTAAATTCCCCAGCTGCTGAAAAGAAGACAGGATGTATCCCTGAGTGTGGTTGTTCCCACCAATTTGAAATACCAGGAAAAAGAAATGAAGAGGGAGAATAAAATCAAAGAGAAAAAGGGGAAGGTGCTGCAACTCTGGGCTCCAGCATTCCATTACACTGAACGTGTATTTTGTACAGCTTCACAGCATAAGCTTTTCTTCCTCTGTTTTGGTGTTAAATCCAGTGACTACTTCAGAAGCTGGTAAGTGGAAAGAAAACAAACCAAAACCAAAAGAAAACACAGTTCCCAGAGTGTGAAGGCTCTGAGGTACCTGCTCACCAAAGCATTTGGAAATGCTGCTCACAGCTGCAGCAGATGCGTTACCCTACTTGGAATCAAAGCAGTCTTTCAACAAGATGGAAACAGCCCCAGCCTGCTGCCCGCCTGCTCCCAAGTCCTTTCTTATGTAGTTACCTGTACTGTCATATCAGAAACTTCTCCAAACAAATAAATGCAATCTTAAACATAGAACTCGTTCATCTCTAAATTAAAATAACCACGTAATCCTTCAACCCACCAAGTTACCTTTCATCTTTACATTTTTTTTTAAATTTATCTTACCAGCTTCAGCAAGTGGCTGTAATGAAGTGTCACATTAAGGTATTCATATTCATTAGTGTTCAGGTCTTTGTTCTTTTAATAGTGTTGGAAGGAATCTACAAAGAGGCTGTATTAGGTGGCTGTCCAATCTGGGTGTTTGATCTCCTTCTGACTTCAAAAGTCAGAAGAGGAAAAAAAAACAACACTGAGAATGGTTCTTTTGAATGTCAGATGGGGAGTATACGATTTCTGAGCCTGTCGAGTGTTAATTGGTGTCTGCCCTGACCATGGTACAAATAAGATTCAGATCCAGTTAATGTACAGTCATGAATCTTGGCTATTGACAGAGTGAGTCGGGATACTAGAAGGCGGGAAAAAGTGCAGTTATTATGAGAGCATTACAGACCTTTCCAAGGAAATAACTGGACTGGCTGCTGAAATTTCAGAGGTGCTCGTAACACAGCATTCAAACTAGCTACACATCATCATCAATGTCCACTTCTAGCAAAGGTAATGAAGTTCCCCAGTACTGCCCTGCACCTCCAGAGCAACATATCTTGTTGCAAACACTCTTGTCGCGGCAAAACAGTGAGTTGACTTGATGCAAAAAAGCATCAGAAAGGAAAATAAAAAATTGCTGCTCAATTCCTGAGGAAAGCCAACTAATTACTATTACATTTGTCAGCAAGCTGGGTCTGCAGACCTAAATGCTCTTTACAATTTTGGGGATCTTGACAGGGAAAGGAAACAGCCTATACAAAAAGAAAATGGGGAAAACCTTCTATGCTAATTATTCCTTCTGATGTTTGTGGACACATTTCTGCAATTATGATTAAATCTAGATGGGTTAGATGGGGAGGTAACACTTTAAGCTTCATCTCCTGAGAAATCAGTCGTCAGCGCTGAGTGACAACCACTTTGCTACTGAGCTATGACAGCCTAACTTACCCTAATGCAAATTGGCAACAGTTTCGTCTGTGCATGGCAGAGGAAATCCGAGGAGAATTCAGATAGGGGAATTAACACCATTAACAATCAATTTTTCTCTTAACAGCCTCAGCAGATTTAGGATTTCAGAGGCCCCCGTGTGACTCAGAGCAACAAGTCTGAAGATGGAGCCACCGCTGCACTTCGGAAGCTCCTGTTCATGGGGAGACCCAGCTGCTGTTGGTGGGCACAGATTTTGCTGAAGGGTTTGACACTCCAGCCAGTTGGAGGGCTGGTTGCCCACCCTAGGTTTATTAAAATGCCAGTAGGAAAACCAGATGAGCCCATGAAGATGGATTATTAGGCAGAAGTATCCCTTACTTGCTCCCACCTCATGCTGCTCCACCTGGGAGCATGTACTGGACCATGGTACATCTTCTTGCGCAGAGATGGCTGGTGCACACACAAACATGTGCACGAAATATAATCTAGTAAACTAAAAATTAAAGCACCTTTATACTATGCCTGAAAGGTGCCTCTCAGAATAAGTAGAATGTTTCTTTTTCTTTAAAAGGAAAAGTAAAAATATTAGGCTGGTATTAATGTGCTCCACCAGCTACATGCCCTTTGGATGCCAGATTTTACTGTGATTTTTGAAAGGGAGGAGAAAAAAGAAACCAAACTGCCTGCAGCTCTGCCCAGCAAGGCACCATCATCCAAAGCCATTAATCAGGTCCCAATCAATCTTGTCTACCAGCAGCAGTCAGTCAGCTCTTCATTACCACCCATTCATCATGCCATGCCCTAACTCACTGCACCATTAGCCACCCATCAGCTCAGGCCTTAGCCAGGATGTCCAAGTGCCAGGACACTGATTTGCTGCTCACCTCAGCTACTGGGATGCCTTCAGGTGGACGGCACTGGAGCAGCACCTCTTGTTCCAGGGACACTTCTTTCCCCAAGGGCTCCTGCTCAAAAGTTTTTCGGAGATCTGGGTGGGGAGAAGGAAAATAAAAAAGAATTAGTAGTATTAATAGCTGGTTGTTTAAATTACATTTGATTGCCATGCTGCATAAATGTGGGAGATCTTTCTAAACAGAAAAAATCACATTTCTGCTCCTCAGAAAGCGAAGCACTTAGAAAAGACTGGAACATGTTTTCACTTCATTCCAACATTAAGCGGTCAAAGGTTTCATAGTGGATTTATTATTTATACTGTGGTAGAGTATGTGAACTCAGTGAGGATCCAAAGCCTCACTGTGGAAGGTCATGTCCAGACACAGATCAAAAAGCAAAACAAATCCTTTCTTCACATAACTTATGTTTGGTAAACAATACCAGAGAAGTACTGAAGAAAGTTACGGAAAATTAAACAAATTTGTAGAACTACAGCGCATAAGCTGAGTTGCCTTCAGCTTATGGTTGAAAGTGCTCACGCTGTGATTTAATGTACTTTTAGTTTATAAGCATTAACTTTACAGCTTCACTAACTTGTCTTCACCTTATCATTATCCCTGTAGCACTGAATAGATAATAATAATAATCATAATGTGGAGCTGAACCATGCTTGGATCCCTGCACAGCACCACAGAAAAGTGGCAGGCGAATGCACGGATGGAAAATGAGATGGGATGGCTGCTACCAAAATCAGCTCCTCCGAAACCCACCTTGCGTTGCAGGAGACCTCTATCTCATAGCTTATATTGGGAAAATGTGGTTGTTCAGCTACCTGGAATTAAACGTCACTCTAGTTGTACCATGGAAATGTTCTGTCATAGATGCAGATGTTGATTTTAACTCCACATTGGGTACACCTTAGTGCATCTAAAATGTACATACACGTGCATGGTGCAGACAATTATAGCAGACGTATCACGCTCTACTATCATGGTTGAGAATAAATGAGAAAGTTACCATGCTGGTAATAGAAGTATATAAGCACAGTAATAAATAGAACATTAATAACAGCTTTCAGCTGTTCAGATATGGAGGAATGAAGACAGCAGAGGCAGATTAGATAGATAATAATTGAATTTTTTCATTGACGTGTTGATTTACTGTCCTGCCTGCCTTCCTGGAACATTAATAGAGCTCTGGAGTTCTCTATAGCCTCATGTGCACAATAATTCCCTTTAAAAAAAGAAAATAAAAAATGTAGAGCATGCAAGAGTAAATAGCATTAGTCTAGAAACGTGTAATAACAGTAAAAAATCCCACTTTAAGCTCTTTGTTATCAACAGCTGGAATTGCTGGTTCTGAACACCCCTTTTCCCTGGGAACCGCTGCAGTGGTTTCCCAGAGGGACCCCAGCCCCCCTGCCCGCAGAGCCCCCCGGTGCGGAAGCTTTAACGGTGTCGTTGCATTCGAGCGGGTCAATGATCCACAAACTAAAAATACACTAAGTAGGGGCCTTGACATAATGTAGTCAGTATAGACAGTAATGTTCTCAAAGGAGCCATTAGATACTATCGAGTAAATGATACTCATTTGTGAAAAAAAATACATAATAATGTATTTACAAGATTGGGAGCTCTTATACCCTGTTCTGTTGGCTCCCTCCCACATGCTCACAGCTTCAACCACCCAGAATTACCCACCACCCCCTGCCACCGCTCTGCCACCTACAAACAGCTGCAGATTGCAGCTGTGCAAGGCAAGTTTTACCTAACCAAGAATAATGTTTGCTGGTTATAACACACAAATAAGTTAAAAAAGTGTTTTTTTAAGTGATGAAGAAGTGGAAGGTCTGGACAAAAAACTCCATAACCTGCTCTAGTTATCATGAAACACCCTGCTGGGACAGCACTGGCTTTTTTTATGGCCCTGGCAGAATGATTTCTGTGGATAACAAAGACATCCTTCTAACTCAATCTTCAGCTTCCTTTGCTGTTTAACAATTATAGTCATCATGGCAGCTTCACACTGTTGACCAGGAGTGGGTGAGCTCGCTAATGTGCTGAAGGACTTTGGAGATTTTCCAAGAAGAGCCTTTCCAATAACATTTTTCACTGTTTCAAAATGTCATATAAGTTACAATTGCTTGCAAGCAAGGACAGAAGGGATCTATTTTCTGAGAGAACGGTAAAAGATGAATAAAATACATCCCATTTAAAAAAAAAAAAAAAAGTTTTAACAACCATCAGATTGTCTGAAAAGCAAAACAATAAAACATTTGATCCATTCTGGGGCAGGACCTCTTTGTCTGTGAAGAGGCAGTGTGAATTATTAAAGTCTTGGGTCGGCAGCAGCCTGGTTAATGTGATGCTGAAAGAGCCTTCTCCACTCTCACCTATAATAGGGAGAGACAAGAGAAAGGCAGTTGCACTTTTTTTTTTTTCCATTATTATTTTGGTAATGTAGAATAATCCCTGATTGTGTTAGCAATACTCTCCCCCTGTTTATACAGGTAATATCGCTGCCACAGCTCATCTCCTTGCAGCGGAGCGAGCCCTGGTACAAAGCGATGCTGCGGGGTCTGGCTTGTTTTTCTCACTAGTTCTCTTATGCATGTCACCCAGCTGCAGGTGGGGATGTCACTGCCAAGCTCAGGGGACAGCCCGTACCCCCTCCAGGCGTTTCCCCTGCCTCTAACTTCCCTTCAAGGCTATCTTCATAAAAAGACACTAAGGAGAAGGATTAAAATTCTGGTCTGGCACCTTAAGCCAGATTCTATTTTCTTTAGTAATGTATAGCCTCAGTAAATTCAGAGGAGGTTGTTGTGGCATATATCGCACATTTACAGCATACTTAAGACGAGACTTCCCTCCAAGACTCCTGAAATACTCCCACACAACCCTCTCTGGTAGGGACAGATGGCTCCATTGAAATGAATTTCCATAAGCATAAAGCTGAACCAGTATAACGGGAAATCAAAATCTCAGTGTACACCATAGTGTTAGCTTTTTTCCTGAATCGCTATGCTTTTTGGGGAGAGGGGCATTAGATCTTGATATTGATGTTCTGCTAAATGACTCATTTTATGTTTAATGCATATTTAGCTTACAAACCACTCAAAAGTTGCTTCTTTGCCTGCTAAAGTTATTAGTTTCTACACGAACTCATGGCATTTCCCTACTGCTTTTTCCTCCTGTCAACTTCTAAGAATGAGCAAAGAATGACCCTATTCTTCTTTTTAATCAGATGTATTTTATCTCTTTGCTGTTATGGGTTTTGCTATGATGGGTGGGTGGGTAAAACTTTAAGGATATCTTTTATCATTTCTGAGAAACATGATAAGAGGCAGGCCAGATGCCTTCAAGGCAGTGCTAATGCAAGAGTGACTAATGAATGAGCATGAAAAACGGACACTTGTCAGCCAGGAATTAGATGTAAACCAGAAACGAACAGAACAATGCAGCATTACTGTCAAGGAAAGATGGATTTCTGCCCTTGGTAGACCTTAAAGACTCTTTACTCTGTGCTCTTTCTAGTAACTCCAAGATCAACTTTCATTCTATAGCAAACAATTCAAAAAATGAGCAAGCTTTAAGAGCACGAAAAGAAAACCCATATTATTTTCTATCCAACTTTCATATTAACTATGCCCATTGAGTGAAGTACATTTGGTGTGTGGCTTCCGAGAAATAAGGTTTTAAAAATGTGAAAGGACCTTCACAAGAAGTATATATTTCCATACAGAAGATAGTTTGTTTTATGTGATTAAGTATATACAGGCATCCATATAAACCCAAATATGCGACAAGTGAAAAATGAAATTAAAATACTAGAAAAAGAAGGGAATAAGGTGTAGTATTATTTTACTTATTATTAGAGGATCAATGGGTAGCCAAGCTCTCCACTTCAAGTCTACCTCCTACCGTTGAGGGAGTTCTCAAGAGGCAAGATTCAATTCTGCTTTAATTTTACCTAGTCTAATAAGAAATACACTAACAGGAAAATAATTGTAGAAAAAGAGTGGAAAAATGCTACTGATGTTCTACAAAATGAAACAGGATCCACATGCTTGTGAAAGTACATTTCAATGAATTTATTCCTGAACTTGGATGACTGCTGCTCTTTCAAAGAAACTTTAATAATATTGTAAAACTGGCCTGTTGCTCTTCCGTCAGTTTCCACGATAAGGCTGGAGTTAAGAGACACCTTTTTTTTTTCTGAAAAAAAAGGCATTAGAGCCTGAACTGCCATTCTAAATGCAAGAAACCATGTGCTATCAAGCATACTTTGGCTTCCCTTTTCTCTTCACAGCTGAGTCTACAACCTTTGTGCAGGGATCAGTCACACTGGTGGGTAAGTAATGGAAAGGTTAGGTACAAAAAACCCTCTTTTTTAAATTTCATTTTGTCCTTGTGTGGTTCCAGCTCTCTGTTGTTAATTAGATCAAACCAGAGTTCCACTGAGACAGTCACAGGAGTGTCATGAGTCTGTAACCCAGGGGATCCCTCTGAAACCTCTATCAATTGCCTGGCCCTGCGGAGCCCCCGGCTGTATCAACCACATGCTGGGGTGGATCAAAGCTGCCTGCCCACCCTCTGTGTGCCCGCTGCTGCTCATGGGCTGGGATCACAGCTGGACAGGGCTGTGCTCTAAGCCCGCACAAGCAGCTGGAGATGAGGACAAAGTAAATAACTTGACACCTTGAAACTCCAACTTTCTGCTCTGTACACAACTCTGTGCCGCTCTTGCCTTCTCCGGAGAATCACAGAATTTTAGGGATTGGAAGGGACCTGGAAAGCTCATCCAGTGCAATCCCCCCACCGGAGCAGGAACACCCAGATGAGGTTACACAGGAAGGTGTCCAGGCGGGTTGGAATGTCTGCAGAGAAGGAGACTCCACAACCCCCTGGGCAGCCTGGTCCAGGCTCTGGCACCCTCACTGAGAAGAAGTTTCTTCTCAAATTTAAATGGAACCTCTTGTGTTCCAGTTTATACCCATTGCCCCTTGTCTTATCCTTGCTTGTCACTGAGAAGCGCCTGGCTCCATCCTCCTGACACTCACCCTTTACATATTTAGAAACATTAATGAAACCACCCCTCAGTCTCTTCTTCTCCAAGCTAAAGAGCCTCAACTCCCTCAGCTTTTCCTCACACAGATGCTCCACTCCCTTCAGCATCTTCGTGGCTCTGCACTGGACTCTCTCAAGCAGTTCCCTGTCCTTCTGGAACTGAGGGGCTGTTTCACATCCGGCCAGCCCCTAAGACAAATGACACAGCACCACGAGGCTGCCCCAGCCACCTTCTCAGCCTGGAGATGAACATCAGGGACGGTGGAGCTTCCCCCTTTCCAAAGACACCTGGCATTCCACAGGTTGGGCTGAACGTGTCTTCCACTTCTTGGAAATGCACACCATGTTTTGGGGACACATGCTTCTGTATCACTGACCCGAGGTACTGAACGAGGTGATGAATACCCTTTGTTTCCTGGGATACAATCTGCAAGATGCTTTCCCTGAGCCCAGGACCTTCTCTCCTTTTTTATTCCCTATGTATTTACAGCCTCAGAAAACAGGGGGTGCACACCCACTAGCCACTCAATTCTGTGGATGGCACCTTCAAGCCAGGTGGGGATAACGCTACACTCTGACCATCCCTTAGAGACTCACTGCCTGCATGTCTGCAAAAAATCATTGTTTCCCCTCTTTTCTCCATCTCTAAGTTAGTTCAGCCAGGTGCTGGTAAGACAAAACACCCTTTTGTAACACAGCACCCATGTGGGCTGTGCTTATAATGAAGAACCACCCACTCAACACATTTGGTATTGATACAACTGTAAAAATACAAGTGAGCAAACTTGATCAAGAATGCACTGAGCAAATGGGTTCCCAGATGCACACAGATCACACTGTTCCTCTCCTCTTATATTTTCACATGGTAGGTTGATATTTTGTGTTTCTCTTTGTAAGCCTAACTCGCAAAGTAACTTATAAACTTAATTCTATTCACTATGTTATTTGGTGATTGAAGGTAGAATCCAAAGTTCTTGTTTTTCAAATAAATCCAAACATAAAGTTTGAATGGTCTCATCTCAACAGATGCCTTTCTAGATGACAGATATACGAAACCTACTAAAGACAGACATTAGAAACATCAAGTGTACATTGTAATTCATGCATAGAATTGAATTTACAACACACTGAAACACTAAACCAGAAAAGAATTTGTATAAATGGGGTATTTTGCTGTTGTTACTCTTATGATACACTAATCTGACTCACATGGCTGTCTGGTCACTGCCAAAATACACACAGAATTTTGTTAACTCCTTGACTGCATCTATGTTTTGCCATCAGATGTATGACAGTGTAGGTACGATATTCTCAAGACTCCTCCTGAGGGATTGAATGAATATAAATTCAGTAATGGGCTTTCCTTTTGTTTTTTTTTAAGCAATGCTAACAGTGAAGTGCTGGTATCAAATATGTTAAATGCTTGATTAACTTCTCTGCTGCCCTTTTTTGATCTGCTGTTGCCTCTTCAGTAATCTCAGCTCAAGACCACGTGTCTCAGTTATCTCTTTATTAACTACGAGCTGTGGAAATTGATTAGTAGCAACTGAAACGGTACGCAAGGAAGAAATTAAGGTCCTATCTCTGCTAACTCTCACACACTTATCAAAGTGCACAAAATACATTTTTGGGTTATTTTTTAATACCACATATCCTGGACATACCTTCCTATTAAAATTTTCAAGTGACATCCTTCCCCGCTCACTCTCCTTATCTCGACATCCACCCGACTTTGTATCTATTGCAATGTGTTCTAACGCTTTGGTGGCTACAGGAACATGGGACCCAATATTAAAAGGCGAGATAATCGAGTGTCACTAAAGGATCTGTGACTTTTTTTTTTCATATCTGTTTCTTTGTATGACTGCAAACCCCTTGTAAGTGGAGATAAACCACCAGGTGAACTAGTTTATTTTTCTGTACTGCATTTATCTTATCAGTATATAGTATCTGACATGCATATATTAGCTACATTCCTTTGAAAAAATGTCTGGGGGGAAAAAGCTTTTAGATAAGTACATAAGATAGGAATAACAAATCATACAAAATAGTAACAAGCTATTTTACTTTACCTTACTATACTAGGGCTTTTTAAAATGATTTTTTTAAAAACAAAATCTGATTTTAGATCATGAATAAAGGAAAAGAAGACAGTATCCACATTCATGACACCAAAAAGATCAGGTAACATAAATTACAGAGAATGCCTCTATTTTCATACAGGTTTTCAATAAATCCAAAATCAGGCAGCAGATTTAGGGGTTTATATTCTTACTATACTTTCTCGAGGGCAGCCTGGGTTAACATCATGAAGTCACTGAGGCTACAGCAACACCAAACTGGAGCAAATGAAAATCAAGGCTGCTTTATGCACAGAGGCTCAAAGCAATTTGTCTTAGCCAACTCTTTATTATCTGATCTAAAAATTAGGTCAAATCCTGCAGCTACTGTTTAGTCTTTATCAGATGTATTTTCCGGTGGGTTTAACTCTGCTCTCAGTTACACAAGCTCAGGCTTCATTCATCCTTTCAACCTGTTATGTTTTATCTGTTCAACAACATCAGTCTTGTTACACAAAATTCACATTAAAACTTTATATTGGGCTTGCATCTTTTTTCAGCCAAAGATAAAGCTACGCAAACCCATCCTTCCTCCCTTCACAAAAGTACCATTTTATCAATTGAGCAAAAAGACCCTATCAAAATATATTAGTGATTCCTGGTGTTCCTGACAGAATGTGCCTAGAATAAATAGGAAATGTATTTTAGCATTTTTATAGACCGGTATCTCAGAAAATTATATCTTTCCAGCTTCACCAAGATATACATGAGGTGTCCCTACTTCGTTGCTTACTGAGGTATCTAGAATGGCAAAGTGAAATTTAATCTCAACAAATCTCCTAGTTTAAAAGGATGAAATGCTCAGCTCTGTCCTCATGGGGAGACCAAAGCCTCAAGAAGATAAATTCCATGAAACAGGAAAAAAGGTGAAAATAATGATGTTTCCATCACCTACTGTTTCTACTCCTTTTCAGAAAGAGCCTGCACAGAAAGGAACAATTTCCCAGCATATTCGCGGCCTGGGACTGCAGAGCGGTGACACGCTGTTAAATGCCGTGAACACTCAGGGAAGGCAGGATGTTGGCTTTAGGCTCAGACTCTTTTTCCTGTTTATACTGCGAGCCTTTGAAAACCAGCAGCATCTTCTCTCCATATTTATGGATTATTCCCTTCCTGAACAACCGAAGCTCTTGGCCAGAGGGACGTTGCAATTGATTTTCACAGACAACTTTCATTGACTAGGTTGCTATGTACTTTCTGACACATGCCTGACCCTGCATTAAACAAATACAAGTGGCTTTTCCAGGATGCACATTTTTCACACTTTCAAATTACTTTTCAGTTAATTCTATTACACGCTCAGTGAACAGAGATGTTGCATGCTATATTTTTTTTTGTTTGTCTTAATGGAGTGCAGCTCCAGCCCTTGAGATGACATAGTAATTCCAGAATAAGACCAGTGCGCTTAAGGGAGAAAAGAGAAAGAAGAGAAGGATAAAAAGAGTAGAAGTAGAAAGTGGATGAGTAGGGGGAGAGGAAGAGGGACAGAGAAAGAGAGAAGCTTTCCTTAATGTGCTAGGTATGGCTAGTCATGCTCCAGTTGTACCTGTTATGATAAAATCACTAGCTTCAGGTATGAAGATAAATAATAATATAACTTAACCAGAGCGCTTTACATGCTTCATTAACACCTCACCTTTCCCAAAGGTGTCGGCACTCACTTTTTGTACCATTTAAAACTGAAGACTGCATTGGTGACAAACATGCAACTACAGCTGCAAACAGAGCTGGAGAGATGGAATCTTTTGCCCCTCTTAAATTTTAGATATCCTTGATTTTCTGGATTCATAAATACTGCATGGAGCCTACCTTGCATCCCAGTCTTATTGCACATTATATAACCAATAGAATACTTACCAGCCAGGTTTAAAGTATATTAGGAAAGAACTATTATATTGCCAGTACAGATTCAGTTCTTTGAAGGCAAATCTGTGAATATAGATGGGTATTGGCATATTTGAGTCCACAGTTTAAACCAGTGATCTTGTAGACCAAATGACATCACAAAGTAAGGTATATACTCCACATCATATGCCTGAGTTTCTAACAAAATAGTTGTGAGTTACCTGAGAAATGTACAGAAATCTGTGAAATTCGAAATGGACAATTTTGCAGAGAACACACTTGTTTCTATTTGAAAATCTGCAGCTTGAAGGTCTAACATGTCAACCCTTAATCCCAAGGAGTCTAAGTGATTTGCCTGTGCCACAGCTGCCCAAGAAGCCCAAAACGGGGAACAAGAGGTTAAAAAAACCCCTTCAGTATAATACAAAGCCATTTTTCAGCTATAAGCACATAAAAACTCTGTGGAATTTACTTACTTAGACTGTTCTAAAATAAACAATGAAGACTCCAGAAAAATCAGTGAATTGATTGTTCCTCTCACTCCAAAACATGGTAAGAAAAAGAAGCAAACTATATTATTAGGACCTTTGATGGAAATTTGGACACCTGGAAAGAAGTGTCAATTGATATAAAATAACTTGCATACACATACCATGATTATGTATTATGTAGAAATTAAATGTGTAGGTATGGCAGTAAACAAAAGTTACTTAACCTCCGAGATTTATATCTGGATGTTTACACAGGAGGTAACTCCTCTTTGAGGATTTAACCATGTAATACTATTACAAGAACAAAAGAAGAAACAAGCTCTAAATGGAGAGTTTTAACTGACAGAGAGTTCCTCCTGTAATGTGTCTGTGAAAAGCTTTATTTGGCTGGAAGATTTCTCTTCTCTCATTACAAATTGTTAGACACAGTGACGGAAATATATAAGCATGCTACAAACCCAGCTTCTGATGACCTTTTCTCACAAAATGTGTTTTTGCTGAGGTGAAAACAGTGGAAAAGATACAATTCCGGATGATAAATTTTGTCCCCATTACACAAAACAGGATTTCATCATGTGAATGAGAAATGGGAATCCCCACCGTGACTACTCTATTACAAATAAAAGAACCTCTTTGAAAATTAATGAGCATTAAATATTTGTACAGTCAAAAGCAGATCTGTTTTCAGAGAACTGGTTGCCCTGTGTTCCTGGGGTCTAAGCTGGGAATGATTCAAAATAAACACTGAGGTTAGTAGCCATGAATAACAATGATGAAATATTAGGGTTGAGATGACCACTTCCAACCTCATATTACCAATCTGATTACATGATACGCTAAATACACAACTGTTCCTTTGTTAAGAAACAGCAGCTTTATTATATAATTGTAGAGATACGTATTTTCAGCTTTGCAGAAAAGGATCTGGGCGGCCCCATGGATACCAAGTTGACCATGAGTCTGCAATGTGCCTTTGTGGCAAAGAGGGTGAATGGCATCCTGGGCTGCATTAGACAAAGTATTGCCCGAGGGAGAGGATCCTTCCCCTCTGCTCAGCACTGGGGAGGCCAAACCTGGAGTACTGGGTCTAGTTCTGACATGGACATCCTGGAGAGAATCCAGCAAAAGTCCACAACTATGACTAGCATCTCTCCTACAGTGAAAAGGCTGAGGGAGCTGGGTCTCTTTAGCTTGGAAAAGAGGAGACTGAGGGGTGACCTCATTAATGTTTACAGATATGTAAAGGGTGAGTAGTCAGGAGGATGGAGCCAGGCTCTTCTCAGTGACAACCAATGGTAGGACAAGGGGTAATGGTTCAAACTGGAACACAAGAGGTTCCACTTAAATTTGAGAAGAAACTTCTTCTCAGTGAGGGTGCCAGAGCCCAGAATGGGCTGCCTAGGGGGATTGCGGAGTGTCCTTCTCTGCAGACATTCAAATCTGCTTGGACAGCTTCCTGTGTAACCTCATCTGTGTGTTCCTGCTCTGGTGTGGTGATTGGACTGGATGAGCTTTTGAGGTCCCTTCCAATCCCTAACATTCTGTGATTCTTTGAAAATACAAAGCCTAAGCGTTCAGAACCCAAATCTTTCTCTCAAATGGCAGAGACTCCACTTTTCATCACCCAAACACCGAGAGCACAGACACTCACATGCGATACGGACGTAGGCTTTCCGGCTCTTGGTGGTGCCCGCAGAGCTCCAGGCAACGCACTGGCACCAGTAATCTTCGGGCCCAAAGAGCTCCTCGACTTGCTGCCGGGAAATCTCGATGCTCACCTCTCGGACAATCAGACCTGTGAGGGTACAAGGAATGCTGGTCAGTGTCGTGCTGACAGACAGAAAGAAGGAAGCATCGGAACAGAAGTCAGCTTGCAAAGTCGTGAGACTTCACAGCTCTCTACCAGTATCTACTTGGCAACACAGACTGTTGTAAGGATGAGAAGGAAAAAAAAGCAACACTTTATCTGCCTCATAATATAAGTGGGTGAATGAAAAACTAATCACTGTGATTTTGACTTTTATCACATACTGCAAGTATGTTAGACAAATAAGAGGACCAGCACTTCAGCTGGTATAAATTGTACCATGTCCCTAGTATGATTTACAACAAGTGATGATCCAGCTCAGTTTTATTTGCGTATGAACATCATAAAACCGCAGTGTCATTCAATTTATATGACTCCCTTAGCGCTCCTGTATTTCATCACATTTTTCTAGATAGATACAGCACAGGGAGAAGTCCTGTTCACTCTGACACTGAACTGCCCAGGAAAAGGGATTTTACCACCGTAGAAAATGTCCCAGTACTCTGTAATGATGGGCATACATGCTGCAGTACGGCTATTGCAAGCTGCCAGTTTGGGGACTATTACTGTCATATGTACTGCAGATACTGTGAAATTTTTTAGGTGATTTTATAATACACTGCAATGCACTTAAGTGCCTGACGGTCTCCCTGGCCCTGCCCTCCCCAACACATCTCAGCACAACCCCAAAAACCTGCAGTCGCACCGATGCTGATGGTGGCCCACTCACTGTCCTTCCCAGCAGACTGATATTTGGCCACATCTCCCACACTGCGCTCTCTGCTGGGGAGCTGCTTTGTTGCTTCTAAGTGCAAGGAACTATCGTGGTGTCTCTGAGACCACTGCAACAATAGTTAGTAATGTTTTGATCCTCTAATGACAACTGCTGTATTTTGTACTGACACAATCCCTTTCTCTGCCTCAAAATGCAGCATCTGGTCAAAACGTTTCTTATTGCAGCCAAGATACTGGTGGGGGTGGGAGAGAGCACTTACACTTCTTGTCAGCGTATTCAGTCTTTGTTGCTGATGTCAGAGTATCAATAAACTCCTGTCTGTCTTCCTGCAGAATATACACTCTTGCCAACAGCCCTGAATAAATAAATTCCACATACAAACGTGTAGTAGAACTGATTTTCTTTTTCATTTCAGAATTGCCAGGAAACTCAGCTAAAAGATTCTTGGATCACAGCGTGCACAGTTTTTCCCTGTCACCAAGCACCAACGGGCATCTCCTTGTGCTTGAGCACAGCCTTGAGCCCACGGAGACCAACCACCCTCCTGCCACACGGCTCACAAGGTGGTATTCATAACGTCAATGTCCCCAATTGTGCAGCACGGCGTGTTCCTCGAGCGCTTGGAAACCAGGCCAGCCCTTTGATTTGCCTCCAGTCTCACAGAGGCTCCATTCAGGGAGCCAACGATTAATTACTGTTTGTACACACTTGTGCGCTGCCATTGAGGCTGCATGCTGTTTGCATCCAAAACTTGGTTAACGACTTCGCAGCAGAAAGGAATTCATGCATGTAATACCGTAGACCTCTCTGGTGGGAATGCCTTCTAATGAGATGCATTTTCCTGCTAGACACTATCACAGCCTACCTCCCTTTTTATTTCATTATCCTTGACATCTTTAGCCATTGAATAATCAGCTGCTTTGGGGGAAACACTTAATAGCTTTCCTCCTTGAAATGAAACACTCAAAATATGGCAACCGCACTCCAAAGAATGGAAATCAAAGTGGTGCACAGGCATTTGATATGCAGTGAACACTGTGTTACAAACGTGTTTTGCTTTGATGAGCTAATTTGGCTCCAAAAGGAGTCTGAGGGATACCTTTTGTCCTGTTGAGAAGAGCATGAAGAGGGTGGGGAGGGAGCATGTACATTACATGCATAAAAATGGTTATATTTTCCCAGTGCAACTTCTGCTAACCTAAAGATTGCTCCAGTTCATTCTCAGTTTTTACAGCACTAGCCCAGGGAGCCTTTGAAGGTTACAATATTATGTTTTTATAATAAGGCTGATTATGGCAGAGCTTGATGGAGCAGTGAACTTTGTTACCTGAGGGCTAAAGCAAGCAGGCTCATAATGACAATACTGGTTAATAATGATTATGAAATAGTCTTAACATTCAGGACACAAATGTCATTTTCTGGTAGTCTGCTGAAGGTACAAAACCACATGATAGATAAATAATTCCCACCGAATGCACTGTAGACCTTTTTATCTCTGATGACCTGTGTTGCTTTCTAATTCAAATTGACAAGTTACTCCAGGTAATATCTTTTGGGACAGCCATGAAGTACTGATAGGTATCAGGTTAATCAAAGTAAATTGGCCTTTGATCTTTGAGTAATAGCAACAGTTGTGCCATGAATGAAGAGATTCACACCTTCTTTACATACCAAATAGATGTCAACTCTTTCTGCTTGAAAGCAAAAAAAAAAATTTAAAAAATCATGTCTTTGTCTATAAGGTGAACAAGAGTTTGAAGAGTTTGAATTTCTATAGTTTGAAATTTATCAAACCACGTGGTGATGCCATAAGATGACCTGGGATGTAAGGATCCATGGCCAGAACTCAAAGCTGATTCAACCACCCCTTCCCAGCAATGTCCATTGGCACCTCATTGCATAAACAGCCACATTGATTTAGGAGAAACACCTCACCAGGTGAAAAGCATCCAGCCTCAGACCCTGGAGCAAGCACAAAGTGATGCAGTTCCTCACCAGCTCACAATCCTGTTCCTTCTGCTAACATGCTTCAACATAACCCCTAACAGAGAATCCCTTTCTAGGCTAGATTACAAAAAACCACAGTTTGCTGAGATAGCTCAGATACCAGCTGCCTTATTATGAGCTGCTTCTGCCTCTGCAGTATAGAACAGTAGCTGGAGTCATCAAAAAACAAACAAACAAATAAAAGAAAGCCAAGCAACCCATGTCTCAATATTTCCAGACGATGTGACATGCTGTGCCTGTAGTTCAGACACCTGTTTATTGAATTATTTGATTACAGGTGAGTTTACAACCTCCAAGTCCAGAACTAGAAGTCATTTTATAAAATGAGTCCCTATATTTAGCCTAAATCTATTCAAGACAAGACAGATCAAGAGTTTAGAAATAATTTATGCAGCACAGCCTACCTGGTATTGGCCAATTCCATTTTGCCACAGTGCTAAGTAACAAAAGGTGAACTTCCCACAGAAAATCTCTCTTTCACCTTACCTTCTGTATTAGAAATATATTTAATTTTTCAGTCTAGTTCCTCAAATGGCTCAGCCATACAGCAGGCGAAGATATGCACCACACATGTTTTCTTACAACACTGAAGTTGCACATTTCCAGAATTAATATAATCTCATAGATGGTGGCACAATCCACAACAAATCAAGAGTCTTCCTACTTTAAAGTAATGCAATAACAAGCACATCTAAAGGGAGATAACAGAAATGTGGGCTGCTAGAATGCTTGACATGTCCCTTCTAATGCATATAAATCCATAAAGAGCATCTATATAGTATTTCTAACTTGTACTCTCCCTGTGATGAATAGCTAGACTATGTCAGGGAAAAGCATTTGCTTCCACTGTCCAAACTTGATTTGCATTCAACAAAGTGAGAAACGTTTCTGTAGCCTCTTGCAGCCCATCTGGATCATTGGCTATGAAGGCAGATACATGAAGATATTGGGTCTAATTATCACCACCCTATTTCTGGCAACAAGAAGACTGTGAAGAGAGGTGAGTTAAAATGAAAATGCAGAAAACCAAAGTAATTTAAGCCAATTCTCCAAAATAAATGGTAATTATATCTTATGATTGTTCACTGAAAAAACTCACAGATCCTTAAAAATGCACCCCTAGGTTGCTGGGCTTTCTGCACAAGCATTTCTTTTCTGATCTTGGGGAATAACTGCAGCATTCCCAAGAGGGAAGCAACATAAGAAGTTTTACAACTTGAGTATAGGGAAGTAAAGAAATCTCCATGAAAAAAAAAAAAAAGAGAAGAAATGCTGTCCTCTCTGGGTCCTGAGTATCCAGATCTGGATCTGCTGGGTTATAAAAGATGCCACAGATGTTGCTCAAGGCTGGGGTATTTATACATGCAGATCAGTCTGATTTAATACACTTACCTAAACCTGGCACCAGAAAAAGACATTACATGGGTGGAATTTCACTACAGAGAGGTCTAAAACCCTGTAGCTGTTAGAAGACTAAACAAACCAGTCCAAGATATCGTTTTACCCCTAATAGTTTTCTGTCCTGTTGAGTATGGAGGGTGGCTTACAAGAAGGATCAAGGCATTTAGCATAATCTGTCTGCAATTATGTCTCAGTCCCACAAATTAAAGAGGTTCTTCATGAGTGACAATTCTATGTATTTCATAGCACAGCAGATACAATTATTCATTTCAATAAAATAAACGTATCCCTGAGACTAATACAACTTGGGCTCTGAAAAGGAGTAGGAAGGAGCTAGAACTTTATTTATTTCTGTATTTTCATGTTAATGAGGGGTTAATGGGCAGAGAGAGGCTGTCTACTATTAATGTGAGCAGGCCAATGAGTACAAGGGAGAGGCACCATCTGATGGTTTATATCAACACAAAATTACTACCCCTCCTGGAGCAAAAGGAAGCATGAAGAGGGAATTGTGCCTTATATACATGGTATTTTATTATAAACTGTGTCCTAGAAACATAATCAAGCAGAGACACACTTCATTCACACGGTCTCCAAGCACTTAGCTGGCTATACAAACCGTGGGGTAGATCATCTGGTCTTCAGAGGCAGAAATGTTATCTTTTTAAATGTATGCAAATGTAATGTAATTGTATGATATTATGGTAGATTATTAGCAACTGCAATAATAACTCATGGGTTCCATATTGCACCTGCCGAATTGGCAAATTTCCCGATGATTTTAATAGGAGCAGATCTGCCAGTCAGACTCATTTCTTTCTAGAGGGAAATAAAAACGTCTTATAAGGTTCTGTAACTGAAGATGACTACTGAGGACAAGGAATAATCACTGTAAATGTCTGAAAGCAGGAGATTATTATCAATTAATCAAATGTAATTACCCATGCTGGAATCAGTCCAGGTCACAGAGGCAGCATCTCCAACTCACTGGGCATTGTTCTGCCAAAAAGTTATTTTGATGTATTTTGGCTGCTATAAATGTTCGACATTTGATATTAATACCTTGCATGTGTGAAAATATTCCTCAGGACTTTGATAGAGCAATTTTTGTGGAAGTATTATACTGACATGTGTTTGACCCTCTGGCACAACACTAAACAGGAGCTATTTAGTTGCAAGACTGAGCTGCACTAAGAAACTGCACAGATAATTTGTTTATTTTCTCTGTAAGTAGAAGTTCAAGATATTTCTATGCTTTCATGTGCCCAAAAGGTATTTCATTAATTAGTGATCACATAAACCATAGAACACGTTTCTCAAGGAGATGGAACTTTGTGACCTACTGGTCTGGAAAAAGACATTACTAATACATGCACATAGATTGCAGGTGTGTTGCAGCCGCTGTTAAAAAGTATGGAAATACAGCCCATTTTCATGCAGGTGACTTGTAACCCGTTAGAAGTAAAAGTTACTCTGCACGTCCACACAGCACATGCTGTTATAGAATCAGATTATATGGCATGCAACTTAGAAAACGATGGCGTGTCCCCATACAGATCCCCAACCTAGACACACAGAAAAATGTGGTGGCTTGCATAGTCCTAAAATAAATCAGTGCCACTTTGAAACAGTCTATGCTTTCTGATTCACAGTTCCATTTTCTATTTATTAGGAGTAGGAGAGTGAAAGAATACTTTATGAATGTTGCTCAGTCAGGACAGATTTGAGTAACATAAGTATCCATATCTTTTAATGCAAGATGAGGGTGGAAGGAGAATCCTGATACCAAAAAAGAAAACGGGAATGTCGCAATAATTTCAGGAGGGCTTGGATTATCTCCACAGTATTTGGCAAAAAGGACGAAAGTATTTTCAGTTCTCATAGTTCCCATCTGTCTTACATTTCATACAAAGCTTCGTCCAAAAATGCTTAAAACAGCATCATATTTTTTGCTTCACGAAAGTGGCCAAGACCATACACCAAAGTGGTATGATGATAAACAGACTTAAAAGGTAAACAGAGTGCTTTCCTATTATGCAGTCCTTTGTCATTAGGATGTTCTCTGATGGCAAAACTTAACCGACCAAAGCCAAAAATGATGATCTTTTTACTTACCCATAGTCCAGGATGACCTCTGTGATTTATTTAATTGCTCATCACAGGTGCTATAAACAACCTGTCTCTGCAGCAGAAGACTGAGCACTTTACTTGGTGAAATAACTTTTTTACAAAGGTAAAAATACAATCAGTGCTATCTCAGAATTGAAATTTATTTACCTTCTTTCAGAGATAGATCCTTTGCAGTGAGAGAGAAATTCCGCCCAAATATATCAGACTACTTAAGATATGGAATTTGGTGTTTAAAAAATGAATAAATAGGCTATGTACAAGAAGAATGGCTTCAAATATTAAAGTTCTCGCTGAGAAAAATGTACTCTGTGCATCCTAATGGGACAGAGATGATAGCGTAACGGCAGACTTGGCCTATAGCTTATTTTCTATATGGAGTAGCTGTAATCTTAACAAAAGATAGATAGACAGATAGATACCTAGAGATAGTTTAAAAGAGCAACAGCTTTAACACCCCCTAATCCTTCACGCTGTGATTGCAGGGACCTGGTTTTGCCTCAGTGCTGCGTGTCTGTAAATTGTGGCTGGCTGGTGGTACGAAACAACCTTAAGATTACAAACAATTTTCCACAAATATTAGCTTAAATATTCAAATTAAAGGCTTCCAGATATTTTTTCCCTCTTCGTAACTTTCTCTTTAGGAAAGAGATACATTCTTAACCCAAATGAATACAAATGAAGGTAATAGCCTCATGAAGTCAAGCTTGCACTGGTTTGCATCAGTTAGCTATGGTACTTAATTAGCAGCTAATGGTAGTGAGTTAAGCTGAAATCCCAGCTCCCCTACTATTTTTTAACTCACTGACTTCCACAAAAATTCCAAAGAGTTGCCTTCAGAGGGGTTTTACTTTGAGCTGGAAATAAAGAGCACACATTCAGTTTGGGTTTTATTCTCTTTTAGCGAAAACAAGGCCTTTTTGTTCTTTTCCCGTTAAAATCTGATGGACCGAATCGTGTAAGATGCAGGGAAGATTTCAAAACAGAGCTCTTGAAGGCTGGTGGAAAGCCAAGTGTGTGCCATGGTCCCTGCCAGCATGGGGAAGGTAAAATAGCCCCTCTGCTGCCTCCTCCCCCGGCCAACCCCGGCAGCTGATCATTTTATATAAACCTTGAACTATGGTTTAATACTTTAGAGCAGCACTGGATTGCTTGTTCTCAGCTTTTAAACAGTTCAGAGACAAGGGAAAAACATTCCCCCTCCTTCTTTTTTTTTAATGGAGGCTATTTTCTAGTTGATGGCATTTTTTGATAATATGCACAAATTGCTCCAAAACGCACTGTTCTCTTCCACATGTAACGTGTGCCTATTGTTGCTGCTCATTTTTTTTTCCTGGTACAAAAGTAATAATCATGCTCCAGTGTAGCAGATCTCCAAAGAAAACCTACCACAAGCATATATTTATGTTCAACCCTGGGCATCATTATTTCTGAACTCGCACAGGCTGAGGTCTGGGAGCAGAAACAAATGTGCCTTGAGGCATCTTGACCCAAGGCATCCTGACACTGAGCAGCGGTACCCGAGCAGTTCTCTGCCAGGCTTGTGCTACTTACAGGGATCAACCATAAAGAAGTCGTCCACATAGGAAAGCATGAGTATGAGCTCCAGCTTTTGGGTCAGAGCCCAATTTTTCCTTCTTTTGGCTGAGGCACGTGCAGCTGAGAAAAGATGTTGTTTTTTTTGTGTTGTGTTTTTTGTGGTTTTTGTTGTTTTTTTATAAGGGCCGGGAAAAAAACATGGCAACGGTTCATGTTTTACTTCAAAGCCGCAGTTGAGACTTCACAAAGAAAATCTGTGCACTTTTTATTTCTGGTTCAGAGGATTTACATGCTCTTTCTAATGATCTGGGCCTTCAGCACTGGGTAATGCTTCCCAGTCCCCAGCTTAGTGCTCATGCAAAATTGAAGCACTTTTGAGGCAGTTTAGAGCCTACAGATGAATCTCAATGCACAGGCAGAAAGGAATAATGGTTGTTTAGCACTTCACTAGAAGAAGCTGAGGAAATTATGAAAAGAAAGAAAAAAATAATCTATTGAACTTCAAACATCTGGGAAAACAACTGAGAGCATCTGAATTTTGAGCAGCATGTTTACATTCCCTTTCCATAGTTGTGGGGGGGGGGCAGGGAAATGAACAATAAATGGGTTTGTGTGTAAATTTTTATATAAAAATATACATCAAGTTGTTTTATGTTACTGACTTATGTGTGTGTGTATATATATATATAAAATATGTATCTGCACATGTACTTGTGCACCACACCCACCCAGTGTGGTTCTGAGAAGCAGAGACAAGGCAAAAATGCCTTATTTTCCATGAACTTGATGTGATGACACAGTTCAGTGGCTGGTGCAGCTATTGTGGGAACAAGGACAGTTGCAACGTGACACAAGAGGTCACTCGGGAGCCTTTCTCAGCGGTTGTTTTCCTGCTTTTTTAGTCCACAATGTGCAGGAGCAGCAGATAGGGGGAGAAGTGTAAAAGCCCTACTGTTTTTTGGCCAGCGTTGTTGTGCATGACAGGGATGGCATTTCACAGCCGACTTTGGGATCTTGAAAAAAGAAACACTTAAAAGAAAAAGAAGAAAACGGCAAGCAGCTGCTTTCAAAGCAGCTTTGTCCAGTGTACTGTCAAGTGAAGTGACTTGCACCAGAGGTGAAGTGCTGGGAATTTAATGTCTGCTCCCCCATTCAGTGTGTTTTTCAGGGCTGTGCCAGGGCAGCATCAAAACACCAGGAGATTTTTCTTAGTTTGTAGAGAATGACAGAATCATGGCAGGAAGGTGTGCGAAGAGGCAGCCTGGTGGTCACAGAAGGCATTTGGTGTGTATGTGTTTAGGAATACAGCACAGCTCATGATCCCCACCAACTACAACAAGGCAATGGGAATGCAAACAAGTTGCTCTGCAGATCCATGCGACTTTGACACGAAAAAAGACCGTCTTCATTATGTAAGTAAATGCTTCCAATAGTATTCTTGTGATTCTGGGTGCCTCTTTCTTTTTTCCTGGCTATCCACCCAGATTGAATTCCCATATTGGTTTCTACCTTAGCTGAAGAACAAAAGGATTAAAACTAAACCCCAAAGTAAGCCTGATCCACTTCTAGGCATCGTTATTCTTCAGGCCTGGCAATCCCTGCTCCTGTTCAGAGGAGGGTATGGCAACCAGCCCAGGTGCAGTGTCAGCACTCATTACAGAAACATCATTATACAAGCCACTGGGAAGCAAAAAGCAGTAATCAACCAACTGAGATCCTCTCCAAAATAAAAACCTGTGAGCAAATAATAGAAGAGGCCATGAAAGCCTAAAGATCAGTATTCAGAGGGAAGAAGCAGCATGGAAGAGTCTGACAAAAGATTCCCTTTCTGCTCTTGCAATCAATATATGAAGAGTGATCAGAAGTTATGAGGAATTATGAAAGGCATCCCATCAATACCTGATGAGAAAGAGCTGTGCATAACCCTGCCAGTGAATGGCAGTCCTGCCGGTACCTACCACATCAAGTTGCTCACTTATGTACGAATCTGGAATGCACAGGAATGACAAAATTAATACAGTAAGTGAACCCAAAAAGGCAGCACAAAATTAGATCCTGTACAGGTCAGAGTTGCACGTGACAGCTACATCTCTTTCCCTTACACATTGGCAATGATTTGGTACCATACCTGCATAGGGAGAAAAGCCTCAATGCATCTGATCTGTGTGCAATGGTTGTTCCACATAAATGGTTTTAAAAAAATAATTTCTCCAGTCTAGCTTTAAGCAAAATGAATTTTTCTACCTCTCTTCAGAGAATTATTTCACTATCTAATGAGTTAATAGAGAAAAAAACAGAAGATGCTACTCAGGTAACTGAGATCCAAGCTTACACAGACTTCAAGAGACTCAAGACAACAACACTTACATGTCTTGCAGAGTCATCAAGCCCCTAACATCTCTAAACAGGGTTAGACTATATTTCCAGTGACTGAATCAGACTATAACTTATTCTCAACATAGAAAAAGTAAGGGGTAATTTGGACCCTCCATTTCCCTGAATATTTTCAGAGATTTTCACAAAGAAAACACAGACCTATTAGTCCTACTCATTTTCACATTTAATTACTGAAACCTCTACATTATAGGATGGCAAGTGTTCCTGCCCTTGCACTGCTGGTGTGTTACCGACTCTAGGACTTTTGTTTGACCGCACACAGAACCTTGGCTCTGCTGCTCTTTTCTGCCATTCCTGTATCCAGCAAACAGTTGTTTTCCATTTAGGCCAGTGGAGGAAGGATGGAGACGAACCTTTGGGACTCGCTTCCAAATCAAATTGACATTTATTGGCCTTTCAGTTACCAGACCGCCCTCACTGCAGGATCCCACACAAAGGGTGTTGGGCTCCAAAGGAGCCAGTGGACACAGATGGAGAAAAAGAAGCATCGCTGTGCAAAGCTGTGGTTAGTCTGAAGCTGTGGTGGGTAGACTGATGCCTCAAGATGTCTTTCAGGGAATTAATGGGATTACGAGCGTGTAACAAAGGGTTTAATGAAGGAAAAACTTGGAGGCAGTTAAGGTGTAGGCTGGAAACATTCAGATGGGTATCCTCAGACGCTTCAGATGAATGCACTAAGTATCCATATTTGTCCACTTATTACTTTAAATAACTTTATTTCCTGTCTCTGATTTGTTTTTCTAGAAGCCCACAGGAAACCTTTATGACAATTAGGCAAACAGCTGCGGATAGGAAGTGAACGCTGCAATAAGAAATGAATAAATATCCTCAAGCTTTTATCTTTTGGTCCCACTGCACTTTGCAGAGGTAAACAACAGAGGCACTGAGTGATTTGTACAGAGATACACGGTGTATCCACAGAAAATTTGGGATGGGCAAATGACCCTTCCCATGGACCCAGCGTTACTCACAGGAAGAGCATGAGCAGGATAAATGTGCAGGATGAGTCATGAAGGGACAGCATTAGCAGAAGAACAGGCAGGTGTCAATGGCTGTGAACAGGTAAAGATGGTATCTATATGTAATATAATCAGTGAAGTTTAAACTCAAAAGCCTCTCTGTCTTTTGCAGGCCTCTGTACAAAAAGACAATATTCCCAGGGTTTTATTGCCTCCAAATATCTGGCGCAATTCTGTATTCTGTTTATAAAAAGATTATTTCCCTTCTTTAGGTCAGGACTGACCTCAGTGATTACTCTACTTGCTTCAAAAAAAATAAACACCACTTTGAGTTGATATCCGAGAAAATGGTGATTCTCTGCTTTTGCATGTTTGTTGCTTCTGAAGTTTCCAAACATGGTCTCTTTCCATCAAAGTATACTAATTACATAAGATAAAAGTGGAAACTTTGCCTGCTTGCAAAATATGTCTGCAGCAGCTTTGTTGTCGAGTATTCCCTTGATCTGGGCATGCCGGGGACCACGTTGCCAGCAGCTTATTTTGAAGATACAAGCAGAAAGAAGATGGCCTGAGTGACATCTAATATGGCTGCAAGCTAAACATCAAATAGGGAAGAATTGTGGGTTTGTTCATATTTATGTAAGTAAGCAACTTATATTTCCCCACAGAATACTTTGGAGAAACAAAGTTGTCTGCTCTTTTCTACACCAGGTGCAGCCTTTTAGACCATACATACAAAGATGTTTAATTTATAGCATCTTTCTGAAGAGGAAACAGACTAGAGATTACTAAAGAAAATCTGGGTTCTAACCCACGTCTCAAAACTATTAATCGAAGAATTTGGGAAGAGATACACAGGCACATTTTTAAATTTTCTTGAAATGACTTGGATTAGGGCAGAGTATTGAAGGAGCAGAGCTAAAAATTGCCAATACATTGCTGACAAATAACTACTTTGAATCAGGTGCTTGATGTTTGTAATGGATTTGATCCAATGATAAACAGAAAATGAAATTACTTGTGACAACAGTGGAATGAAAACAATCCTTACCTTTGATATGTGGCTTCCCTCACTAACATAACCCCAAGGTATTCTACCCCAGAGAGTCAAAATATTGCAGGCTAAGTATAAGTGGAGCATTTAGCATCACTTGTCATCTCCTTAGAGAAGTTAATACAGATACTGGCCACATTTGTTCGGAAAAATAGCTTTTTTCCTTATCTTTTGGACTCTTGAATAATAATACAGAGAATTAGGAGGTCAAGAAGAAAAAAGAGGCTAAGGAAGGAAGATGTGCAAAGTGGGAAAAGAGCACTAAAGAAAAGATCTGTGGGTGACAGAATATGAGTAAAATGGTATCCCTCTGCATTCCTCTCCCTGAGTTGTGCTTACATGGGGGTGAGGAGCACCTGAATTTTGTATTTGGGCTCCCAAATTAAGTTCTTCAACACCGACATTCAAAGAAGTGCTGTATTTAAAAAGTAGTGGTAGCTTTTCTTATCTATAGCAAATACTAAGACAAACCAGCACAATTGCTCAAAATGAGAGGCTACATGATGATCATTGCTGTATAATCAGAAGTTCCATCTTAAACAACATTTGAACAAGTTGATAGGACTTTTGCCTTTTGGGAAATGCAGCCTTTCAAAACGTTGTGTCACAAATACCAAAATAAATGGCTTTCGTGAGATGTACACACACAGAGGAAGATCAAGTGATAGAGCACTGTGTGCTGGAGAAGAATTTTCTGCCTCTGTACACGGTGCCAGTCTCTGTGGAGATTCCCTCACTGCTGTGTTGGCTACAGCATCTTATAAGAGCTATTTTAAAGGCAAAAGGGCAGATGTCAATCTTTGATCTTTCTGTTGAGAGACCTATTGAAGACTTATCTAGCTGGGTACCCACTCTCTCAACAGGCTGCCCAACACATTGCTGGAGGTAACAACCTGTAGTTGTCAGATCAACGCTGACTAGATGTCAAAAGCTCATTGTCCTCTCATCAAATCCACTCTATTAATGGGGAAAGGTAATGGTGGGAGGTAAGTGTGGGGATCAGAGCAGTGGCTGTGTAAAGAAACTGCAACAAAGTCATCTCAGATTTCTGTCTGCAATGAAGAGTATATTCATCCACCTCAGTGCCATTCAATAAACTCTCTTAATCAGAGGAAAATCTTATTCTGAGCCAGATCCAAACTTGACCATTTTCATTGATTTGTGGAGAGACAGATTGTTGAAGAGGTAGCTGAAGGGAAAGTCCTTGGAGCCATCTGCCCTCCTGGCTGAAGGGAGGGTGGCACTGGGGATGCTCCTGGGGGACAGCAGGTTTTCTGAGAGCCTCCTGCTGAAGGCAGGACATAGAAAAAAGCTCCTTAGCAAAACCTTCCTCAGCAGTGCCTTTCCTTTGAGACTGCACACATAAGCATGTTCGTTTTTTAGTAGCTGGACCCTCAGGCTGGGTGTAAGAGTCCTTATTGTCTTGCTGCTATATGGAAACACAGAGCAGGTCATCAGCAAACTCCTCAAGCTTTCATCTCCCTACGCATCCCACTAAAAGAAGACAGAAAGTCTAAGCAAACAATAACGCCAGCTGAATTGCCCAATATGTCTATTTAATTAGCACTTAGTAGAGTCCCAAATGTTGCTTTCTCCTTTCCTGAAGGAGAGAAAAGAAGAACATGTCACTAGCATTGCAGAGGGCAAGAGGGGTTTTATAGATCATTTCACCTTAATAGTCATGGAGAAACTATTGCAATGCTAATCCAAACCAAAAAGACAAAAACAAGGTACCTGTAATCCCGATTTTCCTGTTGTACATCACTGGGCTGTGGGGGTTGATTTAGCAGCATTTAATCCCTCTGGACAAATGAAATGGGTACAGGACACTTATTTGCTTTATATCCACAACTTTCCCACCACTGCGGAAGTGGGGTGTGTCTGAAAATATTATTCCGTAAAAAACACACATGCAAAACAGTATATTTTGCCACAGTCACTTTCAGAGGTACAGTAATTTGGAAAATGTGCACAAATGCTTTTGAGCTTTCTGCCCTGTGACAATGGAATTTTCTTCCCCCAAAAGCATCGGTTCTGCAGGGTTCCTTTTACTTCCATTGCTGTTATCTTTTATGACAGCCAGTCATAAAGTCAAATGTGTTCCCTCAAAACAACTTTCATCTTTGTTTTTTAAAACGACCGTTCTTATTCCTTACATATATTTTTCCACATTAATGGGAAAACATTCCAGTAAAAACATGAAAAGACCATGCCCTACCTTCTATTTCACATACATAGGAAATGAAAGAATCAAAGATGTGCACTAAAGATTTTCAAGGGTCCCATTTGACTTCTTTATGAAAATGCTCAGCTTTTTCCATAAAGAAGAAAAATTTGAGTCTGAGGATTAAAAACCAGAATGTAATGATCTTCTGTGTAAAGCTTCTGGCTCCTCCGACTCAATCATTAGACATTTTTTTTTGCAAGGTTCTCTCTTCAGGCTAATTTAATTAAATAAAGTGGTACTAGAACACCTTGTCACCATCACTGTTCTCATCCTCTCCAACCAGAAGGCAACAACTCCCACAGAATCCCTGGTCATGTTCTTTACAGCAATGCTTTACCTACTGTTTAAAAATATACCATCGTGAATATAACTGTAACTCTTATTTCATACCCTCTCTCTGTTAGAAAGAAAAACATATATGTACATAGGAAAAAGACATAAATATTTCTTTTCCCCTTAACCTTCTTAATATATTCAACACTTCTATATAGCAGCTCTTTTCAAGGAGAGCTCAGCTTCAGTATCATTCCATCTTTTGTGCCACTGCTATTGCTGTGCTGTTTTCTCTGGTTTTATCAATGACAGAAACAAATTTGCCTTATAAGAGGAGTTAATCATCTCTACATAGATTTCATTCTTGCGCACAGGCTCAAAGTCTATGAACACATAATCTTTTGCAAATCAAAACTTATTTCTCCCTTTCATGCATCATTTACAATCCCAAGATGATATATCACTAGCATCACACCCATATTTTAGTCCTCTTTCTTCTCAATTACCTATCCTTTAGAAAAGAAAGCATAGCTGACCTTTACATTTTCCCTCTCATATATTTTATTGTCTGTTTGTCTTGTTTTCCTTTGCTTTTCTACATAAAGAACTGAGACAGCAAGCCTAGTGCAAAAAGGCAGCAGAAGGCTATCTCAGCATGGTGCTCCTCTTCGTATTTAGGCAGAACAGACCTTAAGAATGGTAAAATATCAGGCAACAAGAATATGCTCAATTTTCAGTTGCTCAGATTACACAACTGAACCTTAGAGCCCTGGGTTACCCATGCAAAAGCCAGGTCTAACCTGGTTTGTGGACAATTTCTCCATCCTCTTTAACCACAAGCCTGGAACCTGTAGCAGCACAGGCTTGGCCTGTCATCCTTTCATCACCCTCTCCATTGCCCTTACATCCTCATCACTACCTTAAATACATTGTTTACCCATTTCTATACTAACTAGGCATTCTGAGCCCCAGATTCTCAGCCTGCTCACAGGAAGGTGGACAAACCCTGCAATTGTGACACATATTAACCAACCTTTTGGGAACAACCAGGTTGACAAATTTAGGTTCTGATCACAGGCTCGTTTTAACAAGCTACTAGTGTGGCTGGGCTTGTGGCTCTTGTACTAATAATCTGATGTGTTCAGCTTTTAACACCCCCCCCCCCAAACTACAGTAGATTATGTTAATTTCTAATTGGATATGAGTTTTGTTTGCATATAATTGCTGCTGTTTGTTATGCAAAACAGTTGTCCTTTAATATATTCAGATGCATCTCTTTTCAAGACTGGCCGCCTGCATTTGTAGAATGCAATTTGCTCTACGGCATCATGAAGTTTGTCTACAATTAGTTTTTTGAGAAAAAAAAAATAATGAATTTTTCACCTGTAGCAAAACATTTTCATGTTTCTGACTGCTGATGTTAATAAAAACTTAAAATATTAACCCAGTGGTAGCTGCCCTCCTGCTTTTCCTTCATTCCAGTGGACTCCCATGGATAAAAAAATTGAAGATGTATTAAGTAACAATAATTCCTTTTTTTTAGTTTTTCTGCTGCAGTCAACTTGTTGGAAAAGCCAATTCTTACAAAAAAATAAGCAGGCCCAAAGTTTAATACATATTTTTTCTACAGCCTTTCTTCCTACACCCACCTTCTCTTTCTCAAGCTGAGAGCACTACAGTACTGTTAAAAGCTTATGCTTTTGATCTCTGTGCAAATAAATGAGCTGAAACAAATAAAACCCAGTTCACAAGAGACTTCCAAGACATCTGGTGGAGTTATTTTTCTAAGTAATTAGACCAAGTGGTAGTGTATTTCCCAAATGAAAGGTACCTTCTTACTTGGTATCCTGTTATTTCTCAGAGTCATCAAAACAACACTAAGTCCCACTTCTCTCCTTGCATGCGACTCAAACTCTATTACCAGTCTTTCCAAATGGGAACAATCATCTCTTTGATTTACGCTAGTTCATAAAGTTTTTAGACCTTTTTTTTGGTACTATGAGGGTCCTATTTTTCTTCCATGGATGTCAGTGGATTTTCTGGTATCAACTGGTATTCCTTCTCCTTGCTAACCTGCTGCCTCCTGTAGTTCTTATTCACACAGGCTCTACTGGAGCAGGCAGAAAAGTGTAATGGAATATCAGCCAGGTGTTTGCTCTGGATCAATACACTGTTCTAAACCATGCCCAGGTGTGTTTTCTCCTTTCTTGCCAGAATCTGAGCAAATTTCTCCTTTTCCCCCCACATCTCCCCAAGAAAACATCATTCTAGGAATAACTCACTTGCTCTTCAGTACTTTGGGGAGAATGTGGTTCTTGGTCTGTGACTATGATCCAGTGCAACCACCAGGAATTTGTGACACTGGGGAAGTGAACAGGGAGTAGACCTGGCTGAGAAAGGAATTCCAGCTTGTTTGTGCACAGCACTCCTGTTTTTTTTTTTGTTTCAACCCTGGGCAAGGTGCTTTACAATCATGTTTTACTAACTGACCTGGATGCAGACACTACCCCTGTGCTATGACAGATATAGAATTCATAGCTGTATCAAGACTAACGTAGTTGCCACATGAAATAGCTGGTAGATTACAAGAGTGAGTTTGATATTGCTTTTTAATTCTTATGACATAATGCCAACTCACCAGAGGTTTCATCTACTCTCTCATCCACCACATGGTCCTTCTGATGAACCCATTCACTGTTGCACTTAAAATAGATCTGCGTGGCTGGGCTTGCTTTGCAGTACAGATTCACGGGCTTGTTCTTCACAATGTAAGCCTCTTCAGGTTCGATGAGGAAATGGGGCAATGGCTCTGGAGGATCAGATGGAAAAGTTTCTGGAAGCTCATGAAAAAAATCATCATCTGTAGAGAAGAGACAAAAAGGACAAATGAAACCAAAATTTACCTGGCAAAGATTTATAGTCACTTTCTGAAAATTTCAAAAGGAGAGTACTTTTTGAATAAAATGTTATCTTAGGAACATTCCTAGATAGGGGTTTAAATGTAATGTTGTTTTCAGACGAGAAGAAATTATTCTTTACATCCTGACCTCTCTTTCCTCTATGTGATGTGACAGGACGTGTCACATTCACATGACTGGAAACGGTCCTTTGTTATCATCACTGGCACTACTGGCAATAAAACATTATGTTAGCACTTGGGAGAGTTGCCTGCAAAACCGTAAAAAGAAATAATAGAAACTTTTGGAGGCTTCAAGGTCACAGTTTTCAATAGTGACTTATCACACTGTTTAATCAAGTGCATGCACACAGTTAGTATGGGCTGAGGCTGTTAAAAATAGGAAATAGTGCCTTTCGTTTCAGATAAGCAATTTGATATCTGCTCTGAAGGCAAAAGACTAAATGCAAGTCCAGTCTATGCCTCTGTTCATATCCTGACTTCCTTGCTTGGATTGCTAATGAAGGTGCCGAGCTGTGCTTCATCTGTGCTACACTAGTCTACGGAGAGGAATTGAGAGCTGGGACATGAGGCAGAGCAGCCGTGAGATGGTGACATTTAGGGCCAACACAGATACATTCTATTGACTTAATGAACCTCTGCACCTCTCTGGTGCTGCTGGTAATGAGCAAAATGGATGCAAGAAAGCTGGAACAGGGAGAAAAGGACTGAATGTGACATGCAGGGGGCAGCACTGAAACCACCTAACACACATACTCTCCTCTCCCCCTCTCTCTTCACAAATCCCCCTTTACCATCCCTCTGCCCCTTTCTACAGTCTTCCACATCAGAAAGCACCAGTTCAGCAGAGAATCACCATCACCTCATCCACCTCCACACCTGCCGTCAGTGCACAAGAATATCCTGGATGCTCCCAGCAGCAAAGGGATGGGGGGCACCAACTACTCATAGATCCACCAGCAGATGACAGTCCTGACAGCCTTATTCCATCTCCCCCTTTCTGCTTCTGAAGCAGCTGTCGTTGTGCACAGTGATGGACACTGCTGACAATCCATAAAACACCAAAAAAACATCAAACTAAAAATACTGGGAAAGGCTGGCTATCTTCTCCCTGCCAGTCCTTGTGAAGATGAAATGTCAGATTACCTGCCCATACATGAGATGTCTCTGAGCAGGCTGTGTCCAGAATTACAAGAGGCATGGAAAGTTCTCCTTCCAGCTATTGCTTTTGTAGAAGGACAAGAAAGAACAGGAACAGAGGAAGGAGACAGAGGGAGAAAGTTACATGGTGCCCACTCACGTAGCTAGACTGTAAGTCTTTATCAGTGATGGGAATACCTTACACAGCAAAAGATTTTGTGAATATCTTGACCTCTTTATGAAGAGAGCGTATGTTCAACAGTTGTTTGTTGTTTCCTTTTTTTCTTCATATTAATTTAAAAATATTCCTGGTCTTTTAGGTGTTTCATTTTACAAACAGTCCTAACTTGCTACCACATCACACCCTGAGAGTAAATAGAGCTGAACTAGGTCAATCATATAAAAAAGTGCCACTAAATAAAGCCTGACATTTTTCTGGCAAAGGGAAAATCTGTGACACACTATAACAATCCGGTTTCCATCTCCAACTAATAGTTTCCAAATACCCAAATTTAATTTTTTCACTTTCCCATCCTTTTTCTTTTTTTCTATGTTTTCTTTTTCACTCTGGCCACATCACGCTCCTTTTTCTGCAGTCCCATTTCCTCACCCCATTAGGTTTTTCTTCCTTGCTCCATTTTGCTCCCCATTTTTTTCCGAAGAAAAAGATGAGTTACAATAAGTTAATGGGAGTCACGATAGCAAAACACGCCTGAACTGAAACAAGGGGTTCTTAAGCATTCCTTAAGCCCTTCTATCCAGATTTCCCCTCTTCCCGCTCCCTCCCTCTCACACCCGCTGCTGTATAGACATCCACAACACAGAAACATTAGAGATGAATCATTTCCCTTGAATTGCCACAGAACGTATCTTTTTCTTCTGGTCATTTAATTGCAAATCAGTGAGCAGACAGATGGAAACTAACAAAGCACACATATGTTTTATAATTAAACAAGTACTGCTTCACTAATTTCTAGTGACTGGAAGAACAAATGTATTTATTTTCGCCACTAGATTTCTGCATATTATCAAAGACAATACTTGTGCTGCCTGACCAATTAACTGCATCTTATCAAAGATGTAACTAGAAAGTCTAAAAGGAGGGAACAGCAAGCCACAGAAAAGAAAAAAAGGTGGTTTTAAAAATTATTTCTTTAGTCAGCCTGGCTTTCTCTCCTGAAGGCAACTGCTTCTAATGTTTAAATACTATTTTTATATTAAAGTGGATTCACTCTACTGCCCAGTACACAACAACCAAGTCTCACATTTTAATTGTGGCGATGGCTGTTTCCGCCAGCCTGGCATTCTGAGGTCAGGTACAAAGCAGTTTTCTCACTGGCTTCGTGCTATAATTCCACCTTATTCTTTCTAAGCAATAATAAATTCTGATTTTATTTTTCCACACTCCTCATTGCTATCGAGAGGCATCTGAACTGCTCTTCAATGTTAGGGATATATAGATGGAAACCATTCACAAACTGTCACACAAAGAGTGCATAGGGGCTGTCTTGTTTCTGGGAACTAGCATTTTAAACCTGCATTTTTAGAATAAATTTAAGATCATAGCTAAGACAGAATTTTTGGGCTTTCTGAACAGGAGTATGTTCATTCAATCCCTGCCCTCGCACTGTTGCTATTAGTAGCAACATCAAAGTCAATTTTTTACCATGCAAATTCTTAAGCGGCACATCCAGGATACAACCAGGACTGGATTTTTCCGTGTTTGGCAGAAAAAATCCCCATCACACGGCAAAGTTAGTCCTACCTCCATTAGCATTCAGTGCTCCTGCTATTCACTGCTGAAAGGTAAGAGGTTTTACCAACCCGTGTGGATCTCAGCGGGAAGTCACTTGGTGCTCCCTATATTCCCCAAAGAGATGGGGACTGATTTATGCTTGCAGCAACCAGCGAGTGTAATCGTAATGGCACTGTAATTATATAACAAAATAGTCTGAAAAATCCAACAAAGATATTTAACTGTGAAAATGTCAATACAGGATATTGGACTGTGTTGAGATTCTTGCAACTCTCTACAAAATGAAGCAATCTCATTAATCTGTGTTTTCAGAAGGCCACAGTTTATAACAACCTAATAAACACTTCCCGTCACAGTTTCTCCTGAGCAGCTCTGGTTAAGTACAGCTCATCCCTCTGCTCATACAAAGACCAAATCCTAACTTAGGTTTTTCAGGGATTATTGAGTTATAACCATGTGGCCTGCTGGGCCTATTTCTATAATTTAGGTGGAGTTATCCTCTCTTTGTGTGCTCCCTTGCCTGAGACTCTGATCTGAATCTACGTGATGGTTATCACTGGTTATTTAAAATGTTCATCTCCCAATGGTGCACCAAAGCAGCAAACTTTATACATCTCTCATCTAACTCTCCTAAGGAGTTAAGACACGTTTCTTTTCTTCTCTCTGGAGCGAAAACGCTAATTAAACCATTTGGGAGTGATCTGGGAGTGTAGATACAAACAAACACTAAAACCTCACGTAGCCGATTTCCAATCATTATGTCAATGCCATGTGCAGCAAGTTCCCCTTACAACTTTGATCAAATGTAAATACAAGGCACACATCGATCTCCCCTGTTGAAACAGATCCCCTTCTGTGCTCCACAACTTTGAGCTGCAAGTTTACTTCTGCAGTGTGTCACATTCATCTTTATTTTCACATAATAAAGTGTGCAGCCCATCTGTTGCTATTGATTGATTTATATTAGCAAGACAAAAGACCTGATTAATGGTAATGCTAAACTGATTTCACTCATGCAATTCATTCATATTAAGAAAATAAATTTTAAAAATCCATTTCAATTTATAACCTTAATTTGGAATTTTTATTTTAGTTGCTGGCCCAAATACAGATACACTCTCTTATTTACC
Organism: Columba livia; assembly: GCF_036013475.1. Classification (NCBI taxonomy): domain Eukaryota; kingdom Metazoa; phylum Chordata; class Aves; order Columbiformes; family Columbidae; genus Columba; species Columba livia. The sequence continues at coordinate 75,478,431 of NC_088605.1, read as the reverse complement.
TTCTGCAGTATCTGACAACTATATATATTTTTTAAAGGCAAGAGAAATGCAAAATATATAGCAACAGGTGAAGTGTCACAGAAATCAGCATTGAGATAAGCTGACATGGAGTGTCACATGTAGGAATTTTTCTTTAATTTTAGCTCAATTTTCTTTTAAGGTTGAACAAATCTTTGCCTAAGTCAGGGATCTTTTGGTGTTAGGAAAGGTCTTTACTCTTTTCACGCATTTGTTTGTAAAACTGTACACATTATAGCTCTTCATGCATAACAAGTGAAAAAGGAGATTTTATGGTATACTTCCTTTTTTATGGACTAGTATCCTCACTCTAATCTGTGGCAGGAAAATATTGTGCTCTGTACACCAATCTATTCATCTCTAGATCACTAGTTTTATTGCTATATATCAAGCTTTAATTCTCATCAACCCAGAATATAACTCACTATATTTCTGAACTGCAAGACTTAAACTATTATTGCTTAGATTATAATATATTGGACCATTATCTCTTTGCGAGAGACCTGAAGCAAATTCTTCTCAAATGGAATTTACTTCAGAATGATTCAAGAGCAATTTAAAATGAATGGCTGCAAAGCTAATTCCATTTGCATTTGGATGCCCATCACTCGCCAAGATCATTCCCCACGCATTGCAAGAAAAGCAGCTGGAGTTAACTGTATGGATGGGATTTCTGTTCAGGTTTTTAATGCTATGATTAAAAAGCTTTCTAGAGCAACAAGTACTGTTTGCTGTAAAATTAACAGCAGGTGCTAGCTCGGTAAGACGGATTATCAGGATGGAGGCAAGCGTTTGGTTTGAAACCACACATTTTCAGGAAGGGAAAATTGCTCTGCTGAAAGTCCTTTGGTTACAGGGTTTTCTGTCCTGTTATGGTGCCGTGAAATGGGAAGCGAGGAAGCAAAAAAGCCTGTGTGTCATTACAGCCTGCATCCACCTTAGAGCCTTGCATCACCCATGGAACTCTGAACCCCAGATCAGACCAAATTGAATAAGAAATGGGAGAAAACAACACTTTGCTTGTAGCTGAATTCACTGCAGGCCTTTATGTGCATAAAGACGAGGCTTGGTTTTGTGGCAGCCCACAAACTAGATGTTTGCTGAACCTTGTTGAACTCCCAGGGGAGCAAGGTCAAGGGAATTTCAGACTCAAATTTACTGAGCACCCACAAAATGAAATGCTCTGTTCAGCAAGGAAAGCAGAGTGCAGGCATGCTCTGGGAAAAACAATAGAGAAATCGATAGGGCATGCAAAATTCATCTATTTTTTGAGTGACTTCAGTCTGGAAACAGAATAAATAAAGCCTGCAAAGAGGAATGAACTTTCCCTGCACCTGCGATGTCTTGGTGAAGACCGTTCTAGCGGATCTCAGCTTAACACCACATCCCAGGGAGGTCAAATGCAAACTTTGCATGCACTCAGAGACCAAGGAAAATATCCACTGAGTGTTAGACATGGTTATGCTGGTAGAATTCAAGCAGTCTAGCTGCACATCTTTGCTAGTTCTGTTTTCTCTGACACAAATGCAATATATGAACAGCCGTGAAGGTTCAGGTTCAGATGACAAGTTTTTGTGTCCTGCCTGTAAAACTGAAATATGTTTTTTTTCCTTTTGGATTCTAGCTTGTGATGGGTCTGTATGATGGCATGGGATCCCTTCTTAACCACCTGCAAAGCAAGGTCTAATTTGAAACATTTCTGCCCCTGCTGCCATTAGTAGTCATAATAGTCGACACAGGGTGAAAAAATTATTAAACCTCTGAGGAGCATCATTTCCTCTTCAGTGTTAGACTTCACTTTCCTTTGACACATTAGTCCTGAAGCAGCTCCAGGCTCTTGACCCCTCCTTTAACCCTGATAACTAATTAAAGATGGACAAGGCTTAGACTAAAATACTTCGTGTTAAGCCTATTCATTCTCAAGTCCCCTTCAGGCACTCTTTGTCACACAGGACAGATCCTGTCATATTTACATGAACATGAAAGCAGGTGCCTGTTACAATAATGTGAAAAATCTCTTTTTACAAGACCTAATTTAACCTTTGTGGTTAAATGGTAGGATGCATTTTATAGCTCATAAAACATATTCTCCACACAGGCTGGAAACAAGTTTCCTGGATATAGTCCAAAACATACAATTCAGGAAAAAAATCAAGGATAATTAACTCTCTATGTATTTTTAGAATTAAAAGTTCAGACTCAGGTTCTTCATCTAACTGCTGTTTCAACAGTGCAAATGTGGTGTGTCGAATACAATGAACAAATGAGGAGTTGATACTCCCTTTTCTCACATGTCATGTGCTGGGAACAATGACAGAACTCAGGCTAGGGAGTTGTCAGCCATAGGCAGATATATCTTAAGGTCAGTGGTAAATAATATCACTCAGCACAAAGTAGTTTAATACAGACAAATCTGCGTGCAATGCGTTGTTGATGGCTGGGGCACAATGAAAGGAATCTCATGTTGCTGGCTTTAGAACTGAGCTGTAACTGAATGTAGTACTTTGTAAATACTTTCTTAGCTTTTTACGTTGTTTCATATGAATAATTAAGCTTGTCTGTTGCATTAGTATGTTAGGGTTAAAATGTCACTCCTTCAGTCTTAGCAAGAATGGCTATTTTTATTCTTTTCCCATTATTAAAACTGCTGCAGAGCTCTGCTCCTGGATTTTGAACGCTTTCAATGCAAGGATTTTTCTTAGCAAAGAATGATGATGCAACATCTCATGATTAATAAAACTGAGGTCTAGCGGGATGACATGGGTCTTAATTTCAGGAGCTATTTGAAGTGTACAGTTAATCTAGTTAGTGGGATCACTCCATCCCAGAGAAACACAGGACCCTTGCCTATACCTCAAATAATAGCTCAGTCGTACGGCCACCTGGTTGAGACATCGAGCTGAGACCCAGGGGACAGATATTCTTGTGTGACCTTGGGGAAATCTATGTTGCTGAATACAGGGTCCAATCTGAAAAATGGATACAGATAGCACTCTAATTCACTACCTTGAAACTGAATAAACAACTCAGTACTCAGATTCTTCCTTCAAAAATTCTCTAAAATACCTGTCAGCATCATCTGCTAAACAGCCAACAACAGTTACACAAAGGACCACAAGCAAATTGAGATTTATGAAATGATTAGGGAACAATGTTTGGCTGCCTTGGAGCTCATGCAAGTTTTGTCACTGTTCTTCCACTGTTTGGGTGGAATGGTTGAAGAGCAGGATTTGGAGCAGAAGCCTGATCCTGGGTGCTCTGAAGGGCCCTCTCCATGGGCCAGGGGCAACCTGGTGAGACTGCTGTCCTTAGACTAACGTTAGTCCTCATGAATATCTACCAACTCACAACTTTCTTCCATGGATCTTAATGAGATTAGTATTTGCCTGGTGCTGGTTACCTAATTTCATCCACAGCCTATTTTTCAAGAACCATAAATTATTTCGTATAAGGCTGATTTATCCCAGAAGAAGTCCAAATTGAATTAGAAATCCATTAGCTAAATTCTATGCAGGAGCTTCTGGGGAGGGAGGGGAAAGGGAGGGAGGGAATCTGGGAACCTAAGCAGCAGATGTGGAAAAGTGGAAAAAAAAAATCCTTAAAAGAAGTAGAAAGGGAATAGAAAAGATAAATATCTTCTTATTGAATTAAGCACCCAGGTATTTAGGGAGCCAGATGGAAGAAAACAGATTATTGCCTAGGATCAGAAATATCACTCAGGCATTTATTTATTTATTTTGACTAGCAATTGGTTTTGTAAATGCATGAGACTTTGTAAGCAGATAAAAAGCACTGGTTCACTTGCATCTCATGGTCACAGTCATGAAAACGAAAGGCTTTGTGTACTATATATACTCATAAAGCTAACAATAAGGTGTTGAACCAAATCTTCATATAAAATAATCAAATATATTCCTCCGTCTGAGGGAAAATGAAAGCAAGAAAGCCTTATTTACTTTGGAAACATACAGGGTGATTTAATCAGCCATCACCCTCCGTGCAGAGTTTGCTTATTTGAGGAGATGCATGGACAATGTAGCTCTTTGAGCATACATTTATTTCCAGGAGATCACATCCTCTCCTCTTTTGCCACTCCACCCCCACCATCAGTAGACTCAGCAAATGAAGGATGATGGAAGGAGAACAGAACTAGTTCACTGACATTAACACCCACGCTGCTGTTTTCTAAAGCTGGAAACTGTGACGGACGGATCCCAGGGCCCACAGAAGGAAACTGCAATACAGTTCCTCTCATACAAGTTCCAGAAACAGTCTGCATCCATACGGTCATTTCAGAATTCCACAAAAGGTCTCAAGTATTCACTTACAGATTGGAAATTTCCCCCTGCAGTGACTAATCTCATTCACACCCATTTCCTAAGTCTTGCTGATTTCTTACTCTCAAACTCTCTAACAATTAAAAGCAAACAAACAAAACCACACACACACAAAACAACCCAAACAATAACAAAAAAAACCCCAAACAAACAAAATTCCACCACCTTCAAATTCATAGAGCAACCTGAGCCAGCAGGCTCCTGGCTTTGCTTTACGTCCAACTCAACCTTCAGCTTAAGTGCCTGTGAAGTATCGCACTTTCCATCATCAGGAGCACCCAAGATAGCTCAAAGAGAAGCTGTTGAGACCAGATAGCAAATGTGCGGTGCCTATGGGAGGCTCTGACATGTGCCATCAAATTCCTTCTGGATGCCAGAGTGTAAAACTCCAGTACCAGCAAAGTATGTGGTCACCTCTCCTGGACACCGCCCTTTGCTTCCAAAAGTTTTCAAGTCCAATCCGTGGTCACTAACAAGAAAAAGAAACAAGGGAAGAAAAGGAAAAGGAAACCTTCTGAATACTAAGTAATCACAGTTATGAATGGCAATGGTAGTTAGAGGCATCCCCAGCAAGTGCTGAGAACAGACCCAGCACTGATATTTTGTGGAAAGACAGTGCTGACATTCAGAAATCAACAGCTGAAGTTGAACTCCTGGATCTATCACACATTGACTTGCTTCCCTTCCTTATCTGTGAATAGTTCCTTGGCTGCCACATCCATTTGTAATGTAAGGTTCCTACAGGGACTGATATCTCAACAGAAAACGCCACTGGAAGTGGTGCTTCGGGTCCTGAGGAGCAAAAGCTTCGCTACCAAGTTACATTGCTGTTTCTCATCAGTGCTGTGAACTGGTTCGAACTAAATCAGAAGCACTCTGAAACTCAACCTATAGGTCAGATAACAACACTATTGCGTTTCAGTAGCTGAAAGCACACATGCAGAAACAGAGCGAAAAGGCAGCTTGAAGTGTTTCTGGCTTGACCTCCTCTAGCAGCAGGGATGAGAAATGTGGAGAGATATCTACCTCTGTCTTGGGGCAAACACACTGCATAGCACTCAGGACAGTATTGTTTAGCCAGGGTTAAACCAGCCCTTAAACGTGCCTTGCCCGTGCTGGGACACATGGTCATTTATACCTGCCATTATGTCTAAAGAAAGAGGTACCGTTCAATAACATCCCAGATTATTCCGAGAAATCGCAGCTGTTTTTATCTCAGTCCAGTCTAAAACTGTAAATCTTTAAGGTCCTGACTCCCTGCACAAGTAACTTTGCTGCCTGTGCCAGAGCCTTGGCCCTGAGCAGAAGCAAATGGATTCCTTTGGTATTGATTTTTAAAATACAGACCTGCACTCAAAAAGACAGCACAGCAATGTTAATGAATGAATCCTAAACTTAAAGAAAAAGAAACATTGTAGAGGAATAATAGAAATGCAATTTATTTGCAGGATTGCTGGACATGTTTTATGTTACTGTATCGTATTTATTTATTCAGCACTCCTCAGCAGGTCAGCTTGAAGCTGAGGAGCAATGAATCAGTGCTCTTATCTCCCTCCCCATCATCCCCTGCTTTTCTGAGGAAACTGATACCCGGCCCCATCTGAATCTGTCAAGTCCTGATCATAAACGTTGTCACTAGAGAAACACAGACCTAGGCTATTTGACTGCTTTGAGCATAAAACATACATATTTCAATTCCACTTTTTGTTTTCTCATCTCTGACCTTCTTCATCCCTTTTCTTGGGTTTTCTGTTCTGTCTTTTATTCCCATTTTTATCCTCTTCTTTATTGCCTCTAGGCTCTCTACACCCTTTTTTAAATTCCACATCCCTCCCATCCTTTTCTCCTCAAGTTCAGCAAACCTGACTGGTCATGAATGTCCCTATGTTGTTTCAAATGGATGAAGATTACTAGCCAAAACATGGAGACAGAGAACAATTGAGGGCAGAAATCTCACAAAATGCAGCATCAAACCTAAACAGTTGTACTTACTTTTGTAACTATCAAGAATAATTAACTACAGATCTACTTTACCTATATCGGTGCAAAATCCACCCATCTATGCAATAGTAATAATATTCTAATAATTAAATCAAGCAAAACGTAATCCTGCTTGACTCTAGTGTTTAAGCAGAGACTACAGTTTAAAGTGGTTGTCCAGTTAGTTTAAACAGCATTTTCTGTTCTTCTTTTGGCAAAATTGACTTGAGCAGCACAAGTTCATTTTGACAGTAGGTAGCCTTATTCAGCAAGTTTCTAATTTGTGATCAGTAAAGCACAGTAGCATTAAATCAAACATCTGTAAATGTATGGTAGAAAGGTCACATTTTGCGATTGGGGCAGAAAGGGTAGAAAACATATAACATTAATTATTAGGCACAGTATGTGAAGGGTTTACACCAAATAGGTCATCTGCAATGGCTCCATTTCACTCTCTGAGACGCTTTCCCTTTTAAGTAGCAACATCACAGCACATAAGCAAATTCATACCTAAATTAAAACAGCAGCTGTGTAGTAATTGTATGCAAGAAACCTCAGAAGCTCGTTGCTAATACTTAAAGCAAGGCATGTATTTTGTTTGGATTCCCACTGTACTCAGCACTGATGCCAAAACACATTATGGCACAGCTGAAAACAGGTATTGTATGAGCAAAGCAGTCAGCATTTTGCCTTGGAGCCTGGGCTATAATGCACAAAATGTAATGAACAAAATCTCTATTAGCTGAGCTGCTTCTTGGCCAAGCCTACTTCAGCTGTCTGGTAACGTGGAGCGCACTGTCACCCCATCCACACTAAACTGAGCAGAGCACTTCCCATCATTGTAAATTAACCTGAATTTGCCTCCTCCCACCCTAAAAAATGCCACTACAACATTAATCTCTGCCAATACACTGAAGCTAGACTGCTCTGCATGATTTACTCACAGCTGGGGCTGGTTCTGGAGCTGGTTTTTAAGTGACTTGTTCTCTTTCAGAATCCTCCTTCCCATGTAGGATGGTCAACACTCTGGGCAGGTGAGCAGAAGCTCAAAGGATTGAGAAGTTGAATAGGAAAGGACTATTTTACACACAAGCCAGACAGCAGATGGATGAGGATGCTGGGGACACACTCTGATGTATTGTACCCCCTTCAGAGGTAACGAATTACCATCCTGTTTCTCCACCGCGCCACACACTGCAGCTTCTTTCAAGCCCTGAGGATCTCCCCCATAGCACTTCTTGGACCCTGTGACCTTCAGGCTTGGAAAGGGGATGTCCTGCATCATCCCCACCACCTCCATGCTTGCCACAATCACCTGGAAAAATGTCATTACCCCAAGAACATGTCTAATATATGCAAAGGTAATCTTGGACACAGGAGGAGAGAGGACTAGGTAGCAATAGCAGCAGAGAACAAGTTGCTGTACATGACAGTTCATTTCTGGATAGCTGAGGAGATTAATGTCTTCACCTGCTGCTCGTGCATTACTGTCACCAGCCATACAGAGATGAAATGCTGTCATGTACAGCAACATGCTCTCCATTGCTCAAACGGAGAGAGCTCATGCTGCGACTGCTCTCCTGAACCCTAACCCATCATGCATAATGTTTAATTAAGGAAAGCATAAATACAAAGCATGTATTGTATTTAAATTCTGTATTGTAAATGCTACATCTGCAAACAGCTTGAAGAAAGGCGTAAGAACTGACGCAGCCATCAACTTAGCACAGGTCACAGCAGTCAGCTATGAAACAAGCCTTCTCTTTGCTAAATTAATGACATCAAACAATATTGTTCCAATCTTTCTTCATATTTGTATCACTTTCCCTGGTTGTATTACTGCTCTTATTATTTGCCATTTCTAATATCTCCTTACAAATCTGAAAATAACTATTTCCCTGATATGTTTTTTTGAAATTTGTATTTGTATCATGTATAAATACTAGAAAAAATGCTAGGTTGGTTGGTCCAACACCTAAAATCAGACATATCAAGGAGTTTCTGCAAGTGCACAGTAATCCTGAGTCCCCAGCAAAGAATGCGTCCATGTTGCTATCAGCAATTGTCTCATGCACCTTGGAGAAAAGAGGTGATTTTATTTGGTTGGTATTTGTTTGCTTGTCTTTGTTTACAGCATCAGGACACTGTCAGACAGGAATCTGGTTGAATCAGGAGCCAAACTTTTCTAAAATCTCAGTCTAGTCTTCACTCTTCCAGATCACCCCTTTTCATCACTTGGACAAACTGTTCTACAGGTAGCAGTTGTCACTTTGTGCTGAGATTTTTATCATGGTCTAGAGAGTTTAGGCTCAATTTTTCCTTTAAAGCAGTTTGTCTAGCTTTACTAGACTACTTTAAAAGATCAAACTTTATCTCTGAAGTAATCCAGCTCCTGGCCTCACTGCTGAGCCTGCAAATTGTGACCAATTGAGATGCTGAGACTCATGCAGCAGAAAAGCGTTAGTGGGAAAGTCAGCAAGAGCACAAATCAACTTCACAACTCTCAGGTATCGTTTGACTTCTAGAGTAACAACTTTTATCTTTAGCAACCTCACAATAGAAATTAACTAAAAAATAAACCATATTGCTGTCCTCTCCTCTTCCAAACAGGTTCTTTCCAGTTGCTTGTTTCTACCTCCCCTCTGCAAGTCAGAATACAACTCAGCCTGTAATTCCCATCTAAACAAATGTTTGTCAATAAAGTTCATAAAACTACCCAAATATCTAGACCCCAGTACATATACACAGACTTTTTCTACCATTAAACTCCAGCAAGCTACACAATTTTGATTGGTACATCAGTGTCACGATAGGGTCACAGCTCAGGGGGGTTCAGCTGTTCCTGCAGTCAGAACAACTCACAGTTGGCATTTTGGAGACTTGAGGGTTCTAAATATATTTGGGGAATAGAGATATATTTTGCTATATATAGATTAAAATACACTTTCCTTTAGAAATAATACCTATTTTTTTCCTTCTAAAAAATGAAACCTTACAGCATAATGTATATTTTTTAGCTTGTATTTATTGGTCCTTCAGCTGCTTCCACTAATGTCATAAGAAAACAATGGCCTTCATCAAGAGTAACATTGATTCCCTTATTCGGTACAATTTTCTCAAATTATTTACTTCTAGACTTATTGTTTCATCAGCTATATCTATTAATTTCTCTTGTTCTCCTGCTTCAGGGCTTCCTTATCTTATTTCTGGGACAATTCAGATTTCAACTGCTTAGATATAGAAATTAGTCAGTCTTATATACTGCATAAATACCCCTGTTTATGTACACTAGCAACCTAACAGAAATGGTGGAGAAGGCAAAGCATCTTAATCCAGGAAACACCCACATGGATCTTGATAGGCTGTGGACTGGGAAAAGAAAGTCTTTTCACCTGTTGTGGACATTGCATTTCTATGAACATGAAGTTGCAGCACCTTCTGTTTCCTCTAGAGGGGTAACACAGGTGCCACAACGTCATGGGACCTTTGAAGACATGAGATTTCATGCCATCCCATTTATCTTCTCCTTTGTCTATAAACTCAAAGGACCGTAACAGGGTAAATGTAATCCAAAAGAGTCATCAGATACGTAACAGCCCTTCAACCAAATCCATCTGCCTGCACTTGATCCTTGTTGTGAAAAACACATCACTGTAATTATTTCTAATATAGAATTCCTCCCCACATTCCGTTTTCTGACCATGATCCTCCCGAGAAGAAGTGACCCAATTGAATTAAAAAAAAAAGAGAGAGAGACTGTATAAACTGAAGAAAATTAGCATGCAATAAGCCATTTCTTCCTGTCAATTTTCTCATCTCCCTTTATTAACAGATTTGTTTTTGAAGCAATTATACACATGCAATCCATTTGCGGCATCTCTTTCCTTGCCTCCTGACATAACCATTATTAGGGCTGTCACAGCTGATGGGTTGACAGCTACAGAAAGACAGTTCTGCAATGTCCTGGTACTGCCAGTCAATACCAGCCAAATAATAACACTACAGCCTGTGAGCTGCCTATTATTTATCTTGCAGTGGCTGTGCTGAGAACAGTTCCTGCAGAATTTCAACAGAAGCAGGGGAGATGGAGGATGGTCTTCACGTGCTACCTGAATCACATGCGAGCCATAGCCGCTGCTATTTCATGTTTCCTTACAAGCGGGTGCCCGCCGTGACTTGTGCTAAGCTCTCAGCAATCCCTGTTAGAGCCCTGGCCAGTACCTGGTGCACTTCAGAAATTATTCAGGAACATTCCTGCGAATGTACGGTGCTGCAGGTCCCCTCTCTCTTTCTCTCTCTCTCGCTGAGTATGCCCTGAGGTTTGCAAAACTAAATGTAACCCAGCTGCCTGGCTGAATTTCCCTCCCAGCGGAGAGCGAAAATTGGCAAAACCGTCCATTAATATGAAGAACCAGCGAGAGCGGGGCCAGGAGTGCCAGCACTATTTTTCAACCCTTATGGAACATTTGATTATCATTGCTGTAAAGCATACTGTGTGCTGACTATATCAATTTTGCCAGGAAATGTGCAAGCATGCTATATTACAGCTATCAACAGCTGTGTCCCACGCTGCAACGATATCTCAATTCTCTGTGTAAGGATGTGCCAGTCAGACTTTGTGCCTGGTGCATGTCCCTTGTTGGCTTTCCCTGTGCTCTCAGTGTCCTAAGTGAAGACAACATGAAGCAAGATCCTGCCGGGCATGGAAAAGAAGCTTTAATATCTCACACAGGAAACAAGCCCAGCCCAAACAAGCCCCAAGTTATGTGATGTTATAACATAAACCTGGTGGCAAAGCCCTAAAGGGAAGGAAGCTGAGCTACATGACAGATGTGTACACAGGGCTTACGAGGTCAATCCCAGCTCTGCCACAGACAACTTGAGTAACCACGGGCAAGCCATTCAGTCCATAGGATTGTGGCAGTAATCTTCATTCCTTCCACTCTTATTTTACCTCTTAATATTTTAAAGACTTGCAGGGACAAAGATGACCTTTTGCTGCATTCGCGTTGCATCTAGAACAGGATGAGCTCAGTCCTGAAGTTAAAGCCACAGCTAGGTGTCCCAAAATAACAGAATTCAGGCACAGATGCAACAAAGTATTTATGTTTCTAGCAGGAAGACACTTGACCTTCTGCAGATAATGAGCTTACAACTTTTATCAAAGAACCGCTTCTATCTGAGACAATGCAAATAAACTGATTAAGGTACAAGTTTATTTTTAAATGAGCCCTTCAAGAAATTTGGCCTGTGGGTGTCAGACCATTTCCTTCTCATTATGGAATAAGATGGATGCATTATGATTCCCTTTGAGTTAAATGTGGATCTACACCACAATTTGAATTGTACTTGCAGGCACTGAGACACTTTAATCTTCATGGCTTGGATAACAAAAATGAAGGTTTGCCTTCAGTACGTTGTGTGCCAGTCTGCCTGGCACCCTGGATATTTAGCTTCCATGGCAATCTGCAGTGTTGATCTTCAAGCAGTATTTGTACCAACGGTGCTTAAGAGAAATGCAAGTTGTGATATGTCTAGATACTCTGCAGTCAGATACGGGCAGAAACTGGGCATGTGGGAAGGCAAGGAACCTTTCAGCAGTTTTCCAGCTATTCTTTTTAACTACAAGCTCTTTTTTTTTTTCTTTTTTTTTAATGTTTTCCAGCATAAGCACATGATTATACCATAGAGAATTTCACAAAGAATTGCCATCTTTCCAAATAGCTGTAATTTCCTATTGCTCTGAAAGGGACAAAGGTCATAATTTACCCACTGTTAGGTGGCTATTTTGAGAACATTTATCTCCCATTATTCACAAGGGAACTGAGGCTACAGCTGATTCCTGAAATAGCTGTGAGGTGGGAGGCCCTGGCAGAAGAAGGGGATAGTCCAGAGAGAGGGAGAGTAGGTGCACATGGTAATGTGTGTGTCCAAGGGAAGGCTGGAGGCACAGGAATGCAACAATCACACAGCCACAGACGGGAAAAAACTAGAACTGTTCTTCAAGATCAGGACGAGAGAGGTTAAATGCTTCCCTCATAATAACAGGGTTGTTAACTGGGTGTGGTGAGAGTTAAGTCTGTCTGGGTGGTGAGCACTTCCCTACCTTGATAAACATGGATCTCTGAACTAAAGTCTAAATATCCTGCATTTCTAACCCTTAATTGGGGATAATTGTACTGTGTTTTGATCCATATTATAGACATATACATTATGCCATTGCTCCATTTTAACACAGGCTTTTCCTTCTAAAATTATTATTCCTTGAAAAATAATACCAGTCCTATTCCAAAATATATTTACACAATATAGGGAATCTTCACTGACTTCCTTTGTTGTTCTCAAATAGTTCATCTCCTATTCCTCCAGCAAAAATGGGCTCTTGTGAAGAGTCAGATGAAACCTTACCCAAATCTTGGCTACGGTAAGTCACCGCCTTGTACCAACTGATGAGCTATTCCAGTGTGTCAGAATAATATGCCCTTCAGTCAGCTAGGACAGAAATATTTGGGCTTACGCACTCAATGTACATGCAAATGGGAGCATTCACTGCTGTCCTTTCTGTACTTGTTCAGACACACAATCAGCCTTCCCAAAAGCCAACAACCTTCATGTCATGACATGATACAACTGGTTGAAGTTTCTAGTAAAACCATTATTTAAATAATAATAAATAATACTAGTCTTGCAAATTCTGTTGTTGAAGGTGTCTGGGTTTATGAATAAATAAATGACAATTTGTCTCATTGCTTTAGGTGCCTCTGTGCTCAAGATTAAACAGGAAGTGGACACCATTCGCAATGAAGATGGTGACGATGGGGTTGTGTGGATGTGTGAAGCTTGGAAGTCAAAATGCCACTTTTTGCACTACACCTGTGTTGGGGGCAGCCCAGAGCACCATTTCGGTTCTGCCTCAGTTGTTTCCAAACCAGGCTGCTATCGCAACATCGGCTGGATAAATGACATGAGCAATTCTCTGCCCAGTTATTCATGAAGTCATGGCTGACCAAGAGCAAAGCTTTTTCTGACAGGCAATGCATATCCCTGCAGCACGGTCTTTGTGTAACAGCAGAAAATGAGACAGAATATGTAATAAAGTTGTGCTCTCTGGAAAGGGAACTGTGGAATGAATCAGGCAGAAGAAAAATTTATCCTAACAATTCCTTTGCTGGGTGAACCAGTAGTCTATCAAGAATTAAATCAAGACTTCAATAAACCATCCATGCTTTAAATTTTTCTATCAAACAACGGTTCTGAAAGTATATGATATAATACAAGCACTAAGCTACTTTTCTCGTCAAATAAACAAGTACATGACAGCACAGGTCTTCGAAACCAATAAAAAAGTGAACTGCTTGCTGTGCCACTATACAAAAACACGTGTTTATTACATTAATTTTATCCTAAGAGTCAGATTTTCTCAAGCTGTTAAGAGACAAAATACTCATCTTTAAAAACAACGTATTAAACAGGCATTACCCTCACAGCCTACAGCAGAGGTGTCAAGCTCATTTTCACCGGGGGCCACATCAGCCTTCAAAGGGGTGAATGCAATTTTAAGACTGTAGAAATGTAACTAATCCTACCTTTATACAGTCCTAAAATTGCTTTCGGCTCTTTGAAAGCAACCGCAAGGCTGATGTGGCCCCTAGGTGAAGATGAGTTTGACGCCCCTGGCCTACAGCCTTGGACAACATTGGGAAGAGACTTGTTTCTCAGCTCTTGCTTTCCTCCTCTGTCTCTCTCGCTGTTTTTTAGACGCTATGAAGTATTGCTTTGGAATCAGAATAAATAAAGAGCCTTCGGCACAACCTTAACTCAGCCATATTAAAAATGCTCCTTCATTCCTCAGTCTGCCAATAGCTGAGTTCCTCACCTGTCCCAAATCAATACTACAATATAGATTGTACAAACTTAGGTATCGACTGTGTAAGACTCCTATTTTATTGTGAAAAATCAAGAAAAGCTTTAAAAGGACCATATTCCCGTCTCTTACATCTCAGAGCCTACATGTGACTCGACTCACAAGTCAAAAACTAATTGATATCAAGAATGAACAGGAGTAAGCAAAGGCAGGATTCTCTGATTCTCAGGACTGGTTATTTTTATATGTGTTTATTATAACTTTCTAGATATAGGGCAATGTTTTTCTTCTTATAAAATTACTACGCATGCTTTGACCCACATTTTTTTAAATGAAACCAAGATTTGCTTGAGATAGTTGACCGTTTTCCATCATAACCTCTGTCACTACTTGCACCTGCAGCAACATTTCTGCCCACACCTTCTCATGGTTAGATCCTAGTGACTCCAGTCAGTGGAGACACTCTCTTTGGAATCTGTGGGATTTTGATCTGAAACTTGTAGTACAATATTCATTTTATATAAGAAAACAGCCTCGGGGTCACATTATTTCAATGCTGTGCTGTTCCAAAACTAAGGAAAGAAGGGCCAGATCTTTAGCAGCTCCAAGTGACATTTCAGCCACAATCAGGAGAGCAAAACTCCTCAATACCAGGTCTTGTCCCTAGAGCAGTGCAGGTGAAACACATGCAATCATGCCACAGTAAATGAGGCAAGAAATGACACGTTTTTAGAGTGAGAATGGTATTTGTGAAGGAACCGTGACAAGAAATTATTTCAGTTTCTCTTCCACAGGAAAACATCTGCTTAGTTCCACATCTTAAGACATAAAATGCATAACATAAACACTGCAAAAAACATGCCTACCTTTGCACACAAAGATGCAAATATTTGTACATTCGTTGCCAACTTGTTTAGACACTTTTTTTGATGATGCATCGCCTGTCAACAGGGATATAATTAAGCAGCTTCCTACCTATTGAGTAATCGTATGCTACCTGCTACACCTATTTCCTAAAGTCTGTAGCACTCCAACCACATAAAACTTTTGTTGCTGATGCCTGTTGTTTAATGTTAATTTCTTGGTGCTTACTAAGAGAAATTGCTATTGACTGCTTTCATTAGGAAACTATTGACCCTTATCCACTGGAGCATCCTGGAGAAGAAATTCACTAAATGTGCCCATATTTCATCCTCTGAACATCAAGGTAGCAGAGTCATGCTGAAGGATACGGTTTATTTAATCCAAAATTAAAATTTTATAGGATACATTACCTAAAGTAAATTGCTTAATACATTCAGATGAACAGCTGCTTTCTAAGTGTTTGGCTTCCATGTTTTTAAGGCCTAAATTAAGCTAAACAACAGAACACCACTGCTAGCACCATAGACTTACAAGAGATGAGATATGCTGCACCTAAATTTAAGAGACAGAATTTAGATTCAGTGAAGCAGTGATTTTCAATGCATTCCTCTAATACAGCACAAGACTATCACAACCTTCTCAAGTTTAATTTTCCTTTAGTAATAGCTTTTTCAATACACATTTCACATACTCATGAACTGTCTAGTGAAGAGATGTGTAACAACTTAGTGGGACTCAGATTTGCCACGTGCTAGAAATTATATGGAAAAACACTGAAGTACAGAGATCCAGTGTGCCCTAAAGATTTTGGATGTTGGACCCAATGTTGATTCAGCTACTCTTATGTCCCAGGCAAATACATCTCGCCAATGCAGAACAATTTTAGCACAGGGAGTGAATTCAGCCACATGTCTCTTTGTGCGTGACATTGTCCTGTTTGTGCATAGATGCACGTGTGCTGTGAGTCAAACATGTAAGGAAAATCCCTACCCAGGACCCTTATTTTATGGGATAGGGGCTACCTGTGCCACTGGCTGGGAGACCACTCCAACTGCAGCCCTTCCCTGAAAGGCTCTGATGGGAAGACACAATTATGGACTTCAAATGGTAATTTGGGTTCCATTTTAGCTAATGCAGAGTCAGGAAAGTCAGGACCTATTAACATTGTCATAAAAGCACCGGGCTCATTCACGTCCCTGCCATCAATAACCTGCGCAGCTCTGCGAACTCCCTTCAAGCCAAGCTGAATGATGCAACATCAAACTCACTAAAAAATGACAATGGCACATGACATCTCTTAACCTTGCATAACCAAACCAAAAGGTAACCATGTATGCAATAACTTTCAGAACCATGTAACAAATTTGTCATAATTTTGACCATTTACCTGCATTTTCCTCACTGATGTATCTTTTTGAGCATAAGCCCAAGGAGAAGCCAAGAACACTCACTGCAAGGTGTGAAAATACTTTCACCTTCTCTTTTAAGTTAAATTATTCCACTTTTAAACAAATGCATAAGTAGAGAGCAGTAGGAGAACCATGTGTGGAGTAGAAAGCCATGCCATAAAAACTGCGAGGCATATGAGAATTTATCACACCTTTGATGAACTTTCTTGCAGTCTGTCTCCTACCATATCCACCCCCTTAAGACTTCTGATATCACAAAACATGTGAAGAGTTACAAATAGTCATCATTGGTTTTGATTAATTCATTTGGAATTGTGAAATTATTTTGTCAAACTCACGGCAGTTTGTAATACAAAACGGTCCATTTTCATGCTGCACTGATGTAAGAATATGTAAGGAAAAATGCGTACAGCAAAGCTGTTTTACATGCCAGGCTTGTGACAGGGATTTTTGTGTGATCAGCAGAGGCACAGATCAGAAAACAAGTGCAATTTACTATAAGCCTGATTACATACCTTACCCACAAATTAATCTCATTGAGATTTATTTCAGCATTCCAAACTTTTATACATGTGTCTCTGTGACTCTATTATTGATATAATTATTGTTTATTAGTTCTGTTCTGGTAGCATTCAAATACTACAATTAGAATGAAGCCCAAACATGCTGTACAAACACCTATTAAGTCTTCCTGCACTGGCAAGCACAGGGTCTACAAAAACACAAAGGAAGATGGGAGAAAACCAGGGCAAAACAGTTAAAAAAGCAGGCCAACTTCTGATCTCTGCCTCTTCTTCCTTCCAAATTGTCGGGCTGTTTCCTTCAGCATGAGATCTTTAAAAATTTAGGTACAACAATTCTTACAATAAAATAAACCACTGCCTTTCACTATCACATCATAGTTTTTTTGACTCTCATCACTGCCATTTTTTAAAGACCCAAAGCCATCTGGTATTATTAAAATGAGCTTTAATGATCTCTGTACCCGTTCAGCTCCATAATGATCTTTATTAATCACATCTCTCTTCCCAGCTTTCATTACACAAGCGCACTTAGCTCTGCCTCCTCGCTCTTGATGTCAGTAAAGACATCCACTGCTGCAGATTTGGACCTGCCTTCAAATGCTCCCAACTCCAGCCCATTGTGCCAAGGTGCTTCTCATGGGGCAGCCCCCTTGCCAGAGGAGATGCACGTCCCTGCATCTGTGTGCGGGTCCTCCACATCACTTGAGCATCACAGAAATAAGCAATAGGCAAACTAACTTCCTAATAGCTTTCCCAAAACTCAGAGGGACAAAAATATGCAAAGTTCAATTCCCAAATGGCCAAGTAGCAGCCTTGAAAAGTGCTGACCCAGCTAGTGGGGCTGTGGGACCAGATCATGCCTTCCAAAAGGAGAGAGATAAATACAGGACACAGCCATTTATTAAGCTGGTTCCATCTGTTTATTAAGATGCCTCCTTTTGCTTGCAACTTTCCCTTGGAAAATGGTCCTAATACAGTTTTACACCCACCAGACTCACCTGGCAGGCGTGCAGTGAGGCTTAAGACATTAATGGTTACGTGTTTCTTTAAGACCCTTCTCAGAAAGCTGCCGTATTTCCTTAAGACCCTTCTATGAAAGCTGCCGTAGAAACACCATGTATTACAAGCGGTAATCAGAAGAATGATTACTGGTGTGTTACTTCCAATAAAGACTTGTACAAGAACTTTATAGATTTTAATAAAGCACCTGGAAGCGGCCCAGCTCTTGCGTAACTTCTGATAAGGGATTCGCAAGCTCCTGGCAACCGATTTAGAAAACCTTTACAGTGTACTCTGCGTGCACTGTTTTGTAAGATAAGCCACCAAGAAAAGGATTCATTTGAAAATTTTCAAACGTCTTTAAAAAAATACCTTGGCGCTGCAAAGGGAGTAATCTGTACCTGCATTCACACATTTCCGAGGCTTGTCAAAAAGTTACATTTGCTTACACCAGAGTTTCCACATTCTTCTGCGAAACACACCGTCACTCTGGACATAACGACATTACAAGGGCAAACGAGATAAAACAGCAGCAGATGTTGTTTCTGTGCTTCTCTGCAAGAATTCCTGCCAGCTTGCTTTTTTCTCCTCAAAATCTGCAGAAGAAGTTGGGGCTCTGATATCACCTTGCCTAGACAGCTCTGGGCCTTTTATGCTGTCTAGCGTTATTACCAGGGCTGCAATAAGCATAGCTACATCTTCATCTAATGCTATTCACTGCATGTACTTAATGTCTGCTGGTATTATGCCACTCTAAGTGGTGGAGGGAGAAAAGGATAAGCAAGAGGAATAACAAACAAGATTTTCTTGGAACAATATTTCTCAGCCTTGGACGGATAATGGGCTGCCATCAAATATATTCCCGTCATCACTGGCACACAGACCTGTCCAATTTTGTAACATTTGTTTTACTAATTGAACAATCAATTATTAACACATTAATAGATTATTTTCACAGTCGTACGCAGCACTGCATACAGAGACCTGCTTGATCTGACACACCCTCTGGTCCAGTTTATAGTTCCTCAAGCCACTCAATAGCCTTTGGTTTCCATTAATGCTACCCTCTTGTACTATTCCAGCTCCTTGGACTTTGCTCCTGCCCCTAAATGCCACTTGGCATTGCCCAAGTAACTGTAATACCTGTCTTTCTGAATTTCCCCATCTGCAAAGTCCTCCCCAAATCCTTTTGTCCTTATCAGCATACTGACGGAGTAAGTTAAAATGCACGTTAAGTACTCTTTGAACTGCTTTTTGTCATTACAGTTCATTTGGTCACAACCAAATGCTTTAAATCTCACCACCTGACTCCAAACCAAACATTTCCCAGCAGGTGCACCCTGAAAACTCTGGAAAGACCCCCTGACAGGTGAGAGCCATCCATCTTTGAGCTTTGGTGCTCCAAGATCACCATCAATTCCAGTTTATGCCTATTAATTACGTTGCAGCCACCAGGAAATCTCTCACATCAAAGCTGAGCCTACAAGCTGTGTACCCACAAGCAGGCATCAGCCCACATGGATAATGATTTTCAAAGCCAGATTCTTCTGTTCTCAGGACACTCTTTCTGAAAGACAAACCTCACACTTTAAATAATCTTACTGTAGTTTTGGTCCCATCTGGGATCTGCACAGGGATGTTATGTAAATGATCCAAGACACTTCTCTTGGATCAAATGCACTTATCTCTACTGCCCCTACACTGCTCCACTTTGGCAAAGAAAACAATCAAGCTGGAAGAAGGATCAGACTTTCCATACACATAGGATTCAACAGGTTATTGCTGCAAGATTACTAAGTGCAAATTTCACTTCTTAAAATCCTTGTGAAGCCTACCTTCCTGCTAAGTCAATAAAAAATGGGGACATCAACATGGATGTAAGGACATCATGGGGACATCACGGGGACATCAACAGGGACAATATTAGGGACATAGGGTCATCAATGTGGACATAGAGACATCATGTGGACATAATGGGGCCATCAATGGGGACAACACTAAGGACATAGAAACACCAGTGTGGACGTAAGGACATCAGGGGGGATATCAGTAAGGACAAGAAGACATCATGGGGACATCAGTGTGAACATGGGAATGTCATAATGTCATTAGGGACATGGGGACATCACGGGGACATCAGTGGGGGTATGAGAACAACCATGGGGACAATACTGGGGACATGAGGACATCATGGGGACATCAGTATGAATATGGGGACATCATGAGTAAAAGAAAACAAAGGTAAAAGAAACAACAAAGTACCTTGGCATTAGCCTTGAGTTAGGGCAAGAAACTTTGACACTTCCACTGTCCAAACTACAATGACATTTTAAAAATCCTTCTCAGGTTCCTCCCTGTATTCACTCTAAGACTCTTTGAAAAGCTCTACTTATACGAAGGTTAGGGGGAAACCACGATTTGAGTGTTTCTCCTGTCTGTGCATGCACACACACCTTTGAGGATTCACTTCTTAAACGTTTTAGGAAATAATCCCTGATGGAGTTTGATGTGTTTGGGGCAGTTTGCCTTGGCAGTCTGTGCTGACGGTGGTGAATGCAGCTCTGCTACCACAACCCCATTTCCACACTTCAGAGCAGCTCTCATTCAAAAATAATGCTCAGCCTGGAGGCAAGCACAACACAGAGTAGGAAAACACTGAATATGCAGGAAAAACATTAGGAATCAGGGCCTCATTGAGTAGTTTAATCCATTAAAGTGCAGAACATCAGCCCGATGGAACAGCATTGTGTCTCCAAGTTAAGCTGGTCTTAAAGTTAATCACTGCTCTTAAATTAATCACTGCTGTCAGCATCCAAACACTCATGCCAGGTGAGCTCTTAAAATACTCAAATATCTCCTCCCAAACAGTCTATTTCCTTACTTCTGTACACTGTCTTCTCATCAGTGCAATAAAGATAAATAACAGGTAGTTATAAATGTAGGGTTAGCAAAATTTGCAACAAATCCCAAAATTATTTTACTTCCCTCTTCTACAAATTCGTACAGGAATTTTTGGCTCAAAGTACCCCCAATGATTTTTTATTATTTTCCTGGCATTGGTGTATATACTCCAGTAAAATGGAGAATGAGAAAAATAAACAATTTTTTTTAAACATCTTCATTAAAGAATTTATTGCCAAAATGGGTAAGATAGAGTATTGTAGAAAAATATACAGTGTTTTTAGAAAGAGGTAAGAGTAATTGTCTGTACCACGGGGGAGTTGAATTTTAACTGATTTTATGACAAAAGCAGTAAAAGCCAATTACCTTCTCTTTCACTTTTCCTAACCCTGATTTGTACAGAGGAATTAAAATGTTCCACATGCTTAAGAAGATATCAGTAACATGATTAGCAACATTCCTGCTTTTTTATTTTGATATATACTTTGGGCATGATTGAGTGTTCCAGAGTCTTAAATGATTAAGGAGAGAAAAAGACAGGCTGTGACAAGCAGGAAAAGGAAGAAGATAAGAAATGGATTACTCTCTAAGAAACTGAAAACTCCTCTAGAGACCCTAGGCCTTCAAGTTCATTTAAACATTAACGAACTTTACATTTGAAATCATATCTAGGAGGACAAGAGATAGGATTACACAGCTAAATCTATAAGCATTGATTTTGTCTCAGTCACAGATGCACACTGTGCAGTATTGGAAAATCTGCTAAGAAGATAAGGTTATGACACACAGCAAATAGCATTTAGTCATGCTTTAGATAAAGCTTTCTGTGTCTTAAAATAAAACCCATCCCTGCCCGAAAAAAAACCCAAACATGAACAAGTGCCACATTGTCTGAAATATATAAATGCTTCTAGAAGCATGTGCAGACCCTTGCTGATGTTGGCATTTCACTTAGAGATTGCTACAGAACCTGTGTGAATCACTGTTGCCAGAAAACAAGCATTTTGATTGATTGTTTTTAAAAATCACCATGTAGCTCTACATTTTTAAAATCACCATATTGTTTTGTGTAAAATGAGAGATTTGTGTTGTGTATCTCAAGCCACTTTTGCTATGTTCCCAGCTCAATGTAACATATGAGTCAACAGTGCACCATTAGTTTCAAAGCAACACGTTTATATAACCTCAGATTCTTTTCTTCTATGAAGATCACTATCTAGTGAATGCACAGAGCAGATTTATGGTTGCAGATTTGGATCTCATTCTAAAAGCCTCCAAAAATTTCTGCCAGCTGACTCTAATTTAAACAAGTCTTGTTTTATTTGAGCTAAGAAGTTGAAGACAGGACGATGTAACTCCTCACACATCCACTTGGAACTGTTGGTCCATAAAGCGCTGCCCTTTAACTGTACTAGAAAGGTGTACAACTAGGTATTTTGATGCAGTTGACCTACTCCTTTTTTAGTTTTTTTCATTCTAAAAGAAGTTACGTGCATAATGTCACATGTCATTATGCCACATAACATCACTCCAATGGAGAAGAGTGTTATCAGAAGTGAATTCTCCCTGGCACCTCCTGTTTGGCTCTGCAAAGTACATGCCATTAACAAAAGCAAGAACCTAAAAGTGGCATTCAGTATACAATGCAGTAAGCACCTCTGCTATGCTACACAATTATGGTTTACCCAGCCCTGTTGATGCTATTTAACCACTGAACTTAATTTTCTATCTTCTGGTACAGAACAAATTTAAGAAAACTAACCTCTATAGAAAACATTGGTATGTACTAGGAAGAGCTTGGGACCATGTGTTCTGGTTGTCAGTCTCCAACGTTATGTTCTTTGTTTCATCTGTGCAGAGGATTACTAGGTTAGGGGACACTTCAACAGTGGGAAGGACATGATCTGGTCTTCTTTTGGCAAACCTGCTGCTAAACTCACAAGCAGCCATAATGCTGCTGTGTCATTTCCCCTGATCCATCCTGTTTCTTCTCTTCCACTCACATAGCTTTGAACCTGGAGGTCTGCCTCTCCTTGCTCCCTACTCCTGTTCTACCTGAGCATTTCTTGGCTCCTGACCTTGAACAAAACAACACCGAGGGGACAGGCACTGTCAGTGCAAAGTCACAGAGTGACAATCTCCACATCTTGAGGCTACAAGCCATCCAGTGTCCAAATTTACTGACTCCCAAGTGAGCATTCAAAATCAACAGACTGAACCAATGCTTGCTTTCCCCATCAAGAGAAGGATGAGAAAGTATCTCATGAATGTTTATAAATATCTCAAGGGTGGGTGTTAAGAGGATGGACCAGACTCCTTTCAGTGGTGCCCAATGACAGGATGAGGGGCAATGGGCACAGACTGAAGCACAGGAGGTTCCACCTGAATATGAGTAGAAACCTCTTTCCTTTCAGGGTGCCAGAGCCCTGGACCAGGCTGCCCAGAGAGGTCGTGGAGTCTCCTCCTCTGGAGCCATTCAAAACCTGCCTGGACACATTCCCGTGCCATCTGCTCTGGTGAACCTGCTTCAGCAGGTGGGTTGGACTGGATGATCTCCAGAGGTCCCTTCAAACCCCAACCATTCTGTGACTCTGTGATCACCAGGCTAAGCAAAGTTAGGGCTTTATTTAGCTCACCAGAGCCCACAGCTGATCTGTCTTAGATCTGCAGCATAACCTAAATAAAATCTTTATGTCTGGCTTGTAGAAAACACAAAAGCAAATCTAGTGAAACATACACTTATATAAAGCTTCAAAAATGGGTCATCACTGCAAAGGAAGCAGGTGTCTATGTTAACATGTAGGCATATTTTAGGGAATGTGGGGGAAGAGAGGAAGTAGGACAGGTTTCAGGGTTTAAATTTTTTGACCTAAGTTTAGAGGGAAGGAATATTTCCAGTGTCCTTACACACTTTGAACCGAAATTTTAGCACTAAAATCAAGTACTTTAGAGAGCCCCATGAGGTCTGATGGACATACACTGCATGCGATGTGATCACTTACGACCTTTGGCAACCTACGGTTGTCATAGTAAAACTTGAGCTCTGAGTAATATTGGACCCAGCATTGTGATGCCAAAATATTGAATCTCTGAGATGCACAAGTTGATTCAAGAAATAACTCAGTGAAAATGACAGATTTCCAAATTTAGAAAGACCCTAAATTATTTTTACCTAACTTCTAATATGCTGACATATACATCCAATTAGGAATGGGCAGAAATTAAAATGGAATTTTAAGACATGCACTGATTCTGCACACAATGACCCACATTTGGGTGAAGGACTGAAGTAAAAACACTTTGCATACTTGAACCTGACCACTTTCCTAGAGGTTCCAGCTCTGGCTGCAGAAATCCAAGAGAGACACAACTGAACAAGGGCTGCATTAAAGCAGAAGGAGACAATACCCAGGAGAAAAGCTAGAAGACCAAACAAGGTAGAGAGTTCCCAAAAGCTGCTGGATCAGCAAATCTGAGTGGTCAGGACATCAGAGCTCACTGTCTCAAAAATGTTATTGATTAGTAATTCCATAATGAAAGATGTGTGCATATGTAGAGGCATAAAGAGCCAAATTCTGCTTTCAGTTTGCCTGGGTGTAAATCTAAAACAGATCTATCAATTTCACTTAATTTATATCACTGCAAATTAAAGATATATATATAGATATATATAGATATATATATATATTTTAGCACAATTAATCCAAAAGATTTGTGCTTGGTGAAAAAATACAGGGTAAGGCAAGAAAGTAAGTAGTTCTCTGCAGAGCTTTTTTTTGCCAATGAACATTGGAGAAGGATAAGTTGATTTCTGATTACCTTAAATTCCTAAACTGCCATTTTTCAAACTATCTGTTATCACTATTTTTTAAGAAATACTTTAAAAAAACCCCAAACAAACAACAGCTAAAAAACACAGTATCACAGTGGTAGCATGATGAATTTAAGGTATAGAGAAAGGATGTGTGATCCATGCCAAGGCATGTAAAATAATTCATGGAATTTTATTGTACAAAAACTGCATTTCCTCCCTCCTTTCAGATAATACTGTTTGAGTTCATCTTCATGTGTAGGATTTACCTGGTATTTTTAGAAGATAAGTGCTTCTGTACTGAGTAGAGATCATGTGCTTTATGGAAAAGAAATAGCTATATTAAGACCTGGATAATCCCAATCCCCATCACTTGTAAAATCATAGTTCTACTTAGGTTTTAAAATCCTCAGGAAGTTCAGATTAATGCCTTGACAGCACATGCATAACACTGTTTACTCTGCCTACAGGTCACTCTTTAACCTATTTGAATACTCCAACATCTGGACAAGCCAAGCACCGATTAACCAGTTCAGCCCATGTACGTATATTCTTTGTTTCATCACTCTTTCTTTTATTAAATATTGGCAAGATCTCTGCATGGCTGCATGGACCCTGCATAGTTTTCCCAGTATCTGTCATCCTGCCACCTTGCATTAATGAATGTGATGAGACCATACATCAGCAAAGACTTTTACCATTTTCCCTCTCTCCTTGGCAATTTATTTTTTTTATCTTAAAGAAAAAGCCTGTAACACCTGATGCATAAAGAACAACCAGCCAAGCACAGGGTTTACTTGAATAAACATGCCAAGCGAACGTCCTCCAGGCAGCAGGATTTGACAGAGACCCTTTTGGCAATGGGATAAATACCCGCCGCTGCTGTTTGATTGGAAAATGATTCTCCTGCTTAGCCCCTGCTCCATCAGCTCTTGGCTGCATGCAAAACGGAGGGTGAGCGGCTCCTGCGGGGCTCGCTGTGCATGATGGGTGAGCTGTCAAACGCTCCGGCATCCAAACGATGCTGCTACTGCCGCACACTTCCCACAAAGGAGAAACAATTCACTGCAGCGGCATGCCATCAGTCTGCCAGCCCCTACTACAGTTAGTTTGCAGGTATCAGAAGCTTATTGACTTACTAGAGGCATCCAAATGTTTCCTTGAATTGGCTGTCATGTATTCACCATGATTTCTATGCACTGTCTCATCACCGGGTATGATAATAGGAGATAAACACCAAGCGTATTGCATACAGAAAAATTGCTCCAAAACACAGGGTAGCATCAAAGCTGGGCTGCAGGTAGTTTGACAATTAGACAATAAAAAGAAACTTAACTTAAATTCACTATTGCTTTGTCCGGTGCTTCTTTTTGAGATAAAGAGTGCAGATGCAACACCATGACTTTGAAAAGGAGCACTTTTCATTTGCTAAATGTATTTATTACAGGCAGCAGCCAAAGCAGGGTACAGATTGGCCAAAAATGTATGCCAGACCCCAGTCTATAGACCCCAGTTCTAGGGGTAATAAAGGGACAAGCTTAGCAGCAGCTAGCTGCAGTCTTGACTCATGTGCTCTAACTCAGAGTAAATCACATAAAAGTGGGACTTGCACAAGTGCCTGGCTTTGGCCAAACGTGCCTTCTCCTGATGGCAGTGGGCAACCCCACTCTCAAATGATTTGTGCCTTTTCAGGGCATGCAGAGCCACCTCTGATGTGGTCTCTACACTTAACTGTGCCTAAAGCACCTCACATGCTGCAAAACACACAGAAGTGCTCATTACCCACCTAAACATTTACTTCTATTTTTTTAATTTTTAAATTTGAGATAACTGCCTCAACTGACATGTCTCTCTACACTCCATGACCAGATGTGGCAGCACCTTTCTTTCGCCAGCCAAGGCAGGTGCTTGGGCACCACGGCAAGAATAACTGTCATGTGGTGGCCATTGTCAGGCAGAAGTTGATGCAGGTAACGGCAATCATATATTTATCTTCCTGCAGGCTAAAGTTAGATTTTCTTACATGTAATAAATGTGAAAATTTATTATCTATGTAGTTACGTTTATCACATCCATTTAAAATCCTTCCATTAACTTTCATTAACTATTCTGTTCATTTATTTGCATAAAATGCTGCTATAAGGTCTTTGTTACCAGCTTGAATTTTGATTACTTTTAACCACAACCAATTTTGTATTAAAACAGAAAAAAATCCCTCTCCAACTGCATCTGTTTGTTCTGCCCCTTTTTGCACAGCTACCTTTGCACAGTTTGGTGAGAGAGCTGTGAAAACTCTCACCATGTCATGTAGGTGTAAAAAGCTTCATCGGAGAAGTGGGGTGTGCCGCTGACATAATGGCTTTAACTATAGCTGACCTAGCTCCTAAACTTCCCTGTCCATGAAGCTCATACGTTTGTGGTCACAGCTTCTGGCTGGCAGTGCCCTGCGACTCAGAATGAGCTGCAGTGGCACAGGGTGATAAAGGGGGTTGGCTTTTCTTGCATGCCCCCAAACCATGTCTTTGTCTACTGTGTATTGTTCATTTGTGCTTTCATTATTCTAACAGCTGGATCAGCTACATGTCTTGTTAAACTTCAGACTTTCCAAGAGCAATGGCTGATTTCTATCAAGACTATGTGAAACCCGACAATGACCACAAGGCAGTTCAACAGCAGAACAAAACTCACTACAGTCCTGCTTCGCTTTGCTGCGGGTACAAAACCAGTGCCAATGCTCAATGTTCAGTAAGCAACTGCAGACACTTTTCAATGAAGACTGCATACTGTTGCTGACCTATTTTTAAATAACCATGGTAAGCCTTACCCATGTTGTTATCTAAAAGCATGCTCTGAGAAACAAGCAACCTGGTTAAATAGCAGATTTAGGAGGAGGAGAACAATAAGACAGCAAAAGCCATCAGTACTGAAGCACTGTTTTTAAAACAAACAAACAAACATGCAATTGTATTACATAATACTATTGTGCAACGATTTTGTAACTATAAAGACCACTTCTTGATTAAAAGCTCAATGCACTTATTCATTATAGTGTTTTAGTGGATTAGTTATATAAATCCAGGTTGCAAACAGACTTCTGCTGTATAATACTCTGGCAATCTCAGCAAACCACAGTCTGTATGAATGCGGGTTAGACATGCTTTAAGTTCCAGTTCTGTTTATCTTCCTTTGTGTGCTTGCAAAAAGTGGCAGCCATGTAAGAAGGGCTTTAGTAATCGTCAGTTTCTGCCTTTGTCCTTCCCAGCAAGTGCACAAACCATTTCTCAGCCCAAGAGTAGCACACTCTTCACTGTCCTGCCCAAATTCATTGTTTTCCTCTCCTCCCACTGCCAAGTTGATCCCCCTTTGTGGGGCAAGGTGACTGACAGACAGACAGCTGAAAAGCCAAGAAATTCACTCTGGCCTGGGTCTGGAGTAAATCCCAATCAAAAGCTCAGTGATCAGCTAAGAAGGGAGATTAAGGGACCTTAACAGGTAACGTGCTGCTGCTACTCTTGTTTTTAGGCCTCTGGTGACAAAGAAAGGTCTTCCCTTTCCACCCCTTGTCCATCTGGCACCTTCAAAAAGCACTAAAAATTCATGCCCAATTTTTTTAATGTATTAATTCAATTTAGTTATTAAATTACATATTAAAATGTAACATATGGGGAGCAATCTGCAGATGGGAGGGTGAGGAGAGCTCAGTATTTTACTCTGTGCATGCGCTTACTGGAGTTCAAAAAGAGAGCAATATTTTGCACCTGGGAAAGGAGGACAGGAGAGCAACACTATATTTTAAACCTGTCACTTTAGGATGCATCAACACAGGGGTTGATCAATTTCAAAATAACAGCAACAAGGAAATTTAATGCTGCTCTCCTCAGGCTGCTGAGTTGGAGGACACTTTACTACATTGAAATATGTACAAATAGAAATACAAAGCAGATACTCTACTACCCCAAAAGAATTTTTTGTAAGAGCTGATCATTTCAGCTCACTCCCTGGGTGGCATGGTGGCTTTACTTTTTTCCTATCACCAGCTCCAGCAACAGTCACTAAAAATCACTCCGAGGGTGGTTCCCTCACACCAAGTGGATCAGCTACTAGAACAACCTTGTTAGTAAGTCTTGGCCTTGCTTGGGCAGTGGCCTTGGAAAAGCAGATTGTTAAGATGAAGGAAACCACAACTGATAGAGTTGGTGGCAAGAGCCAACAAGAGAGGGAAAGTAACATTTAATCAGACCTGTAACTGGAAAGTCAAAATTTGGATATGAAAGGATTGTGACACTTTTGACATGAGCTCCGCTCCCGTTGCCCACCCTCTGCGCACTCTCTGGACCAGAGAGGTTTAATTAAGAAGCTGAGTAGGTCCTGTGCAAAGGCGTGGGATGCTCCACAAAAGCACATTCCACTGGCAGATGTTGATAGCTGAAACTTCATTTTCAGCAGACTAAAGACTCCTAATTTTGTAGGAAATTAGCTAGTAAACTGAAACAGATGTTGCATAGCCTGATAAGGGAGGAAGGTTGCTGTCTTTCCATTGAGCAAAGACAAACTGACAGCTGACACTGCAGAGTTTTAGGGTGTGTGGGAGCAATAAATACGTGGTACCTTGACACTGTTGGCCCTTGCTGGGTCAGGGGAGTGTAAATCACAGCTGGAACGTCTCCTGTGTTGCAGTGGGGGAGAGCTGTCATTCCCATCATTTCTCTCCTTCACTTTGACCATCTCCAGGCACCTGCGGGTGTTTATGGATTGTCTTTTGAGGCCATCTCAGGTTGTCAGACTTGTGTCACTCCGGCATGCCACCTGCTCAACCAGCCCTGGCCACCTTTAAGCTGTATAGACTCTGGTCAGGTACCCAGCACAAAAGAGAAAGTCGGGAAATTATCAGATGGACACACTGATTGCTTTAATTTAACAAAAAAACCCACAAGCTGCTGTGAATATTACCGATCCAGAAAAAGTAACTGCTTAGCACTGCCTCTTATACATCACAACGCCCTGAGCACAACGTCGGGTTGCTACAAGGGTAATTCTGGAGAAGAGGCATTCACCAAAATCTGCCCAGTTCAGAATGAGCAAATTCAGCAACCACAATGCTTTTCAGAAAATGCTAACAAAATCTTTAAAACCCCAAACTGACAGTCCTGAATCCCCTTATCAGTACAGGGGACTAATAACAATTGGAAGCCATATCCTTTTCAACCTTCTCTTTCTGCCTGTATTTATCAAGGATAGCTAAAATCATCCTGAAAGCCAGAGAGAGTCACTGCATTTATTCAATAACCAAACCCACTGTTGAGTCCCTCTTCCCAAGAATGACTTAATCTTTCATGGCAGACCCATCTATAGGGATATCCTTTCACACATGAGGACACAAAACATGTCTGGAGCCATAGCCAGACCATATGCACCCTTCCCTAACCTCTTTTTTCCTCCATTACCCATTACTTTTTCCCATTAGTTTCCTTCCTCTAGCCAACACAATTTACTCTTGTGAGGAGGTAATAGCTGAAGCTGGGATTACTACAAAAGTAAAGATTTGAGATCAGATAGTACTGGGAAAATAATAATAAGAAATACTAACAGAAGGGGGAAGCAATTTAAAGAATTACCCTTTAATGAAGCAATTTAGTTGGTTAAGCATAAGCATGTGGGGTGTTTGTTCAACACGTTATCTTTTGTTCACATTCCACCCCTATTTTTCTATCTTAACTCTTATGGCTTGTAACATTCCTCCTTACTCCCACTCCTGGTCTGCTCACTGGTATGGGACATATACCAGAGCCTTGGACTATGGAAGTGGTTGTAGGGAGAAGAATTAAGAATTTTCTATTCCACAGTTCAGTTGCTGAATTTAGCCTTTGTTTTTGTCATACTTTCTACGGTCGGAGCACAAATGCATTCTCAGTGTTGCTGCTTGGATAATGGTGCTACTGGGTCTTGCACAAAATCAATGTAAAAAGCTGATTTAAAATCTGTCCTCAACAGATCATCTTCTGGTTGTTTTTTAGATGGAGTTGCTGTAATTCTGCAACACAAATAAATGTATTTTTTCAGCTAGTTAAGCTCACATACCTCCCACCCTCCAGAAAGCTATGCCTCTTCATTGCAACCACTCTCAATGAGTGCTGAGCAAACTAAGGGATCCCTAAAACAATCCACTATGTTTTCCTGTCTCATCTGTTTACCAACACTAGGCAGAAGAAACAAACCTATGCATCTCTAAATAAATAACATGAAGTCTTTATACAAGGACATAACCAATCTAGAGGACCTAGGAAAACTATTCAAAACAGAAATCCAGTTTGGAGTACCCCAGAAAGCACAGCAGAAGCAGCAAATTTGTTCCCTATGGAGGTAAGAGCTCTTCTCTAAAAAGTTTGTCTTCAGGTCCCTTATTTTCTTCCCTATCCTACCATGTTCTAGACTCTGTCAGTAAATTATGGATGGGTCTGTGATGCCAAAGTAAGTTTAAGGTCTTCAAGGAACAAAGGTGGTAGAGAAACAGGCATCAATATTGTTTTAACTGACACCTGACTTTATGGGAAATTTCATTTCAAAAAAAGCATAAGTTATGAAGACATTTATGTGGGATCAGTATCATGAATGCTATTTTTCTAAATGGCCATGGGATGAAAAGGCTCCATTTGTCCTCTTCATGGCCAACATATGCTAAGTGAACACCTATTACATTGAAATGTTACAGTAACACCTCTCTTAACCTTGAAAAGATCCTGAAACTTGTTTATAACCACAGCAAAAAGAAGAATAACTTAAAAATATGAAGGTCAATGGTTTAACAAAACCTGCATTTAGAAACCATTTCTCCCTCTCAAATTCATTAGAGGTCACACTTTTTCCTAGAAGCTCCAGTGGATGATCTTCAAGCATTTTGATGCTCCTCCATAGAATTTTATTGGCTATTATTTAATCTGGCATCCTTTTTTAACCTATTACATTAAGACTTTTTAGCGGTAAAGAGGTAAAAATCTTCTAGTTGGCACCTGCAGCTTTCTAAATGTGTTCCACATAATTCTATTTTTTCTATGTCGTGTTTATTTCAGTTTAAGGACTCAAAGTGGAGCTTTTCTGATGTTTTATTATGGACAGCTGTTCTGTAAATTACAAAGGATTTTATGAGACTATAAGAAGTGATTCATAGGCAGTCTGCTTTCTTAAGATAACTTACAAAAGGTCTTTCCTCTAGGCCTTGAGGCTTGCAGAAAGAATTTTGAATTTAAACAAGATTAAAGTTATGATAATAGAGTCCCATTATGTAACCTGTTCCTGGCAACTTATATTGAGAAGGAGGAATAATGATGCATGTCTTAACATTTAAAATAAAGGCTTTTTTTTCTTCCTTTCAACTTATATGTCCTTTAATTCATGTAGCCCATTACAGAGATATGGCACAACAAATAACGATACTGTGTTAGTCCACTCTAGAATCATTGTTTATTTCTATGTTGAAATAAGGTTAGCAGCTTTGGTCAATTTTTCTTTTAAGCCAGCACTCGATATTTGAAACCGTGATCAATGCCACTTGCCTAAGAAACATTCAGTTAACAAATGGAAGATATTTTTATTTAACTTCCAGTTGTTTAGAACTAACGTTTTTCATGTTTCTTTCATATCCAGAAACGTGGAAATTACTTTCTTTAAGACAGAAAAACAAACAAAAATCCTGTCTTTGAATGGGATAAAAATGCCATGGTTGTTGGTCGCTAACAAAATCCTCAAGCCACTGTTTACCATATCTGTAAATTCAGAACCAAAGCAATCCCTTCAAAAGGCAACCAGCCCTGGATCTGTGCGGTCACTGAGCCATTCGCCATCCCTGGAGCCTCATTGTACAACACAAGCTCCAGGGTGGTGGGGAGTAAGTGCAATTCTTGGGAAGTTAAGCTCTCAAATATGCAGAGACCTCAGGATCTCACCGTTTGGTACTGTGGTTGCAGTGAAACAGCCTCGGTGGGAGAACACACATGTATGTGCCATGACGGGAAAGGAGAGATGCTGCACTTTCCTCAGGACAGAAAACAAGACAGAACAGTGATCTCATCCCATATGGCAAGTCTTTTGTGTCTGACCTAAGCACAGAGGGCAAATTAATAGCTATTTTTCACATTTACTTCAGTGCATCCCATCCTACATATATTCTGTGTGTAAAGGTTCAAAGGCCAATAAGCCAGGGAAGTTTAAAGGCAGAACAAGATGTTTCTCAAGTCTACTTGCACATGACTCACAGGGAAAGACAAAAATATTCTGTTATGACTGCTATAAGAGAGATCTTTTTTATTCATTGATTATATCTTTATACTATTTTTATCTGCTGTGAAAGCAATCCTGCTGAACCAAGAGCGAGGAACATGGAGCGCACTGTGCAAACCCAGTTAAAAGCAACCATGTGGCACTGGGAACCCTGAAGAAACAAAAAATAGAATACAAACCAAAAAATAACCTCAGCCTCCTCCATTCGCAACACCTAAAACAACAGGCTGTGAAAATGGTTTCATTAAAAAATAACAAGCGCACGCTCACCAGGGGATAGATCAGGGCAAACTGAATAAAAAATTCTTCAATCATTGCTGAAGTAGGTCAACCAGAATTAATTCAAAGGGCAAACATTCAAACTGAGCCTGCCGTCCCCCCACCTCACCCCACCTCCCTGCTGCACGTCTCTCTGCCTGCCCTTTGACGAGGCCAAGTGGACACCCAGACTGACTTACTACTTAATTTTGTACGATGCACTCGCCTCAGTGGGTCTCCTTCTGCTCCTCACTGGAAACTGATAGGCCACAGATTTCCTCCAGATTTACACTGGCGTGAAGCACAGCAGAACCTGGTGGTATCTGGGAACACAGAACACAGGGCAGCGTGGCTCCCCAGCTCAGAAGACAAACCCTAAGGACACCTTCCTTAGGCCATTGGTCATGCAAATTTCTGCCAAAAAGACATTTACGCTAGCCTAGAAGCCAGAAAATGTGTATAAAGTAAATGCCAGGAGATAGGAGTCGGATAAAAAAGCCTACGTGGTAGCTAGCTGCAAACCACAAAACCCTGGACTGATCCACATCCTACCCTGTCCTGCTGGGACAGTGCCCTGGGACACGACGTCTTAGCTGAGTACATCAGTTGGACCAGGACATCGTTTCCTTGAGCTGACCTTCTGAGGGCACGAACAAGCTCTGATGTATTGTACGGTATTAATTGATTTAATGGCTTTCAGCTATAAGGCTTTTGCACGCAGCAAAGCTGGCCTAGCCCTAGATGTTCTTCAAAACTTATTTATCTTGAGGGAACGGATTTTATGAATTGTTATTTGGTTTTAAATCTCCCCTCTCTTCTCCCAGGTGAGCTGTCATTTCTTTTCTAGAAGGAGAGAATAATCCAGGTCATCACAAAAGAAAAGCTTATTTTTTTTCCTTAGTTGACTCTAATAAAATACATTAACCTCCCCTTCCCCACCTCATCAGCCTTTTCAAACCTAACCTCACAACTGAGCTCTGAAATACAGGCAGGAAAGGTTAACACTGGGGAGGGCAGCCTCTTAACTGTTTTATTCAAATCCCATCTAATTAAACAGCTGTCACACTTTCCCTCTTTTCCCTCCCACCGCCCTAAAAAGCCAATTAACCCTATCCCTAGAAGAGCTCATCCTGATGGCATTACGAAGATGCATCGCTTTTCCTTCACCGCCAGCAATACCACAGCCAGAGCAGAGGCAAGAGCGTTATGTTGTGCCCGGATTTCCAGCCTATGGAGGGCACTGCCCCAGCTGGAAGGCAATCACAGTATTTTAGGCAACCACCAGGCTCCCCCCAGCACAAAGTGTCAGAGGAGTCCACCCATTTAGTCAGGAAGCAAGAGAAACAACACAAAGCTTTGCTGTACTTGGCGCTTCCCCCAGAAAGCACTTAAGGGAGCTGGGATGCTTATTATACCTGTTTGAGGTTGTCTGTAAGATGAATGCAACCAAGCTTTAAAAAGTTAGAGGTTTTCTTGTTTGGGACAGAGACCTCTCCTAATACATGCCACTTAAATCACTAAAGCTGGATTCTACTTCCACTGGTATCAATAGGGATTTTGTCCTTGATTATAGTGAGAGCTTTATCCCCTCCTAAGATTGAAAATCAATGCCCTATAAAGCAGCGCAGATGTGAGACTGGGTTGCCAGGGGCCCTCTACCGGGAGACAGATTGGGGCTGTAGTTTCTGCCGTGCTCTTTTGTGAAGCCAACACCAACAGATAAGGGAGCAATTCTGTGCCGTCTCCTGCTCTGTGGCTACGTGCAGTCCTCCAATGTGTAATTTCCGAGAGACGCATTTAAAACCCTTACTGGATAACTCAAAACAGGGGACAGCAAAAGGTCTGCTGGTGGTCTCCTATCAAACAGATCTCTCATAATGATTTTTTTCCTCCCATTCCTGCCATGAGCATCCCCAGCTTGGCCATGGGTTCATCCCACCAGTGCACAGAGCCAGGTCCTCCACCCCGTCCTGCCAAGGGAGGCAGAAACTGCAGCAGAAACACCGTTAACATCTCACGTATCATTTTGTGTTACAGACGCGGTTATACCAGTGCAATATAGAGCCTGCAGAGCCCCCAGCTAAATTCAGCACTTAGGATAAATGGAGTCAAACTTTGTCGATGCGCTAAGGAAATAATGACCGACATTACAGGGTACGTCAAATATCCAAGCCTGGTCTTGAGGGAATAGAGGACATTTCAATAAGCTCTTCTGTGCAAGGCGAGGAGTGCGGATCACTTTATTGTGTTATTACAAAAAGATTATTCTCAAAAACATTATCCTAAACTCTCATTTATATTTAAGAGCAATTTTACTATTAATTGTCTGGACTCCCCTTACTCCATAATTCAACATGGCCAAGCCTGTTTCAGTTTCATGAAACTGGCATCTTTATTACAGCCTTGGGCTACAATTTTGCAATGAGAATTGTCTAAATGCAGGGTTTTTTCCTCTTCCTGTGTAAAATGCTACTTTCTATTACCTGCGAGGTTGCTCCCAGGGGACAAGAAAGGAATTTGTACTAGCGAGTGTCTGTAAACTGAGACAAAGGCATCTGTGTCTATAACCAACCTCTCCCAGGCAGGCTTCCAGACAGCCTCGCTAACTGGGAGAGGGTCTTTTCCACCCCTGCTCACAGACAGAAACCCTCACCTGTCAAAGACACGAAAGAACATTTCTTTCCCCTCCTACCCTGAAAATAATGACATTATTTCTCACATTTCTGTCGTTTTGTTTTCTTTCCAACGTTATTCTCTCTTAGAGAATCTTCATAGTATCTCCTGTCCATCAGAGAGTCCTTTCCTTTTGTTGCTGCAATTTATACCTGCAAAGTCTTTTTGGCATTCCGTACAATCCTTGTCTTTGTTCAGATCTCCATTTGGAGACAAGACGGTACAGCACAGTTGTTAATTTAAAACAAAAGAGTAGAACTATTACCCTTTTGTACTCTGCTTTCTCTTGCCAATTATATGTGTCTGGAAGACTTTACTGCACTGGTTTTAAAAAACACATAAACAGAGCATCTGGACTTTGTCTTAATGAGATAAAGTTTGGTCTATACTTTCTCAGCAGAATTATCTTTCTTGTATAATTGGTAGCAATGATTTCAGGAGCGAGTGCTTGTTCTGCCAACAGAACGCTCTGCAAGGAAATGAGGGAGCTGGGGAAGGCAGGCTTTCATTCTGAAGAAAAGTTGGCTTTTGTCTAAATAGAAGAAAAAAAACACCACAGTAGAAGAAAATCCCATTCTTCTGACCTCTCAAATTCTCCAAACGTTGTGGAATATACACGGCCTCTTTTGAAACTCCAAACTGCAAGATGTTTGTTTTTAGAGATGAGCTTTGAATGTCAGGTTCCTCTCTGCTCCTTTAGGATGCTCTGATACAAAATTCTTGGCAAACGTCTGAAGCTAATACGTTATCCCCACTGCGCTGAATTATCAATCCAACTCTTAAACAGGCAGACTTCCTGTTCAACTCAACATTGAGAAATTGGAAGAGATGCTCATAAATCTTTTGTGAACAGTCCAGCTTTTTGATCCCATGGAGGAAACCGGATCTCAGTTGGCTTTTTAAAAACAGTCTCAAGATGTTTGCTTTGCAAAGCTGGGCTTGAGAATGTTGGTGATGCAGACGTCTTGCTGGAAATGAAAGGAGTACAAGTAGGATTTTTTTGCTATCCTGAGTAGAGGAGATAAAGTAGACTTTTCCCCTATCACATAATTTGAAGTTAAATGGAACAGTTAGTTTGGGGTTTATAGTAAGCACCTCCTTCAAAAACGTTCTCCAAATCATTAGTTACAGCCTGTGTGTGGGAAGGGAGGTGAAGTGATTTCCTAGCACTGCTTCAAATCTTCATTGGCAAATCCTTTTTCTCACTTCTATCAACCATTCCTCTCATCTTTGGTAAGCTTTCCATCCCTCTTTTCTTTGCCATCTTTTACCTTATATTTCCTTTGGTCAAAATAAAATGAGGACAAGTGAACCCCTTAATGAAGGTGAAAAGGTCTAACACACATTATCTCCTCCTTAACAAAACACAACATTTCGATATTCCACTCAGCGTCTTTCTCTGCCACACAGGTTTCTTTAGCTGTCTATCTTCAATACCACTGGGCTCTCGCAGGTTAATTATGCTCATTACAGGTGTGTGCTGGGATGGGAGGAGAAGCTGCCCCGATGTCTGCACAATGCTCAGCGGCGTGTTGCAGAAACATTCAGCGCACTGTGTGGCTGCACCAACGAGTTCCCGTTGTGCCAGCAGTCACCTCTTACCTCCCCCCTACTTTAAACGTGTTTAACAACACTCACTTTAGGTTTGAACCCTGTGGCTACATATTAATAACCTCCTTTTGTGCTGAGGCACAGATATCAGTCCTGGTATTCTTTTTATCCTATTTATAATCTAGGCAATGTAATTCCCTTTCTTAATCTCTGAACAGATCTAATTTACCCTCACCTCTAATTAACAAATTTCATTAACAGACTTTGTAAAAAAATCTTTGTAACAAGACATTTGAAAAAAAAAAATGTTATATCTATGTTCTAGTAATACAGCTTCTTTTCTTCATTGTTTTAAGTGTTAAGATAGTCAAAGACTGTAGAACATCAAAAGTAATAGTATGTTAATTTATTATAACATAATTAATCTATTTTCCTTCTATGGAGATTAAATTTGTTGGCTGCAATATCATTCCTGCCATTATTCTTGTCTTTTTAAAAGTCCCCTCAATTGACAACTGTTCTCATTTAATAGATGAGGCTGTTTTCAGTGATGATCTAGACATTTTTTATAGTAACTCTGCTACTGCGGTTTTTGGAAAACTATGATGAATGCCATCTGGTCCCAATGATTTATTGACATTTAATTTCTCCAGTTCCTCCATTTCACACACACACAAAGACATATAGATATAGATATATAGAGAGAACTTTGTTGGAAACATCTGCCAAAGGAAGCACCGCACCTTTACTCTCTGGAATTCCCCCACTCCAAATGTATTCATCATTGTCGGGAGCAAAGACCAAGGAAAAGAAAATCTTGGAAGGCATCTGCAGCATTCTTATCTTATCTGATTACTTCCTAATATCTTGAGGGACCTGCTGATTTCTGTCCCTTCCTGCTCCTGATACACTTCAACATTAGCTTGTTATTTCCCTTTGGCTTTACAGATCTTCCCAATTCTCATAAATTTTACTATGTACTGTAAGCTTACAAACAGAACTTAAGATGAATTCCTATCTTTAGCACTGCTTTCAAGGCTGAGGTCAATTCTGTATCTTGTAATGCAACTTTGCTTCTTTTGTGTTAGATTATATGCCCAGTGCAATAAGAAGTTTCGAATATTTTCATATATTCTGCATATGTGTGAACACATATAAGGAAAACCTAAAGCCTTTTTCAGTATCAAGTCTTTCTACTAACACTAGACAATAAGAATGTCACTTTTCATTACTGTATGAATTACTTATGCATATTTTATTACATAGTATGAATTAATTATACTGCAATCACCATACAAAGAGCTTAAATCAGTTGCCTAAACAGAGATATCTAATGTAATTTGAGATGCTCTCTCTTACAACCCCTGCATCCACCAGGTTGGCAAGAGTTAATAACTTGGGGGAAAAATACACTGGTTCTGTTCTTCATAGTATTCTGAATACGTTTTTTCAAGTAGCAAGATTTACCCATTAAAAGATAGATGATTAGAAAGGGAACTTTCTGGGTGTATTCAACAGACCAAACTAAAACATGCTTTTGGTTGATTGATTGGTTTTGGTTTGTTGCAGTTTTGTGTTTGTTGGATTTTGTGGGTTTTGTTTTCTGTTTGTTTTCCTGCTCTCCCCCATTAGCAGTGCACATAATAACATGATAAACAGGATTCATTGGATGAAATCTTTAAGCTCAGAAAAACCTGAATTATTTCAGCCTCTGGAATTTAAGTCACAAAATGTGATATTCCCACCCACTATATGTTATAGTAAATCTGAATTAGGCAGTGAAAAAGGTCTTCATTGCGGTAGTCACTCCAGACTCACTCATGAGACTCTTCAAAAAGGCGTGAAGAAAGAATAATACTTTAAAAGAAAGCCAGTACAGCTTCAGGCTCACACATTCACATGTCTTGCTGATTTAAATATCACACCCCTATACTTAGGAAAAAGAGACTGGATCATGACCTAATTCCAATAATACTTTAGCACTAATAAGGATTTTTCATGTCGTTGTCAAACCATCACAACTCGCCTTGAAGCAGGTAGGCATTATTTCTCAACTCAAGGCTGGAATTCACCAAATCATTAGGTCTTTTTAATTTGATTAATTTCCCATTTGGTGACACTAGTGATGCCAGGAGACACAGACATGTGTACAGGGCTTTCAATAAAGGTGGTAATTAGCACCCCAAGCCAAGAAGTTCATTTCTGGAAGGAAAAACTGCAGTGAAGGACCAAAATGAAACCTTCAGAATGAGTCTGCTGTGAAACTCTTTTTGTAGAGAGCTTCTTAATGCAATTGCTAGGTTGAATTCATTTTCAACTCTCATTTGACTTTGATCTCAAATAACAAGAGGTCATCAAGATAAATGCTGCTCATGCTTTAAACGACACAGTGATGTTATTAGGGAAACCTGAGGGATTAAACACTAGCCTATTTATTCCCACAAACAGTCCCATTGAGGTTCATGAGACCAACTGGATGAACAAATTAACCAACCTTATATAAAACAAAAAGAATTTTTGAAGTTTGCTCTTCATCATAGCTGCTGTTGCTATTATTTTGTTTTATTCAGCTGAACCAGTGAAATGAGGAACATTATGTGCCACTTACAGTTTCTATTGTGATCAAGATCTTAACTCATAAGTGGTTTATGAACATCTATGTAGCGTAAAGCACTGCAAACCCAGTTCTCACAAGCATAAAACTTGGTGTTTGCTCAAAAGAAAACAACAATGAAAAACAAAACCCATCCTGTGAAAAATATGGACTTGCCTTGTCCCCTAATTTGGCCCCACCTTATCCCTTTTATGCTCTCCTGTCATGGGGACAGCTGACAGCTCGGGGCTGTTTCATCTCTGCCTGCACAGGAGCTTCCATGAAGACCAACTTTAAATGGTGCACTTCCTCAAAAAATTGTCTTTAAAACCCCGTGTTGATAACACCACATTTATTTTTAGGCATGCTAAGACAAAGCACGCTGCTAAGTTTAGCAAAGTAGCACAGGAGAGCTGAATCCTGCTACCAAAGCCAGCGCTCCTCCTTCTGTAAGCGGAAGAGCTTCCCAGGTAAATACACCCAGGGGTGGGTTAGAAGTTGGGTGGTTAGTAGGTCAGAGAGGTTCTCCTTCCTCTCTACTCTGCCCTGGTGAGACCACACCTGGAATATTGTGTCCAGTTCTGGGCCCCTCAGTTCCAGCAGGACAGGGAACTGCTGGAGAGAGTCCAGCGCAGGGCAACAAAGATGATGAAGGGAGTGGAGCATCTCCCGTGTGAGGAAAGGCTGAGGAAGCTGGGGTTCTTTAGCTTGGAGGAGACTGAGGGGTGACCTCATTAATGTTTATAAATATATAAAGGGTGAGTGTCACAAGGATGGAGCCAGGCTCTTCTCGGTGACACAACCAATGGTAAGACAAAGGGTAATGGGTTCAAACTGGAACATAAGAGGTTCCACTTAAATTTGAGAAGAAACTTCTTCTCAGTGAGAGTGACAGACACTGGCCCAGGCTGCCCAGGGAGGTTGTGGAGTCTCCTTGTCTGCAGACATTCAAAACCCGCCTGGACACCTTCCTGTGTAACCTCATCTGGGTGTTCCTGCTCCAGTGGGGATATTGCACTGGATGAGCTTTTGAGGTTCCTTCCAATTCCTAACATTCTGTGAATCTGTGAAATAAAGATGACCAGGAATGCAGAATCAATATCCATGGCTCTGGCTTCCGGAGGGAAAATTTTAGGAATTCAGTGCCTGTGCTGTTAATAGCAGTGAGGACTGTAGCCTCAGCAGATGGTTGACAAACACTGCCCTACCAAGCACCACAGCATCTCGCTGATCTCAGGCTTCAAAATGGTGTTTCAAAGTGTTGTTTCAGCTGGCTGAACAGTTATGCTAACGTGCCTCATCTGGGGTGCCAGCGGAGATAAACTACGTTATCCAATTGCAGTAATTTTTCTGTTGTAGACAGAGGCTGATTATCTGAAGTGATCATTACTGCAAGGTACAAAGAAGCACCTGTACTAAATAACACATTGTCTACAGCAAAGCGAGAAAGAGAACTGAAGGAATGAATCTTGTTGTTCCTTAACTCTTTAACCACTTTGCTTCACATGCTTCCACTTAGACTCTGTATAAATTCTAACAGCAGAAATTTGCACAAGATTGGTGTGTTAGCATATGAATTTTCTCCATAGCAAGTGAAGTACCACAAACAAATACCAACTAAATCTAAAAACTCCTGGAAAGCAAGAACCTCAAACTAAATTACCTGCCTCACTGAGAAAGTGAAGAATTTGTTTTCCAATGGTAACAATTACCAATACAGCCATGCCTATAAACCTAGATGCTGAACTGAACTGCTGAGTAAGTTAAATCAACCTATTTAACACACCAAATATGCGTTTTCACCAAGATGTAGTGCCATATGAAGGTGACACGTGAAGGGAGTACCATGAACATCCTGTTTCTGGAGTAAAGATTTCTGAGGAAAGAAAGCAAAGAGACAGGACCTTGCAAGTGGTAAAATACCAGCTTTCTTCAGTGTTATTAAAGCAATCTGAGAGAAGACCAGAGAGTCTTTTATGTTTACCTCTCAAATCTCAGCCATTCCCTTTTATCCTTCCCCAAGCAGGCTATTAAGGTTAACAGAAATATCTATATAGTAGAAAATGTATAATGCATCATCACTTCTGTCTAGATGTCAAAAAGTGAATTGGGAACATACATATAAGAAAAAAAAAAAAAAAACATGAATTAATAAGGCTTACACCAGAGACCTGGAGACCTACATCACCCCTGGGATGCAGAAAACACAGCTGGTCACATAAAGACTAGGTGAGAATTAAAACTGGCCTCTGGAGATTTTGCAGCTGAATGTTTGGGGTCAGGAACCGAGCAGGGGAAGAATTTCAACTCAAGATAAGGCTTTAATTATTGATCTCTTAATACTTTCCTGTCTGCCTCATGTTAGTGTCTTGAGAAGAAAACTGCAATCTAGCATAGCTCCATTTAACATAATGAGCAGCATCTAGGATGTATTTGCTCCACAGACCTCAAAGCCTCAGCTAGACTGGGACATTTGCTATCCTTCCTGGCTGTGCTGCCAAAGAAGACAAACACTGAAATGAAAACCACCACCACCACCAAAATACCCTAACAACAATAACAAAAAAAAGAGGTGTGGGAGGCAGCAGATGCAGCACTGCAAAGCTAGGAGATAATCAAGCCTCAGGCAGGGAAGAGGGGATGAATTACACTGAGCCCTGAGTAGATGGAAGCTCAGAGGAAG
Organism: Columba livia; assembly: GCF_036013475.1. Lineage (NCBI taxonomy): Eukaryota > Metazoa > Chordata > Aves > Columbiformes > Columbidae > Columba > Columba livia. The sequence goes on along the minus strand of NC_088605.1, from coordinate 75,435,692 downwards.
AGGAGAGCACCCAAATGGGCTCTTTTTTGGCTGCCTTCTGCTCATCCCCTCTTGGGGCTCCCTCTGCCCGGAGGCGAGCAGCCGGTCACAGTCCTCTCCTGGCTCCCCTGGGCCCACTAATGGTCTGCAGCCACGGGAATAATGGGGTTTGTCAGGAAGAGGACAAATGCTGCAATAACAATGTCCACCGAAACTCAGGCACTGGCACAGTTTAATTGTCCCTGCAAGACACCCGCGGTAGAGCTAAGATGGGGGAAAGCCTAGTAGAGAAAGATGTGATTTGCCTGTCCGTTATTGAAAATTTCAAGAAAACCAAATGTTGGTGTCCCTAGAGACTTCAGCAAGGAGACTAAGTGACAGGGAAGATAAATGCTTCCTACTGCCAGTGACATACCCACCACAGAAATATAGAGAATATTATAATAACTTTGTGCTTTAAATGCCTTTATTAGAGAAACAAGATTTATGCTTCTGGCTCTGAGGAGGGCAAGAGAAACTTAAACTGTACAAGTAGTTATGTACACATGGATGCTTGTATGTGCATATCACATCAGGCGCAAGGAAGGGAAGAGGATTAAAGTAATCCACCTGTGAATAGAAAGGTTTTCCCTGCTGTTTTTAATTTTCCTGACTTTTGTTCTCATTAGAGCCTCTAAAATGAAGCTAAAGTTCAATATCCTATGATCAAAGTCATAGCCTCTAAGAGGAATGAACCTAGACTTTTCTTGTATGGCTATATTATAAATAAGGTCACTAGAGGACACGAAAAGTAGGCATGATTCTTCAAGTAATTGTCTCTATATGCATTGTACACAAAACCCTAAAAACATTATATTTATTAAAAGAAACACATGAAAGATAATTTTTAGCATGCATAAGCCTCTGATGTCAACTTCAGACCAACATAATTACTTTAACTTCATGGTTCTACTTGTAACTGGTACAGAGAAAAGAATGAGGGTGAATTGCAACCATCCTGACTATTAGTTTAGGCATTAATGTCAAGTACAATCACTGCCAAGAAAATACCCTAAAATAAGGAAAAGGAGAAGCACTATTCAAAGCCAGTATTTCAAAATGTGCAGACCATACAAAGACAGATGAATAAAGCGGAGCACAGAAGCATTTTTAAATTCCTACTTTAAGATGTTTTCTAGAATCAGTAAAACCACAATAAGGATGGAGCTAACTACTTATCTTTCTTAAAACTTGCATATGCTTTGTGTCTGTCTTTAAATCCTTTGGGGATTTATACCTTTAAAGGTGTTTTGTAAATCCTAGCAGGCACACAGGCAGAAATAGCTGCGTTTCTTTCTCCTCAGCATCTTGATAAATGAGCATTTGCTAAATGGAAAAGAAAAAACCCTGTAATATAGTGTAGGCTCTCTGTCCTATGTTGCAAGAGGCTTCCCACCCACATTGTGACAAATACACACTTATTATGTTGTTGACATCAGGCCAGACTGAAGAAGATGCTGCTGTCTTTAAAAACAAGTCCACAGGGGCTGTCTAGGCAGCAAACTGGAGAACAAGTGGTCCTCCAGATCAGGCCCCTCTCAGTTCTCAATTATATATAAAGAAGCCATTGAAATCTGCAGCCAAAATTGTGACGCTTTCCCCTCTTCTTTGGCCATTTACAGTTTTCACCACCAAATGCAGATCCAGATGGTTCTCCTACCTACCACACACTAAATGGCCACAGGTACCCGACGGACCTTCTCCCAAAGATGAGCTGATCACAGCTTGGTCTCTAGACTCAGCAGCCTCAATTCGGTGAATATTATAAGACTCATTTTTATGTTTTCACTTTGCAGGAGATGAAGTTTTACACCATGATTTAGATTCAGGTGAGACAACAAACATAGAGCATCAAATGTTGGGGTTTTGGGGAACAAAAAAATAACACAGACCGACATACCAAAGTCAGCATTTGAAGTTCCCTGCAAATTAGGCTGTATTGGGCTGTGGCTCTTCTCTGGTTTAGCCCATAGGCAGAAAAAGAACTGTTATGCAATTTGCTGATTTCTCTGTATAAGGTGCATGAAATCATACAGTAAGTCAGATATACCCCGAGAGCTGAATTCAGCCCAAGATTACCTGAAACTGCACCAAAGCTTTTTGAAAGCCTTGTAAAACCAGAGACAACTATTTGTCAGTGAGGCCAGCTCCTGAGCTGACAATGAAACCAGAAAATGAGGCAGTTTCACATTTAAGCATGAAATCAATCTACCCATCCATCCTCCCTCTTGGATGTTTCTGGTGAACAAATCACTGAGTACCCACTTGCTAACCTGTCAACCATATTCTGTTGCCATAACCGAACTCCAGGAGATGGTGTCACCTTCCCTCTCCAACATCCTTGTAGATCAATACATTCAGCCCAAGAACACTGAGCAGCCTGTAACTTTCACTACAGGTTGACATGAAGGCCAGAAAAGAAAATGCAAGTACTTACCTGGCTCTAGTCTTGCAAAGAAAACTAGGGCAACTTGACCTTCCTGTCTGTGTTACTGTACAGAAGCTTCATAAAATTCTTACCACTGCCCACTGCTCAACTGAACTAGCACCTTCCTTTGAGGTGCTGAACAAATCCCCTTTGCTGACACACAACAGTTTCCAGTAGCAGAAACCAAAAGTGAGTTTGGTTCAAGGAACTGTAGAAATGGATCTGGCTTCCCATAACTGTGCAAGGAATTAGGGCTTTGTTAGTGTTCCTTCCATTACCTTCATGTGAATTGTAAGGCTACTGTGACCTCTTGTAAAAGCATTTCATCTCCTCAATATACCAAGTTAGGAGACATTAAACCCTTAAACACAATTACATCCATGTAGTATGTGTTCTTCTTTAAGGTTTATTCCAGCATTTATCAGGTTGTTATTACTTACAGTTTTTTTTCCTGCTAAGGTTTAGAGCTCTTCACAGACAGATAAACCCCTTGATAAAGAGAAAAGAGATTAAATGTGATTTCTTTTTCCAAGTGAAGTCTGTATGCATAATATAATGCACCTCAGACATTTTGGTGACCAAAAGAATTATACAGATTGTATAGCAGCATGAAGATAAAATTAATTGGGTCTCTTTGCATGGTATCTGTTATGAAAGCAGCTAAAACAGTTTTGTGTATTTTGGATGAGTTGAGGAAATGTCACTTTCATGATTTTTCTTCCCTCTCCTTTCAATCAGTGTCCTTTTATTTTCATTTTCATACACCTGCTAAGTGTATCCTGCTGTATTCACAGTTCAGCATGATGGGTTTCATATCTAGTGGAAAATGAACAATTTGTACCCTGAAGATTCCAATTATTTGGTTCCCTCAAAGATTTGTCTTTGGAGTATCAATGAGGAGAATGAAAAGTTAAGCCAGGAAAAAGTGAGAAAAATATATTTTTTTTTTCCCCCAAAGAAATGATTTTTCAGGGAAAGGGGAGTCTTAAAATCAGCAGCTTGACAGCTGAAAAGAAACAAACCAAGAGCAGAAGGTTGTTGAGGGAGATCTGCAATTTCACACATTTATATCATTATCTGGACAGTTTTATTGCAGTTCTAATTCTGCCAGATATGCCTGAAAAGAAAAAATAGTATTAAAAGCAGGTTGTGCTTCTCCATACTGAACAGATGACTGTGTTCTTTCAGAAGAGTATCAGAAAACCTGCAATGTCGCCCTTTCTTGTCCATGTGACCTTTTGGTGTTGACTGTAAATTTAACTCTGTCTGCAAGGGAAGAATTCCTCCAGCAACTTGATCTGATTCCGAATCTGAAGACAATTTTAAAATCATAAGCTCATTTATTAAATCACAGTCAAATGCAAGCCTGGCCACAGGGTGGGGACACTTACGGGACACCTAATTTTCGCTCACAGACCTGGAGACTTTGAGATGTTAACTGGATGACAGTTCAAGGCTCTGTGTTCCTGGGCTTTCTGCCAGTTCTTAACCAAAGTGAAATATCAGATGTCCAGATTTACTGCCTAAAGAGTTAAGGGCAGAGATTGCTCTTATTTGTAAAGCTAGGGCTGAGAGTTTGTTAAGCCTATGAATCCCTCCAAGGTTCAAAGTATTTACATTTTCCTCTCCTCTTTCAAATACACTCTCCCCTTGGATTCAGACCCAGGGTGGATTTGGGTCTGAGTTACAACCCAGCACCACCCGTATGCCAGGTGTGTCCAGAGCACTTTCTGTTCTCAATTATACGGCAATGGCCCATCCAGTCAAGCAGACCAGCAGCTTTGGGTTACAGGCAAGGCAAAAGGAAGGAGACAACCCTGTGGACAGGAGAAAATAATGAACATTTGCTATCCAAGACAATGAAAGGCTAGCTCCCATTTACTGCAGAAGTCCCACTGGTGTACTTTTCAAGCCTTGCACCAAACTCCCACTCCACGTACCAGAATCCCAAACAGAATTAGAAAGAAAATGGTCAACACACCACAAGATAAGCTATTTTTACAATTATATCAGTGTACGTGAAACCCAGAAGAAATGAACTTTTATGCAGGAAATAGAGTTCAACAAAAATGGTTCCCAGAAGCCACTTTTTCTTCTGACCTTACAGCTTTTGATATTCAAATGAACCTCTGGTGAGCATTGGGACCTTGGTGGGCCTTTACTAATCCTGTAAATTACCTAGAATTCCTCTACATCTACAAGAACAACCATCATAAGATTAAAATGAGGAGAGACTGCCAGGAAATAGTCACAGAATCACGTCCTGTTGTTTAAGTTCTCTCCTGGTCACCCATCTGATCACAGTATCCCATGCACCTTCTTTCCTTTCTAACCCTCCAAAATGCAAATGTGCAGTCAACTTCAGAAAACAGATTAAGGTCCACAATTTCCATTTCACAATTTCTCATGTAGACAGATAGGAGCATTTTGCAGTAGTGATATCCACTAAATACATGTTCATTGTTGTCTTTGTCACATTATTCCAGTAATATGGAAGCATCGAAGGTTCTCAAACAACAGATTACAATGACAACTGCTGTATACAGAAAATCCTGCTTCCTTCTGAAAAGGTTATTACATGAATTAGCTTGGTTTGCTCTTGTTTCAGTGTAATAACCTGTTGGGAAAGAGGGAGGGAGAAACGTAATGAAAAATGAAGAAATTGGAGAGCAAACAACCAAAGGTCTGAAATGTACCTCTGGACAGAGGTATGATGTATGGGAACAGAGTGTATTTATAGCCCACCGAGTCCTGTCTTTTACTGCAATAACAGGGACATCATTTACTAAACAAACACCAGCTGCCTATAGATCTCTGACACCTGACCATTTAGGCAGCTCAAAAACCTTCATCAAACACAATCATCCATAAGAGAGCAAAGGCAGAGCTTTCAGCATGAAGAATCAAGGCAAAAAATAATACGACTCGTTCCTCCCAAAGATGTGGGAAATAATTTTTGGACAATAATTTCTTTTCTTCCTGGGGACACTACATCAATCTGTCAGAGTTGTTTTGAGCAGGGAAGGGAACAGTTCTCTTGTTTCACCTGGGAAACAATGCTACAGACATGGATGGATGTTTTGAAAATAAACACATGCATGGACACATTTCCTCAGTTGACAGTCCAGCCCTGACTCTCCAAGAAACTTTCCTTCAGATGCAAAGCTGGAGGAAAAAAAATCATAAAGCATGTGAAAATATACTTTGGCTTGCATGGTTTTCCGTTCTTACCCACACGTGTTAATTTCATATGCAACATGGATTGCTTAGAAGTTCTGTAGCACAACTGAAAGTAAATAATCACTCATAGAGGTTTGAAGGTCCATGCTTGTATGATAGCATTGCTCTATTTGGGCTGCTGGAAAGTCTTCCTACCAGCCTGATGGGCCGTGTGTGATTATCAATGTTTGTCCCAAAGCAAAAGCACCAGAACTACTTCTTCAATATTTCAAAGTGAAATAGCTTATCACAGCAAGAAAAAAGAACTAGAAATTACCTCCTTCTCTCTTTCCAGAGCTGCCTTGATATCAACATCTATTGGAAGAAGAGCTCTGTAATCCGCTCCACCTGTCCATTACAACATGCCATCCAGGGTAGAGGCCAATTGCTGTTTAAAGAAACTTCATGGAGATCGGATTGAAGATTTGTGAACCACATGGTGTGATCTAGGAGGACACTCTATACCCACCAGTGTCAATGAAGTCCCAAGGTCTCTGCAGTCATTCATCCTCACCCTGTAAATTTCACCTGCTTTCCAAAGCCGTTATGTATTTGCGAAGGAGATTCTAAAATTTCTGTTCACAACCGCTTCAGGATCAACTAGAGAACAACCTTTCGAGAGAATAGTGTTACAATAACAGAAATGTATTTGCCCACTCATTTATTCTCATCTGCTTTGCTAACTTTGGTTATTTTTATACGCCAAAAGCTTACTGCCCTTTAGACCATAGATCTTTCCACTTAACTCTGAATAATAAGGTCACTGATCTTTCTTTGCAATTATGTTGTGTTTCCAAACTAGTGCACTGCCACAAATACAGCATTATTGAGGGGGGTTTACAACACTTTAATGCTACAATCCAGCCTGGACAGAACAGGTGTCTGGTGTAAGACCTGATGTCTTTCTTCCCTGACTCCTGGGAATCACTGAAAACTGACATCACCCTTCAGTCCACAGGCGTGATCTACTTAACATAGGTCACGGTTACGACAAGCATCCAATGAATTTTTAATCCCTTTCAGTACAGACCTGAGCACTTCTCCAGGCAACTATCCTAGTGTTTTATTACTCTTCTTCTTTGAAAGACTTTCAGATCTACCCAAATCTCCTTTCCTGTAATCTCAGCCCCTTCAGCTTGTCCTGTAACAACACAGAAAGATGTCTGATATTTTCTTCGTAGTAATTTTTTTCATCTGTTGAAACACAAATATCTTACCATCAGAATTGACATGGAAATTAATGAAAGTGAATTTTTAAAATCTCCTAAATATAAGCAGTCTCTAATTATGGAATGCCATAGTTGTGAGTATAAAATTATGTGCTATTCATACAAAAACTTTATGCCTAAAGATAACTGTCTAAGGTATAAGACCCATGAGGCTCATATCACCCACATCATCATATAATCTTTTTGGTTCAGACTCATATTGCAAGGGACAGAAATATACAGGATATACTGGGGTTTGAGAGCAGTCAAGTGCATGTATTATAAGCTATATGCCAACATAAGGTAAGCACAAAGAAGTAGGATGATTTCTTGCTTTAAATAGCCATCTCTAATGGAGACACAATTCACAGTTTGAGAGAATGACCATGTGAACCATCAAACAGAAGATTAAAAATCCACAAACTATTGTTTGGAGATGATGGTGGGAATTGTTTTGGAGGTTACGTAGTGTAAATACAGTAACTGGCAATAGATTTATTTCATAAGCAACTACCACGGGAGATAGTAGTTCCTTTTAATACTGCACTCTGAAGTAACATACAGCATCCCTGTCTCAGACTGTGTATTCTTCAGGACAGATAATGTTTCCTGTAGGTTATTCTACACTGCCACTCATAAATGCAACCATGGTTTTGACTGCACTTACAGAAATATTAAAATAACTCCTGTGAACCTTACTTCACCCTGTAACCTGAGCCCAGCTTAAACTGCAGACAGAGGTAACATTTTCCCTTCATTCATTTTCCTTTCCTCTGCCTCATTCATTTTATCAGGTTAAAAACTTGAGCCTTGCATGATACTGCTGTGTGGTGGTGAAAGGCCATGCACCTTCAAAGCAGCAGCTTCATTTTCAGCCTGCTTGCTCCCTGGCTATTCTTTAGCTCAGCACTCAATTGGGATGTTCTACGCAAAAGCAAAGCCAAGAGTTTAAACTATTTCACAGAATCCCAGGCTGAAATCTTGACATATCCCTGTGTCATCTCATGACTGGGCAGAATTCTTTGATTTTATGTGCCTGATAAGCTAATAAATTTGTTTTCACATGGTTGTCTGTCTTTTGTAAACTTCTTAAAAGAGTAAACTTTTTTTTACTGACTTAGTCTTTTCAGACTACAGGAACACTCAAATTCCTCCCTTCGTGCCTAGAAGTCTTCCCTCACAAAACTCTGTGCCACAGATGTAGTTGGAAATGACAGTTGTTTATCTGGTGTCACTCCATCTGGGAGTACCGTGCCCTCACCTGTCACAACTAAACCTCTTTACCGTGACTGCTTTGGAGACTCCTTGATGCTACTCTGAGCCGTGAGGCTTTGCTTTGCACGCTCACATCGCCCTGGGACCAGCTGAGCTCTGCCAGCCCCACGGTGCCCCCCATCCCTCCATGGTGCCAGGCACAGCCCAGGGGTGCTGAGCATCCTCCCCGTATGCTGGCTTTTGTTACTCACTTCTGCACTACACATGTGCACAGAAGAAAAGTCCTTTTATCCACCCTCAAATATTTTGTCTTCTCCCCAGACCCACACCACCCTTTACCCCTCGGCTCCACCACTACTCCTTTCATTCTTTAAATCAACTTCACAGACTTGTGCTCATTCTCCTGTGACCCCTGTCTCCCCCAGCCTTTCCATCTGGTACATTTCTGGTTGCCCAGTCCCATCAAGACACCTTTGCTCACACACATTTGCTGGCCAAAAAACATATGAGTGAATAAATACATGATTTAAAGGAATTTAGGCAATCAGAAAACTGCGTTGTGATATTCTCCAGTGCACAGCTAATTTCTCTGTGACAGCAAAACTCCCAGGGGTAAAACAGGGCAGTTTTAAGGAGAGAGAAGAAGATGAAGGGCTGAGGTGTGAGTTTACCAGTGAGTAGCAGAGAACATTATTTCCTTTTCATCAAGGCTGATTTCTGGAACTAAGGATTGCCGAAGGATAGCTCTCTAATAGCAGGGAAAAAAAAATGATATGAATCTGATGCTAGAGGTTTTGGTGGAGAGATTTTGCTTTCATTTATTTAGAAGTATATAAAATCAGAAAGCCATCCACTGGAGACTAGTGATCAGGGCACACTGAAAGGAAAATGCTGACACATGTCTGCTCTTCTTAAATGACTTACTTGGAGGCATTTTAGTTTGCCTTTTTATATTATAAAGTGCAGGTGGATCAAGAACACATGCAGTCAATAATAATGGTGAACAGAAAAAAAGAAAAGGGGGAAACTTTGGCTTATTTTAAAAGTTTCTATGCAAATCCAGTCATGTGATTCCCCCTCCAGAAGGCAGGGCAGACCTCTAGATAAGGAGTTAACATGATGGGAGGGCTGATGAAAATTGGAATACAGCCTAAGCAATTAGTAGACTGTCAGTAATTGGAATTAAGTAATCAACTTCAACCACTACGAGAATGTACTGTGGGGAACACTCTTCCATTGGCAAAGCGATGAATAGGATAATTGTACTGCTTTTCCATCTCTAGCTGCTAGGATTTGATGGTAGACTAATCCTTGAGCAATTGAATGTCTGCCATTCAACAATGAAATACCAGGATCAATATTTAATTCACAATTATCTTACCTTTTCTTCAAATCCACTTTAAGCTTATTAATGCTCTGAACACATTAAGAACCTCTTACTCCTTCTGGGTGAGCGCATCTGAAGCAGAATGCTGCCTGCGTGGTCACAGGTTGTGGTACATATTGACTCACGCTTTTTGCCTTGCATACGTATTATGGTAAGTGTTCATTAAAATCACAGGAAAGAAAAGAGCAAGCGAGCACTTGAATCCTGAGACGCGCCCTGAACTTCACTACCGAGTCGTACGTCACTTCGGCTGGGCCATTTAATAACCGCCCGGCTGCTGAACAAACAGTACAGCAGCATTTACTCACCTTGCAGGCACGCTGCAAGGCTTCGTGAAGCTGAAACTACAGCTGCTCCTTGCAGACTGGTTGACAAAGAGAGAAGAGAGGCAGGACCCAGCCATAACTTGGTATTCCTAAGCCCATTTTTGGGCAGCAAGACTGCTGCCAACCGCAGCCTGAGGGACCGCAGCAAACCACGTTGTGGATGCAGTTAGTGTTTTGCCCATCTCTGGGTGCTGGGGGACCACAGGCTGTTGCTCCCCAAGGGAAGCGTAAGGCTGCCAGTGCCTTTGGGGGAGACTAGGGAAATCTGCATCTTCACCTGCACCAAGCAGACCTGCTTTTTGCTCAAACCACTCTTACAAGCACCCCAGTGCTGTGGCCCTGCCTGAGCTACTCAGTGCAAACGGCACCATATGCAGCAGGGTTGTCGCTTTGGACGGCAGCTAATCCGACTTGCATCCTGGCCATACATCTGTCTGCAGCACCCTGTAGCTACCTGCAGGGAAAACTATTTCAACTGCTTTTGTAATTGCTGCAGAACTTCCTTTCTCAGGTTGAGCTCCTGGGCAGGATGCCCAACATGGCATTATGGGCTTGGGAAGCGGCACTGGCAGTGCTGCACACACCCTGATGCTCCGCTCCTCTCGTGGCAATGCTAGAACAGCCCATGCAACACGACACGGCCAGACCCCTGACTGCTCCCCACATAACAGCCGGCAAAAACCAAAAATGAGTTCAAGACCCTGCTTAAGACAATGGGGAACCAGGAGCCTGTAATCGAAACATGACTCTTTCTGAGAGGCATGCATGAAATATCAATTTCCTAGATTGCCCGTATTTGCATAGTAATAAAAAAGTTCATCCTCATGGCCTGCTCTGGTCCCCATTAATGTTTTTATCATTGTACCTGAGGTCTGGGGGAGGAAGGGAGAGTAACAGCTGTGGAAAAGCTTCCTTTGGAAATGACAGCCCTAATGGAGCTTATCTCTACTAACAGTAATTTAATCCAAAACGCTGAGGTGGAGGGTTACAGCACTCTGTTAAGAAAACATTCTCTAAAATAAGATCACTTCAATTAGGCCCTAGGTATTTTTCTCCCCTGCTTTTTTTCCCCTTTTCTTCTTTTTAACTTTCTCTCCTTCCCACCCCAACCTCCAAAGTTAAAGGACTTGTAGCAAGGCCAGGATTTTCTCCAGAGAAAGCTACATTGTCAGCTGTAGATTTTGCAATGGAGATGTATCTGACCACCTTAACAGATGTGCTGCTTCTGACAGTTCAATTAGCTCAGATGAAGACCCAGTGTTCTTGTGATAAAGCCCTAGTATCTCTCTCTGCCCAGGGTCTCGGGAGAGGATGCAATCTGGCTTTACTTTGCGCATGTTAATACAGCAAGTTCCTTAATTACTTTTATATCAAGGATGAGTGGTAGTTTTCAAAATTTACAGTTTTTCCCCAGTGTTAGAGAAAGATGAACAACCCCTGTCATTAATTGATAGGTGTAGGCAGAAAAATGTAAGAAACAAACTAAGTCCTAACGTTATACTGGACAGTTTGTAAGGAATTCAGATCTTTAAGACAAGAAGATCCTGTTGGCTAGGAGGTAGCAAAGCAAAGCCCTGTCTGATCACTGCATGTTTCCATGGACCTAAAAGTACTGCAGGAAACTACAAAGAACTGTAATTTTTATTTTTGTTTTTAACATGCAAAATCAGCTACTTGAAAGTAGACTCTGTTGCTGATCATTGCAGATGAGGCAGGCCATGCATACAGCATGATACCCTACAAATGTTGAGTAACAACGTATTTCTGGAGGCAGCTGGTCAAAATTTATCTTCCCGCTTCAGTAACTTTTCTGGTCGGGATTTGTGTTGGCGCAGCTAAGCAAACCAACAAAAACTCCTGGACAAATATAGAAGCATTATTGATTTCTTGGAGGGCAGGTTCCTTTCAGGATAAACTCGCACAAAAGGAAACAAGCAATCTCAGCACATAGCGTGAAGTGTTCAGCAAAGGGCACCGTCTGTGCCCGGCTGCTCTCCTGAGATAAGGCATTTGCATACGTGACAGTAAGGTACTTGTTACTACAAGTGAATTCGTAATGGAGTTTCAGGGGATTATAAACTGTAATAATTGTAGAAGTGAGAATTTCAGTGTAATCTGTATAAAACAAAAGCATCACATAACAGCAGAGGATGGGCCTTGTTTCCATTAAAAGACAGAGAACATTGAAGAAATATGGCTTGAATACAGTAAGGTTCAGCATGGCACCATCTAATACAGGCATTCAGAGAAAATCTCCCATGTATTAACTGCATTCAACAGCTAAAGGCACCAGCACATCACTCTTGCTGAGGGAGAGATTCATTAAATCAACGGGCACATATGCAGGGACAGGAAAATGAAAAAAAAAAAGAAGAAAACACCCTTCAAAAAGCCTGGTCTCCCTGGAGGATGCTCTGGAATGTTCTTCCTGGCAAGCACCCCAAGGCGAGGAGTACAGCCCTGGAGGATGCTGTGTGCACATCCCTCTCCTCCTGATTTATGACTCAACTACCTTTTTCTTCCACCTGTACCAGACACAGTGCTGCCAAGAGAAACAAAACCAATTGAACCTTCCCACTCTGATAACTTAAGAAAGTGGAAGATGGGAAAAGAAAAAGCAAAAGTTTTAAAAAAGGATCTGTTCAAGGTCATTTGTGGTTTTTCTGGGATGGTCCTGGCATGTCTAAGGGCACAGTGTCGAGCTTCTGCACACAGTGATACAAGTGAGAAACCACAAATACCAACTGCACTCCAGCAGCTGCGGTTCCAACAAGACTCCAAATGCAGTAAAACCTGCAAGTGCCTCATGAAAGGGAACAGTGGAAAAAAAGGCCCACAGTGACTATCATTCAGATATGGCCTACAGCTGCTAGTTTTTCCACATTTTCCCCAGCAAAGGAAAACCAAGAACTTATTTTTCAAGATGAAAGTGCAGTTTCAGAGGACAGCTCCTCCAGTAATCAGTGGACATGACAACCTGGCATCTTCCCAGCATCTATGTTTTCACTAAGAAATAAACCCAAAACAGTTCTTGAAGAGAGAAATAATGAAATAAGTCTACCTTCAAGCTTAATTGTAAAACCACATGAACATGTAAGGGTAGAAAATATTTGGGAATTTAGCAGTAAATGACTGGCACAGAACAAACAAAATCAGTAGATTGGAAAAAAAGATCACTTTTGAGCTGAGAACAGTGGATGAAGTCACCATCCAGCTATGTCACTCACCCCATGGCTCATACGGCTCTTAGGTTCTCAGCTCCACAGAGTGGCATTGCAGTGCCAAGGTCTGATCTGGAAACAAAGCCTTGGACCAGCCTAAATGATAAAAAAGGTGCTCTGCAGCTTTGTGCTGGGTCTCCTGCCATCCTTGTGAGTTCTGTTACTGCCACAATATTTGTTATCTGTGTTTATCTGTTCATATAGAAAATCTTTGGCATCATTAAGCACAGCAGAGCCCAGGCATGCAGCCTGTATGCACACCCCAAACACTCCAAAACAGATTTCTGTAGTCAGTCTACAGGATCAGACCTAAGGATTTACAAATTCAAAGTCTGCGTCCCTCCTGTAGTTCCTTCCTCAAGCTTTGCATCCACTTTACTAGTTATTTAAAACAACTTCATATTCTTCAGTGGGAAACAAGCTCAGCAAATGCAGGAACACAGAAGTTTCTTTTTATTCCCATTAAACTGTGTTGTATAAATATATTTAAAAAAAAAAAAAAAAAAGACTTCATAAAGCAGGATCTCAAAGGCTTGCTGAAGGCAAATAAACAGAGGGGCCCATAGGAGACAGTAGCCAACAGCCTCCGAGCCTTGGTGTGGACCTTTGAGCAGAAGGCTCTTTGAGAGCCCCTGAAGCCCGCCTACTCCCACCAGTGGTCAAGTGGGAAAGCCCAGATTCTCCCTCTGCAACAAGACTGCTCCAGTATCCCTCTCCCACAAAGCCATCTCGGACACATCCAGTCTTTAGGCACCACTGGGATCTTTAGCTCCAAACCAGCTCTCTCTTTCACCACTTCCCTATCAGCTCCTTGTACTGGCTTCTGCAAAGAGAGCTAAAAGTGTCAGTCCCGTTTGGTCTGCTTATTTAAGGCGGTAGCTGGGGAGATGAGGAAGTCTTTCTGGGTGATGGAGGCCGTGACAGCAACGACCTGGCTCCCCCAGTCCATGGGGTGCTGCACCCCTCCTTCTCCCCCAAGATTCGCTTTTACGGTGCCCTGGGGACAGCACATTCTCTACCGAGCAGTCCAGCCTTATCTCTCCCTGCATCCCTGCACACTGATGTTCAACTCCCCCTGAGTCTTTCTTTGCACAAAAGCCAAAGCAGCACAGAGGCACTCCAAGAGGTGGAAGGAAAGAAAGAACGCAGTGCCTACTCTACCGGAATTGTTTGGCTCCTTCTGATCTGTACACAACCCTCCGGGTACTGCACTGAGGATGCTCATCACACAAAGCTGGAGGCCCACTGTGAGAAAGATGTACATAGAAATGTAAATAAATGCAGTTATCCCTGCTCCCCCCCCACTCCCCCCCCAAAAAAAATAAGATTCAAGTGAAGACAGCTTAGAAATGGCAAAGACCCTTGAGGTTAGTTCTGCAATCTGTATTTGCACTTCCTCTACTTTTTTTTAAATTTTTAAATTATTATTATTCCTTGGATTTAATTAGCTGCAGTGCACCCTAAAGAGTCCCAGAAATTCCTGACATACTCTGGACTCTTTCCAGTCATTAGAGGAGTCTGCCTTCATCTGCCTTCATTATGAATTGATTTGAGTATGGTTGTGAATGTAAACAGCATTGTAACTGTGCCTCAAGTCTGCAGCTAGTCAGAAACATAGAAAATTCTCCCCTTTAGGAACTGCTAGTTTATTCCAAAGAAACATGCATATTCCTTCTGTTAGAGACATGCTAAGCTCACAGGTTGTTTTTGTTTTTTTTTTTCCCCTAATATTAAGCACACATTTATATGGTTATATTGTTATATTCCATAATATATTACATTTGGCCTTTTGCCCACAGCAGAACAGAATGGGCCACTTGTAATTAAAAAAGGCATTCTCTGTTTGAGTGTATCTTATCTCTGCTCTCTCGGCTGTCTCCTGCTTGGGAAAACAGACATCACAGTGGTTGGTCAAAGCAACATTTTTTCCACTGGAACATGACCAAACCCCTACTGAAATTGCAGAGGCAATTAAATGTCTCTGATTTACAGATTAATAAGGGAACCCTGTCTCCTGTCTAGAGAGGGTCAACACAAACAAGCATCAAAAAAGGGAAAATGTTTGCACAGAAAACGTATGGGAATTGTAAATGACCAAATGCTGGGAACCCACTATGATTATCTGATGTTTTTGACTAAACTCCACGGTGTTGCTTCTACCGAGAAGCAACGTATCAAAAGACCAAATAGCCTTTGCTTCTTTGCTCACAATCAATTCAGTGTTAGCAAAAGCACTTTATAAGCCAAGTTATAAAATTATCATAGAGCCTCTAACAGGCTCTTAGTAAAACTGTCTTCATTTGTATAACCCAATCTGACATTTACCATGATACCTTGAGGACAATAAAATTGATAAAACAGAATTTCTTAGCCTAAATTGTAGCGTAAAAGCTTTAATGGGCTCCATGGAGAAGGGCCAACTGTGGAACCAGCCACGAAACTCCTGGGTGCCCAGCTAATACCCAACCTATCTGCGAATCACTGGGGGAAACAGCCCCACTGCACCTCCATTGCAAAAGACAAAGTGGAGCCAGAATAAATGGATGGAGCAAGTTCACAGGCTGGATCAGTCTTTGCTGGGAAGAAGGTGCATTTTGCTGCTAATATTAGGAGACATGGCAAAAAGCAACTGTGTACATCGGCTCCAGTAGGAAGAAAATCAGTGCTTATCCATCAGCCAGGAGGCTCCTTAGTTTTAAGGCCCCAGAGACCGCAGAGGTCTTCTCCAGGAGGATTCCCACCGTGGATTCCTCTTTCCAGGGAAATGTAGCAGAAGGCAAAGGCAAGAAATACAGCACAAACCTCCCCGTTTTCTTTATTTCTGGCCTGAGTTTCATTTCCTAACAGCAACGGCAGTTCTGTCGCACTGTCCATTGTGGCCAGGCAAGCATAGATAATTTACTGCTTGGTTTAACTTGGTAAATAAGTGCTGATCCACCAGGACAAGAGGCGCTTAATAAATCCACAGAAGAAATTAAAATAATTCATAACAAGGACGCAGAGACAGCTAAAAAGATTTATGGTTACTTGTGTGAGCACTGCTCTGCAGCACTGGTCTTGCTGGCATCCCACCATTCTCTCGCTGTCTCCCCGTGTCCTGTGTGAATGATAAAAGCCCACAGCAGCCTGTGTGGGGTGCCTGTTCCCAGAGGCTGGGAGTATAAAGCTCTAAAATTGGGGGTATAAAAGCTCTATACTGTGCAGGGGAGCAAAGCTTTCAGTGATTAGAACTGGCATCCCTGGAGCCTGCAGCTGGTAGCAGCTGCCTCGATGCAAAGCAGTGATGCTCCCTGTGAGGCAGGTCAGCTCGCCCACTCGCGTCCCAAACCCCAAACAGCTCACTGAGCCTCCCAAGACCCCACCAAGGATGGTGGAGACTTCTCTCCACCACCAGCAGATACCAGAGAACACTGTTTAGCTGACTGTAACCCTCAGACACTGCTGGGATTCGGACCCAGGAGGTCCTGGTCCTCGGATTCATGCAAAGACAAACCTGTGTCTCTATACATGTTTTCTGGATGGTCCTGGTCCCCTTTTAGATAATCCCAGATGTTGCTGGGACACTAGTGAAGCTGGGCTTGCTCCTGCATCACTTGACACAGACTGCATACAAGCAAAGTGTAAATGCCAATAAGGGTTTATCATCGGACCTCTTGTCCCCAAAAGAAAAGCCAAGCAGAAAAAGCCATTGCTGAGTGCAAGGGGAGATCTGCATTTTGGCCGCACTGACATTTTCAGTGTCACACAGAAAACTTAAATTTCGAAGCAAGCCCGATCGAAATAAGAGTTACTTTAAATCTGAGGTTTAGATTCAGAATCATTCCTAGGAAAACCAGAGCATATTGGGGAGAGTGAACATTTTTTTGCTATTTGTAATTTCACAGTTAAGAGGAACAGATTTACACGGGTGGATGGCTAGATGGATGTATGGGTGGATAGATAGATATAGACAGACATGTATTATTTATTATCTTATTATGTTATAATATATACAACTGCTTTTTAAACATGACGGTCATTGTTACAAGCACAAGCTTGTTTAGATGGCTTTTAAATAGGAAACAAACAGCATGTTTTGGTTTCTTTTTTTTTTTTTACCAAAAGCATCTCACAGTTCACATCTGATCCGAAAGTGACATGGGAAAATGTCTTTTTGGGCAAACTCAGCTGTCTTTGAAGTGTCTGTAACTCTGAATCCAAACCCCTAGTCCTAATTGGTTAGATGCCTGATTTTTCTTTCTTCTAAGGATTATTTAAAAACTCAGTACAAAGGCATAAGATCCACAGTGCTGTCATTAGAAACTTAAGCTAGTGAGGCAACAGAATAAGAAAGCCTTCTTGGGAGCTGACACGACTTGGGCTGAATGTTTTATATTTGGGATTTATTTTTGTGATTCACATTAATAAATGAGACAGCTGTAAGTGTTAGATTTCTGAAAAGTATCTTGCTGATAACTGCAGTAGCCTTATTATATTTTATTAAACAAACTGATTAAAACATAAAATTCCCAGGTCTGAAATTTTATATGTGAGCTTTTCTTTTTTCTGTATTGAAACTCATCTTTGTAGGTAATTTAGTATTCTTGTAGCTTAAAAGACACACTATCTAAAAAAAAATATGTTTAGTAGAGTTTTATTGATCTGCACTCTGCATAAAAACAGAGAAACCCTTTCAACCATCATTAAATGGTAGGTTAGCAAATCTCCGAGCCAGTAACACATTTTCTGACCATTTTCTCTTGGGTAGATTTGCAAGTAGGAAAGGAAGTTTACCAACAGAGATGAACTATGTGCACCTTTGCAAACCAGGGAGCCTGACCGTATGAATGCGTCTGATGTGAGCAGTCATGTTGATTTGAGTTGGAAGAATAAAATGGAAACAGATTATTCCCCTGTGCGAGGGTTTGAAAGAATAAACCAAAGGAGAAGAAATGGGTCACTCAAGTGCACAAGCAGGGGATGTCATAGGCCAGACCCACTGCCAAGTATCCCATATTTTTCCCCTCTCCATGAGCATGGGGGACCGCACTGCCCTGTTCATGGACAGGGAAGGGAGTGGGATGATCAGGGGAGCTCCCGTGAGCAGGACCAGGGGTTAAATTCTTTAAAGTCACACCAGCAGGAAACTGCAGTGATGCGGAACAAGTTATTCTGCGTTTCCACTGCTGTGACAGTCGGGAGAGCCCGGACGTCTCACCTGCATGAGCGCCCCCCGCCCCGTGCTTGTGGGGTGTTTGAAGGCAGGTTTTTGGAGGCTGCAGCAGATGGTAACATCTGGCTCTCAGAAATGCTGCTAAAGAGGAGGAGAATCTATTTTCCATTTCAGCGTTAGTTGTACTCAGCTAATTAACTGCTTCTAGATCTACTAGATATGGAGGAGTGTTGGAGTGTTTATATTATTGTACAAAATAGACAGCCAACTCAGAGCAAAACCAGAGTGTGCTACGGGACCCATGAGGGCATCTGGGCACAATATGTGATTGTTCCAGCTCACAAGTGTACAGCCACCCTGGGCAACACACCTCCAGTGCTGATGAAGGCTCCACATGCAAAGAGCAAGAGCATCTCACCCACCCGATGCACAGGATGGCATCACAAAACAGAGAGCAGTGGTAAAAGCGTGTCAGCATCTTTGGCACATGGGTGTTTTGAGTGATACAGCAGATGCTTCATTTCCAAAAGCATTCCTGAGAAAAGGAGGTTATGCCTCCCAGTTATATCCACTATCAGGTTGCAAACTGCTGCGATTCAGGCATTACCCATCTCACCATCACAGTCCTCCTCCTCCTCCGACAAGCCTGAGCTGAATTGGTCTGCACAGCATCACACCTTGCTTTAGCTCACAATTTGTATTAGTCTGGGGGCAAACCGGATTTTAACAATAGTGTTGCCTCCCATGGGCAGTCCCAAAAATTCCTGAAATTCAGGATGTCCCCTCATTAGCTTAAAAGTCGTTTGTGTCAACACTATTGAACCAGGTGAACTAAGTCAGCTCCAGTGACAGCAAAGCACATGGGGCTGGTTGGGCGCTGGTCACAGAGAGCATTTCTGCACACAAGCCATGCGAATGAGGGTGCTGAACCAGAGAGAGAGCACCTGGCTGCTGACACCCTTGGAACATTTTAACTTTGCAGAAAACTTCAGAAATTATCAAATAAGAAGAGTGGAGATTTGCGTGTACCTTACTAATTTAAATTACCTTCCAGAAACCCATCCCAAAGCAACCCCTCACAGTCTGGTGCCTCACCAGTCTAAAAAAGAAATCGTTCTTCTCCAGACATTTAGTGGCACAGCTCCATTTTGCAGTCTTAATGACTTTAAAGGGGCCCTACCTCAGAGCAGTGTTTGTTCTTAAGATCCAAAATCTGCCAAAAATGTACATATCTGCTTTAATTTCTGGAGCCGAGGTGAAATCCTAGCTGGCCATAGGATGCCAAGATTTTATCTTCCAAAGGCTTCCTTTGATCTCTGTGGACTATTCATCCAGTACAGCTGAGCATGCTCAGGATCAGCCCATAACACGGATTACACCTTTTTCTGCCTGTTGAACCAGGCAGAGAGGAATGTGTCTTCCCAAAGCACCTACAAGGAAACCCGTAATCAAAGTAGCCTTGATGTTTACACTTACGAAATGTTGCATGTCCTTGTTATGGGGCGATATGTTACAATTAAGCTTTCACTGATGTTAAGGGACCTTGAATACTGTGGATAGCAACATGCTTATTATATTAGTGTCTGAAAGCACACTCTAAAGGAACTTATTTCTCCATTAGTGTCACAAGTAGCAATCTAAAAATATGCTCTTACACTCAAAGCAGTGACTGTTTATATATATACGTATGCATAAATACACACATACAGAACACCCCCTTACTTTTGACCACTGGATTATCTTATACACAGACAAGAGGGGGTTTTTATCCTATAAGCTAAAAATCCATTTTCAGACAATTTAAGGAAGAAACAAAGAGATCTCATTTAAGCTTGTTGGCTATGATGCTGTCGCTGTCAGCCAATATTACATATCATTCTGCAGCTATTTTATAACTATGGAAAGTATCTTGAAATACAATTTGTAGGAGAGATACTGTGTATCATAAAAGCCAAACTCTAATATTGTGACTCCTGAGGTTTCAACATACAATAGTAGCTGAATGCTTCTCTGTAGTAAGCTCTGCTGATAATCTACTTTTTGCTAAGAAATGGTACAGACAGAAGATCAGGAGCCAAAAGTATAGAAAAATGATGTTCTGAGTTTTCTTGCAAGGTTTCCAAGCCATGCTGTTGCGTAGGCACTTAAAGCGCCTGAGTATGAAGTCGTTTTTATTCTTGGTGCTGAACTACCCAAAAGCCCAGATCTGTTGAGATCTGGTCTTTTGGCTTGGCTGAATCTCCTAAATCTATATGCTATATGCTTTAGGGTCTTTCTAATTGTTCAGACTATCAAAATGTAGAAACACATATACGGGACCTTCAAATTGCCTGAACACATCCGCAGTAGACCAGTCTAAATCCAGAGAGACATTGAAATGCATTCTGCTCTTAATCCATCCTGTTAGGAGAATACATTGTGGTTCATACGGTCTTTTCTCATGAAGAAATAGATACACGAGTAGCCAACACATTTGGCAACAGCAGCATGAATTCAGAATGGACTGAAGCTTTAAATGGATTTTCCTCATTTTTTTAGGTTTCAGGCAGGCCATTGCTTAATTTCAGAACAACAAGCAAAACACATACATATGCATACATCAAAAGAGCATTGCTTTGGGACCTTATCTTGCATATTTTTAGTGTGAAATATTCTTAAAAGTTTTCCCTACTTCCACTGAAAGCTGAGATATACCTGTCTGAGTGCAAACCTTCCAAATCAATATCAGGCGGAGGAGAGATGAAGAGCGTTTTCCCAGTACTAGACTTAATGGGTCCAGTCATAAATCTTGTCTCGTGGATTAAACCCAGAGGATCAAATACAGAGATTTATTACTTCATTTATTACTCCATCTGAGTTAATCACTTTCAGGAAATAGTTCATTCAGTGAAACTTGAATGCTTCTTTTATAATCAGGTCATGGTTTCCTCAAACATACTTGTTATTTTTTATGACTATGGTTTATAATATTTATAGTGCTGCGCATACAGCAAACCTACCAATGCCACACAAAAAAACGTGGCTTTGGGTTTGGAGCCTACCCCTGCTTGCATGATTTCCTTCCTGCCTCCAAAATGTCCTTGTCCCAGCTCCAGCACAGTTTCCTTCACCTCCTTCTGCTAAAACCAGTCAGTTACCTCTGTTCCCACCATCTCTGGTCTTTCCTGAAGTGCAGCTATTGGTGGTCTGTAGTTTAGCAATCCCTGCAGGTAGGGAAGTCAACAGACAAAGCAATATTATAAATCAGATGTGGAGCCTACGCCATTCCAAATTTTTGGCATGTTATACGACAAAAGGATTCTGGACCATTGGGCAAACAGCTGCTACTGCCTCTGTCCACAGGTCCAGACCCCTGGGATGTCTGATTGCCAATCCTACCCCCAAAACATACATCTGGTGGAGCCCCAAACTCCACAGGGAAACCAAACATGCCAAGGCTTGTAGCTCTTAAGAGCATTTCTTTTACAGTGGGTAGACTGGATAATAGGAAACCTTCCCCCATAGCAAAGGTGTAATTAGCTTTTCTGTCCCAGTTCATTTAGCAGCGGAGTTGAAGAAGGTGGATACAATCACTGGAATGCTGCTTAGACACACTAATGCAGCAGCAATGATAAGATCTAATGTAATGCCGTAGGATGCTACTGCACATCCGGAGGAACTCAGCTAGATTGTTTACCAGGCTCAAAATAAATGAAAATAGAGTAGCATTTTCCTTATCAGAGACCAAAAATTTAATGTGATTAATTCCGCAATTTAGCTGTAGTTTATTTGTGCGTTAGAGATAACAGCAGAGCTGTGGGTAAAAGCCAGCTCACTCCTGCTCCTGACTATTACTAATGTGTGCAGATCTTGTTCACTCACTGAAACCAAACCAAACCAAAAAATAAAAGAAACCAATAAAGGAGCTCTGCTGTATGGAAAATGTATTTAATACTTTTGCCCTCTTTTTACCAGAGAACATGTCATCAACATTTTTGTTAGCACTGAGAGTAAAACAGATTTATCTTGCTAGTCAGTGCCACTTTTCTCTCCAGTTTTAGAAAAGAATTATCTTGGACATGTAAAGCAACAAAAATGCAGCACAGAAAAGATGAGCTTAACTTTCCCATCTCCTTGCCCAAGCATGTAGCTTTGCTCTCCTGGATTTCTTGGCATGAAGGAGCACCTGTATGTTATGATTCTTTCTTACTTCCTATGTGCTTCTATCATGCAATACCTATGGTCCCACACTGGTACATGCCATGGATTTTCACAGAAATCTCAGAACGATCAGATGGATGTCACCAGCTCCACAGGACACCTCTCCACACCTAACTTTTATGTCCTGATCCCTGCACAACGCAGGTAATCAAAGATCTCTTCCACCTTCTGCAGGCTGCAGATCAGACTGGTCCTTGACTTTCCAGGCAAAACTGCAAGCGTTTACAGAAACTGGGTTACCATTGACCCCTAACAAAATAAGCTGAAGATGCAAATTAAGAAAAAAAAGGGGCACAGCTCAAAGCTCTAATACCTCTATTCTGCAGTCATGCAGCAAAGACCAGCCGGGTGCAGTAAAACTGCTCCTAAGTTGCTGTCTCATCTCTCTATCCTTATTCCCACCCTGTAGCATTCTTGAATGCTGGATCTCCTACTCCCTATTTGTTTTACCCCAGATCATGGCCCATGTAGGCATAATAAAGTACAGAGCTGCATAACACAGAAAAGCTTCTCATCTCATACACTTTGATGCCCACCAGCACTCTGCCCATTGACTTTGGTGGAATTGCACCAGGTTCAGGTCTGCAGAGAACAGACGAGTCTTCAGCATCTGTGTGTGCTGGGCAGGGGGTTGCTTGCTGCCATACAAACCACTCCTGACCATGTTCTGTCGGGTCAAACACTACAGCATGAGATGCTCTCCAAGCACATCGCCCTGCAAAGGATCAGGGCAAGCATCTTCTGCTTAGTAATTGCGATGGATCTGCCACATGCAGCAGAGAGATATTTATGAGCTGATGCAGGGACTGAGAACCTCAGGAGTATTATGCCATCCCATACTTGCATCTGCTGCATGACTTGTGGCCAAGGGTAAGAATAAATAGGACAACATTCAGCAGTGAAAAGAGGTCATCAGATTAGGCTTGGGAAAATATCCAGGGGATTACATTTTCTGTACATTGCCAGCTCAGCTACAAGACTTTCTACCCATATCACAACTTTGGTGGATAATGTTTTTCTTGCTCTTCCCCCACTTCTCTTATTTGTGAAGCATTATCACATATCTACTAAGGCATATTTTATTTCCATCACTTTCTGAGATACCCTTTTCACACAGGCACAGCGGAACAAAAAGGGCCTCCAGATGTGCACGAGGCTCAAAGCAAAATATCCTCCTGTGTCTCATTTTTATAACCTTATTTATACAAGAATCCCTGTCAAGATCTGCAGGCAAATACAGGTAAATAACTATGGTTCAAACAGATGTGCAGGGGAGGCAAAAGGGAATAAAACCCCACAGAGGGCAGAGCATCACTTCCTCTTTTACTAGCAAAAGTAGAGGGTACAAATTAAGTGCTCTGAGAGTAATGTGCTTTTTAGGAAATACGAAAGCTTTGCTTTGTCTTGGCTTCAAGAGTGCTGCATCAAATCAAGCTTAACTAAGGCCCTCTCAATCCACATAACAGCACCCAAAATTCCAGCAGTGTTTGAGTTCCCTGCCAGACAAAGCAATGGGGTTGTGTCTGCTTCAGTTTTAGCCTTTAACTACTCAAGAAATACTGCTTTGGTTTAGTATTCCCTTTTCCTCCTGCTCAAAATACTGAAGGGACCAGTGATGACAAAAATGCTGATTGTTTTCTGAAGCAAGAATACGTACCATAGGAACTCATTTAACCTCACACACAATACAGGACAACGAGTCAGAGTACCTGATGGTGGTAGTTTTGCACAAGTGTTTTATACTTAGATATCACCTAGAAAGAAAACTGGCTCCTCAACAAGAATTAATCCATTTTTGCTGCAAAAATGGATTTAGAGGTCTCAAAAGTGGCAAAAGTAAACAATAGCAAAATACTGAGTTCGTAGATTATGCTCTGAAGAAAACCTGTCAGAAAGTCAATGGGATTCTACTGTTCTGCTGCCTGATTTTAATCACCCCATACTTTTACATTAATTTACTAGGTATTAGGAGAAATTCGATACTACGGAACAAAAAAGTTCAGCAGAAGATGGGCACTTGTGACAGGGTTTCTCCCTCACAGGAGCCCCATGGGATTTGAAAGCAGTTTGAGGAGGGAAGGTGACAGTTTGGAAAGTGAAGCGCTGAGTATGTCAGTCATGAAGACAAAGAGAAAAACAAACCCAAACAAGACAAAACTGCTGCCTCATTCTCAGTTTGCTGTGATTTTTGTCGTGCTTTGGCAGGGGAAAACGCCTGCAGAAAACAGAACACTGCAGTGAAATTTCCAGAAGTCTTTTGTCTTTCTGTTTCTTCTTTCTCCCTTGCATTCTGAAAGGCAGTTGAGGAAAAACTCTTTACTAAATGAATTGTGCAGGATTCCCATTTATCTTTTCAGTATTGTTTAGTTCTCATTTCTTTCTTAATTTTTCCTTGATCACAATGAACCAATCAGAAACCAGATCTGAGAAGCAGATTGTTTTGAATTCTAAGCACAGCAAACATTATTTGTACTAAATATTTCTACGGAATGGCTCAGGTCATCTATTAGGTTAACCTACACAGACACTCCTTAATAAGACATTCTCTTCATTATATCCCTTGATCATCCCTAGAGATACCCAACACCCCATCAAAGCTTGGTGACATCCAAAACTGTGGAGCAAGACCTCTTTTGTAGTAGGGCTACAATTGTACAAAGTCACCATAAAATCAATACAGCTAATTAATGAACGATCCCTTTGCTTATGTGCCAGACCCTGAAGGGGAAAAAAAACCACCAGCATGGCGCCCACACCAACTGCTCTGGGATCCATTCTACAGATGGGCAAAGATGATGATGGGAGGCAAGCTAAAGGAATTCTCCCCAGATCAACAGTGGCCACACAATTTTCTATTGAACAGAGAACCGGCACAACCTGGAACAGGCTTTGGAGCCCCAGCCCTTTCCAACCTGCACAGGAGCTGGGGGACACAATGATGCCACAGTCCAGGCAAAGGTTTGATCCCTAGCACAAACATGGCTGAGATTTTAGATTTCTAAAGCAACCCAAAAAATAATCATGAACTTGACACTCTGATTGGTAACAGTTTATTAACTGCAGCACCCTGGGTTAAATCTCCAAGTCCCTGAGTTCCTTAACAATTTGGAAGGATTAATTTTGCCTAGTACATATTCCGGACTGTCCTAAGAACTGCCGTTAGCAAGTGGTTTTGGTTAATCTTTTGATTAATCTCTCTTCAACAGGGGAATTGTTTTTGCCATTCAATTACAATACAGCAGGCTAAATTCTGTTCTCATCACTTGACTTATAAATCTCTCTGTTATTCATTTATTTTTCTCCTTGCTTTTCTAAAAACATGCTATCAATAAATAATAGAGAAGAAAAATTAATTCAAAATCAAATTCTTACTATAAAAAAACCATGCAGATGACAGCATATAGGTCACCAGCTGTAGCAGAGCATAATAGGAAATTTGCAGGAATTTGCTAGATGATTTCAGCAATGAGGAACACATGATGGCATAAACAATTTCACACAATGATCACAAAATGAACCTGCCCTTCCATTGCCCTCTTATTCTCCTACTGTTGTTTCAAATTTGCCTCTTTATTACAAGAAAATATGCCTCTCAGTTTTATTAGCACGTGTCTGAGGGAGCTATCACTCTGCGTGATAGACAGCAGAGAGCAAAACAAGACGTGTGACTTAAGGAACATAACAATCCTTATCTTGTGAAACCCCATGCAACGAGCACCGAGGATGGAACACTCCTATGTCACTTGCCACATAAGAGTGATTTTTTTTTAGGTTTTTTTTTCCACTCTGAACTCTATTACCTGCTCTTACCCAAAAGCTTCCTGTCCAAATTCATCTGTAACTTCCAAGGTTTTTAATTAAAAGCTCAAAGCATGGAAAAGAAGCAAGAACAATACATCATCCATCCAAGGAATATTACATAGCAGTATGGACACGAGGGAAATTCAGCACAATGACACCAGGACGAATCCCTCTGCAGCATAAGAATGACACGTAGCCAATTGAACTTCCATTTTTAAGGTCAAGCCTGAAAAATCTACCCTGCAAAAGGCATGAAACCCTTTGAGTCAGTATCAGTGGTGTCAGCTGAGCAAAAACCCTCCTGTAACCAACCAGAGAGTCAGAACAAATGATCTGTCTTGATGACAAAGCTATTAATATAAACAAAGCTCACCTAAATTTGAGCTGATGGAAAGCAGATATGTCAAACCACATGCTTAGACCATTAGGCCATCTGCTCTAGAAGTATCTGAAAAAACAACTGCTACAATGGAATTATTCTTCTTCCTCTCTTGTTTTCATCTAAAATCAATAGGTCTCTTTGCAGAAAGGATTTATACCAAGTGCTACTTTTTTCAGCTCCTTCTTTATCTGTAAATCCTAAGGATCTCTTCCCCCACTGGTCTTGAGGAGAAAAGGAGCATTAGTTGATTCCACCAGGCAACGGTATCTCTTCCTTCAAATTATAAATGCAGAATTATATTTATTACAGAGTATTCACTTTAAAAAATATACAATCAATTTGCACAAAATCATATCAAAATATTGTCAAAATCATTTTTTATGAAAATGGATTCCACACATATCCCTACTTGATTCCCTTCTTCAAATGAAAAGAGTCTATAACTTGATCTTGAATTTGGGAATATATTTTTCTTATAAGTTTTTGCAAAATATCTTACAAGAATCAGTCATTTAAATCATATAGGATGCTTTTTTCTTTGCTTATTCCCTGACTGAAATAGTTTTATAAAGAAAGTATAAAAATTAAGAAAGAACAGGTAGGAGTTAATGTTGTCACAGCTAAAATCATAAGCTGTAAGTGCTTTGGGAACATGGTAGTTCCCCAAGGTCATTCCAACGTGAGTAACTCCAGTCTTTTGATGTTAGGTACACAGTGACACCCACCACATTTATCAGTGATTCTGTTTTACTTCCCTCTCAAATATTAGACAATAAACCTAATACCAAATGGCAAAATTTGAAAAAGAGAAAAAAATAAATGCAAAGGTTTCATGCTCATTCAGAAACTTCTAAATCACAAAGTTACCCTGGTAGGTCCTCCTGCACTTTGTGCAACTGTAGTAAAGACCTAAGCAAAGTAAGATCTTTTCATTTGCTGCTCTTAAAGCAACTGGAAAAAGAAAAGCAAGAATATTCCAACCAGATAGTGAAGTACAAATAGTTCTGTTTATACTTGATGTGAGTACTAAGTACATGGAATTGAAATAGGATGTCTCAGTAGTGCTGGGGTCTGTGGGAGGAGGCAGAGATTTATCATACCAGGCATCTGGAATTTGCTTCCTCCTGACACAGCGTCCTGTTTGCCATTAAACTGATGTTTCTCATCTCCCTGCCTTGGCCACCACATCTGGGTAACAAGGAAAACCACAACATGGGCAGATGTTCCTAAATGGCAAAATGTCAAGAACAATATCAACCAGCTGAAAACTTTGAACTGAAAAGAGCATTTTCTGAAGCAAGAGAGAGTCAGAGCCCTGAAGAACCTGCTTCTTCCTGGAGCATTGGGCAAGAGCTTCCAGCCAGGGCCCAGCATCTCATGGGATGCCAGAACTGAACGTGCCTTTATGCCAAGCTCCTCACACTCAAGCAACCCAGCAGCATCCTCAAAAATATCATGTTGCTGAAATGGTTGAATTATACTCGTCATTATTTCAAAAACACGTATCATGAGCTAATTGAATCCATGTGCACTAGATCACATTGAATCTCAACTTTTCACAATTGTTTATGAGGATACTTTATAATTTGAGTTTTTTCCCCATTCTACAAAATATTTATTGTGGTAGCTAAGAAATGACTGCCTACATTTTAAAGCCTTATACCAGTAGATGCATTTAAATAATCGTTGTTGGAAAGCAAATTTAAATGATAAAAAAGTTACTACTTTCCCCAAATTTGTATTTTGCAAAAGGCAAAATATCTGAATGGTTTTATGTCCAGCAGAACTTACCACAAATCCAAAATACAGATACAAACAGCTTGAAGTTCAAGAGCGGGAACCACATTTTAACATTGTGGTTCTTTATTTGCTCTTTATCTTAATCAACTCTCATATTTAGAATAATTATCCTCAGTTTTTCCTTCCTCCCTTTACCAACACTTTCCAATATCTTCGAATAGGATTTAAGACTCCAGCTGCACAGTTTCACTTTGACTTCCATCCCATTCTTTGTTCACCTTGCTCAGGCTATTGAAGCATCTTCTTTCATTTCTTTATTACTTCCTATAATGTCCTGCAAATATACTGCTCCTTCTGACCATCTGCACAAGGACTGTCCATTAGAAAAACTCGTTGCCTATTAGCAGTAGGCTTGGCATGAAACATTAAAACTGGGAACAAACACGGTGATTAAATAACGTCTGAATATGGGTAGCTTTTTTCTATTTCAGATAAAATGTTGTTGGGATTAGAGGAAACATTTGCTCCTCACTCTTAATTAGGATTTTTTGTGTGTGTTAAGTCAATTAAATCTTAATAGGATGATTCTCTGGTTCTTTATTTAAAACAGAACAAGTAAAAAGGCAGAATACAAATAGTATGGAAAGGCTGGACTTTCTATTTTATTTGCACCCATATGGCATGCAGGGTTACTCATTTCCATAACAACAATTTTTAATTAAAAAAACCCTCCATAACTTTCAAAACAGTCAAGCGGGAACCGCTGAAGAAACTATGTTTATTATCCTGGCAATTTTCCCTGCTCCTCAAACTGTCAGATCTATCTCTTGCACCCCAGTTGCAACCAGCTCCAGCTCATGGTGTTCCCTGCATCCCAGCACATCCTGCAGAGAGGAGAAGCAGGAACAGGGTGGGGGGCAGCGGCACTTTTCCGTTCTGCAAAATTAGATCAGCATGCTATAAAAACATGATTAGCTACGATGCCTCAGCCTTGTTTACCCTAAAGTTCTTTAAAGGCTTTGTTTTACCATACTGTAAAGTGGTGAGTAATATTGACTTTTCCTAAGCATACCAATTGTCAGAACGGCATCATAGCTGAGCAATCTCCAAATTAGCAACAGTTATGTCACAACAACTCCACTGAGAAAGTGTGTTTACTTCTCATTAAAAAATGAAGAACCGAGTCATGGAGAAATCACGCATCCGGACCAGCAAAGTCTTTGTATACCCTCAGCTAACAAACAGGCTCCCTAAATCTGAGCTTAATCTATTATCTGCACAACTCACAGCCCATTACAGTAATGACAACTGCAAAATGGTGGTTCGCATTAATATTTAAACATTTCTGTTTGCGGGTAGGACAGCAGAAACAACTTGCAGCACAGAGTAAGGCAGCCCGTGGTATGAAGTTGAACGTGACTGTGTTCAGGGGCTGTTATAATACAGACCAACCAGAGGCATAAAACTGCACCAGTGTCTTAGAACACATGGCCCGTGAGTCTGCGTGCTGCAAGAGTCGCCTGCAAGGGAAACGATGCTGTACGTAAGAATGCTTTGCTGAACATGTTGTTCAAAAATGTAGAACACACAAGGAAAGCCAGAATCCCTTTTGTATGCGTGGAAATACCCTTCAACGGAGGGCTCTTACTCCTGGTCTTAGTAATGCACAGAAGAGGATAAGCAGAAGGGAAGGAGTCCTCCAAAGCACTCATGAAATCTCTGGGTCAATGAGAATCACGGCAGCACCCAGCCCTAAGCGTTTTAACTGATGTAAGAACACGAGAAATTAATAAAACCAAGCTGCAAAAACCAATTTCATCTAATATTACTTGTAATAACTAACACGAAGATGCAGAAAGTCTGCAGACAGTTTGGTGAAAGGCCGGGAAGCTAATTTACCATTTGCATAAGTCATTTCAAAGAAGAAACTATTTAAAATTATGTATCCGTAACACATTACATGTGAATAGATGAACAGTAATCTTGAATAATAGTTCGGTGTGTATGTGCAGAGGAGGGGGAAGGGAGATGCCTTGATAAAAGAGGATAATTTGCAAGCATTAGAGCAGAGGGATGAAACCACTCAGGTTACAGACTACAAGATGTGAAGGAAAGCAATTTGAAGATGCTGCTTCAGAGCAGACATTTTGTTTTGTCCCTAATTCGAAGGGAGAAAGGAAGAAGTGGCCTTGCACATCCGTTTTCCAAAGTTTCACTGCAGCAGTGATCCCGATGGCACCACACTACCATCCACAATACCTCATAGTTCTTCATACTGTTTCATGCCATTGTCTTTTAAAATATCACTACTGAAGCAGTGTAGTGTAGGTGTTAAAAGAGAGCTGCTTTGCTCAACGGTTGGGTTGAATTTGATGGGAAGGGGAGGGTGGGGGGGAAGACATCCACACTTCATTTTCCCTGAAGAGCAGTGTGAGATTTCCAATCCTCAGCTTTAACACATAAAATATTAAGAGCCAATTTTCAGCTGCACCTCTGTCACTTCCATTATCATTCTACACGTCCGGAGGTGATAATGGACTCAGTAAATTGCAGCCTCTTTCCATCCCAGACCACAAGGGCTTTCACCTGGGGACAACTTTGCACAAGGGGCGGCCCAGATATATGCTAATGGGATCCAGCAGCAAGGCACTAGGGCAGACAACAACATGGGTTCAAAAAACCAAGATACTGTATAACAAAGGCAGGAAAATGCCTGGGAGCAAAGCAAAATCAGAAAGGAGTGAGCTTGCTCCCCAAAGTTATGCCCATATTGCTATCCTCACAGATTTTGGATGAAAATATGCTGGGCAGCCAAATATTTTTCATTCAGACACATCTTATCTGAGCTGGTTACTGCTTTGGTTCAGCCATGGTGCCAAACGTTACTGAGCACAATGGTTTTTTTAATTATGATGTAAGAACAAAATGGACTGTAGCACAGGTGGTGATGGCGCTAAAACTGGTATTCAGCGTGTCCACTGAGCTCCTGGTCGCTTTTCAGAGCAGGGCAAGCAAAAGCTACTTATAACAAAATACTGCCACTGCCTTTGTGTTGTCCCAGCTGCACTTGAGAGCCTGGGACACCATACTTCTAATGACGTGCACTGAATTCCATGGGAAATCAGCCCAAAAGTTAGTGATTTTTAAATTACTATAGTGTAAAACAGCCTCTGTGGATCATAAGCACAGAAAGCATCTCTTTATTTTCCCATGGATGCAATGAAACCAAATCCAGCATAGTAAACGGAAAGTCTCCTACTGGTATTAATGAAATTGGAATCATGCTCAATACACTGAAGGGCTTTTCTGTGTTAACAAGCAGCCTTCAAGGAATAAACTGCAAAAACAGAGGGCCAGGGTGTTGGTCAACACTCAGAAACCCTAAGTGACTTTCTCCATCAGGGCCAAGCACGTCAGTGCGCTCGGGTCATGGGCACAGTATCCCTCCTGCTCAGGCCCCACGAGCATCGCATTTTATTTCCCTTAACTGAAAACTGAGGAAGCAACATCTGTTAAAGCCTCTGTCCAGCCACACTGCTGAAGAAGGCAAAATGCACTTTGCTACTACATGCTGTACTTCAGTGGTTATGATTTAATTATGTCTTTCCCTAGTAAAACGTTCTTCACCTATAGCAGGAAAGCACAACAACAAGAAACACGGTTAGCACCCAAACATATTTCCCACCCCTCTACCCAAATGTTCAACCAAGCTTTACAGCTTAGATGACCAATACAAGGGGAAAAAATCTGGCCTGAGAAAAATCTCAGAGTTCAAAAAGTCACATCTGATGTGGGCTTGAACTCAACAGCTAATTAACAGCATGGAGCAGACACGCAGCCAAGAGCTCTATGCAGCACATTAACAGCAGCAAAGCATTATCATAGAATCATAGAATCATTTCAGTTGGAAGAGACCCTCAGGATCATCGAGTCCAACCATAACCTCACTGAACTCCAGCACTAAACCATGTCCCTAAGAACCCCCTCTAAATGCCTTTTTAAACACCTCCAGTGATGGTGACTCCACTATTATCATCTACTTACTTCCCAACTATCCTGTTCATGCATTGCATCCTGTTACAGCACGTATCATCATATCAGTGCTTAAGAATCTTTAAATGTTTTTATCTCTGCCAAGCTATGTATCAATTTTACCTGCACTTACTGAACATGCTTACAGGTATATCACGCGTAGGGGGATATTATTTTAGGAAGTCAAAGAGCAACACTTGATTTGAGTTGTAAGCCAGCCACAATTAGCTCACATAAGAATTACAATTTCAAAAGTTCATGAGGTTGGATTACTTCAGCTGCATTTCAACAAGTACTAATTTCGCATGTGCCAGTCTCCTCACAAAAATTTCATTTCTATGAATTTTTAATGATGCAAAGTAATTTTTTCAAGGTCACTGGGAGACCGAGTAGTTATTCAGACATTAAATTTGCTCACAGTTTCTTGGCAGCTTTGCAAGAGAGTGAGCAAGGGTGGCGTGTGGTGGCAGTTGAGGGAGGGAAGAAGGATGGGGTAAAAGAGCAGAAAGAAAGTTAAAGAAAAATCAGGCAATCAACTTGATGGAAAACTAACTTGGAAAACAAACTCATGGTTTTTATTCATGTGCTAAAAGTAGAAAGGAGTAAAACCCGTGCCTTGGGCACATATATAATCATTTAAATCCCCTTTGTAGCATTTTATTCTGTTTGAATAAAGGGGAGGTGGGAAATAGTTCAAGACATCTCATTTTCTTTTGGCTTTTTTTTTAAAGTCCATCTATGTCACGGCAGATTTTCCAGTAAACTAAATGTGGCAATATTGAAATGACTGCTTTACTTCATTAACCAGTTCTGTGAAAAAGCTGGCATGACATTGATGGAAATTAACAATTCAAATGGTTCTGGCAGCCACAAGAGTGCCTGCTTCCAAATATTTCACCTCCTAACACCACCAAAATCTTGCTGCTACGGGCGCTTAGTGCCTGACAGCCGTGTAGCATCACCACCTTTCTGCTGCTTGGGACAGACTGCTCAGAGCTATTTTTTTCCTCTATTTGTCAAATATTTCCTTTTCTGGGCTTCAAGTTGCAATCGTTTATGGAAGCAAGTGATTCCTGGGAAGACTCCCTGCCTTGCTATTGCAGCCTGCGCTGGGGCAGCTCATGCTACAACACACATGGACAAAATAAATGTAGGAGCATTGCAGGCGAAGCTCTGTAATAATTCAAGCCAGCCTGAGGTCCTGAATCACCTCAGTAAAGCCACCTGTGTCCCCAAGCCTCCATGGCCATGGGTTTGGTGTTGGTAGTGGGCACTATGTGTGGGCGCGTAGTTTTGTCTTAGCTAGCTTATGCGCTTTCCCAAGGTGATTTTGCGTTGCCTGAACAAGCCACACTGCCTGTTCAATCTTAGCAGACAGGCAGCTTTCACTATCAAAGAAAGGCTCTTGCAATAACCATCGTCCTCATCACCCCTGTCACTCTTCATTTGGGTGAGCGCGGAGACTCCCTGCCGGCAGCAGAGACACGGGGAGCGGGTGAGCTCCAAGAAAAGCGCCTGGAGGAATCTTTGGCCTGAGCACACATTTCCAATTCACCTGCATTTAATGCCGTTAATATTTCAGCAGCTGCAGTGCCAGGGTCAAACTGAAATTTTGCACTCTCTGTTTCACTCGGAAATGTCAGTCACAGACCTTTGGCTGGATTTCTCTTCTTTTTTTTTTTTTTTAAAAAAAAACACTGGTGAATGAAAAATGAAAATGAAAAGAGCGAGTAGCGAAAAGTTTACAAAAAAGGTCAGAATACTCATTTCCACAGCCTGTAATTTAAAT
The DNA here is from genome assembly GCF_036013475.1 of Columba livia. Taxonomy (NCBI): domain Eukaryota; kingdom Metazoa; phylum Chordata; class Aves; order Columbiformes; family Columbidae; genus Columba; species Columba livia. The sequence continues at coordinate 75,401,574 of NC_088605.1, read as the reverse complement.
ATTGCTTCGTACAGGACCCAGTCTTATCATCTGTCTAAGATAGACAATGTTGCCATGTGTGCCCACCATCGCTGCTGGATTCTCTCTTCTCCAGCAAAATCCACAGAAGCACCAAGAGTGGGCTACACAAACCACCCCATACCTGGTGTGTAAATCCAACACCTGAGAGGAACCCCAGTGTGAGCTCTATCCACATGTATTCCTTCGTACAACCAGAATGTATACTCTTAAGTGTATAGAAAATGATCCTGTGGCTTTGCTTTCCATTTCTTTTAGAGAGGTAAATTTTAAGCCTTCAGATTTCCCTAGGGATTTCTCAAATAGAAGTCAATCCCTTATGAGACTTCATCCCCTTCTGTCAATATTAATGTTATTTAGCTAGGGGAAGAAAAAAATGCACTGCCTTGATTTTTTCTGAAAAACTAAAAGTTAAGCAAAAAAAACCTTGAAAAGAGCCTCTCAGGTTCCTGCCACTTTTCACACATTTTGAAGACATAATCGATAGAGGCTACAGGAGGATCAAGTCTATGGCTGGGTCTGGTCCATGCTTCTCATGTTATTCCTGATAGCACGACCTTCTCTGATCAGTAGGGACTCTGGGGGACTTCTGAGGGTATCAGCAAGTCACAAGAAAGCTTAGCAAACACAATTCAGATAAGAAAGTGCTTAATGAACTCAGATACACAAAGAGGATCTGGATTACAATTTAAATATTCAGTTGTATCCCTTTTTTTAAGCTGGCTCATGCCCAGAAATGCAGTTTGGAGCAAAAACCACCTGTTGACTCTTTTCATACATACACCCTTTTTTTTGCAGTAATCTACCTGACTGGACTATATCCCTTTCTCTCCTTTAACATATGAGACCAAATTCACCACTGCCCGGCCATCTCTTATAACTGAGCTTTTTAGTTATTGTCTGTAGAGCTGGTTAAAAGTCTCCTATCTCCCTCCTGCCGATGCAAAACCCTAGACAAAGGAATGCCAAAATGGACTTCTAATTTCTCTGAAGACTAATGATTCATACTCGATAGGTCAGTTATACATTTAACAAGATTCCTTTTTTTCCCCCTCTATGATCAGATATACCAGGAGCCGAATTAGAAATTAAAAAGTTAGCTGTTTTAATGGAAGAAAATTAATAAATACTAATAATAACATTCCCCAAACAATCCTGTGAGCTAAAGAATTAAAATGTAACTATTTTATGCAGAGAATAGACACTATAAAAGTCTGTTTGATTGGGAGAGGTTTGCTGTTTATGGCAAACAATGAGCAAGATGGAACTAAAGAGATGTGTTTCTCCATCCAATGTTTCGGCAACCTAGTAGACACTCTATACTCATTTTCCCATTTTGAAAGGTGGAAAATAACCTTTTATTGCAGAGTAAAATAAGCAAAAAAAAAAAAAAAAAAAAGAAAAGGTAATATAAGGCTCTGATGACCAATCTCAAAAGTCTTCCTATCCCTCGAGGTCCCCCTTAATTTGAAACTCAGCCTGACCTGGGTCTACAGGATTATTAAAACTGATGTACATCATGTATGTGATAACTCACAAGTGCAAAGCTTTCCTTCCTGCTGACCTTGTGAAATGCCACAGGATGGCACAGTAGATCTGATCAGGGGCATTATAGCCACCAAAGTGCAAATGTTACTGTGTAAACCAACAAAAAACTACTCAGAGGTGGGTAATTTCTGATTCCCTTTCCCCTTTTATTAGTCTGTTGGGGATGATGGGGAAGAGCTGCCTGCTGGGGGCTTCATTAATTTTTATTTTGCCAGCTAATTCCCCATCAATTGGCTAATGAATTTTATGATGCAGACTCTATAGCTGAAAAATAAACATGCAATCAAATGAATGAGGGATAGATTCATAAGGTTAAAAATGCTGAATTTTAGAGTTCATAAAAACAATGGAAGCATGTGAATATTATCAACACCAGAAAGATTTTCTGACCACCCAGCTTATTTTTCAAGGCTTAAAATGTGTTTGGTTTGGGGGGTATTTTGGTGGTTGTTTTTTGTGGTTGTTGGTGGTTTGTTTGGTTGTTGTGTTGGGGTTTTTTTGTTTTCTGGGGTTTGACTTTGTGGTGGTTTTTTTTTTGTGTGTGGTTTTCCTTTTTCTCTTCTTGATGAAGATGGGATAGTCAGCTTCATAACTTGTCTGCGGTCATTTCCTACTTAATTTTACTTTCATAGCATCCTGTCTGAATTTCAAATGCTTAAGCAGAATTCCAATGATCATCAGTGATAATGCATGATCTGTCTAACGTGAATGGACAGGTTAGATTAAATTCACATCCACTAAAAGTTAATATCCCTTTAACAAAGGCACTGCAATCATTTTGTGTCTCAATGTGGGTACTTAGTTTTGAAGCAGTGATAACCTACCTATAGAAAAACCTTTTCAAACTAGCTTTCTGTAAGACAAATGACAGCTCTACCTTTTTTTTCTCCCCTTAATATACCAGTCCTAATCCTGCAAGCCAATGCATGGAGATGCCCTGTCCTGCTTTTGCAGAGGTCTTAAGAGCTCTACACGAGAGCAGGGCTCTGTCAGCCTGCAGACATCCATTGGCAAGTTCCAGCACTTAAGAAATAACACTTTTCCCTTCCTCATTTCCATAATGATTTGCTACATTTTATTTTGACACTCAGTCCGCAGTCACAAAGCAAAGGGAGGTGAACAAAATCCATACTGGTGCCATATCATTTACATCTTTATCTTCCCACTGTGTTAAGAAGGGCAAACAGAGCAGCTGTGGAGATGAAGGCTGGATCAGCTCCACATACTTGGAAGAGTAGATTGCTGTGGCCACCTGGCAGGTAGCGCCTACCCCAGGAGAGAGTTTAAGCCATGGTATGAAAACCAAACAAAACGCAAAGATCTCGAAGTACATCTGCACCAGGATAATAGGTAGCTGCCTTCTGCATCCAGCTCATCCAAGTATGAAAGAAATGTTTCTCTGTCGCACAGATGGGACCAAAAGATACAAGGGAAAGAAGTGTAGAGATGGCTTTTTGTTCAAGCGTTTTCACCCATGTTTGTTTTTGAGACAGTCAACCCCTCACCTTAGTAATAGACAAAGTCCACCTGGACAACCTGCCTGGGGGACCCTACGGGTGTCTTCTTCCAAAACACGGGGCTCGTGCCAGGAGTTCCAGGGAGCCTTTACCAGTACTCATGGATGCTGGATTTCCTTCCCCGTCCTTTAAAATGCAGTTCTTGTGTGAGCCGTCCCACTGCTCACAAGGAGAATGGGGAAAGCAAGCAGGAGGCACAGGATGGCTTCACAAAGACCTTCTGAAACACAATCGCTCACCCACCGGCTTCTCCTTCCCCCACACACCTACACACAGCCCCAGGGAAGCTCATGGCACCACAAGAACCCTGTTTGGCCATTGCTGAGCTTTTCTGGGTGTTATTATTCTCTTGCCTGATGCTTTCCTGAGCTGCAGCTTCAAGTTCAAAAGAAAACGTTAATGAATTTGGTTGTTTTTCATACCTTCTACTTCAGGAGATAAAATATTCTCATTTCTTACACGTTCTAGAAAGAAACAGAATTCTGCTTTCCTTCCGCTGTTCCAAAGGCTGAGGCAAGGCAGAAACATTAATTTTAACCCATTGTGCGCTTTTTTTTTTTAATTACAATTAATTTCTTAAAGGATCATATTGGCAAGAAGGCATTGTGCAGTGAATATCAGCAGCAATCAGTGTGGTAATGAGCCTATTGCGTTAGCCTTCATTATGTTATAATAGACATATTTTACTTAGACATCTTTACAAGCTCCACTTGAAGAAACCAGTTCCATATATTGTCAGTCACTGGAAATAACTTGACTAAATACCTCTTTCTGCAGGTAACGTAGGACTATAAATACATGATGACACTAGGAACCATGAGTGAAATCCTGATCACGACAAGGCTAAAGGAAACTTCGCCTTTAGGGGCCTATGCCCACACCTAGGAGGATGCAAAGGGACATGTGGGGTGGTGGCAGCCAACCCTTTGGGGTCTGGTCTTGCACTGGGTGTCTTTGAGGGTGCTACAGAAGATAATGGCTAAATTAATTTAAAGTTGTCAAGCAATAAGCAAATTTCCCGTGCACACCAGCCATGCCCACAAACACCTATATGGTTTTTGGCTTCTTGGAGATTTTTGGCATTGCAGGGGTTAATGATTGCCCTCAAACCCCCGGGAAGCGACTTGAAAAGTTCCAGAGTTCAAGCACAATGCCATAAGCAAGGTGCTAAATAATAAAAGAGCAGCCTTGTACAAGGCTCCCCGGCAGGGGATGAGCCTGCCAGAAGCTCCACCTGGGCTGATGATCCAGACGGCGACGCCAGCAGCATAATTTCTACAGGGTGTCAGAAAATGCATTACAACTAAGTGGCATCACTCTGAATGAAATCCGTATGGGTCAACTGCAGGTTAAGCTAACAAAACAATAAAAAATTTAAAATCTAACAATCGCAGAGCCCCCCAAGCACTCAAGAGAAGGAGCAATGGGTGGTTTCTCACATGGACAAAGGAATGAGTCCCCACCTCCCAAGGGCTGTCCTCTCCAGATGTAAAGTAAAATACGTTTTTATTTTTCCAAGTAATGGCAAGACATTTGCCCTAAGTGGGTTTCCTCAAGCCTTGAAAACTTGTTCATGACCTTCCATTTCATTAGTGAGAAGGATCTCAAATGAGAATGTTTGAAAACATGGCCTACATTAAAGTGCTCACTATGAACCTGAGCAGTGGGGAGATCCCAGTAGAAAGACTCACTTTCTCTACTCCTATTATATATGGAAGGCATGTGGAGGATTTGGCACCGTTCGTTGACAACTGTTAGCACGCACCCATGCTGCACGTTGGGACAGCAGATCATAAGATGATAAGGTATGAAACATACTTCACCTCACAGCAAGTTTTGGAGTATTTCTGTGCAATCCCAAAATGTTTTCTGCCTGACAAGTTTACGTAGATCACTGTACACAGTTTCATTAGCAGTGAACTTTGGCTGTGTTTTGATTCTGAACCTTGTGTTTTCCATCTTAAAGCCCAAAGGAATGTTATCTGTATACACCCTGCTAATGGACTTCAGAGATAATGTTAGTGCTTTTAGGACTTCTGTATATTTTTTAACATTCATATTTGTAATGAAAAACAGGTTTGAGTCAAAGACACATTATTAAGTTAAATCTAGATATACCTGTATATATTCTAATGAAAAGGTTTCAACCAAGTCTTAAAAATATATGTTTATTTTAATGAAGTTAAAATGGGAATAAATTATTTCATGAGTCCTCTCAACAACAAGAACTACTCATTTTTTTTATAATTAAATTGAAACAATGGCTTTATTTAAAAGCCAAATGAAATAAAATAAACATCTGAACAGAGGAATGGAAATCCAAGTAGCAGAGTGCTGTGCTGGTCCACAATGATGTCTCCTTAGTGAATGAAAACCAGTAACAGAAAAAGCCTGAACCTGCTCAGATTTGTATCAGTATTAGTCATTGAAGTGGGAATTGGAGAAGGTCACTGCCTTACGCCCATTTGAGTGAAATGCAAAATCTAAATGTACCTGTTGCAGTTTGCAGGTTATTTCCAAAATGAGTAATATAGAAAATAACAAAGAATACCCCTGAAATATGACCTAGTTTTGTCTTATATATAGCATTGCCTTCTCTTTACAAATACTATTACCATGCATATTTCTTTATGAACATAACAATTAAACTAACAGACTACATCACCACTCCAGGCTCCCTTTAACACTTAGACTTCATAATTATTTTTCCTTTCTTTTTCTATGCTGCTACCATTGGGTGACATGAAGGGACTTGCTTGTTAGTGACTGCAATTACACAATGTCCAGACAGTGCTTTTCGGTGAACAAAAACACATGTGCACACACAAATCTAAAATACTTTTGCAAATAGTAAATTTTTATCTATATATAAATATGGGTAAACTCCGAATTTTATAGTACCTTACACACTTTTTTGTTTTGTTTTGTTTTAACTTAGAACCACCGCAATATCTATCTATTCATCCATCAATCCATCCATTTTTCCATGCCTATAAACCACCCCCCCCTTTTTTTCATAAACAGCTCTGCTAATTAACTCCCACATTGTAGCAATCTTCCCATTACAGAAAAAGGAGAGAGAGAGATTGAATTTATCTATATGTGATGAATAAATGCCCTGGAGAAGCTCTTGTAATCTATCATGTCAATGTAGATGAACTCCTCGGGATTTCTTCTCTTTGTTTTACCATCCAATAACAGTAAAAGTAGCACACAGAAGAATCCCAGTACTTAAGCTACACAGCTAATCAACAACGGGAAAGACATTCAAGGTTGCTCTGCATTTATCCTTTTTTGAACAATAAAACTTGGGGGTGACTGCTCCTGGCTTTGAGATCTAATTACTCCAACAATTAGGCTCATCAGTGCATTTATTATTATTAAGGAATGATGACAGAAAACTGGTCTCTAGCTGATTAAACAAAACAAAGCACTAATTGAGAAAAACAGCAACAAAACAGATAATAACAGGTGTCTTTCTAAAGAGACAACTTTTTACATAGATAAATATACTAATATTTCAAAATGACTGGAAAATATATCCAAAAAACCCAGAAGGTCAATTACTTCAAGTGTTAAACTTTGATGTAAAACCAAACAGAAAGAAGTCAAATCAGTAGAGACACAGAATAACCCTGGTCTCCGTATCTCCCCCGTCCCCCTCAATTTATACATTTTCAGTAAGCAAGAAATTGTTTTGTGGGTTTGTAAATCCTTGCAAGCCTGAATAGGTCATAGCAAACCCCATTTCAGCTCCAAAATCCACTTAAATGAAACGACTGTGGCTTTTACTTGGTAAACTTCCCTTAAAAACTGTCTGCAAGGAATCTTATTTATAAAAATATCATGAGATGCAAACCATTAAGCAGACTCCAACTGGTTATTTAACCCAAAACAAACTAACAATGATGGTGCTACTTATGGAAAGAAAATAGGACATATTCACTTCCAGTGGAGAAGGAAATACTGGGTAGGATGAAAGTAAAGTACTTGGATGCAAGCAGATACACTTTCTTGATCAAAAAGAAAAAAAAAAATGCCAAAAAACAGCTCTGCATTTCTCAGACCACCACTCCCTTTTTTAATGAAGTATTTCAAAGCTACGCATACATAATGCAGCTGCCAAAATATTTGATGTGGGTTTAATGCTGATGAGTAAAGCAATCGGAAGCTTTTCACAGGAGTGATAAACTTTGGATTTCTAATGATGTTGAACAGACAGATAACAAACAAACATTCACGCAGGAGACTTTGTGGCCACATTTTACCATAGTCATAAGAAGAAACTCCTCTGATGAAAAAAGCTACCAAGAGTTAGGGATAAGTGCTTTCTGAGATGCTCAGCTCCTTTCATCATGTGCAGCACCATTTCACAGAGCACCAGATTAATCTAGAGCTCTGCCTATTCTAAGTGGCATGATGCAAATAGAAATTCACCTTTCAATCACTTTTGCGGGTTAATGACACTGAGTAATAGCACATTAGCAAAGTGCCACTCCAGACACCAGTCAGGCATGCCAAACAGATCATCTGACAAACGTTTCAGATTCATTTTCCATGAACAGAAACACCGTTCGGGCTTATTAACTAGCAAATCTGCATACGGTGCAGTGTAGAGCACAGAGGTTCCATTAAAAGTAGCAATCTATCTCATTAATGTAATATATAATGGTATTTGGCCTCTTCTATTGTTGAAAAATTAAAAAAAAAATGCTCATATTCTGTAATGTTGTAGTATATTTGCATTAATTGCTTCATATACTCTGCTCAGGATTTTGATGTGGAGGAATTACCCCGCTGGGTTTAGAGAGAAATTATATTTTCAGTTACTATCGCTTTCAAGAGCGCAGATAATTCAGGTAGCCTTCCAAAACTACCCTCTGTCCTCACTTCATTTTCCTTGTTTCTATTAAACGCAAAAGCAGTGTATCTATATGTGGTCTTCACGGCTGTTACTGTATCTCTGCTTTTACAGATGTTATCTGAGCATGTGGAGCAGTAGAGTTACAGGGGCTGATCGCTCACTTAGTCCAAAATCAATAGAAGAGAAACAGGATTTGCCTTTATCTCCAACCATATTGAGAACCAAATGGGAAAAGGGACAACTAAAAAAGAGCAGTTCCCCAAAATGTTCATTCAAAACCATAAATAAAATTACTTGAGTGCTTTCACAGCTTTTAAATATCAATCTTACTAGAATGTTAGAAAACAAGAACGTTGCTAAAACAATATATGAAAAGCAAACTTCCCAACAGGTTTTTTCCCAACCCAATCCTAACAGTAACCACATGTACTGAAAGCACAATTAAAAGCACCACTCCCATCCAGAGAGCAGAAACAATGCTGTCTTATCCATATGTCAGCTCAATTCAGATTTTTTTTAGCAGCTGGGATTTGGAAAACTATCTATAGAAATTTCCTTTGTTGGTTAAATCTTAACCATCTTCCTTCATCTAGCTTGTTTGTTTCAGTTCTTTGGATCCTGATGAAATAGCAGTGTTTTAATCTGGCTTTTTTCCTGTGTCAATATTGGGTCTGGGTGAGGGGGAAGCAACTCTTTTGGTTTTGCTCGCTGTGTCTCAACCCATTTCTAGCCACAGAATCCCTCCCTTGCAGTGTTCTACCTCTGGGACCAGAAGTCACAGTCTATAACCATTTATAATAAAAGGTAGGTGGGAAATCAGCTTTCTGCCCCTTTGACGGTCACTCTGTGGCTTTCATCAGAGCTTTTGTTTGGAAACATGGCTGCAGGTGATTACTCCCATGGACCACCAGCTTGCTTGACCACACTGCAATTTTCTTTAATGCTGAATTTGGAATTTCAAAGCTGCAATTTGCTGTTCTGGATTTCCCCTTCTGTCTTAAGCTGCTCCACTTCAGGGTATCAGAAGTAACCAGGGCACATTCTCACGCTTGACCTCAGATCAAGGTAGCCCAGGTCTATTTTTTCCATTTTTGTCTTGTGTTTTATTTTGCATCCATTTTACAGTGCTGTGCAGAGAGTAAAGAGGACATACCATGGTGGTGTGACATTGCCAGGCTTCCTCCAGATTATTTCAGGAAGGATTTCAGGTTTGAGTCACTGGGTAATCAAAGATTTTGCTTTATTGTTAGTTATATTGAATGTCTCACACGCTATTTCCTTTAGAAATGCCTCAAGTGCCCACATTGGTTACTATTCTTAAATAACATAGTTTTTAATGACACTGCAGGGTATTTAACAACAAAATACTGCTGCAATAATGGGATTGCAAATAAACATGTTATCGATTAGTTCAGAATTTGTGATGATGTGTCAAGACTCAGGAGATTCAATCACCAGCACATTTGTGAAGACCCTGGGACATTACAGGCAAGTCTGTTAATTTTTCAGTCTGCCTCTTCTGCAGAATAAGGAGGAAAATACTCCCTTATCTCCAGGCTTTTTGCCTGCTCAGGCAAAGCAAGCTTCTTTCCACTGGAACGGCTATGGCACATTGAGCAGTCCAGCCAAATAAACCCTGAGCTTGTGTGCATGCAAATCTGCTGCTACGAAATATCAGATCACAGTTAGAACAAAGGATTTAAGTTAAGACTGGTTCAGGATTTAGTCCAATAGACAGTGGGTTCTTTAAATTCATAGTTCACAGTATTCCACATATTGGTATGTATACCAAGCCATTCAGAAAGCCTTGCTTTTCCTTGAATCATATTAATTGTTTTACGTTCATTACAGTCCACAGAGACTCAGCAACAGAGCAATTAAGAAAACAAACTGTAGAAATGGACCATATAAGGAAGAAAAGCAGAAATGTCACCACCAGCCTTTAAACATATGGCTCTCCATGGTCCTCCTTGCGCCATGCAACTTCCACTGCTCCATCAGGCCCAGATGTCTGCTTATTTTGGAGCAGAATTTGCTTAGAAAATCTCACGGCCAGCATGATTTCATACCTCATTAGTGTTGTCCTGATGCAAGTAATGGAAATAAAAGTCCTGGAAGCCAGCAATTCTGTACACATGCAGAAGCTGCTTGCTTATCAGATGCTTAAGGAAGGTGATGGAAACTGAAAAGAGAGCAACACAGCAAGGGTAGGATAAAGGTAACTATCAAAAGGAGAGATTATAGTAGGTACCAGTGGTGTTTGCAGCTTAAGAGAGTGTTGTCTCTGTCACCTGGGGCTGAGGAAAACAGCTCAATGCTTGCCCAGTTATGCTGATAATTTTTGAGGTTTTATACCAAACTGCATCGGAGAAGCAATACGGGTTAAAAAAAAGGAAGAGTAAAAAACAACTCTTAATCTCTTCTAAAGCTTTCTTTCGCAACTAAGATCATGTCAATAAGGTTACAGAACTGCCTCACAAACTCTGCTGTGGGCACAGGCAAGAAGGAAGAATCTGGTGAAGTGGGTAATAGCAAGCAAAGGAAGGATGGGGAGCACAGAGAAACCCTCCAAGTCTGCTTTGCTGCCTAGGAAATAATAAATGTTCTACATGTGGCTGCTTTTTCTTTCGCCGTTATTGAAACAACCTGAGTTTGTGCAGAATGGCCTTGTGATGTCAAAGCAGCATCTTCTTGATGTGGTAGCATTTTTTACAGATCAACAGTGACACAAATGACATCTCTAATCATGGCCAATATGGAAACCATTTTGAGTAAGAGTGAGGCCATATATGGTCTTAAAGAAAGTTTGTAAATGCACATAACCTAAACTGGAATGCTTTGGTTCTGGAGGAGGAGTGGGAAGGAGTGGAGTAAAAGTAAAAAAAGGGCAAATGAACAATAAACCAGCCACAAGCACTACTGCCTGAGGAGGATTCCCCCTCCTTGCCCTCCCACCACACCCAACCCCATACTTCTTAGAATCATAGAATCATTTCAGCTGGAAGAGACCCTCAGGATCATCAAGTCCAACCAAAACCTAATCCAACTCTAGCACTAAACCATGTCCCTAAGAACCTCGTCTAAATGCCTTTTAAACACCTCCAGGGATGGTGACTCTACCACTTCCCTCGGGCCCACTTAACACAAGCAGCAGTACCTCGGTTATCTCTGAATTTCATTGCATAGGAAAATGAAGGGTGATCACTCGACAGAACCATGAACACTAAACATCAACATAAGAAATCCAGCAAGGAGACACTGTTACACTAAGGACATGTGCCAAAACTACCTTCAGCACGACACTCTTCCACTGCTTCTCCTGCTGAAAAGCAAACACCCAGGCCCCAATTCTGATGGGGCAGGACACCCACTCGCAAGCAACTCTGGCTCCATCAAGTATAAGGAGTCATCAGTCTTATAGCAGCACATAACTCACCCCCGCCATTTCCACCCTTGTTTGACAGCTGACCTCCTGTGGAGGCGGCTGAAGGGGGCATGAATGGTTTTTGTCAGCCCACTTTGTTTAGCAGCTATCAAAATCCAATCAATGCCTCCTCCATTGTCTTTGCTTTCTTCTCCTTCTGTACTTCCCTGCAATACCACTGTGGGCTTTGGACTGTGATTTATCACCAGCTTCACAAGGCTGCTGCTTCGTGGGAGCAATAAGCAAGAGTGTAATTCTGACAAGTTTGCTTTTCGATGCATTTTTGCTGAAAGCAACAGCTATATTCACACTACCCTTAAACATAACTCATGCCCCGGCATTTCCAGAAAGAAGAGACAGAAGAAAGATTTCAGAAAAAAATCTTTTGTCCTTCCCTAACTCTTCCTTTTTTGTCCCTGTACTTCTGCTTAGTGACCCAGAGAATGCTAAGAATAAGTCTGGCAGGAGCAGATTGGCAGGGGGAAGAAAAAAGGTCATATAATAAATACATTCAAGAAAATAGTATTTTGTGCTCACCAAAGGCAAATAACCAATATTGAATTACTCACTGAGCTCTGATCCTACAGTCGCAACACAACATCTGTCCTGCAGTAGCATACAGAATACAGTCCATCATTCTCAGAGGTACTAAAAGCCCTTACTTTTATATAGGCAGTTATAGATCTTGTTTCTACATAAAATTTCATGCTTTTATAAAAGCAAGTTCCAGAGCAAATGTAACTCTTCAGAGCCATCATTACCCAGCGTTTTATTGCCAGGTTTGGTATTTCTCCTGATAAGCACCAGGTCCAGACACTCTGCTCAGCCTCAACTCTTCTTCAGAGCCTGCTAAGATTCATTTTAGTGACTGACACTGAAGTAAAATACACTGCCCTTTAGTTTCTGCATACATTTACTATATGGCAAATTTGCTCCTCTGTTTTATCTCATATCTCCTCTTCCTTGCATCAGCCTCACACACCTGTTTGAGTTGCAGCCATCAAGAGTGTTTTATTAAGAAGTATCTTTACGATGACGCCTGCTTTTTTCTGCCACATGTTTGCAATGAGCCCAGCGCAATTAAGCCCCAGTCTTTAAATGTGGCCTCTCAGGACCACAGTAATAGAAATAATGCATCATTACAAACAAAGTTGTCACAGGAAAACTCGCATTCTCTTCCCTTTTACCCCAAGGGCTATGACAGGGTGTGTGGGTGAGGGTGGGAAGAGGAAGAGCTCTAAGTTAGGAACCTGCGCAGCACCATTTCAATGTGCTTTCAGCAGAATGTGGGAAATAACAAACGAACAGAGAAAGAGCACCACAGCATGCCAGTATGGATGTTACCTCTTACCCTGGGCCCCCTGGCTAATGCTCTAATATGAGAATGAAAAATACCAAAAGTTTATTATGGGTGATGCAACATCACACTGGACACTGCATGAAGATCGAGGCATTGAAACAATTTGAAGGCTTAAACGAATCCTGAGCTTCCTTTTAAAAGCTTAAGGAACAGTGAAACCTTTTTTTAATTTCTCTAAATGTTCTCTAAAGAAAATCAGTTGAAAAGTCTAAAATGAACCTGCCTCCCCACTGTGTACAGTTCTGCATGGGCAAATTTCCACTCAGACAAACAGCTATGGAAGGAACGTGTCAGTACGTAAACAAGATCAATCCACCCCCAAGCTGTTTCTCTGCACCAATGTTGTATTTCAAATGAATCCTGTCGTCTCAAAACAGTTTGAGAATATCTGACATTCATAATTCTGCCCTTTTCCATCAAACGAGGCATTTCAACTGTGTAAAATTTATATTCCACTTACATTCAGTACTATCCTATTACTGAAGTGTCTCTGATGCAAGTTCTTGCAGAAAGAAGCAAAAATTCATTAACTCGCTGCCACTAGCCCACTTGAGGGAAAAGCAGGTGTCTTCAGGAAAAAGAATTTTCTTAAGAGAGATGAAACACAAAATTCTCTTTCAAATTGTATGTACATTGCATACATACATGCATACATATGAAGAAGAGAGAGGCAGGAGAAATACAAATCAGAAAATATTAATTGCACAGAATGTAGCAACAATAACATGAAGACTTTTATCCTGAAGCACTTCATCGTGTAGTACAGAGTATTCATTTATTAAAGAGGCTCAGGAGAGCTAAACCAGACCAGCCGGCCTCGAACATGACTATCAGTACACTTCTTAACATCATCAGTCGCTTAATGTTGCATTGCCAGCATCATGTTTGTTTTGCATATTATGGCTTTTCCACAGAGTGCAGAGTCGCAGCAGATTTTTGAGATCAGAGGAGGGCACGCGAGCAAATGAGCCAGACAGATAAGCCTTATGACATCTCCTGTATCTCTTGATCTTACACACTGGCAGCATCTTCTGCTTTCTGCTCACTGCTTGAAAAACAGTGCAATGCTTATCAATGAGTAGTGGTTAGTCCAGGGTTACCAAAGAACTCAAAATGGAAAGTTTTAACTTCTGGATAATACACTCTATCAAGCAAGTGAAGCCAAACCTCCCTTCCATGGATGTCAGTGACTGACTTCTTGTGGGAACTGACTTCTTGTGGGAACAGACTCGGTTCACTGAAGCTTTCCTGTTCACCCTGTGCACACAGAACAGCTTTGGAGCAAGTTACTTGGCTCGCAAAGTGTAAGACACGTAAAAGGATGTTACCAGGATAAACACCACAGGTCAAATCCTCCACCTTGCTGGAAAGAGGCAGGCAGAGGCCAGCCAAGGTCTATCATCTTACATGTCTTACCTGCTTTTTATTAATTGCTCTAAGATCACTGCAGCTGAAAGAAATTTTAAAACAATGCAGTCTACACTGGCTGTTAAGTCAAAATTCTTCAAGGCACGTACTCAGGATCAGTTTCCCTCTCAAAGCCACGATAGCGCATGTGCCTGAGTTTGGGATTGCAGCAGACCAGTCATTATTTCCCCAGTCCTACGTCAACACAAGCTCCTTGATTTCCCAGCTATGTCCCTGATCCTGCTCCATTTTCAGGACACCCCTAGAGGGAGTTTCTCCATACAACAGACCAGCAAATATTCTTGTTTTCACCCTTCTCCCAAGGTCACGCATCCAGAAGCAGACTGCCCGGTACTGCCAGCCCAGCAACTCTACAGTTTGGTTCTTTCCCTCTCATTTGAGCTCTGAGCACAGTGAGAGCCCAAGCTCTGTACAATCTGTGAGATGGGACATGCCAAAGATGTGATGCCCTTGCAGTGACCCCAAACTCATTAGTCGAGGAAACGTCTTTATGTTACAATCACTCAATCTTTTACAAAAATGTAGAATTCACGTACTTCTGGGAACTGAAGTTGTAATTGTGTTTGAAAGTCCAACTTCTATAAATGTGGTGTTGTGTTGAACAGACCGTGACTTGTCTGGGGACTTAAAACACATGAGGGTTTAGGTGATGTATTGAAATGTATTCCCCATGCATTTATCTCAGCTGGGATAATGAAACTAAGCTGTTAGCTTCATTACTCATTAAATACCCTTATGAAACAATTGTGCCATATTACAGCCAGCAGACTTGACTTCCATTTTAACACGCTTTATCTGCTCTGTCGTATGTCTTCTCTATGCATATAGAGATTTTGGGAGCTATGCAGTGAGGAATCATGCCTTTCTGGCTGCTCTGGGTAGATCTTACAGCACATTGGCTATTCTAGTATAAGCAGCAAATTATAAGAATTCAGAAGTACCAAGTTTTATGTTTCAAACCTTGCATGATGCAGCATATGGAAATGCTTTTGGTCCTGCTACTTTCTTAAAATAAAACAACAATAAAAGCACAAAAAAACCCTTTGCAAAATAAAGGCAAACAAAAACTCAATCTCTCTGAAAAAAAAAATGCTTGGGAATACATCTTTCACTGCTGGTTTCACGGTTCTTACTTCACTGTTCTCTTATGATCAGCCCAAGTAGATGACTCCCAATGATTGCAAAGGACCATTAAACTCTGTACAAGACATCTTAAAATGGGGAAAGATACTGTCAGCTTGCTTTCATTTCTTCTTAGCTCAGCACACAACATCAGTCATATGAAAGTAATTGAAAACAGATAAATTCCCATAAGAAATTGAATAATATTTTCTTCACCTGATTTATGTAACACGTTTTACTTGATACAGTGCACCAGCCTTGTGGCTGCCACAAAGTAACAACAATAATAACGAAACCTAAACAAACAAACCAACCCACACAAAGCCAAACAAATAATAATAATAATAATAATAATAATAATGTTGATAAATAGAACCACACCACTAACACAAAACAAGGATCAAGTAGTGGACAGAAACAAGCGAAACAGAAATGAGGGCTTGAAATTTCCCTTGCTGCCATGCTGAATGCAGAATAGACAAACCTGAGCATCTTAACCACCGGGGAGCTGGGGGAATGCCAGACTTTGGGGTGCACTTGGAGCTTCACAAGATTAGGCCCTTTCTCCTTTTTTCCCATTGTTCCTCTGACAGGCAGATGAAGTTGAGTTTCCAACTCAGATACAAGAAGGAGTGAATGTGCCACAGGGCACCGACAGGACAAGATCGCAATGTGTCCCCGAGCATCACCTCTGAGCTGCAGATCAGTGCAGCTGACAGAGAAGAGGTAACATTACCATATTACACACGGAGCTGTGATTCATGTCAACCCTAAAGCGAGCTTGTCAGCTCCTAAACACTAAAACTCACTCATCGTTGCTTTTAAGTCATGTAGAACAGGTTACTTCATTGTGTCGTTTGTTTAGGGAAAGAATAAATGTGACGACCATTGTTTAAAATGTAGTAAAAGCTAAAATGAAAGAGGCAGTTTTAAGCATTCAAGAAATGCGAGCTTCTAGGAGAGAATGCACTTTTTCTATCTACTGGTTGAATAACTTGAGAAAACTTATTTGCTAGGTACGGATGGTTAAAGAGTAAGAGCTTTCTGCCGGCCTGAAACAAAAACCTAAGAGCTAGCCTTTTTACAATAAATCACGAACAAACTACACTTGATTTGTCTTCTTGTCCATAGATTGTATTGAAGATATAAGTAGTTATTGATGTTATACAGTAAGTACAAAGCTGGATTTAAAAAACCTCCAAAGTTTTATGTGCTGTAAAGTGACAAATAAATGGCAAGAAGGAAAATGTGAAAATGTGGGGGGTGTTTTTTGGTCATGTTATACTTTCAGCTCATTACTGTCACCTACAAGAGAATATTCAATATTTGAAAAAGTAACAAGATTCTCAAAAACTTCCTATACCTATATATGGAATCTAACTCAAAAGTACCTGTTTTTAAGAAATAAAGCAATACTACTCTTTCTCCAGCCCACATAAAATAAGCTGAGGACTGCTGATACAAATCATCATATAAAAATGTGATTTAACTATTTCTTTCTCTATATATATCAAATACAAAGGTTGTCTGACATGCAGTCTAATTTGGACTGGAATTTAGAGATGAGTGAATTATGATAAAAATTCTGCAGTAATCGAGTAATAATATATGCAATTACCTCAACAAATAAATCAAGTCAGTAGGTGAAAGCATTAACATAAGGGAGTTGAATTTGGTGACCTCTGAGACATAGACTCAGCTCTAAAATCTGGTGCTAACTAACTGGGCTTCCCAGGGCTCATGAAACACATCTGACCCTTTCATGCAGACTTTTTTTGCCTATAATTCCATGCAGTTCACATATGACTTCAGAGATGTTGGCACATTTTATTGAGGACATGAACAATTAATTATGACTTACTATAAGACAGGCACAGCTCTTTTTTGTTTTTATTGCCAAGTAACATTTTCTGTTCATACCTAAGTGCCAGACTTTATGCAGCAGGTTGCTATATATAATTGTAATGATTTATGGATCATGGATCCCCATGAATAGATGGTGTGCTGGGTGCAGGTCTCAAACTTAGAGGCTGCTGTCCTTTCAGATATCCATACATCTACTATAATACATCGTGTGGCTACGTAAAGTACTTAGGGAGTAAGAACAACAGACATTTGGGGACTCCTCACATTCAACTCAACAGGTAACTGTCAGGAGTAAGGACAAACCTGATTTTATGGAGAGTATCTCGCACCCCACAAGCTTAGCCTGAGCTTTATTATTGTTCTGAACTAGTTTGGGGCTTTGGGACTCCTGAAACTTTGCAATGGAATAATTTGACCCATCGCTGCAACTCAATCAAATTGTGTTAATTTATGAGGAATGTGTCTTGTCATATAATGACATAAAATCATGACAGGACGTGCCTTCATCACACATCAAGACAACATGACACAAAACTACAGCGAGGTGAAGTTATTCTGTGCAGTACAACAAATATGATTAAAACTAGTGAAAAACCAAAGGGAGAAAACTGTGAGATGCGTCAACTGCAGTGATAAAACAGCCTGTAGTATGAATCCCTTGGAGTCTGGCCAAAACAAACAACTAACAGAGACAAGATCACACACTTGGAGATGTAAGAGTGGCAAGCGCGCACTACTTGGGGCGCTTCTCAGAAGCAGCCGTTCTTTGCATGCATTTTTTTTGGTGCTAATTTTTTTTGCCATTGATACAGTGCTGAGGCCAAGTAAAGTAAGTCTGCATGTTACACACCATATACCTTAACTGCTTACTGCCCTGCTTTGTTATTTCTTCTTTTGAAACCATGCCAATGTGTCTTTAACACGAACGGTCAACTTTTGCGAACAAGACAGTTAAGTGGAGAACGGCAGCCCTCTGAAAACTCGGCCAAGCCTGGAACAAAAGCAGGTTTTTAACAGCGAACATTGAAAAGTCTGTTAAATCATCTGATTTGTGTAATCTGAGCCACACCACGTGAGTTGTTTCCTCTCCGCTGGCCAACTCTGACTGCCACAAGGGTGAAGAGAACAGGGTTCCTTAGAAATGTCAACCCCTGTTTATCAAAGAGCTTTGTAAAATTACTAAAATAACATTTCAGCTACAGTGGCCCCCCTTAGAAACTTGCCAAATGCTTCTGATAGCTCAATAGGTGCCTCAGTAGTCCCAGTATTCCAGGAATTTCCTACCTAGAAATTAGCAAGAAACACAAATCAATGCTCAGGCACTGCAGCACCTAATGCCACGCTGGCAATCTTACATGGAGTGCACGCTGCAGTGCCCTTCCTTCCACCAGGACATCATTTAGGTCCTCTCATACCCTGCTACCAGTTTTCAAAGAGCCTCGAGAAACATCTCATGGAATCCCTTGCCTTGTTCTGTTGAAACAGGCTATTTAAATAATAAAGTTACAAAGCTTTTGGAGGGGCAACCTGCCTGACAAAAGCAGAGACCTATTGCTCACTTCTTTGAGAATACAAAATGTTTTCAGCCTGTCCACCAAAAGGAGATAGGAGGAAATTGCAGAGACGAGCAGGTCATGAGAACATTTTGGTGAAAATGTGCATGTAAATAAGTAAATTCTGGTTCCATTAGAGACAATGACAATTCTGCCACCACTGCTAAGGATGTCAGGGCTTCACTCTCTGACATTTTTCATGACAGACACATCTAAGATTACAAAAAGTTTCCTTTCTATGTAATAATCTTTTTACCATTTTGCTTGTTCTCCAGTCACGCACTACTATAGTAAAGCAAACATATACCTCAAGGAACAAACCACATTCATTAGCCCTAGACTGATTTTATACATGCTCCCCACATGTTCTCTCTGAGCTGTTACCATTTACTGAAGCTGACCTCCTCTGTGCCAGCTGTACAGCTCCAAGAGCTTCTCGCTGATAATTAAAAGTGACAGCGCTCCTTTCGGTTAAAATTAACAGAGGTGAAACTTAACAGAAACTGCCTACTCAAGGAGTCGCACCGCTCTCCATTATCAGACTCTAAATTATTAACTCGCCTTAGTTTTATCATGATTAATTATTAAAATTCAGCTGCTTGTCAACATATTCATCATAGAACTGATAGATTAGCAGTGTCTCGTGCTATATTGGCTGTGCTCTAAACACTGACCTTTTAGCAGTATTTCATGTCTCAAAAGGATTCTTGCAGTGGTACATTTTACTCATGATAATAAAAGGAGAAGAAGAAGAAACAGTCACAACTATACTGGAAATGTAAGGCAAATCCTACCCTCCCTTTTAACCCAAACATTCAGCTGAGCTGAGGGGGAAAACAAGAATCAAAAGGTAGTTGGTGTGTGTTCTGCAGCAGCAGAAGGAGGGAGTTTGGTCATATTCTCTTAGCTTTATTCCCTCAGCCCTCTTTCCTTTAGACTGAAGATTTAGAACAACTGATCACATGCTACATGCTGCTGAACTCTAGCAATGTTTGCCTCTAGCGTCAAGAGGCTACACTTCAAAGTATTCATTTCGATACGTCCTATTCCTGGCACTAAAGACAAATGACTTTGTAACTGGAGGAATGATGATAATATTATTATTATTATTATTATTAAATAGCAACAACTACAATTCTATGTAGTACCCCGCGTATTTAACACTTATTGGAAAAGTCAGCTGAATACCACAGATTGAGATCAACATCTTTCACAGATGCTAGTCTTCTATTTTTTTTTCCCTCCTTTGAATGTTCAGAGCTTTGAAAGTCATTAGTCCATTAGCACAAAGTTAAAGTACGCCAATCAATGTCATTTAAAGCTGTAGGTCATCTCGGGTTTTCATAAACAACCTTAAGGATAATGACAGCTATGTACCCTTCTGCTCTCCTGTTCATTTCATCTTGAGCCTTCGTTGAAACATTAGATTTGGCATTTGCAAAGAAATAAACCCACTGCTGGTGCTACTTTTCACAATGATAAAACAGAAATTATGTTCTTAAAATTCATTAGGAAAATGCAGGATATATTGACCTGGGTTTATTCTTAAACTTTCTAATATCCTTGGTTTTACTGGGATGATTTCCAAGAAGCCATAGCAGAAAGAACTGTAACTTTTTAGCTTTAAACACATTTTATTCAAAGGTTAGAAAAAGTCTTGAGCTCAAGTTACATGACAGGGCAATAGTAAATTCAGGTCTGAGCTCTGGTCAGACCCCCTGCTCAGCCTTAGGCATATCACTTAATCTCTCAAAACGGCTCCATTTCTCCCTCTAAATGAAAACAAACCAGATTGCCTGATATGTTTCCCCCCTTTTTTTTTCCTTCAAAACAGCACAGTGATGCAGACTACTACATTAAGCTGGCAGCAAGTGTGTCTTCCATCAACCTCCTGCTTTCTGCCTACCTACGGGGAAAGGCTCATTTATGAAATAAAACAGCTGAAATCTGAAGCCCAGACCTAGAGCTTTCCATGAGCTATGAAAGGGTCATTTGCAAAATCTCACGCCATCCTTACACCGGCAGAGGACAGGAAAGCGTATTTACTCCCAGTCTATCAGACATCAGGTAGCCACGGGGGATGCCATGGCAAGAAAAAGCTCCATGTCCTCTTCATTTCTGTCCAGCTACCAAAACAACTCTTCATCAACCCTCATTTTATTCAAAGGTAAGGTGGTGTTACCTCGGGCATACTGTGAGACCTTGTGTAGGAATCAAGCTCAGGAGTAAGTCCCCACCAACAAAGTGCTGCAGTGACCCAAAGTAGCTGCTTCCCTGAGCAGCTGTGTGCTCAGAAGTTGTCCATGGGCTCTAACTGTCAAGATCAGTGGGACACACAAGGACTCCCTTTAGTGCTGGGTCTGGAGGACCATGCAAGGACGCAAGGGTTGGGATAAGGATTTTCCTCAGTGCTTGTTGCAAAGAGTCATTGCTTTATGTCAGCTTTGGCAATGAAAGTATCCTTGGGGAAGGGAGGGAGAGTGGTTACTGCTATGAAATCTATATTTCGTTTCATTCTTTATTAGGTTGGTTGAAAATTTTTAGACTTCTTCTTTTTGCTCCCTCTCGAAGGAAAACTGGCATAGTATCCCCATAATGAAAACAATTTGATGAAATAAGCTCCTATCTCTGAAGCTTTTGCCATTTCTTTCCTCAGATGAAAGAGATAAGTTTCGATTCAGAAATAAATCCAATGGCCAATATTCATGACACTCGATGGATGTTTTTCAATAGAAATTGAAATTCAGGTCCCTCGTCTGAATTAGAATGGAGACTCAAACCTGTTATCCTTGAGCACCCAAACGGATGGGTGTTGGCTACTCTCAAGCAATTAATTCTCCCATGAACAGTTTTGTAATCCTAAATACCCTCTTTGATAGGTCTGTAATTTCTAGCTCTACTAAAGCCCCATATCTCATCATTGCAACAGATGAACATCCCTATAGGTTTCTTTTTTAATGTAAGAAAAGTATATGTTTTCAAAAACAATGTAAGAAAGGGAATTAGTGGAACAAAACCTGAAGGTTCCTCAGAAAGCAGAAGGCATTCTCCCAGTGGATATTAAACTGACTTAGAAACACCCTCTCTAGACTCTCTGCACCACTTTGGTAAGAGAGCTGGAAAGGAAGGCAGAGCCATTTCTGCAACACTCTTGCAGGAGTCCAAGCCTGTTGGTGTTCAAGCATCCAGTGTGTTGTCCATTTTCTTAAGGCCTTAAAATAAGAGTTTTATTGCCTAGGAGGTTTTTGTTACCATTCTGTCTTTATCAGAATAAGCTGGTCAAGTCAATGTAACACACACCAACTCTCCTCCTAATTCTAACTACAGAATTATTTTTGAAATACCATGGATTTGCTTTGCCTAACAGCCCTCTCACCCAAGCAAGCCACCCTAAATAAAACAAGTGGTGTTCATGGAGGTACTGCAGATGAGATAGCAGGGCAAGGAAACATGCCACTATGCACACTGGTTTGCAAGGAAGCTAGAGAGCTGCCAACCTTTTTTTTTTTTCTTCAAATTTATTTTGGTCCTCTCTCCTTTTTCCTTCCATCCTCCCTCCCCTTCCAGTACAAGGCATAACTTTAAATTATCTTGCAAGAAGACAAGAAATAAATTGTCTATTCCTGATTACACTCTTTTTAGAATCTGAAATAACCTCACTTCCCTATGATTTGGTAAGTCACCATATGATTTCTTATCCTTTAGGAAAAAGAAAGATATTACTTTTGACTGGATAGATGAGGAAGAGCTACTATCAATTACAAGAGCTACCATTTCTTTTATCAACCCTGAAACAGCTTTCCTTGGCCTTTTATTAGGCCACTTAGAGGACGATGTGAAAGTGACAGTGAACCTTCTCCACCATTACTTTCCAACACTGGCAACCAGTGGCATGTTGATGGCATTTGTTAATTACTAGAGTGGTCGAGGCAAATGGAGAGTTTTACCATAATAAACCCAATGTTGGGTGGAGGAGCACGTGAGAAGAGATGGACTCAATTCATCAACTACATCTCTTAGCTGTGGAAAAAAAAAGACAAAAAAACAAACAAAACCAAACACATACAACTTTTATGAAGACTGAAAAAGTAGTGGAACAAAATTGAGAGAATGCGGAGATGCCATTGACCACAGCCTAACATACATATCTTTCAGGTAGATCTGTGGGGTTTTCCCCTCTTACAATTTCACTTGTGGGCATTCAACTATGTGGAAAACCCTTACAGCCATGAATGACCCAGGAAGATCTTCTCTGACCACTGATGGGAAATAGAGAAGCCAGCTGATAGCAAACCATTGCCATCAAAGAAAACAAGACACAACAAAACAAAATAAACAAAAAGAACCCCACACCTTTGTTCCAATTGCCAAATTGGCTGACATCCACCACTAATCTAGTTTACAATAGCCATTTCATGCTCCAGCCTAGGCTTTGGTACATGGTATTTGTCAGCAGAAACCCCAATTCTCAGCTTGTTCCACTCTCCCCTCAGCTCTCCATGTTGCCCCACACTCTACAGAGAGCAATTCCCTGATAATCAGAATCAGGCATTGACGTTACGAACCTTTTCATTACTTGTGGTGTATTGCTGGTTCGTAAAATATAGATTAAGCGTAGAGTCATGCTGTGCCTTACATCAGGCGAGTGTTGTTACATGTTTATTAAGAAAGTTATTTGAAAGAGAGATCATGCAGTGAATTACCGATCCTGCACAACCTACTAAAAACTGGGTGATGAAACAACATAATCATCATACATCAGCTTCCTATTACCCATTTTAGGGTAATTTGTATTCTCTGCTTCTGTGTAAACAGAACGTCACTTACTGCACCGTCAAACTTTATTTTAACAGCTAAAAGGTGGGTTTATTATTCATAATGCTAACAATTGGGAGCAACGAAAATGTTCCATATGCCAGAAATTAAAACCTGTTACCATGGAATTGGTTACAGGAAATTTAAAGCAAATTAAAGCTCTGACAACATTAGTTTTAGACTGGGAAAGCGTAAGAGAGAAAAGTTGCACAAAGACTAATTCTATGCATCTGCTCCTGCAGGCTGTTTTAGTATTTCAAATGCATATTGAAAGCTAGAAAAAGCTAATTATTTCTCTGGGCTAGGAGAGCACGTGTGTGAGATGATGAGCACATGAGTTGGGAAGTGCATACTGGTGTGAGCACCAGCGAGAGGCAGATGGCCCTGGATTTGTCCTGTCTCGTCATTTTTGGTAGGACACCTGCCAACACCCGTAGGGAACTGCCACCCAGGGATCTGTGGCTTTCCAATTCCAGACCTCCGCTCAGGAAGTTTTTTTGAAGGCCAGTAAACCATTCAGCCCTGGTCTCCTCTTCATAAATAATTCCTGTTGGCCATTGAGGAAGACTAGAGCTGGCTTTCAGCTTCATTATGGTTCCTTGAGATCACTCTCTGGTCCAGCTTCTTCGCAGGCAGCCTATTCCTCTGTGGGAAATCCTACTGGGCCATGGGGAGTGGTGAAAGAGAGCCGTCAGCAGTGACTGCTCGCCTAGCTGGAAGCCACACTCCTGTGCACTTTCCATGCAATCAATCATGAGGGAAAGGTCAACAGACAGCTTTCAAAAAACCGATCCATTTAACTACTGACATTGATCTGGGCCAGAGAAGTGGAGCTGGTGGGGGGGAGGGAGGAAGGGAGGGTTCAGTGGTCAATCGGTGGAAATCTAAACCCCTTTTAGCCTAATGGGAAGACTAAACACAGTCTCAAGCTTTCTGCTTTAAATCTCACAGTGATTTGCCTGAGGCACTGTGGGACCTTTACATGGATGTCTTAAAAAGTAAAGGAAAAAAAACTCACATTATTTTCCACATAAAATTAAATGCCCAAACCAGAAGAGATCCATCTTTTACTGCATAATGCAGCGCGGTACCAGTGAGTGATGGGTGGAACAGGAAAAGAACAGAGGAAGTCCCAGGTGTGATCCCAGAGCTGACAAAACTCTATTTTGCTTTGGCTATAGTTTGGAAGATGTTCTTCCTCCCATCCTAAGCATGTCTTCCAGTGCAACCCAAGGCATCCTGTCACTGCCATTCTGGAGACCGACTAATTACCTTCCAACTAAGAGAAACCAAAAAAACCCAAACCCACAATTCCCAGCTTAGGGCTTTCTGACCCTGAACCCTCTTCTGAAGAGGCAACATCTTGCAAGAGATCTCACAGGAGCAAAGCAGAACAATATGTCACTGGTCATTCACCATCCAGACTCTGTTCCAAGCTTGTGTCCATAATCTCTCATAAGGGTCCTACAGCCACCAAGCCATATTTTGTGCGGGGTGGATTTTACTCTCATTGCACATATGCCACTTCATCTCGCTGTACTTCAAATCCCCATCAATAAAGTGGAAAGACTATGGCTTCCTTTCCTCGCCAGTATGTAGTAGGATAAGTATATGTATTATGATATGCTCAGTGATAGCGATAATGAAGCATTAAAGACAGACAGCCTGACCAAGAGATAACTGAAATCAATGGAAGGATTCCGTCTGTATTAATTGGGCTTTGGCTGTAGTCCCCATTTAAAGAGGACAAGACGTATGGGGATTTCTCAGTCTCTAAGCTGGAGGTATAGAACAATTCTCTGAATCCCATAGGACCTATTTCTCAATCAAACGTGGTAAGAAAAGAAACTCTGCATGAGATGCTACCACAGAAAAAGAAGACGTGAAATCCTGTGCGTGTTTATGTATGTGTGTCAGGGGAAATGATATTAAATTCAAGGGTAAAAAATAGAATTAGATATCAAAAACAGGATTAAACCATAAAAATCTATCCACTATGGAGAATCCAGTTTGTAAGATAATCTTCTCTATAAAAGGCAGAATATTAAAGTAAATAACTCAGAAAAGCCCAAGAGAATCTGAGATTTCAGTAACCAGCCAGATGGAGAATGCAATATAGGCAAGAGCACTGCACGCCACACTTCATTTGTTTAAGAGGGGAGGAAAAAAATAAAAACTACCTAAAAAACCCACTATTGTTCTCTACGGTTTTCTCAATTATTTCTTTGTTCTGCTCCTCCCCATTTGCATCAATACCACTAAAGTCAGCCATTAGCACTGCAAAGTATGATTTTGTTGTACACTTCTTGGACCAGAGCAAGGAAGCCAACAGAAAGGGACATGTCAATCTGAATACGCTTTTCAGTCTTTGTTTTGTCCAAACAGAAAGGGCTGTTATTTTGTCCTTTTCCAGGGGACTCTACCCAGACAGACTAAAAATACTGATAGACTCTTTAAGGGAAAAGCCCTTACTCATGATAGTCTGTGACCGGTAACACTGTGGTCCAGCCCCATCTCCACGTAACCCTTCCCACATCCACCCAACCATCATGCCACGAGTTTACCAATGGAAATCACCTGCATTTCTGAACATCCAACACAGTACATACTCCAAAAAAAATGAACTCCGTATCTTTAACTTCCAAAAAATAGCTGCTATCTTTTCTGTGTCTTGGTCTTTTAGGAAAGAGCACAAGCACGAGGTTTTGGGGGTACTAAGATATACCATAGTATGCTGCTGGTCCTCATAAGTACACAAGCAATAAGCAAGGGATTACAGCTACTGAATTGCTGTGTTATTTCAGAAATTTATTTATTCTATTTTATTTAAATTCTCTTTGCTTTATTTTATTGATTTATAATGAAAACAAACCTCTTTGTGGTAAAAAACTGAGGTTCTGAGGCTTAATCAAACCTACAGGCTGTGGAAACACAGAATAAAACTGTTCTTAATTGCAAAGGACAGAGAAGATAATGCAAGAGAAATCAAAACTCTATAGTACAAATTATCTAAACTCCAATTAAAAGCAGACATAGGCCAAGCTAAACAGGAAAATGGTACCCCAGAAAGAAAACATAATTAAATTTTTTGGCATATTCATTTCAATTTAACTTTGTTTTCTAAATAACTGTGGGGATCTAGATTTGGTATTTAAATGTCTTTGAAGATCATGGTCCTAGTAATCTCCAGCCTTCTTGCATACACCCTTCTCCAAAAAGCCCCACTAGAATAATTGGTCTAATTCTGGATCTCCTTCCCCCTTGTATAAATTATTTACATGTGTAGAACCAGTGTGAGCTGATCTTGAGCACCACAGCACACACGCCAGCAGAAACTCCCACCTGATCTATTATGTGACTAAGACAAGAATGGTTCAGCTCTAGCAGGAGGTTTTATCATCAGCTTTTATCTAAACAATGATAATAATCTGCTACGTTATCCCACAGGGGCAGAATTCTGTTTTATCCAGCAGTTTGAAGTTGCTTCTTTTTTTGGCTGACATGTCACAGTCGAGGAAGGGCATAGATAGGGAGATGGGTATACGAATAAAAAAGGAAATGGAAGCATAAACATGTTCAGAACAAACAAATAACCAAATAGGCATGTACTTTACTGAAATATACCCATGTTTCTCTTAAAACACAGTTCAAAAATGTAAACAACTCAGATTAAAATGTGAAAAACAGAAATCAAACTCGAGCAATCCCCAGCTCTTCAGCTGGATAAACAACTTGCTCTTATTTTGATTAAGGAGAGCTATTACATGTTTTTCCTGAAGCTATTATTCTGTGAGGAGCATGTTGTAATTTACAAACCCCTCCAAAAATGTCCCTTTAATGAAATGAATAGGAAATTAATGCTGTGAGGCAGAAAGCTTTTAGCTAATAATTTCTAACACTTCCCTCTTTGAGGACCTGGAGAGAAATTTTCATTTACCAGTTATCTAAAGGTGAAAACAACCTGTAGTTCCTCTGATAGCACCTTGATCCTCTTGTCTGCAGCTGTCAGACATTTCTGGTTTGAGAACAGCATATAGCAATTGTCGAAGGCTTCTGCCCAGCAACACTGACACACAGTATGTGCCTGGACCCAAAGTAGCAAGAATTTCAGAAAACAGCATTCCTCTTAAGGCACAAATGGGTCTAAGATGCGCTCCCAATACAGTCAAGAGAAGGTGGATTTAAAACTCCCACTGGTTCCTATGCATCAATGGAGATGTTGGATAAGATCATGGTGAGACTAAAATACACATTTGTCACAGAACAGTTGAAGGTCTAACCAGGCTGAAAGCCAGAACAGCAGGTATGTTGCACAGAAACAGCAATATAAGAGAAATAATATCTTTACATTGGTCCAAAGCAATATAATGGAAAAAATGGCAAAGCCAATTTATAGACTGAGACAAGAACTGATAAAATCATCTCCAACCAGCATTAAGAGCACTTTAACATCTGCTAGTTTCCCCACGTTTTCTTAGTCAGAAAACATTAAAATTGTCTGCTTGCTGAAGGACTTGAGTACCCCTCCTAACACTCACACGTCCATGGCTAAATCCTGGGTTGGTGAGAGGGCTCTCATGGCCATAGAAAAACACCACCAGTTCATACTGAAATCCCAAAACTTCATCTTTGAATGCCAGCTGTAGCAGTGTGAGTAAGAGAGTGACACTAGGCTCTAAGCTGAAGCGTGCAACTGATTCAGGGATGCAACATCTGCTGCTGTCACAGCAACATCCTGCACTGCAGAGACACATCATCGCATCTGCTGCCTTTTCCTACCCTAGGAGTGCGGGACACCAGCTGGCAAGCCGGCCCCAGACCCAGCGCTTACCTCACACTGGTGTCACATTAATGGAGCTGTTTTGAGTGTGAAAATACCATGAGTGAGATCTGCGCTGGCCCTTTCTGCCCCAGGAAAGGTGACGCAGAAGAAAGGGCACGGGTGAAACCCCAATGATGCTCAAGCACAGCTGGGAATGCTGACCCCAGCATCACTGAGATGGAGACAAAAAGCCACGTGTGTCCTGTTAGGAAAAGTGAGGTAGGGCAGACCACGGGGAGCACTGGCTGTGCTTCTCTCCTATTAATTCTTCTCTCAGGAGCCCTGCTTCAAGGCACTCTTGAATTACATGCCTGACACTCACTTTGAACATGCTCTCAAAGTGATGAATGTCCCCTTAACTGACTTTTTATTTTGAAATACATTATTATAGGGCCTTCTAGAGAGATGGAGTCATCAACCACGTGAATGACAACCCCTGGCAGAAGACGTGCTTGCAAACCCCCTCCTCCTCCTGTTGCTTGCACAAACCTTAAAGACAGAAAAAAAAGCAATTAATTAATCATCATTTGCATGTCATCTAATAGAAAATGGTTCCAGCAGATGTAGAAATATGCAGAAATGTTTTTTCCTTGGGAAACAGGCAATCTTCTTTTAAAGAAGATGAGAGACTAAGTTCTACTGTGGCTCAGATCCCAACTAGGGCTGTTTTTTTCCAGCTTAAGGCTTACTACAACTTTTCAAATACAGTATTTGCTATCTATCTGTAAAAAAAGACAATCTTAAAAGCAAAAAAGATCCTACACTATGTTATTCATTATGCACTTTTGAATTATATTAGTAGACAATTTATCAGAGAGTTTAAATGTTAGCTCGACTTCTTGGTCAAGAAGCCAGGAATTTCTGAGTTCTAAGAGAGGATGCAAAGATTAATGTTACACGGGACATTTAATCACAAAATTAGGAGAGCTCTGATGCAAAGCAGCAGCCAGTCTTTCCAGGCTGCATGTCTCATTGCTAGGATACCCACAGACCAGCTATCACACTTACAGGATTGTTTCACATCAAAGAAAAAAAGGCGCGGGGGCAAAGACCAGACCCCAAGCCTTGGATCTCTGTGCTCGAAGCCATAATTAGGGGAACTCAGGTCACGCTTCCTTTCTTTCTCTCTATCACTTTGGACCAAAGGATCTGTCCTTCTGCTCTTCATTTTGGCACACTTCACAAAGGAGACCCCAGGGGGCTGCGGATGGTTTCTCACAAAACAGCTTTATCTTTGCAATCAGAGCTGTCTCCTGCAAGAGGTCAGTTTTTCGGGGAGAAGAAGGACTGGAAGCTGGACTCCCTGGCAGCGCTCAGATCATTAAAATGCCCTTTTGAAGAAACCTCACACTTTTCCTGAAACTAGGGGGAAAAAATCAAGCATCTTGACCAGTTCTTGGGAAGGCAGGAACCATTCCAAAATAATTCCCTGTGTCACAAGGATGCCAGCAGAGCCAGTTTCTCAGGGCAGGGCTGGACCCTCCACATGCAGAGCACTGTGAAGATGACACCTTCTTAACATGCTTTCTGCTTCTGCTGTGTGCACCAGAATCACAGCAGCAGCAGATCTTTTGTTCCAACAGGACAGCCACTGACTTAAGAGGGATGGGCAGAGCTGCAACAAGGACCTACTCACCAGTATAAAATACCCAGGTCCACTGGAACCAGTGTCACCCACACCCAACAATGGTCTGGTGAAAGTGAAATGAAACTCCTTTAAATGACAACTGTAAGAAAAATGAAGGCTTCCATCTCCATGCTCTTTATTTTTAAATCACCCAGTTAAACTGGAACTTCAATGTAAAACTATATTTCTCCCTTCCCTTATAGGTGTGTGCAAACTCATCACACAAGAAAAGGGCATTATACCCACAGAATCAAGTTTATTCCCTTTAAATTTATTTCACCTCCACTTACTTTCATGTGCTCCTGTGTTCTCAGAAACCCCTCCTTGTTCACAATAAACTTGTCACCCTCTTTGTCTCTCTGCAACTCACATATTGGTTTTGGTAGCTGTGCTCTGCAACTTATTCCATATGTTTGCTTCCCTCCGAGTAGAACAGCTCTGCCTCACTTCCCTTTTGCTCTTAATTTCCTAATAATTAGAGTGACTGTATAGCCCACGTTCTTTTTTTTTAAAAAAAAAAAAACCACAACACACACACAATACCATATGAATAGATTCCTAATGGTCTATTTTATTGTTATTATTTTAAGCTTCTATTATGTTAATGCTCTTGTTAGGTCATATTAAATTGTTCTCTCCACAAAGAGATAAATGATTCCTTTATTTTTGCCTCATTAAAAAGATACTAAACCAAGAAAAGCAGAAACAAAAAGAAAAGAGGTGCCTGGCCCTCTCCCCTCTGGAGAATAACTGCAGTTAATTCTCAACAAAAAAAATCATCCATGCAAATCTGAACTTTTTATTGTCCCTGAGGCCTAGTTTAGAGCCTTCAATAATAACACCAGCTCTTTGGATCTACATTTTTCCATTTTACTGACTAAACCTGTAAATACCTGCACGCTAGCATAATATTTTTATGGATGTCTTTTGCAATGGATATTAAATTGTGGTTCATTCTGAATGAAGAATATCACAGTCAAGATGTGGTCTGGTTAGTGTGGTTTAGTCTTTTTGTTGCATCCACTGGTTCTCTTACCTATGTTCCCACTCCTAGAAGATGGGAATGCTGCCCAGAGGTTGAACTCACAGAGCTATCCCCAAACAAGGGCTCTCAGCCTTATGGAAAAGAAAATGCTTCTCTACCTTCTTATTATTCACCTCTTATTTCTTGCCAACACATAGGGATAGAGCAAGCAGTGCCTGCATTAGCTGGACCAAAACCCTGTGTTTACGTATACAAATTCATACAAAAGAAAAATAAAGGCACATAAAACCTAAGCCCTCTTTTCTTGTCAGTGCTGCTTCTCAATGGCTTGGGTAAACAGGACTTTCCTTTTATCATCCTTTTAGTTTTCTTTAGAGAAATTATGTTTTTCATTTGTAATACTCTCCACCACACCTTCTAAAGGAACGTCCTACCCATTCTCCCCCAGCAGACCAACTCAAGCCTACAGTTGCTGTATTCTTCACCATTTTAAAGAAAAAGAGATTTCTGTTGTTCAGAATATTTTCCTTATGCCCAGAAGCCTGACTCCAGTTATTTCCTTTCAGATTGGTAGAAAAATACATCCAGAAGGACAATCTTAGCAGCTTATTGTCAGTTTACCATTAAAAAAATAGCCATCTCCCTGCTCCTGGAAAAGGTGCACATGCAAGTGTGAAAAAAGGACACGGACACATACAGGGCCCAGAACTGCGTTATTACCTATGGAAACACGAGTAAGGAACTAAGAACTCTACATACCTAAGCCCAGTTTGCAGAGTACAGTGGCCTTGGCATCAAGACCAGCTTCACAAGACCACTTTCCTTGTAATTTTTCTCTACAGTATCTGGATTTCTTTCAGAAAGCAAGCACAAAACAGTTTGCCATAGCCTCTCACTGACTACAAAAACAGAAGGAAAAGAACTACTACAAATCTGTTACATGACTTGTCATCCCTCCACTTCTTCCACCCTCAAGCCTGCGCAAAGCTGCTCCCACTTGTGCCTGGCCACAGATCCATC
Source organism: Columba livia (assembly GCF_036013475.1). NCBI lineage: Eukaryota > Metazoa > Chordata > Aves > Columbiformes > Columbidae > Columba > Columba livia. The sequence goes on along the minus strand of NC_088605.1, from coordinate 75,369,605 downwards.
ACGCTAAACATTTCTATTATTCCCGGTTGAAATGCATCTTTGTGAAGCTCATTTTTTAACAGTGCTCCTGAAACGCCAGAACACATGTGAAGCACTGTCAGCCCCTCTGCCTTTTGAAATATGCCTTTGCACAGGGTATCTTTCAAAACAATAAATCCAGAATATTTAAAAGTCAGCAGCAGGGTAAGAAAAAACAAGCTTCTCCATTGCTAGTGATTACAGCGTAGAGGCTTATTTCTTCTTTCTTGAACTTTCAGTAATGAACTTGAGTGTTTTAGAAAAAAACAGAAGCCAAGGGTGCTGCTGTAAGTCAAACGATGGAGCGAACGGCTTCTTTGTCAGCTACTGAAATTTGACTCTGAATCATTTGTGGGCCCCAAACACTCTGGCCAAGCAATGCAAGGGACCCATACAGGAACAGGGAGTACGGTGAACAAGAGGCCGATTCAGAGGAACTGGAAGGGATTCCAGAAAAACAAATCGTGAAAACCCTTCAGCTGCTGAGCCAGGACTCCAGTGAGCCTCTCCAAGAGGGTGTTGGTATAGCCATCTCCCAGCAAAAGCCACCAGCACCCCAGTATCTCATCTTCCATGGCTCTTCTTTCACAGTGTATTCAGTGAGGAAAACACCAGCCTGCCTGGTTCATCCACCCATATCTCGCATTTTGGGTGTACTCACGGGAAAGCGCTTGACTCATTTTGCTCCGTAGGAAGCAGAGCAGCCCTATCGCCTCAAGAATAATTTATTGTCATTAATAATAATACGCTGATATAGAACTTTTCATCCCAAAGGATCAGAAAAGCAATTTACAATCTCAAAGCAATTTTCAGAGTAGAATAGTTTGTGCTTTAAGGCACGGCTGGTGTGAGCATTGTGCCGTGCTGCTGACTCAGCTGACACCCCCCTGGGTACCCCAGGGACAAGAAAAGGTGGCAATGGGTGAACTAAATGTGGCAGGGGATGCAAAGGGGATCCAAATTCAACGGGGTGAAGCCATTAGGGCCACGTTCCCCCTTCCTCTGGGCAGGGGAAATGGCCTTCCATCCATGAACCAGTGCAAAAGGAAGCAGTGATGAACCAAATGATGAAGGTTTCAGAAAGTCAAGGAGGGTGAGAACAGACCAGAGAGAGACTGGCGGTTCCTGCTCTCAAGCTTCCTTTGCTGCCCAAAGCAAAGATGCTGTGCTTGCTGGACATCACTAGTTAAAACATCAGTATGCCCTTGCTGCTTTTGTATCTCTCCAGCTGCAAAATAAACAGGCAGCAACAAGAACTACTTTTTGGTCACAATTTCACCTTGCAACCCGGATGCTAAGTGTCTCTTGCCCAGCAAACTCTGACTTCAAAAAACTAAGGCAAAAATTGAGAAAATATGAAGTTGCACAAATATTAGCATGTTTGTACCATTTTACAGTAAGGTATTTCTTCTATATACCTTCTATATCTTCCCTTAGTGCTTAGTGCATAAGCTGGAGAGATGAAAACATAACTTTTGCTTAATGACCACACAGAGGAAAGGGCAATGCATCTCTCCAGGGAGGGTTGGTCGCATATGGGATTTTTCACCATAGGTCACTAATTCAAATATAACCTACTTTACTAGTGGCTCAGATGTATTAGTGTCTACTGTTGCTTGGTGCCTTACAAGTAAAATGATTTTTCGATCTCAGATGAGTTCTTTGCGCATGGTAGTCTCCAGTTTATATAGATCTTGTAACATTGCCAGCTGCAGCAAGGAGGGTGAGGATCAATGGAGTGAAGACACTCTCCCTTCCCAGTTGGCCCAGCAGAGCTGTGCAGATCTGGACTGGAAGGGGAGATCTCAGTCCTCTATCAATGACTCTCACATAACTCCTGTTCTGATCTCCCTTCTGAGCCCTCTTTCTTTATTTTTTTATTTACCTAATCCTCTCTGGCTTTCTAATTTTACAATGCAAGTACACTTTCAGGTCTCAGATTTAAAACTAACAAACCAACCTGATCAGCCAAGCCTGTTAAGTGCTTCCTCTCATCATGAACTACACATCTGTCTTCTCTACATCTCACCCACCCCTTAGCAAGTTGGGAACACAGTTCATACAGGAGCTCAGAAATTAAAACAGTCATAACAAAGTTAGAGGATAAAGTCAGGTGGAGAAATCCTCATTGCTACTCAACACAGCCAGTGGTGCTAAAAAGAGGTCTCAGTATGAAGCTTTGCCAGTACTGAGACACCTATCACTGGGAATTACGTTATTAATTTTCCCAGTGCAGACAGAGCCTTAAAAACACATCTCTGTGATCTTGTTTGGAAAGAAGCAGTATGCCATATATCAGGCTGTATTCCAGAATGTAAGAATCTCGTGTTCTTCACATGCTATCCAGCTTGCATCCATTAATTCTTTTATAAGACTACACTGAGATTTCCATTAAACATTTGGGGATTTAAGGAATCATTTGTGTGTATTAAAATCAATACTAGCTTGTATTGTTCACTGGCAAGTCATTCTAATAGCATTATACAAAATATTTTCAACCATACTGAATGAGTGATGATGGTATAAACCAGTTTTGAGGAAACTTTGATTGCATTAAGTGCAGGGCTGTTATTTATTCTTAAACAGCCTTTACCAGCATCAAAGGGATGTAATTGACATATGTTGCAATGATTTCAAACATTGATGGCTGCTGACATATGATTTTACAAACATGCAGACAGAAATCAGGATAGCACAGGCTATTACAGCTACAAATAAACTTTTAAGCAATTTAGGAATACACTAAAGGAAGGCAGAACACTCAGTGATGCTTCCCATGCCTTGCAGTGGAAAGGGAAGAATCAACCGCCTCCTTTAAGGTTGCAAAGTCTAAAGCATCTGCCATTATTGCATTCATAGCATATCATCAACATGGTGGGGGGACCATCCACACTACTGTGTGTTTTGGGAGCACCACACCCTCCCACAGCAGCAGTTTTGCGGTCCAGCAGTGGCTGCAGTAGGAGTAAGAGGGGCTGGCACTGGGGCAGCTGCCTCAGATTAAAATAGGCATCATTCTACAGTGAATGTAGGACAGGATGAAAGAGACATATGTATTTACATTGTCTATATAGATAGAGCTTCAAAATATCTTTATGCTATTAGTTGTATAGGAAGACTTCTCAAAGATGTGTTACCTGCAAAAACAAAGCTCCCAACATCCCAGACTACAAAATCCCAATTGCACATCCATGCAGTAATCCTTGTAGCCTTTTTAGTTAAGTAAAATTTTATCTCAATAGTAGAAAATTAAATCAAAGCATGTACTTATGCCTAAGTGGACAGTAAGGGATGATGTAGAACTCATTCCTGCTCTGCCATCTCCAAATTCAGCACATCAGTCAAGCGGTCGCATCCACACTCACAGGAGTTGCTATTCCCACAAATCACTGCATTTCTCTAATCACAAAGAAAGGACCTGGAGTTTTGCAGTTGTTATGGCCATGTTAGTACCTTAACTTTTTTTAGAAAGTTACAAGATATACTACAGAATGGGAAATATAAAAGGAATGATTCTCCGTTTTTGTTTTACTGTTAAAGATGACTAGAATTTCCAATTAAAACATCCACATGGATGAATCCAAAGGGTACATACAAAAATAACATCATCAAATTTTCAGTCATTAATATCTTTTGCAGGTTTTTTAAATCTCTGATTCACTGAATGCAAGGGATTGATAGCAATAGCTGTAATCTTCATTTTTAATTGCTATGCAAGTAGTTTCATGGGGATTTAGTGGCAGCATTAAAATGCTTTAATTGTTTAAAACGCTTCTCAATACTAAAGCTTCATTAGAAGGCAACACCAACTAATATCTTTCAAAGCAACGGGTGCAGAAAATCACACTTTCCTGCCCGAACCAGCCCAATCATCGAACCCGGGACAGAGGGACCCGCAGCCCCGGCAGCTCCGGGGCCGGAGCCCGAGCCGCTCTCTCGCTGCCCGGGCGCGGCCGCCAGGGGGCGCCCTCCCCGCACGGCTGCCGAGCACCGGTGCTGGTTCCGGGGGGGACATCGCTCACTGAGCCCGGCTTTCGTTAAATTTAGGTGGGTGCCGCCGCTGCCTTGTGCATTCTGCTCCCCCTTCTCCCCCTTTCTAAGCAAACAATGTGGTCGGTCCGGAAAGGATCACACCCCGAGCCTGAAACTGGGAGGATTTAGCTGAACTCGCATCGCTGAACTTGTTGACAACCTCAACAGTGAATGACAAATCGCTGCTTTCAGAGGGATGTTAAAATCCCAGGGATGTTAGCAGAAGTAAGTCAGTACACCCCGAACTTGATGTAATGTGCTGCGAGACCAGCCGTAGCGTTTTCATAACTCAATTTACCTCTGCTCTGGCAGAGATGGAGTATTGATATGCAAAGAAGAAAAGCGGTTGTGTTGGTGTCAGGGACAATTAAGGTCTGTGCTCCTGTGCCCATTAGCTGAGTGATTCGGAGCTGCTGGAAAGGTTTAGTCATTCCTGTGGGGGATAAAGGACATGGATACTCTGTCTGGAGATATTGATTGAGAAGGACACAAACAGTAGCTAAGATGCTTTTGCAGTGACACAGAAGTTAATGATTTAGTGATTCATACAAGAAAAGCTGCCTTGCCACCTTTGGTAATTGTTTGCATTGCAGGCAGTGCCATGTGAAGTGACCTTGTCAAATTAGCAAGAGCCCAGAGCACCATACGGCAGGTAACTCGCTGGCAAATGACAAAGCTGTGTTTATCAACAAGTGAATCTCTGTACACACACACACAGTTTCACCCTTGCTAAGCAAAATTTCTAGGAGCTCTTTTTCCAGACAGAGTAATTCAGTGCTGGATTTCTGGTTTGATAAACTAAATCTCCCTCCCCTTGTTTTTCTTTACAGATGCACAAAAAGTACAAAAGCAAAACTAAGAGACAAAACATGAGAGCAATCCTTCTCAGGACAACCAGAAAAGGGAAAATGCCCAATTGGTGGGGAACAGCAATTCTGTCGCAGATCACAGTTGCTCCCCAATTTGCTTCCAAGCTGCAAGCGCAGCAAAACAAATGCAAATGTAAACCAAGCTCTCAGAAAGTGTAAGAAATGGGCTCAGCTGCAAGATTACAAGACTCAAGAGACTCTTAATGGGCTACAAAGACTGTCACCTGCATGCTACTGTTGGGCTCAAATTCACACTGGCTGAAAGTTTTCACCAGCTGATGACTTGCTGGTGGTCTGTCTGGAATAAGCCAGTGCCTTCCTATCTGCCTTAAAAATCACTCTTCTAATTCACACTAACTTTGTTATTGTGTCTGTTTTATGGTCTCTTCTTACCTACCTTAGGGAGGTTTTTTGGTTGGTTGGTTGCTTTTTGGTTTTGTTTTTGTTAATGTTTCATGCCTATCTAGTAAATTCAAAAACCGGTGTGGAAAGGACACTTTCTGAAAGCAGCGTTGCTTAACTTTGCTCAATAAAACCAATGACCTGTGTATTCAAAAGCACAGCTCTCAATGCTGCTGCAAGATGAAATTTTGTGAAAGCTTTTTTTTCCTGCTTAAAAACAGCTGGGTTTTGCCACTGGATGTGTAAGGTGTTATCCATCACATGGTAAAACTCTACATAAGGCAAAGCAGAACAGCTTCACAAGAAATGTGGCTGAACATCTTCCCCCGCTTTGCCCGGGGTGGGGGAAATTATAATTTGATATTAACGTGTCCACAGGGATTTGTAGCTTTTCCATTAAAGTGTTCAACATGAACAATATATTTCATGGTCTTCATGTTCGTAACAGACTTCTGTGATGGAACCGCCCTGTTATCCTTGAAGCTAATGGAAGATTCACTGTTCAGATCAATTACATTTGCTAGGTCCTGGAATATATACGTATATCAGACCATGTTGCTTCCCAGCACCTACTGCACCTTCCTCTGAAATACAGTAACTTATGAAGATGTCTAAGTAACAAGCCAGAGTGGGACTCAAACAATTTTCCTAATACATTTCTAATTATTTGCACTCAACTCATTGATGTGACTCTGGTTTTGTTTCAGCTGCGCAAAACTAAAGTACCATTGGACGTGAATTGGGCCCAAGACTTTTAAAGTCCCACCCTGGTTTCATGAGGGATTAATTAAGGCACCTCAAGAGCATTAGGTACTCAATCTTTTCCTTTTCCTTAACCCTCATTAAAGAAAATCTTTTAGCTAAAAGCAGAACTTCTTTGATGTGGGTTACTCATATCCTCCCCCCTCCCCCAAAAATGTACAGTGTTAAGCACATAAATCATACTGAACATTACCAGTCTAAAGGGAAGTGACAGATGACTGTGACGGCCATTAAATGGTTATTGCATCCCTGCCACGTAATGCAATTAGATGGCAAGGAACATGTAATGTGTATTGCTCTGGTGGGAGAACGGAGAAATTATTGGATTTTTCTCTCTTAATCTATTTATATCTTGCAGTGGGGGCATTAGGTAGATTAAGCTAGAGACAGTGCCCCCATTCAGTATGCTAAGTAGTGTTTGTCACTCATTGCATTACATGGCAATAACAGCTATGAGAGTCCCGCATGTTGCAATAATACTGAATCAGAGGGAAAACGGCTAAAGAAGTCTTCTGCTACAAGAGGATCAACCTGTGTGATGTGTTTCTCTAACAAAACACCTCTGTGCTCTTTCAACAGTGCTTGCTTTATATGCAGGTAGTTCTCCAGCCTCTGCTGAGGCTGAAAACTTCAAAGTTTAACGAACTCAGCTTCACAGTAGCTTCTGGAGGTCAGCAAGTTAAAAAGGATCTTTGTGTTAAAGTGGGGCCATGAAGCCATTAGAGGTTACAAGTACAAAATAACAAGTGAACGGACAAGCCAGCAGGATTCAACATGCCGTTCCAGCTTTGCTATTGATGCGCACCCTTCGTCATTCAGAAATTATATCTCCTTATCTCTGCAAATGCCAGCTCAGACCACAGATTTTTCTCAAACAATTCTAACTGAATTTGCAGCCCAAGCTCTGTTGGGACAGAAAGGTGCTTACATGGCTGTGGCTTCAGCCACAGCATAGCCCCAGTACCACATCCCACTCCATGGTGGTCCAGTCCCTGCAGTCTCAAAAGTTCAGGATGGATCTGTCAGCAGGTGATTTTCTGAAAGCTAATTAATCCTTTGAACATCTGATCTCAAAACTGTCCTCATATTTTTGCTAATTCAGGCTTTCTCAGCAGATTTCTAGGATTTCCTGACTTGAACATAGCAATGGTTGCTAATGACAAGCTAAGTGGCCAGCTGTGGCTCCTTAATACAACCTCACATAATTGCTGCTCTAACACCCTCCTCCTCCAGCCCTTGCATTTGTTCATCTGAGGTAATGGATAGGTAGCCCTAGAAACCAACAGCCTTTGTTCATGCACAGACAGATTTAACACAGTCTGGAGTGATATGAGGCTCCTCCAAGACATCCTACTGATACACTTTATGCTGCAGCAGCACCATTCAAAGTGCATCTTTCTCAAAGGGTTAACACAGCACTTGCTGCTCATTTTTGAGCACTGGGCTTAGCCCAGCACAGCCCCCAGTGCCCATATGTTTTTCCTGAGCCCATGTCACCTCAATTCTGCTCTGCATGGACGGGAGCTTGCCTGGGTTTTTGCCCTGTTCCAGTCCTCTATGTGCTGCAATAAGCTCTGCTGAAGTTTCCTAGAAAGCTGTGGGAGGACATAGCCATCCACATGGGCACATGGAAGACCTGTCCTCCACAGGTGACAGCTTGCATCCTCTATAAACACACGCTGGAGGAAATGAAACTGAACACCTGAAAAGAGGTGATTTCCTATCATTACTAAAAGGATATGTGATGCCTGTTTTGGGAAGACAGAGCTGAAAATCCAGCTGTAAGGTGATGCATCTAAAAACATCTCCTTTTGCAGAAATAATAGTCGCTAGCACTATAATAGCAAGTCAGAACCAAATCATAATAGCAGTCGCTGCCATACTGAGAGCCAACAGAGGAATGGAAAGAATAACAGAAACATACTCTGGAGCTGGTCCCTTTATATAAGAGAGATGAAATTTGTTAAGACCATATGCTGGTCATATTGGAGGAGGGATGGTTTATCTTTGTGGATTCTGGAGTTCTCCCAGCAAACTTTTGAGGTTTGATGTCTCTCAGATTTGCTGAATTTCTCATGTGATTGCAGACTGTATGATGGTTAAAGAACCAATAGCAGAAGGTAAAGTTGCTCTCCATCAAGCTCACTATCAGGTTCCATTAAAAATCCTATTGTTACCTGTGTTATTACAGTGACTGACAAAATTGGCTTGATGGAGAAGTTGCCAGGTTTGTTCTGAAAGACAAACATATTTTCTTCAGTCTCTCCATAAAAATTCTGACCAACCTTTTTTATATGCAAAGCCAGGGCTGCCAACCCAGCATCACAGTACAAACAGTACAGTTTATCTCGTTAACTGCTACGAACAGCTTTATCTTCAGTCCTACCACTCTCTAACCTCATCTCCCCCTGTTCCTGTGCAAGTCACTGTGTTGCAGTCACAGCCATGACTAGCACCCAACAGCCTTGGATCTTCTCAATGGGGTGTGTGGCTTTGCATTTAGTGACAGAGAATTTGCAGCCCTGCCAGCACTGAATGTGGTGGCAACTCACATGCAGAAGGACTCAAGCTGCTGTTCTCACTGAACGCTGACACTTGGGGTAACACTTTGAGCTGCCACCACCTCCTTCGGTACAAAAAGCCAAGCAGTAAAATCTATGCAAAGAAAGTTCCATGTCACACCATCTTTGTTGGGCAGGCTGGCAGCTCTGTATCACTCTTCTTGCAGCCACCACGTGTGATATTCCAAGGGGATTAAAGACACTCCACTTTAGTAACAGAAAACAATGAGGACTATTCTGAAGTCACCGTTTGGCCTGAGGAATTCAAGCGCCATGACCAAACTGAGCTTCAGCTCAAAACTCTCATTTACACATTAACAATCTAACAGGAGCAAAGAGCTTCCATGGAGCCTTCTGGACCTCTCTGAGATGAAAGGACTGTCAAAGCTCCTCTGCTGGGGGTGGGCAACCACCAGGTGAGAACAAAAGTGCCCAGCAAAACCTGAACCTTTCTGCTGCTTTCCAAGGGCTTTTTAGCCATTCAGTTTTCATACCTTCTGCTTTGTCAGGTGAAATATTTGAATTGCTCTGTCTGATGACGGGGTATATTTTACAGTGAAAATCCAAGTCCTTTCCAGAGTGTTATTTTTACATTGAGCACAGGAACACTAAAAGTTTCTGACTGACACCTTTTCATTAAAGGGAGAAAAAACTCCACACATCTATCAAATCTCTAGGTGTAATAATGTAATATGATTATTGCTAAAAATAAGATCAATTTATGGTACAAAAATCAATTTTAGCAATTTCCACTGCTAGATATATTGCTTTTATGTCCTTTTGTGTACAGTACTTCAACTAACTGAAAACTGACACTCAAAAGTTCTCGTATGAACAGCTCAGCTTCTGAAGAAATTAATGAGAAAAAAATAAGAGAAAAATAACCCCACATAACAAAGTATTTTCTCGAGCTATTAAAGTGGACCAAATGGAGCCATCCTAGAAAGACTGCAATATAAAGTCAGTAGGGCTGCAGTTGTCTATACTCAAGCAACAGATTTCTATGCAGAAATGTCTCCTTGTATTTCCTAGGGCTACAGTAAATTGATGGCAGATAACTAATCTGCAAGCTATACAGCCAAAACATATATTCTCTTGAATTAAAACAAAGGAAACTCATTCTGTCTGCCTCTCAAATTTGGGAGATTAATAGTATTATGAAGGGAAGATTTTATTACTACATATAAATCAGGCTTAGAAAAACAAAGAGTGGAATAACAGTTCATCCTCCTACCAAGCCAGTTGAAGGCCGCTTTGTGACCTGGCAAATCCTTGCATTTTGATACTTTTTGGTACTGCAGAGCATCTGCAAACCAGTCATGCTATCTGATAATCTTTTTTTGTATTGGATATAACAGTACTAAAGGCACAAGTGAACAAAAGGCAGCCAGGGAATTATTTGTGAATTACACAATATTGGTATTCAGTAATTAAGCCTTAGAATTAGTTGGGAGACGAGAGTATTAGACTTCAAAATTGCTCTACTGAGTACAATATTTGTCTTCAATGTCAAACACATTTATTCAACTGAATCATGAAGATCCGCTTCCAAGCTTTGAGACGTTATGCCTACTGAAGGGCTTGAAAATGATTGACTCCAGCTGAAGACAAAAGCATTTGCCGTACACTCCCAGCTGAATCCCCAAACCCCCTTTAATTCCCCAACTTTAACAGCCAGGCAGGACTGCAAGGATTAAACCCCTTTTCTTTATGTACAGGAATATTCTGATTTATATAATCTCATGTAAGAAATACTTGTTTCCCTGACTTCTCGTTTGACAGTGGGTTTCTGTAGGTAAATGTTACTACATATCTGATCTTGTTTCTACTGACAACAGTTTAAAAAATCCTACTAACTTCACGTAGAGCTGTCAGACAGTAAATGTTTGTTACAGACTACTAAAACAGAGTGATTTACATCCTATAAAGGAGGTATCCATTAGATTATAGATTTAGCTGAAAACAAAAGAAATTATGAGCAACGAAGCGAGGAATTGCATTGTGAAACTGATGCAAGGGGCTATAAAACATCTGGAAGATGTTAGCAACTGCACTGGTTGTAATCACAGAGTGTGCTGTCTGTGCTCGGAGAGCTGATTCTCCTTGACTTGAAGAGGAAAGAAAAAGTCAAGTGAGATAGCGGCTGCGTTGTTACTCGGTGTAAGCTGGCACTCCTCATGCAAGCACTGATAAAATACCAGAGGGAGGCTGGTTCTCCAAAGGGCACACAGATAGCCTGAGCTCCTCTCCATCGGCTCCGAGTGTCACCACTGACAACGTCGAGTGTTTCACAGCATCCCATTACTTATTACTCCTCATATACTTTAAGGAGGGAGGAACCACTCTCTCCTTCTGACTTACCATCTCTTCCCACACACACACTTTCAGAAAGAAAACCTTTATACGACATCTCACAGATTCTACTGATGTATTTTTTTTCCTCACTTAGAAATATTTTAAATATGTAGGCATTTTTCTCTAAACAAATATTGGCAATTATAAAAGAATAATGTATGTTCAGGTAAAATGCCTAGCATGATGGTAGAGGCAGAATGTGATGGAAGAAATCCTTGCAAGTGGAGCAGGAGAGCACACTAACCTGATTCAGTTACTTTTGTCCCTCCTCTCCTCAGGGTTTTTCCTGTGCCCTCAGGGGTACAAATTCAAGCAAGCTGAAATTCAGCTCTCCTCATCCTATTCTGAAAGGCAAACTGTGCTCTGCCATTGAAACTGATGGTTTGGCTGTGGGTTTTGTTTGTTTGTTTGTTTAAAAAAAAAAAAAAAAAGGCAGAAGTGGATGGTGAAAAAGTCCTGTACAGGGCTGGTTCAATCGTAGCTTCACGCTGGTGTTGCTTGAACACAGGAGGTTAAGTCCTGTCCCTGTTGAGGTTACTGGAGCTCTTTCAGTGCAGGGTTTGGCCCTTACCTAGTCCTTCCTCCCCTTCACCCCATCACCCCATTTCATCTACCAGCCCCACTTCACAGAACTCAACTCAACCCGCACCAGGCTCCTGATGTCCCTTTTAACTTGTTTCATAAGAAAATCTGCTTTTCACATGGACTATAAGTCAAAGGTGATAACAGAGTTGTTCAGATTTATCTTCCCCAAAACCCTGTAACTCAAACACATATTTCAAAATAACCACAGTAATTCTGATTGGCGCTGAAAAATAGCAGCAAGAAGATAAAGTAGTGGCAAAAAAATGAATGATCATGTTCTTCTTTACAAGTTATATGCCACCTTATTTCTTTCTTAGTTTTATTTACAATGCAATCTGAATAGTATTCAGCTATGTTTGCTGTTTGACAGTATTCACTGAATTATTTTCATGGAAAATTTTCATGTACACTTTACTCCTAAACTCTTTGTGTCGGCAATATAGCATTTCACCTGGCAAGGCATACAAGATACTAAGAGCTATTCCTGCTTCCTAGTGCTAGAAGATAGTAAATCTTCTAGTATGCTGCTGACACCGCTCTGATACACAATATATTCTAATACAGATTTTCAGACAAACGATCAATCACACCACAACTCAATGGACTTTAAGAATTTGCAAATAATTTCAATACTATCTTAACCAGATCCTGAAAAATAGTGGTGATTATGACTGAAAGAGTCACAGAAATTAAAACTAGTGCCATATTGACAGATATGCTAATCCACATTAACGTTTCTGTTTTCTCTGGGAGATAAAAAGCATTACAACTAATGACAGCATCAACCTTATCAACAACATCCAGAGAAGCAATAAAATATTTGAATAGCTGGTGGGACAGCTTCTGAAAATAATCTGCATAATTCAGACAGAAACTTCTTAAAAAAAGGTTGCTGGGAGTTGTTTTTTTTGGGAGATAGGCTGGTCTCCTGACTTGCAGGACCCCCACCAGAGGCAAACCAACTGCTCTGTCAAGACTGTCCTTCAAAATGATGAGCAGCAGCAAAATATGACAATGAGAAGCATGCAAATTAACCAAAAGTTTTAGAAACTCCAGAAAGGTTCAACTTTAATTGCAGAATATTTGGAAGAATTGAGGCGAAGGAGAAGCTGGGGAATGAGGCAGAGATGAGCTTTTGAGAATTGTTTCACGTAGTCGCAGGAAGAAGAAGAAATTGGAAGGAAAGGCTGAGGCTATACTAGAGCGAATTTAACATGATTTAACATATTTCTGCTTTCATTTGTTTTATGCTCAGGGAATAGTGAGAACAGACAGCTACAATGGATGTTATTTAAAAATGAAGCAGAGAGTAAATCCTAGTGGCATGTCTTTAAAAAACAAATGAAAAATGCCAGCTGTAAATTACATGTTTTCATTGGTCAAGTCTACATACAATATAGTTTACACAACACCCCAGCATTGCCTGCACATTATTTTTGTAATCAGAGAGAAAGCCAACAGCAGAAATATTTTGGCTGGGAGACTCCAAGTGACTGGAGAGCTTTGCCTCCTGGGTCCAGTTTTCATCACACCCTTCACCCACCCAAACTTGCCAACAAAGCATCAGCACACACAAAGAATTGCCTGAACTTTTAAAAAGTAGCATGTTTTTTCTCTTGTGTTGGGGCTGATGTGAGAAAAACTGGCAAGTATTCTGGATTAAAGTACATATGCAAACATAACTAACATAACAGCTGCAAGAGATTAAAGCAGCCACACTTGCTGGTATATAACTGGGAATGGATGTTTTTTCCCTCATTCTACAAAAAGCTCCCCCTCTCGACAGGAAAGGTTAGAGTTGAATCAAATAGAATCAAGTAGAATAGTTGGAAAAGACCTACAATGACCATCTAGTCCAGCTGCCTGACCAACTCAGGGCTGACCAAGAGTTAAAGCAAATCATTCAGGGTACTGGCCTCTTAAACACTGCCATGCTTGGGACATCGACCACCTCTTAAAGAAGCCTGTTCCAGAGTTTGACAACCCTCTCTGTATATTCTGGAGTATGTTTTGGATACTATATAATAAAATACATTTAGGAACAGAACAAAATCTTAAAGTCTTTTTTCTACCCTGTGAAAAAAGAATGACATTTCTCAATTTAATTTATACCTATGCAAAGGACCCATACAAAATCTCATCAACTCTGAATTCCTACTAGAATGTTTTAAGCAAGACATAAGGGGGCTGTAAGTCACTCTTCACCCATTAAAAATTACAATATTATACCAAAAAGAATGGAATGTCCTTAGGACAATATAAAAAAGTGCAACTCCATTTCCCCTATTTTTATCAGCAGTTTAAATTCTTTGATAATGTGACCTTCAATGTAACAGAGAAGCAAAAGGCAGTCCTGACAATTTTAACCCTAACAATGTTTTATGCAGTGACAGATTTAGAGCGTTCCTCTGTGTAGAAGTCCTAGTTAGGGTACTTGAAGGGCAGCCAGATGGTGGACAGCCCAAGGTGAGCAGAACCTATCGTTCTCCTCCTCCTTTCATTTTGTTCAGTACTCACTGCAGCATTTGGCAGAAATAAGCTAATGTCCACAGGTTATATATAATATCTTCCTGATATGGAAGAAAGTTTAAAAAAAAAAAAGGAAGGAACACAATCTTCCTGTTCTAGGCAAAGCCAATACCAAAGAAGTAAGACGTCTAAGTTGGTTTGAAACACTTTGTTTCAGTTATTTTTGAACTATGTGTTCAGAGAAGACCAAAGAGTGAACTTCAGTGGGAAACCCCTGCCTAGCTATTTGCACATGAGCAGCAGAAATACACCATGTGCCAAAAACCCCAACTGTATCTTGGCCAAAAGCAAGACCCTTTTCTCCAGCTACTGGTTTCAGGATCAGCTAGTAGAGACTATCCCAGCACAAGAACATAATGGGCCAGAAAGCCAGGAATACTTTAAAGGCTACTGCAACAGAGTCCCATTTTGTAGCTAATAATGACTTGGATGAAGCTTGAACACCTGTTCCGCACTTCCAAAAAGCAAAGGTTTTTTTTTTGTCCACTTGTCTAAAATAAGTTGTCTTCTTGGCTGTAGTTATGGGGAGTTCATTTTCCTTCTGAGACCAGTCAAATGAGTGCAACTACTAAGGAGATATCTACCCGGGCTTTAACCTCTGCTTCTAATCTCCTGAAGAATGTGCTTTGCCTCTTCAAGCAGATTTGTTATCAGTACTGCTGCACCCCAGTGGTACTTACATACAAGAAAGGTATACAAAAAAGTAGCAACAAATATGTTCTCAAATTCAACAACAGGCAGAAACCTAACTTAGCCTTGAGAAGTTACCAAGTCCACCCTATCCAGAGAAGCTCTCAGTGTGAAAGGAAAAATAAAAAACAGACAGCCTTGTATCATGGGTCATCACTTAAATTCTATAAAGCAATAAATGCCAACATACAGGTAAGAGTTTCTGAATGTTACTGCATCTCCAGACCAATGGGAAGTGCTGGGTGGGAGGACACAGTGAAGCCGGGGTAAAGTACAGCCCATCCATAGAGCAGGGCCAAGGCTTTTGGAAATGGTTAAAGATTTTTCTCACGTCCACCATGAGATGGCTGAAGCACAACACTTGCTGGAGAAGCCCCAGAAGCTGCTTTAAGAGGAGCACCTTTAGGGCAACAGTTATTTTTTTTTCCCTTTGAACTATGTTACCCCCTTTCCACATCCTAAATCAGTCACCTTGGCACTCTGCAGAAGCCAGGCAGGGGGTGAGGCAGCAACATCTGTGGCTAAGGCCTCATAACAGATTTTGTTTCCCTGATAGACACATCATCAGCACTTGGCACAGAGGTTTAACAGGTGCACTCACCTGCGGGCACACAGGGACAAAGCCACCTGAGTCCCCAGCACTGCAAATGTGGCCATCACCCCCCAGCAACCAAATGCCTCTGACTGTGATGTGTTCCTACCTCTGCATGGTGTTGTGGGGCACTAAGAGCTAAAACAGCTTTGTTCGTACACATTTCTATTGTCAGCTGGATCGTGTAGGAACGTTTTTAGGCAGGTCAGCAACCTCTTAACTGACCACCAAAGCCACGTGTTTGCTGCACGTTCTCTCTCAAGTATGCCCCTTGGAATTAAAATTAGCCATTTCTGGAGCATGTACTACGCAAAGGATTGATTAATCCAGACTACCTGTCTTCATCTTTGCATCCACCCATTCGTTATCTCTCTGTGTCCTTTTTTCAGTGTTTTCTGTGACAAAACTTGGAGAGTCTGCCTTCTTGGAAACGTAGTGCCTTGAAATGTACCTAGAGATAGTGCATACAATTATCCTTACTCCTCATAGTATTGCTGAAGTGCCAGGGTCCAAATAATTCTTGGCATCCTGTAACCCCAAATGTTTGTTTGATCAATAAATAAAAGAACTTAGTAGCTTAGCTGAAGTAGGAACTAAATATTATCAGCCATCAAAATGTCTTTAAGCCTCAAGTATATAAATCAACTGATGTGTTGACATCTCCAAACTACAAGGAAGTTTAACCAAAACAGTCAATTAAAAGGAAAATAACCAAGCACTTTTTCTTTGTGTTATTTATACATGAAAACAAAAGGTAACAATGCCTGCCTGTCCCTCTTTGATTCACTTACATCCTGCGATGCATTTTAGACTTAGTGTTCAGGTAATCTTGCAGTTTTCTTACAGTAGCTCAGAAAGTTACTTCACCTGGCTTTCAGGGCTGCTCTCACTCAGGGAGACTCAAGCAATGGATTTTCAAGATAGATCTTCCAAAGGAGGAAATAAAGAGAGTACTCTAAAGTACTGCAGATCTCTGTCCTCCAGTGCAGACACATTTTCATAAGCACGAGAACCTGAATGGTCATTATTCTAAATCCAAACCAGCAACAGAACGTGTTATACGACTTTAAAAATACAAACAGGAGAATTAACTTGTACCTTTTTCAAGAGCTGACAAATTCAACAGCATCTTGCCCCCAGTTTCATGACAGCTACTAAAAGTGCAAGAGCCAAGCTAAAGACTGCTTCGGTGTTTCAGGATGTATCTCTTCACAGCCTGATTTTGCAGTGCTCTACAGGAGACTGGAGCTCCAGCCCAGGAAACAAAACCATTCATCCAGTAATAGAAAAACCATGTGAGGATTGTCAGAGTCACACAATCTCACACGCTTAGGCGAGGAGACTGGAGACCATGTGGCATGGAGAAAGCCTGGGAGCGCTGGTCCTCAGAGCTACCAGCAAAGCAGGACCAATGGCTCTGTGGGACAGGCTTTGTCCAACTGGGCTTTTCCAGCCAGCTGCTGTTTTCCCCACTGGTCTGTGGAGCCAAAAAAAATCAGGATTAGGAGGCCCACTCCTAATTTTGTCTGTACAAGCAGCTTGCTGAGCATCCGATGAGGACAAGCTGCAAAGATGTGGTAGGCCAACACCAGTTAGGCTGGTTACGAATCAGACTGTGGTGTAAAAACCCAGCGCCCACTTCCTACATTCTCTATGGCTTTTGATGGAAACAAGCAACACCAGCCATTTTCATACCACAAATTACTTCCATGTCTTCTGTGAGCCCATCAGAGGGGAATTCCTGTGTCCGCTCACTCCCCAGTGCTGCTTTCCGCTTCTCTGGTTTCCATCTAAAAATTGAGATAATTATACTTGCCTCTCCAATGTTTTTCCTACTGTAAATAAAAATGTACAACATTCATCCAAATGCTTCTGAGCTTCTGATGTGTTATCTGAGCTTTCGTTACGCAAAGGCATCCTTTCTCAGGGGGCATTAGCTTTGTACTTCGTAGCCAAGACAGCCTTCATTAATTTAGGTGGTATAAAAAGAAAATCTGTTTAAGAAAATAATGTGGAATTAAATAATACACTGAAAGTTCTTTCCAAATTTTATTATGAATAGTTTTAAAGCTAGTGGATAATTTTTTAATCCAATCTCTCATGTTTAATGTTCTATCAAGCCAAATCCATAGATACCCCCAGCTCTTTACATTTCTTCCTCTGTTAGTATAATATACTGGGTCAAGTGTGACCACTGTTTATTTTAGCTTTGCAAAATTGATCCCAGCTTCACGTTTTTGAGAAAGATTGGTCCATTTTGGTAGATTTCCAGAACAAATCCCGCCTGTTCTTTTAAAGTGGGTTAGACTCTTGACATCCCACCATTGTGAGTGTGGAAGGCATTTCTGGCATGCGTAATCAGCGATTGACTTTCCTGCTTGTTTTCATAGTGATAAATGTGTGGTACCATTAGGCAGAAAAACAAAGTATTCCCCAAAAACTCTCTGCTAAGCACATTTTGGAGTTAATGGGGTAGTATAGATACATCATGCTCTCTTTCTGTGCTAAGAGGTATTTGATCTCATGAAATTCACTCGCTCCCACATAATTTACACTGCCAAAATGGAACATGGTATTTTCCCTCTTCTGCACATGTAGAAAGAGCAGGCTATCTTGCCAAGGTTAACTGTACAATCTTGTTATGCTTCTATAGATTTCATTAATGCCTCATAAAAGAGAATCGATAAAACTCCTTGCATGCCGATATTGAAAAAAAATGACCTTTCGATTTACTCTTTAAGATACAAAAAAAAAAGAAACTTAATCAATAGACATCATCAAAATTCCTCTGATGAGAGGTCCTGAAACAAGGAGTTTACATTAAGAATTCTTCAGAGAAGTTACATTCCTGCTCTGAACTCCTTCCAATGGGACTGTTCCTGATCCTATTGGGAAACTTTGGTGGAAATGCTCATTTTAGGCCACTACCTTGCAAAGCTGCGTATTAGTGGCCCAGGATTGCTCACACACTGAAACACAGGCTTCTGCAGAAGTGTCGTCACACTTCAAAGGTTAATAGGACTGCTCACAAGAGATGGGATTTTTACAGAACTCTGCCTTCGCTCCCATCTATGTTTTAAATTTTCCTTTGACATTTTTCCATGGGTATGAAACCCTGCAATGCTTAAATTGACTTTGCAGTTCCTTATATGTAATTTACAGCTTAGCGTACCCTGCAAGCACACCAAAATGACACTGGACTCAGCATCCCATCAGGAGACCTGCTGATAACAAACAGCTCTGCCCTGGCAGCAGCATTAGCACTAGAAAACAAGGGGCTCATCCATGGCCTTTTCATCGAGACCCTCAATCTCCTTTGCTCCGAATTCCTCAGCCTGCTTGTAGGATCCCATTTTATATTGTCTTTGGGTTTTACAGCATCTTCTTGCATTCAAAGATAATAATGATGTTCTGAAATCTTTCTTTAGTGGCTAGGTGGAGCAATTCAGAAAATTGTTCTTAGTGCTCCCCTCCTATTTCTGCAGGATTTTTCAGGGGGATAAGGAACAGCCTCACATAAAAATAAAACAAAACAGACCCCACAAACAAGAGATAACCTGATGGCAACATTATTTTTCCTGTTTTCTTTTTAAGCTACCTCTGTTATTTAATATGCCTCATAGCCATATTATTACAGATAATTGACATAGATAATGACACATCTATTTAAAAAGTGTCTCTCTTGTGGTTTTGAAGTGGCTGGTAAATACATACTACTGCTCCCCAAATCATATCTTTTATTTACCAGAGGATCAAAACACTGCCTTTCTTCAGCCTCGAATCCCACAGATAAGTTTGTTCCCATCCCAAATTTTCATGCAAGAGACAAGAATGTTTAGTCTACACCTTATGTTTATAAACACGTATTTTGGGGGAAGAGGATGCTTTAACTTCTTTATACAGTGCAGTATTTGTCTTCCCACTCATGGAAATAAATACTGTAGTGTACTCAAAACTGGTAATTCTCTAAAGAAATGTATTTTTTTGCACTGTTACTAATTAATATTTGAAACCGCAGGTTGATTTTTGTATGTTTTAATTTTCCATTTGAGAGAAGACAATGAGGAAAATCAAGGGCTTTGTTTCTGTTTTTGCAAATAACCTCTAGGATGATCAAAAGTGAACAGTCACTGCTGTAGCTAGAGAGACAGCCTGGATGGTCCCATGACCTGCTGAGAAAAGCTTATCTGAGGTTTTTATCAGAAGTGAGGTGATGTTCTGAGAACCAACAACTGCAGAAAGAGATGGCAATGTGAACACGCAGCCTTTTCATTTTCATTACTAAGTCTTTGCAGAGGTTTGCATCGATGGGGCTGTGGGTGGCTGCAAAAACTTCCAATCCCAAAACTTACAATCCCAAAACAACTTGTAGGCATAAACCAGCATTTTACCCAACAACTGCCATTCTAGATGCCTATCTTTTCTTTAGGCTTTCTTAAGCGGGACAAGATCTTGTAAAGATCCTAACATTTTCCTCCACATTTTGATGGCAAAGAATCTCCTTGTTAACACCAGGATCACTCTCTGATGTACTTTGCAGTGTCTGCTTCTTTTTTCCTTTCTTTATTTTTAAAAAGCATTCTTAGATTCATAGAAATTTTCTCTGTCCAAACAGATGAGATAGAAATGTCTCCCCCGTGAACAGAGCCTTAGAGGAATGGTAACTGTGACCAACCCTCAGCTGGTGCAGAACTGATGCACTCGCTGAACTTGGGGAAGCCGTGTTGGTTTACATGAAATAAGAGGCTCAGCTGCATTTGTGAAACTGGCTCTTCCACTTAGAAAGTTCACCTATCTGAGCACAATCAGGAGTTTGAAAACCTAGAGCCTGTGGGCTGAATTTTATTAGGAACAGATGGGGCTAAGTGGCATAGACAATTTACCTGTGCACCTAAATACAGTTACATATATTTATAAGCATAAATATACCAGCTGGCATCCATTTCCTCACTAATCAAAACACCTTTGGCCAGACATACACTGCTACAACTACTTGGTTTTCATGCACACAAGTCATACCTGGTAGCCTTCAAATCATGAAAACTTGATATTGCACAAATTCTCATTAATAATCTTTGATCCTATAGGAAGGCTTATGCTGCCAAATAGTTGTTGAAATCTAAAGGTCAGATCATCTAATATTAAACAATCCAGCATTTGATAAACAACCCAGAGGACAAGGCAGAACTGAATTTTGAAGCCAGCACTCTTCATTCTTGCAGGTAAGTGCATCTTCTCAAACAATATTTCATGGTCAGCAAGACATTTCCTCAGCAAGAGACTTGCATGAGCCTTTAAGCTGGGTTTGTGGGAAGGAAACACGCAGCCTTACATAAACTATTTCAATCCAGCAATTCCTTGTGGTTAGGTGATTATATATACTAATAACTTCACAATGACAGTATCTGGATGTAGCCTCCACAAACACATAACAAAGCAATTTAATATTGTTTGTGCACTCCAATGTTCTCAAGCAATGACTCACACTTCAATGCAAGTTCTCATGCTACAGAAAACTAAGAATGGATTTGCAAAGTTGAAGTCCCAAAGTACTGCATTCAGGAACTGCTGAAATCTCTCTAGATACAATAACCCACTACATATTTTATACTCGCATCTCTACCAATCGTAGCTCTGTATTCATAGGTGTGCATAGGATGTTGATAGGGACACTTGCTACCAATCGCAAGATGATGACACCACATGTTATTATACTGATCAAAAATAGTGACATATCTTAAAATACTGACCATCCAAAAGCAAGGCAAAGTTAGATGAAATCTGATCAAAGACCCTTTTCTTTTTAAGAACTGCCTTACGTAAAACCTCCTCTGGTACATTTATTTTCTAATACGCACAAGTGATAATAAATTGGCTACTATTTGTATTTCTTTTTCAGATACCATCTCAGAAAACAAGCAGTACAGCAGTTTTTACCTTACACTGTGAGTAAGAGTTACTTTGCTCAAACTAAACTTCAGTAGCTGATAAAAAGTAATCAATATTGTTTCAAGATTAATTTTGACCTTACAGACCATGTGGCAAAAACAATTCCCCCACTAATGTACTTCCATGGAAGTGCTTACGTCCATGGCTCAAAACAAAGAACTTCAACAAGAGCAACCAGACTTTCTTTTGATATACAGTAAGAATAAACAGAAAAAGAAGCAAATACACTAGAAAGTCCTAATATTTTTTTTTTAGTAAGATAAGAGCCCTTGCCATAACTTGGGAGTCAGAAATGCATTTGCACCAAATTCCAAAATGCCTTGACATAGTAACAGCAGAAACCTTGGGAAAATCATGTTTAAATCAGGCATATTACTGAGAGTAGACACAATCAGAGCATCCCAAAAGTTTTGCTTGATACAGGCTTTTGTTTGCATAAATGACTACATGCAACCATTTATTGCCCTTAACGAACTGCAGAAGATATTAATGGCAATTTATTCTCCTCAAAAAAAACCTCTGTTGAGCCACTTAAACTTCTTTTTCCCTGTTCCCATCTGGGTCCTTTAAGATAAACCTGCTCCACCCTGGGCTCTGCCAGGGCTACAATTAGTTTTGGAGACTAATAATTTATTCAGAGAGTGCAATGGCTAGAACATTTGAAAATTTATGAGGGAATCCAACTGCAGAAAAAGGGTAAAAAATTCTGCCAAGTGAACACTTTTCAAATTCGTCTTTCAAAATAGTACTTCAGTTACTTTATTTCTTATTTTTCGTTAGAGGTTAAAGAACGTTTCCTTTGAAAAATGTTTTGGTATACACAACTGTTCTTCAAGGTCTTTGTTTGGAGCTGGGGAAAATGACTTGAGGGATGATTATAAATCTTTTCCCAAAATTTCAAGGCCTTCCACTGAACTGGACAAACTCCACGCACAGTCTGAATTCACCAAGATGGTTTAGTAGCCTCATGCAACCCCACATATTCTGCAGTAGGCAGACTATGGGTCTCCTTTTCCTCTTTCTGTTTTAATAGAGGCTCAAACCTTCCCAGAAAGAGGGGGCACAGTACATAACACAGGCTCATAGGTCCCACACTACTGCACCACAAACCTGGCTCCTGGTCGCCTTTGTTTTCAAAGTCCTTTAGGCACTTGAATTAGCTGCATAACCAGCTGCTTCTCACAGTTTTATGCATGTGTTTCAGGCTTACTATCCAGTATATGGACATGCAGACAGATAAAAATAGTAAAACTTCAAGAAAGGCAAAGAGTATTGGCGCTGCAATGCCTTTTCCAGTATAAAATATTCACAGCTGTATTAGATTGTCCCATGCGAATGTGAATGGCATCATTTTATTAGCTCCAGCATAATTCAATCACATAGTTTTCCCAGCTCATGAAAGTGTATATATTTACTTTTTTTATAATCAAATGCAATAATGATTTTTTTAAATAACTTTCAGGCAAAGCAGTGCAAGATAATAGGAAAGAACATATGGGAAAAGTCACTTTTGACCTACGTTTTATCCTTAAAACTCAAAAGTGGATTCAGTATTAAAATCAAAGCACTCCAAGTATATTGTGAAATATTCACAGCTGTTATTATTGCCTGATTTATGTGTGCTAGAGACCAGATTATTCAGACTGGTTTCACAAGCAATATGTTAGTAAACAGGATTTTGTTTGGTAATTATATTAAACATGTCCATATAAGCTTGGAATTAATTACAAATGGTACTTTACTGTACTTGATAAAAGCACTAAACAACAAGAACTAATGATGGCAAAAAGGTCTTCTCTCATTTTCAATAAAGCTTTCCATGTGAAAATCTGTCAACATGAAAAAGTTACTGCTTGTCATTAAAACCAGGCTTCAGTTCAGTAACATGTTTACATGTTGTGTTCCAGAAGGGGAAGAAAATGCAATTGAATTACTATCCTTAAAGCCTGTAGTTTGCAAACACACAATCTGCTCTGGGCATTCTACTGATGTCAACTCCTTCAGCTTGGGAAGACAAAAAAAAAAAATGCAAGTTCAGCCTCGTAACACATTTGAGAGTTTTGCACTACCACCACAATTTGGTAAGAGCTTAAGTGAACCTTCCAGATGTATTTGCAAAATGTTTGCAGTGGGTATGCCTGCCCACATCAGGCATTTAAGTTTTACTATCAGTACTTGTACAAGGTTTCACTGGTGGATGAGTAACAGCAAGAGGAGGCGGAAGAGGTTGCAGCAATACGTCACTGTGCTTGGCGCACGTCAGTAAACGACTAATTATCCCTCTATTTCCAGCTCTCACATTAACTTACTAGCAGCCCTTTGCCTTTCTCCACAATGGCTTTATAGCACAAGATCTATTTTCAAAGCAGACTTCAAAGTGACTTCTCCAAATTAGACCGATTGCCAAACTGAGTGCTAAACTAGGCTTCAGTGGCTCCCAAGACCACGGTAGTAGGACCTCAGACTGCTGGTTGCTTTTGAAGACGAATAACAAGCTCATCACCTGTCCTGCTTCTCTTTACCAAATACACACTGTACTTCTCAACCTTCTTGTTGATACACTGAGATGGGTGAATGCTCTTTCCTCTGCCAATAGTTAACTAGAATTTAAGGCCATAGGCATATTTTTCACGCTGCTGTAATGAGACATATTTCCTAAATAGCCAGCAAATAACCTTTTTCTTTTTCCCCATGGCAACCCAGTGCTCCACATAACTAAGCATCTTACTGACTTCAGTAGAAACTTTTCTCAAAGAAGGTCAGAATAATTTAACAATAAAGAGCCAAGCAGATAAGCAGCTCTGTGCTTATCCTGTGTTACAGAAGCCTGTACACTAGATTTGTTAATCGAGCTTTAATTCAGAAACCTGACACTCTCTGCTTTTCTTGTAACCATTTTTGTTTCTTGTTAATGCAGCCAGATGGCAGCTCCAGTTTGATTACAATTCTCCCTACATTAATGTGAACTCTTCATCTTGTTACTATCAGATGACATTTGCTTTCCTTAATGTACATAGTTTTAGAAAAATTACAGAAGTGCTATTGCTGTGTTACATGAAAAATTCCAATGCACATTTAGCTGATACAGCATCAGCTGCTGTTTAAACTGGGCTTAGCTAATGGACTTTTAATGTCACTGGGGTTATGTGCAGTTACTGGCTATTAGCAGGAATGGACCCTTTCTATAAAAATCACTTTTCCTCAAGTGTGTTGTTTGAACATTCCTTCCTCTGATTTAGTGACTGTCACCAAATACAAAACAAATGCAAGGACGCTGGAATCTACTGTTATCTTTAAAACCAACTTAACCTCAGCCTGGCCTCCACAAGCGGAATATGTGTTCTGCATTGGTACTAGTGGACATAAAACTTTAAAGACAAAAGACTGATTTTTTTTCTTGTCTTGCTGTGGTGAGTAAATCCCAAGCACTCCAGCAAAATTAATTGGACAGATAGCAAAGCTTGATCGAGGTACTGCCATCAATTGATTTCCCTAAGAGAAAGGATCTTTGCAGTGAAACCAAGTACTCATAAAATAAGCTCATGAGTAATACATAGCAGATGAATAGTCCATGCAATATCACTTTGTCATTTTAATTCAGCTTTCTTTGCAAATGTTTCTTATAAATGCAAATTTAAGTCTTTCCTCTTGAGACTACCAAACGATAGAAATGTTTATAAAGCAAGTAAGTAAATTAAGACTTAAAAAACATATTTGGAGGTTTTTATCTAATAGCCATATTTACTACAAAGAATTTGTATATAACATTTAAGGGGAAAAAATGCATACAGAAATAGTGCGGGACAAGCAAAGGACAAAAGCTAGCAGAGCTGAACAGTTTTGCCTTTTCCAGTGCTTGTGAAAAGCATATGGCACTTCTCATTCTACTGTCTAAACCCGGATAATAACCACTTTTGTCATCAGCTACCAGGCTGCATTTCTAACAAGCCTTCGAAGCCCATGCTTTTAGTAGTAGAGGTCTTTAGTTCAAAGATGACTGATTGCTGAGGCAGGAAATTGCCGTATAATAGATATTTATGTGGATATCTGCCTACAGTTGGTGACATTTGGCTGTCAGTGTTCTTATCTGAAATAACGTGACAAAACCCAACAGAAAAATCATCTACCTGGAAGAATCTCACCAAGATGTTTTTGAGTGAGGCACTCTTAATGTCTCTACAGGAAAGAGCCACGTTGCTACATGTAAAGGAAACAGAAAATCTCAAAGTTATTCAAATTATTGAGCTTAAAAAAAAAAAAAAAAAATTACCCAAAAAAAACACTTGCCAGTAAAAAAGATCAAGGTCTGTCCATCCTAGAGTCTCACTCTACTGTGTCAACGTATTTTTAACACAGAACCATATCAGCTTCTGACATGTGCTGGGTTTGAAATTAATGGAGCTAGATTTGTTGGCAGTCATAACCTGGCCTTGTATAGTGTTAGTCTGTCCTCCTTGTATAGTGTTTGCCTGTCCTCGCTATAGGCACTAGGGATTTAAAAAAAAGAAAGGAAACCAGTAGTGAAGCCACACCTCCCAGTACTGAACTTCCTAGCTACAAACTTTCTAGTTACTTAGAAACACAGAAATTAGGAACTTCCTATTTGCTACAGCACAGCTATTTTCCACCAGGAGGAGAAGGAAAAGCAGCACTGCATAAGAAGTTTGCTCCATTTTATTTGAGCAAGGAACTGAAAAAGTTACCCTCACGTTCAGAAGCTGGTGAGGAAGCACAAAGGAAGTCCCTAAAACTATGTTTGCAATGTCTGCATGAAAGGAATTTGTAATGGGGGCAACGAGTTGCCAAAAACTAGTGCAGCTTTGGGGCCAAAAAACTTAGAGAAAGGAAAACTAGTATTCCATAAACCAATTCAGTGAGATTTTCAGTGAACGGCAACGGTGCAGTGGCACATTCTTCACAGTCCCACCCCTTAACGGGACAGATTTCCAGTTTCCACAATCAACTCTGATTTTCAGATCTGAAGTGACTGAGTTTGACAGGGGAAACTTCATCTTCTCTTAGTTGAAAGCACCACCGAGTTTTGACCTAACCCTGAAATGAAGGCTGTGGATTGCTCCCAGTAATTACCTGCACTACAGTCAGTGTAGGTAAATCCAACGCATGAAAACGGAATTAGTTTCGCTTGCTATTCTGTCCCACTTCTTATTCCTCGATTTCGGTATAACTGAACTGCAATTAACCTCATTCACTGAGACCATGTCATTATCTTTGCTCACTATGTAAACTTTCCAGTATAAACACATATGTTTGGATTGAATAAGACAAGTGATGTATTTAAACAATAAATAAATACACCATATCATACAAGTGCAGCAATTCATGTTGCAGATACTCTTTTAGCAAATTTATGGTTAGAATATAGCTCTCTAAGAAGCTCTAAAATACTAATAATCCTGTGGTGATCACTTTTCACTGCTTGACATGAAATGCGCTAAATTAGAGGGAAAAAAAATATATAAATATAATGCCTGGGGAACATCTATCATTTTAAACAAGTTTCCAAAGTGACTGCAATAGAGTCAACCTCTTTTGGCAGACAATTCAAGGCTTACTTGCACATTTCCTAGCTGATGAAATTCAAGATTTCTCAAACAATTGCACCCAGCACTTGGGAGACCAAGAAAAACACAAGCTTTCCTTTTTCTCAAAGGATACGCTGTTAATCCACAGAGCTTAACGTTTCAACCTCTCACTCAATATGAGACTAAGAAATAAAGCTACTTTACTTCTCAAAAATAACTAAAAAGGGATTGGAAAGAGCTACCTGACAAGAAAACATCCAGCTGTTGCCAGGCCAGTAAAACCTATCTGAGCTCCTTAGCATTATTGTTGATAATGTTACCTCAACAAGAGAAAAATAGATACTGATTTAATTGCCTAGGCAACCTCATAGCTTTAATGACTCGTAACGCAACAGGGTCTTTTGGAGCGTAAGTCACTTATTCAGATGAATGAAGTACAGTTGAATAAGATAGTCCTGAATTGCAGATTAAACCCAAATGAAACAAAACAAGCCAAGGCAGTGATCCTTATTCCGTTTCCAACAGTGCTGCGGTCACCTGCTGGATCTGCTCTTGCTCTTCCAAATCTGGGATAGCACTGTGGATTTCACTGGGCAAAGCAAATCCTCCCAAATTGCTGCCACCATAAAGTCAGAGCCTCCAGGAGGCATCCCTGGTTCTGAGCAACAGCACATTGGTTTGCCTTCTGTCTTGTACACTTATTTCTAGATACCAGTAGATATAAAGAAATCAGTGGTGAGACCCAACAAATTCGATACTGGGAAGGCACCTGGGAGCCTTCAAAGTAGCATTCCCTCCACAGCATCATCTATGAGGTAGTTAGACAAGAAGGAGGATGAACTAGAGCACCAGGGTCTTGAGTACCCAGAAGCCTTGAGTTTGCATTTTGGCTTCCTTACACATTTGCTTTGCACCCTTAGGCAATTTCCCTTATAACTCTCCACCAAATAGAGATAAATATAGCTGTCTTCCCAGTCCAGCAAGAAGGATTGAAGATTAAATAGTTTATGCAATGTGACAAATAAGTCTCCCATTGTCTCTAGTAATGCAAACATGTAGCAAGGCCATCCTAAAAATGCAACTGCACATCCCACATGGGAGGTATCACCAACCAAGATGAGCATACACAGCTTTTTGGCTGTCTCTTTCTGTCCTGCCTGCACAGGACTCATAATGAAGGAAAGAGAGAATTTGAGGAGGTGCTGATGCTCTGCAGCATCGTGTCCTGACATATGGGACATCCCTGCCTTGATGGGGTTATTGCACAGTCATGCAAACTAGAGCAGCACTGTTCATGTGTGGGAAATAGCAAAAGTATTTGCCTAAATCTAGCATTGCCTGCCTTTTCCTAGCAGCACTAAGGGCATGTCTGGCACCACTGAGAATCTAGGTCTCCATCTCAATCTGCACCACAATAAAACTGATATTATAAAAAATGCAAAGAGAGAGCAAGATCTATATGAGCAAGGCACATATAATACGTGCCTTCACCAGTGTTCAACTAGGAAGGTAAGTGAAGTTTAACAGTGAAGTTGAAACGTATGGAGAAATGGAAATGAAAATTGTTATTGTCAGAAGACTTTACAACTTTGAGGATTTTTTTTATTTTCGCTGAACACCTAACAGATTTTCAGAGTGGGTAAATAGAAAGTGTTTGACCAGGAGGTAAATATTTGTGGCTTTACTGACCTTTTCACTAAAATAACTGAATCTTTTCTGGTTTTGATTAAAGTTTCTTGTTTGTTTTCCTACCTCCCTTCAGTAAATAAGCAAAAAGGACTCTTTCTTTGTTTGTTTGTTTCCCCTGAAATTTTCCATGTTGATAAAAAGGACATCTGTAAGTGAAACTATTTTGCATTGAGCTTTTCTTCCCCAGCCTAAACTTTTAGATAATGATGTACCAGGCTATAAGAGTACTCCCCCATCCTTGGTCTTTGATGAATTAGGAGGAAATCCCATGTTTCCTGCTTAACGTATGTGTCGTTTGAGCTGGAGTCATAAAAGCAAACAGGAAGGTGTTCTAGCGATGGCTACTAAGGGTGAAAACTCTACATGAGCATCTCTGGGGTTACCAAAAGCTGGGGACAACAACAGTATTAAATAAATCCTCTCCCTGTCACATTGCTGGAGTTTGAGGTCAGAGTATCTGCAGAGGACCCCATTAAATTAAAAACAGGGAAACAAGGTACCTGCAAAATTAAGGGGATTTTTGTTGTTCCTATTTGTTCAATGTAAGCTTCTTTAAAACCGTTTCCATTTTAGCATAATTTCAAATGCTTGCTTACAAATGATGCAAATTAAGTCTCTCTTTGCATACAGTTTGCCTCCCAGAAGACTTAATACCATTTCCTTCAGATTGCCTCTTGGATAATGTTATGATGGAAAGCTCCAGGGGCGTCTGCTCCTGAGACTGTTCTCTACCAAGCACACACAATAAATCACCTAAAACACCACCGTCCCTTCAGTCCTGGGAAGCAGTTAGCACTGAACTGTGCCTCTGCACAACACTATTCTGACGCTACATTGACAGAGGTTGTAGCCAACTGGAAAACCACTTCTTGTCTCTTATCCCTCACATTTAATCCTTGACTTAAGCTTTAAAAGCTTGCACTGTTTTCTACTGCCGAGCCAAACGTGAAAGCAAAGATGGCTAATGAAAATGACAGGCGATGTAATTACTGCTTTATTGGCACCGATGCCAAGATTGCTGCCTGCTAAACTTGAATACCTCCACTGGGTGGCTAACAAGATGTGCACTTCAAAAACCAGCACAACCCTCTCTCCACTTGAAAGGGAGGAAAGAGGGAATGGGAACAGGAATGCCATTTTTTCCTACAGTTACATATATATATATAGTTATGCGAAACACATTGCACAGGCTGAGCACCCATGAGTAAATTAACCTTTATTTCAAAGATAGCATCCAGTGATGTGTTTTCAATGACAAACCAATGATCTGAACATTTGAGACTCACACTGAGTTGAATGCCCTTTGACTAAATTGCATCAAACTATTCACTACTTCGAGCAATGCAAATTAACCCAGGAATTCCCCTTTGCAACAGCAATTAAAGCATATTTTTCAGTTAAGCTGCACAAGCAACTTTTGTGCCTTTTTCCAGAGAAAGTAACCAGAACTGATTCCTCAAAAGTCCAGTGACTAGAAATCCAGAAAGGCAGCAGAAAATAACAAACATAGCCATACACTATACATTTAGCTGGCAGCCAAAAATAATCATAGCTTCACTTTTCAAAGTATAGTTCTCCTTAGTATTTTATATATAGTCCAGAATCTGGTCGTATAATGTACAGAAATACTGAATTGTTATCCTAGTCAGTCTGGGCTCCTCTCACCTTCCATAGGAACTGATGTTGCACTGGATCCCAGACAACTGAACTGTGCAGATTGTGCCTCAAAACACCACTTGCACACACACACAAAACTATAAAAAAATAAAGGCATTTACTTGAAAACATCTAATAAATATAATCCACATTTTCTCCTCTCTTGCTGCACAGACCAGCTATGGAACCAATTTGCCCAGCCTTGGCATGGAGTTGTGTTCCTGTTTGCAGACGTACTGTATTTGGAAAATTAAATTAGGAAAATCTCTTTAATATGGTTAATGCTGTTTCTTGTTTCTGAGTGTGGATGTCACACACAAAGCTGGTCCCAAAATACAGTGAACAACCAGGGTTTTGAGGCTATTACCAAAGGAAAGAAAGAATGTTGTGTGATGAATGATCTACATAAAATGATTAAGTGTAAACATGCACGACAATTGTGGAAATGTTTAGATACCCTCACGCACTCTTACTGTACAGAGGAATAAATGACACTGACAGTAATGCTGAAAAGCCATCAGAAGGGGGCTGTATTTGATGTATATACTTTTTTTTTTCATAGCTATTACAACTGGTTGCTAGAGACTGGAGCTGGAGGAAGAGGAGTCCAGATTCTGGCTCTGGTGTTCTGGGAAGGAACCACTTCTCCACAGACAGATCCATCCATTTTATTCTTTCCTAAACAGCATCTCAGTCAGCAAAGGAAACCCAGTGGCTGTTCTGCTTTCAGCAAAGCCTATTGCAGTAATAAAACGCTTCTCAGGGCCACGATGGGCTACCACATCCAGCCCAAACTCATCAACGTCACTGAAGTCTGCCAGAGCACATTGCTTTAAAACAAATTTATGTTCCAAGTGGGTTTATCCATTCACAACAAAATACTACTTGGCCTTCACTTTACTAATACAAATACTATTACGCCCACATGATCAAGTACAAGCAGTCCACTGATGCATCAAGATAATTAAGTTCTTTTCCCCCTTTTTTCAAATAAGATATATTTAGATATTTAATTAAGAAGTGCATCCCCAAAAGGTTAGTAGATTCACATGTTCTATTTCACTTTTTCCACACCAAGCATTTTCAAACTGCTGCTGTTGCTAACACAGACCGTGCTGGGGAAAGACAAATATCTGCACACATGGCTCTTTTACAGTTTTCTTTTTAAATTATCACTTGGATTTAATTAGATTTGAGGGGTTAAGCATTAAAAAAATGTAATCTTTTGTTGTAAAGGAATAACTGAAACAAAGATTCATTAATATGCAGCCCCTGTAACTTTTTTATCCATCTCCTATGCCATCATTATTAGCCCATAAAGCTGTCTGAACCATGCCTGGCACTACAGATAGACAGCCTGACCCTTCCTCTTGTCCCAACTGCCCTCTAAAAAGATGAGAGCCACAAGATAACTTCTTCAAACACTCTTAATGCCCAAAGACGGAAGAGTAGGAGGAAAGTAGTAGTTCTGTCCTGATAACAGTGGAAAAATACTTAGCTTCAGAGAAGCAGATAAGAAATACTAATAAAACAAAAAACTGTATTTAGCTCTGCTGAGAAGCTCACAGGATGATGCTGAGATGCAGCAACATTAATGTCTCTGCCAGGGAGTGGGGGGGGTTGATCCATTCACTACTCAGTTAGTAACTTTATTTTCCATGAAGAAATGGAAAAGGAAGGCATGAAAGCAGAAGCCCAGCAATGTTCACCATTTCCTTAGCCTTACAAAAGGTAAGGATGGTTGGGGAATGGAGAAGAAAAGCAGAACATGAAATAGTACTAGCAGCAAGTATTGGAAAAAAAATGTACACGTCCTCTTTCCCTTCCCCTCCTTCCTTCTAAATCATAACTGTGTTTGCTGTATGAAGACAACAGAATACAGAGATTGGTTTGGAGTGTAACTTCCGCGTGTCCTATTTCTATAGCTCTCAAAGGAACACGATCAAAAAGACTAGAGGGATGTTTATATTTGGAAGGAGACACTGAATGGAGGATTGCTTCATTAAAATAGGTTGGGTAGGAATTATTTCAATGCTTATGCATTTTTGGAAATGTGTAAATAAAACAGAAGGAAAACTTTGCCTGGTGCTTTATGAAGAGAAAACTTCCTGAAGAGGGCATAGTTAAACTGTTGATTCATTGACTCAATGAAGCACTACATACACATACATGAAGATTCCCTCAGCAAACACCAACCAAAATATCCCTCAACTCTGGGAAAGGTGCCAAAACCAGGTCTGCACCCAAATTCTGTGCCTGGTCCTAACAAATGGGAAATTAAAATAAAAGCATGTATAGAAAAAACAAGTCCAAGAGGAATGACTGCATCCCAACCACATTCCCTGGATTTTCCACTCTGTTGTGAAAGTTTATCACACACCGCACATCAGAAAGCATCGCTGAAGAGCTCTCTGTCCCGTCCTGGGTGTCCTGTGACCCGCACATGTGCCACCCTTCCCAGCAGAGGTGCAGGGGACCTGGTTCCTCACCCCTCGTGGCATTTCTGTCCCACAGTGCTGTGCTACAGAGGATGTGAGTGAAAAGGAGAAACCAACTGAAAGCATGGGATATGAAACAGCTGAGCACAGGGGGTCCTCTCCTCTCTTTCCTGCTCAGACCATCTGCCATGTGAATTACCCATGTCCTGCCAGCAGGGCAGGCAGGCTTCTTTCTGCTCCACATCCAACTATCTGAGAGGACTATTCTTCTTCAACATCCCACATCTACACAGACAGATATATATGCACTGACAGCCAGGTCTACATACACATGGCACCATTAAAACCTTTAAATACATGACATCAAACCTGTCTTATCTTGAACATAAAACAGACTAGTGAAAGGAAATGCTGGTATACAAGACACAGAAGAAACGTGACATGATGCATAAGGCATTTTTGTACTCTCATTCGCTGCTACCTCTTTCTCATGGCCAGGTTTCTGGAGCTTCCTGAGTGTGTGCTCTGAAGACATAGTAAGTATCAGTTGGAAACAGATTAGCACCATATAGACATCATACACAATGCATCCAGCTCACCGGCAGCAAACCTACAGCTCCCAAAAGCCTGCCAGGGGCATTTGGAGTCTGAGCGACCTGCACCGCTCTCCTGTCAGAAAGGCCATTGGAGGAGTGAGCTTTGAAATGGCTGGGTGAGAGCACGGGGTCAGATCTGTGCAGTCGTCTCAAGTGCCTCTCCACAGAGATGATGGGGGGGAAACCGAGCATTCTTCCACTTGCATTATGCTAATAACTCCAGACCAAAGCTTTGGTGCATATTATTATTTTTGGTGGCACATATGAAAAAAAAAAAAAAAAATCTACAAACAACCAACCCAGCAAAACAGCTTCTAAATTTCCCATTCTCTTGCTAACCACATAACCAGGATTTCCAAGTGCTTTGATGAACCCACACATCCTTGCTATGCGCAGCTCTGCCCACATGCAGCAGCAACCTCTCTCTTTCTCTCTCCAGTGCTGAGGAGGTTGTAGAAAAGTATTTCCCAGCAAAAGCCACCCATTTCCACTTCAGGTCTAACTCCTGGGAAGAGTAGGGAAAAGCACTGAGAAAGTTTATGCAGCATCAGCTTGCAGGAGGAAAAGCCTCCTGCCCTGGCTGTCTGTGACACACTGAGCCAGGGCTCTTTGTGATGCTCTCAAAACATCACTAAACACGCACTGAGAAGCAAGACATTTTCACTCGGAAAGGGAAAACAGATCTAGACGTACTCCAGAACCCCCGACAAGGGAGAGGAACAAGAATTTAAAAAATAAACACAGAAACACGGTAACTCCCTTCGGGTATATCACGTTTTAGGCAGGAAGAGAAGCGCGCGTTGGGGGTTCAGGAATGACCATCGCCAGCAGAGCCCCGGGCAGGGCTGTGCGGCTGCACAGGGACCCCCGCCCCGCACCTGCCTTTCCCACGCACCTCGCCAGCCCGCCGGGCACCCGGCACCGCTCCCCGCCGGCCGGAGCCCAAACCCCACTCCGGCCTCCCTGTCCCGCTTGAGAACGGAGTGCAGGGAAACGCCTGTCCCGGCCAGGCTCAGAAACCGCAGACTCGACCCGCCGAGGGCGACCAGAGCCCCCAGACCCCGGCAGGGTCCGTGCAGGCGGGGCAATGCGTCGCTTGCACATATACACACAGAAAAGAAAAAAAAAAAAGGCAAAAATTCGCTTGTTCAGCCCGCACCCAGAAGATGCCCCAGCCCCTTTCCATCCACCGTCTGCCTTACCTTGCGCCGCGGAGCCGGGGCGGCTGGCCCCCAGGATGGCCAGGGCGGGGAGCACCAGGGTCTGCAGCAGGTATCCCAGTCCCGGCCCGCAGCGGGCCGCCGTCCCCTCCAGCCCCTTCCCCATGGCTGGGGTAGGGGGCGAATTTCGCAGAGCCGCCGAGCTTTTCGGTGCCGCCTCTTGCCTCCGCCGACCCCGTCCCGAAGGGAAGCGGAGGGGCGCGGAGCGGCGCGGAGCCCCCGCGAGGCGCTCAGACTGCGTGGGGGGCGACGGGGCGAGGGGCACCGCTCGTAGCGGCGGGGCAGGGGCGCTGCATGGCCCCGCGGAGGGGCGCGGAGCGGCGCGGAGCCCAGCGGAGCGCTGCCTTCTTCCCGCGGGCGGCTCGGCGCGGCTGCCTCCACCCCGGGGGTGGGCGGGGGCCGAGGCCGGGGATGGAAAGAGGGGGCTGCGCCGGGCGCCTGCGATAAAATGCGAGCCGGAGAGGAGAGCAGACCCAGAGGGAAGGGGGCGGGGGAGGCTGGGAGCCACCCGCTGCAGAACCGGCCCCCTTTCGCCTCCCCCGCCCGCGCCCCCTGCGCGCACACCCGCGGGCACACCGGCACACACATGCTAGTTCACACGCATGGCAGTGCACGCTTGCACACACACCGATATACCCCCACCCCAGCACCCCCAGGCCGTGCAGCCGGAGAAGCTCCAGGAGCCAGGGCTGCACCAGCGGACCCCGCGGCACCCTTGGTTCTCTCTCGTCCCCACATGGTCCCTAGGGGCCTAGCACCCCCCACACCCGCTCTAGGGGGGCTGTCTGCTCCCATAAACAGCAGAGTGGGGGGCAAGGGTAGAGGCAGCACCAGGAGGCAAGTTGGGGAATCCCCCAACCCTGCAGAACATCTCCCCCTTTACCGCCCAGGGTCTCTCTCTTAAGGATGGGATTGCTACCTGACAGACCTTACCCTTACACCCCCAAAAAGGTCTCCCCAGCCTCTGCTGACACCACATGCCAACCAAATCTCATGTTTGCTGCTCAACCAGGGCTCGTTTGGGTATTACAGTTGCTTTCTATGGCTTGTTTTGTTTTTAAGTTGCCTTTGCCAAGCTTAGGCAGACTGTCCCTGGCCATGACCAGACGCAGCTTCTCCTACACCACATTTGCCAATGCCAGAGGGCTGCAACCCTAGAGCCATCGTCACACCATTGGTACTCCAAGGAGCATTGCTTTCTCCAGCCCAGAAGCTCCCCCAAGCAGGGCTGCCAGCAAGGCTAGGAGCACTATTTTCCTCCAAATCATGGCTGGGATCTTCCCAGACATGCTGCCTTTGCCTTCTGCCCCAGCAGGAAAACAGTGGCAGGAAAACAGTAGCAGCATTGGTGATGCTGCAGGAGGGTTTCCCACGGGTCAGAGGAGCTGCCTGCCCCCCAAGGAGGCTCTGTCTCACCTGGCCCCTGACTTTAATACCCTTCCAAGGGAATTATCCAGACCATTCCCTTCTCTGGGTTTGAAGGAGGGCAAGGTTTTTTTTTTCTCCTCCTCAGCAGCTGACACAAAGCTGCAGTGAAACAGGAAAGCAACGTTTCTCTTTTTTTGTACAGGCACAAAGCAAGAAAAAGGGACAGATTTTGTTCTGGGCAGTGCAACTGGGTATGTCTGGAAGGTGCCCAGGAAGGGTGCATTTCAAGCCCAACAGGCTGATTTACCCAGAAAATCTAAACAGTCCTCTCCACTAGAGCACTCCAGCTCTCCA
This sequence comes from Columba livia, assembly GCF_036013475.1. NCBI lineage: Eukaryota > Metazoa > Chordata > Aves > Columbiformes > Columbidae > Columba > Columba livia. The sequence continues at coordinate 75,333,397 of NC_088605.1, read as the reverse complement.
TCTCCTGGCTGTACCACATCTTTTAAGGGAGCAAGTCCTGCCCGCTTCAAACACTACAGCATAGTTCAGAAAACATTAAGGCTCCACCATAACCTGTGAGTGAAGTCCTGAGGCTGTGTAAGCAGTGAAAGGGAAACTCTCAACTTGTAGCTATGCTCAAAAGAGAATATGTCTCCCAAACAAGAGCTTCTTTGATTGCACATGCTCCCCACACCAATCCCTGACCTCACACTACCCAGCTTTATGTCTCAGGGTGGTGGTCAACAGAGCAGTCCCCGTGTATGATGTTTTTCTGCTAGTTTTGCTATAATTCTAAGTCTGGAGCATCTCCCATTGATGAGTATTTACTGTTTTCCCTGTGTTAGGGGAAATTTTGCAGAGGCAAGAAAAGAGACCCCTGAAAGATATCACATATGGAAGATATATTTGTTGCAGCACCAGCTGACGGGCACATCTACTGCCACGAGGGATAGGGGAGGGAGGGTTTGCTTCTCCATTAAATGGAGTTAATTTATTTTTGATGTTTTGGGGCTTCCCAGGAGTAATACCTATAGTTCCAGGCTTAGTTTCTAGTTAGTAGCTCAGTGACCTCATTAAATAGGTCCATCCCAATTTCAAGATGATGTCCCCTGCAGCCCTGCCCAGGAATCCCTTGTGGCTGCCAACCTGTCAGCCTCTCTGCCCCAGAGTAGGTGCATAGAGGAGCATTGCTGCTTCACAGCCATAGTGACAGAAGCAATGGCATGGGCACAGCAACCTCTCAGTTTAGGGAGAAAGCAAATCATTTCCCAATAAGCTGTGGAGGACAACAGAGGAACTAGGGTACTGCAGGCAGGAGCATTCAGTAATCACTTTTCTGCTGGAAGTAGACACACCTTGACCTGGAGAAGATGGTTCAAGCAATGGCAACAAATAGCTAAATAGGGGTCTTCTCTGGAAAAAGTGCTTTCAAATCCTTCTATGTTCCATTATGCATAACAAAGGGCATCCAAGGATGCTCCCTGTGCCTGCATCATGGAGCTGCCTCAGAGGGTCCTCTGTGCACTGACAAATGGTGCTTGTGCCTGGGCCATCCCTAATGCCACCATGCTGGATTTTGCCCATTCAGGAGCCAGTCTGCCCCAAGGGTTCTTCACCTTTCTCCCTGTGAGATAAACAGGATTATTATCCCAGCTTAATAAATTTCAGATTTGACACAGGAGTTAAAGGACTGAGATGATCCAGGGATTTGGGATTAGAAAGTGCAAATTGCCTGGATTTATTCCAAAAGTATTAATTTTGGTTTTGGGTTTTTTTTCCCTGATAGAACGTGCCTGGGGAGGTGTTTTCCTGGCTGTTTAAATTAGTGACTTAAAAGTACATATAATGTAAGTTTATCTTTTTGTCACCTTTAATGTCCTTAAAAAACACTGCATACCCTTCAAAAACTCATCCAAAGCAAATATTAATCTCCAGTTTTCATACTTAGACAAAAATATCAAGTGTCAAACAGTTTGCATTAGAAAGTAGATTTAGCAGCCTAACAGGTGTTGCCTTAGCTAGTTTTCCAGGTAAGTTTGTGAAATCACAGCTCCAAATTAGACACCCACTGTAAGTGACTATAAAACCTAGGGTAACATTTAAAAGATTTCTATGTAACTTGTGTACTTATGGATTTGTTTGTTTGTTTTCACAAAAGAGCTTTTTAAATGAGACTTAGGTTCTAAATCAATACTTGAAGTTTTTCACCCCTGCTGTCAACTCAGAAATTTCAAGCTCTTGACAGGCAGTTTTTGAAAGCACAGAGCTGCTGAATTTGACTTCAGTGTATTTTATCGCCCAAGCACCTGGAGTCGCAAAGCAATGGACTAGGAGGCATATTGGATCAGAAAAGTCCTATCAGCTTTCATAATTAACATTATGAATGGTAGTATAGGTACCCATACTCTAGATGTTTCCTTAAAATTCTCTACATTTATAACAATTTATACAAACCTTAATCTAATTACAGAACTCAAGGGAAGTTGATATTTTCTTTTGTTATGGTGGCGCAGCTCAGGAGCATATTACTGAAACAAAGAGCCTCAATCCTCTTTGCAAAGAGTTGCAATATTTAATGAATGGCTTTGGAGCAGAGGTACTAAGGTCCCCTGCGTTACGCGGGGCTTGAGAAACACTGGTTTGAACACGGAGAGGAATCTCTTCTGTGCATTGATAATTTCAAGTAAGATTCAGTAACCCATCCTCGCACTAAGCATTGTGTCCCCAGGCGGATATTGTCACCCCTGGACAACCAGCCTGAGGACTCATTTGCTACACAAAAGTTAGTAAGGGATGCAGATTCGGGCTCCACATGGGGATTATGTTTGATAGTCTCTCTCTCTGCCATGCTGCTCTTATTTTATGGCAGAGACCAGCACAACGCAATCCAAAAAGCAGGAGTGTGACAAGCCTCTCACTTCACTGGCATACATACCACAAGCTATCAAATACTGCAGTTTTCTCTTGCAGTTTAGATAGGCAATTACTTCCTCTGTGGTTGCCTTGTGTGATGCTGTGGATCAGCAAATGAAACTACACTTCCGATATCTTACTTTTCAAGACCAAACTTATTCCCAGTAAAAACGTTTTCCTGCTGGCTGTTTGTGGTGGGATTTGGTCCAAGGAAAATTCATTTCATATCTAGTCAAATGTAGTAAAACAACTGATTGTGTTTTGGCTTCCAAAATCGCTACTTTGTTTGCTTGTTTATGGAACCAGATTGCACAAAGTTCATCCATACTCATGCGCTATACTAAGGTGTTAAATTTTCAGTCTCAACATAATTTTAGAAAGATCATGGGTCAACATAGACATTACAAGGCACAGAAACAGTTTAAACAGTGTTTTGCCTAATAAAAACCATCACTGAACTGTGCTGTTCTACTTAGGAGGCCATATGATGACCTGCTCCTGATGTCTTCTCATATGCACTTGCTCCCATTTGCTTAATAAACTTAAGGCAATTTACAACTTCCTTGTCCTCGTGATGTTTTTCACTAGTATGACTCTTCATAACGTCTGAAGAGGATGTTCCTGAACTAAAGAACCATTTCAAGTGATTACACTAAAGGTAGGGCCAAATTCTTTCCCTGTATTCATGCTGGTTAAAGTGCACATCTTGCTATTGTACCCTGATCAGTGTAAAATCCCATTGTAACTCGTGCAAGAGGATGCTGCTGGGACAAGGGATTTATATGTCTCGGGAACAAAGGTAAAACATTCAAAGCTGTTTCAGTTTCACTTTCGGTAGTCAGGGACGCACCTTATTATTGAATGGCAGTGGGACTTGGGCTCCTTGCCCATTTTTGAAATCTGTGTCCTCCAGCTACAGCCAAATAATGCGTCCAAAGAGCTTTTTCTTTCATGTGAATTTGCTGTAAACAGATCACAGATTTCTTATTTATTTATTCTCTCTTCACATTTGTTTGGTGAATATTTTCTCTGAACAGTTCCCGAGCTGTAGCTCATTCATGCACAATTCATCACGAGTATTTGAAGTGCAGCATTCAAACTATTTTCCTTACTGTTGCTGTATGATGCCATATCAAAACATTTCCCATCTACAAATATCCACTAACACTTAAAAAAAAAAAAAAAAACACACACAAAACTTGACGATTTTAGTCTCTATACTCATTTGCCTGACTATTTCCTGCAAAAATACAGAAGATGAGACCTCCTGTCGGTTGGTATTTGTTGGAAAGTGATGCGAGCGCTGGCGCTGCCTCCCAGCAGAGGGAGGTGTGAGACCCCGCTCCGATCTCCAATACACGGACACGGGGATTTTAGGACCGGCTTCTCCTTCCGGGAAGCAAACACCTCGGGGAGGTGCGGCCGTGTTGGCTACATTACCCTACAGCGAGTTCCCGAGGGCTCCAGCTTGAGCCGAGCTACAGGACACAAATAACTTGGGAAAAACAATATCTCAGAGTGTTGCACAGCACTGTTATATCCCTCTCTCACTCTCAACATGCTTTTTATTTTGGTAGCATTGTAAATTCTCTTTGAGTTGAAGATTAATGTGAACGACAGGTAACAGTTTCTACCCCTGGATTATCCCCATCAGTTTCCACTGAAGGGATTTTTATTTTTTATTTGATGGTGGTGGTTGGTTTTGTTTGTTTATTTTTTGATTGGGGGGGGGGGGTGGGGGGGTGGTTTGTTAGTTTTTTGTCCCTTGTTTGTGTTTTTGCTTGGTTTTTTTTTGCTGTTTGTTCTGTTTTACATACCAAGTACTAACCTCTGATTGTCCAGTTCAGGGTGGGCTTTCCCCAGATTTCTTTACCAGTGTCACAAGAGTCTTATCTCCAATGTCTCACTACTACCACCCTGCCCACCTCTGCCTTCATGGCTTTTTTTCTGCCTCACACACAGGGAGATAAAGACATAACTGCACTTCAGGATCTTTGCTTCAAATTCTCCCATTAAGTGTGTGTGCTGGGTTGCTCTTACTTGATTTATTATTTTATGGATTCTCTTGCCTGAGACACTTTGCATAAAGTGGCATTAAGAAGACTTATAACTACAGTATTTATTTAACTGTTTCTTAAGGGAGGAAAGTGATAACAAGCAGAGGGAATTATAAAGGAAATGTGGCAAAAGATGTTTAAGATGCAGCTTCTATGAAGAAACACGTTTTCTTATAAACTTAATTATTAACATCATAGTTTGGTGCTCTGCAATAAGATCAAACAGGCACAGACCTGTGTAACATTCATTTGTCTGCTTCTAAGTCAAAAATAGCATGTTTTTGTTATCGATTTAATTTATAGTTCAATACGTTTGCAGTTAATAAATGTGCAGTTACAGCTAATGCTATTTTGTGAAAACAGATCACATTAAGGAAACTATGGGAGTTTGAGTATATGGCAATGGCCCCAGCCTTCCCATTTAGATCTGCTTCATGAGAAAAAACAGCTACTTTTGTTTTTCGGGGGGTTTTCCTTTTTTACTTTGAAAGCTGGCAAACTGCTCTGTTGTACAGTGAGTTGGAAATGCAGCTTTCCCTACCAGCTGCTCTACTGCACCTTCCTAGAACACATTTGCTCCCCTCAACATACAGCCAGATTATACTTTTTTACGCAACAGAAAGAAGCTTTCATAGCAAACCCCTCAAATTCCTGAGCAGCATGCGATGGTAAGAGGAAATCTGTTGTAGGCGCCTGTAATGGGAAGCCTGGCTGTGTGTTTTCAGTCTATTTTTCTCCTGGCCTCTTGGTGGCAGGGCAATTAGAGCTCAAGTGTACAGGGAAAAGATATCCCAGTACAGTAATCAAAGCAAACATTATATGGATTTTGATTGCTCCAACAAGAATGAAGTCTTTGTTAACTGAAATAGCTTTATTGATTCGAACGAGAAGACGTATTTATTCTGTTTTGTGAAGTGCTCCAAGCTGTGTATTTAATGCTTATGAATTCAGAGATGGAATAGAAAAGTTCTGTGTAAAACCATAGAAGAGAAACTATATAATTTCCAGAACATTTATGCTAACGTTCTTTTCATAAAGGCAGTTATAACAGCTGTAGTTATCATTATCATTTTATAAGAGACTTTAATGTTTCACAAATGACATGATTTGTTTAAGTCAAACAATTAACAACATTCTTGACTGTTTAGCAATAATTAGTTTGTTTTCACAGAAATACTCCATTTCATCTATCTGAACAGAGGCTGAAAAATGATGGAATAACAAAAAAAGTTCAGCCCTACTGCTGAAGATGAAAAGTTTATGAAAATAAAAATCACCCATAACAGCAACATGTGATCCTGTATTAAGTGTGACTTTTAGCTCCTTAAAGCACATTATTCAATGTTAGAAAGTAAGTTATGTAGTTTGTGTTCCTATAGTAATTTAAATTGACAGCCTTAAGATTTCTTTTTCTGAAGACATTATTAGGAATTGAGCTGTGCAATTCCTTATGTACAACACAGATAATATCAAGCAAAACTTGAAAAATAAAGAGAAGACTCCCCCCACAGCTGAAGCCCAACTGTGACCACATGCATTTCTCATAGTGCACTGAATAAAAGGCTTAAGTTTTTGTCCCAAGTAGATGTAGTTAATCTGACTCTGCTTATTTCAGATGAAGTTCCACAGAGATTTGTGGAAACCAGTTCAGGGCCTTTGGATATAAATCCTCTATGTGAAAAACTTTGCGCCCTTTCACCTATAGATAATAGCGAGAACGTTATTTTGACTGGGGAGCGTTGCAGGTTATCTGCAGCTATCTAGTTTATTACCACTTTAATTTCAGACCTACATTTTTATTCATTGTTTCTCTTTTGAATAACGTTTTGAAAGATGATATCAAATAAATGGACCCTTGGCTGTGGCCCCACACAATGCTTTCAGTTATTAGATGTCTCAGTTGATCTGTGTTTAAGGATGATTAAAGTACCTTGCACTGGGTTTCTTAGCTCATTTCGTTCCATGTGCATTCATAAATTAGTTGATGATAATCTATGAATAAAAACTTAATATTCTAAATTATCTTCTATAAAATGTTGCAGGTTTTTTTCTCTTTCTTTCTTCTTCTAAACTGGAACTGTTCACAGATTCTCTTCAAGAGTCTGATAAGGTGCAGATTACAACATTGGCTTGATAACAACCAAGAATTCTGCTTCCTCTCTGAGTAACATGAACTCCAAGATGAGAAAGGATACCTTATCTTCATAGCTAAAATATAATTAATTATTTAGTCTTTAGGTTATTAAAACCAGCTCTGAAATATGGAACAAGAATTCACTACAGAAAAACTGGATATGATAAAGTCCAGTTCCTTGGACCCAACAAGGCCGTACCAGTGATCATGTTATTAGCAAGGAAAACAATTGTTTACACCCCTAAAAGCGCCTCCTTCTCTAGGCCAGAGGAGGTGAAAAGGGGGAAAAGAACAATTTTGATAACAAGATTAGACTAAAACACCTCTGCCTGGAGACTCATTGATTTCTCAGGAATTAAATTGTCCCAACAAACAACGTCATTTCACTTAATGATCCCTTTGAAAAGCAAGTTTTAATGATCAAGTGACCAGGATAGAAGATGTAGGATGAAGGACAGTAGACATGTAAGGCAGACAAGACAGCACATTTCCAGATGGTCTCAAAATTCACAGGGAATGACAGTAAGTTCGTTAACGATTGGAGACCTCTGATGCCCTCTGCTTGCTCTACATGCTCTCAAACACATCCTGGAAGAGGAATGTGTACATTGGAACTGAGCAAGAGGAACATTTTGGAGGCTGTTGGCTGACATTTTTATCCTTTGAATTTTTAACTATTAAGGAAGATTTGGTTACTTTAGAAGAAAAATTAACAACTCATCACAGTTTACAAGGATAAGCGTGTGGGACAATTGCAGGAAATGGAACACTGTGAAAGTAGCAGGACATTATATATAACCAGAAAGATACTCTTTCTTAGAAGTATCAGATAAACAACACGATCATAACTAGGACAAGATTCACAGTTGCAGGCCAAGAAAAATGTTATGATTCTAGATCCTCCCTTCACCTCTAACATTTTAGAGATTGTAAAAATCCCTCAAGGAGCACAACACAAAGCAGCTCACCCTACCTTGAGCCAGTTTTCCTTTTTTTTTTTTTTTTTTTAATTTCCCTCAGAAAGACTTTTATTTTCCACTCATACTTACTTTTATTCCACACATGCTTTCTATCTTTCTCTGCAAGGAAAATAATTCTCCCAGTGATGTTGCACTATGGCCCTGTTCTGCTATATCCTCCCCAAAGCAAAGGTCATCAGCTGAGCACAGCAGCCAAGCTCATTGTCATGTCAGAGCCCACAACAACCTTGGAGGTCTCAGCTCTAAGAGGTGTTCAGACATGTTTTAACAGCACAGCCTCTGGTGACCAGCGCCTCAGTAGTTATTAACTTGTCATTCTTTCCAGAGTGATGCCAGGAGAGCAGTGATTCGCACTGCAGTATGTGCTGTGAGTTTGACTATGCAGTGGAAGGTGGATCTGTGACTCTACCCATCCAAAAAAAGAGTGCACAGATTGTAAAGGAGCCACTGCGCAGTCTTAGCCCTTTTGGTATGGCCCAGACCTTTTATGGACACTCTTCTGCCCTAGAAGGACCATGTGTCCTTAATGTTTACAAGCGAACTCAGATCTCCAGTGATAGTGGTCTTAGGATCAACAGGCAAGTCTACATTCAATGCCATGTTTATCCTCCCAGCGGGTTTTCCCAGAATTAGTACACACATCAACAATTCCATAACGCATGAGTAAGATGTTTATTCCTTACCACAGCTCCAGCATTAATCACTTGTCCTTCTCTGAGCCCCCAGTAAAACTCTGTGCCATGGAAAAGTACTAAACAATGTGTGGTGTCCCAGAGCAGGACTGGGCTCAGACCTAGTCTGGACTTAACAATACAGTTTTGCACAGGGACATTGCACTGCAGTACAGCTCTCTGCCTCCAAATAAAGGAGTTTCACATTCAGCTGATTACAGAAAATATTGAGAGACCTGTTCAGTCACATGCCTTGCTTTCGACCAGTAGTGTTGAAGAAAAGATTAGAGACATCTGAATGTAAGCATATAAACAATTTTGAAAGCAACAGATCATTTATGTGGTTCTTTGCATCCAAACTACAGAAAAAAATCTAAGCTGGGAGGACTCCTAACATTTTACAGCAGTGTAGAAAGCTGCAAGACCAAACCTAATGGAGTTTGTCTGGATATCAGATTGGTATCACGCTTATTGTCTGCTGATGAGTGGCATGATTAAGAAACAGGTGCCAGGCTGGGGATATATGATAGGAGGAACAAGACATTTTTGATCACTACATCTAGTTGATTCACTTGGAAGCACTGATAAATAGACACAGCTGGTGGTGGAACTAGGAGCTGAGCTTCCCTTTTTTCCCCCTGTATCCTATTAAGTATTGATACAAGACAAAGGTGATGGGTATTGAGAAGCATAAACTGAAAGCAACTGGAAGAGAAAACAAAGATGAGAAATAATATTTGCCTAGAAATCCACAAAAAATATAAAATAAATCTTCCATTCTTTGTCTGGTACTGGTTTCCAGAGAACTCAGCAGATATGACTTGGTGAACTAACTCTTTCTGTATCTAATAGAGGTTGCGTGTGCATTAGCAGGTTGGCTGTGCAACTACCAAGCCGTTGCTGCAAATTACTGAGGGGGTGTGTGTTTCTTGAAACTCAGGGCCACAACACTTGGTATGGTTTTCACCTCTCATTGTAATAGTTTTCATCTGGACCACCTAACTGCTTGAGGTTTTTTATTCAGCTGGTCTGCAAATAGAGAAGCTATTTTCCCCATGTACAATATTTATGTCCTTCCACATTTAAACCCCAATAGAATTAGTGCTAAAGGTGAACATTAAACCAAAGAACGATTTCTTTAATTACATCTGCTACTGACACAAACATTCTTTATAACCGGAATCTCCTACTAGTACCCTTATGAACTACTGTATACCTCTGGCAGGAAAAAAAAAGGTGTTCATGAGTTTAAGGAATTCCATATGCATTTTATCGATGGTAATTCTGTTAGTTGTGCACTCAGACTGCTGCTGGAACAAGGAATGTTTTGGCTGATGGATTTTGCAAACAGAGCATACATGCAAGAGAAATTCACCAGGGAATTAAAAAATGAGCCATTACCCTTGTATAGGCATCAGGAGGAAAACAAAAACAAAAAACACCCCAAAACCTAATACAATGATACTTATCAGCTGTCATTCAGTCTGGTTGGTGGGGTGTCTAGAAACCTTGGTTACATGCTTGTAACCCAGCCCAACAACAGAAAAGTTTAGTATAAGTACCTAAAACATATGTAGATGGCTTACGATCTTTCCTCAGACATTTCTAAAGATATGTGCTCCATGTGGCTTAACTTTCTTTGTCTGCCCCCCTGATGTACACAGTCCTCAGCATAACCTCAGAATTCTTTTCAGGAAGGTGGGGTGGGAATCACTTGTCATTCTTGGTTATTTGTGGAGACATTCATTCTCTTGCCCTAGAGTAACTTGGCTTCCTCCAGGAGCACAGGAAAAATTCTGGGAATGTATTTCTGTATAGATTATGGAGTAAGATCTGATGAACGTATAGTAAATATCTCTGGGGCAAGTCCTATTTCCATTAGAGAAAAGTCCACACAGAAATCCTTACCACAGTTTCTTCTAAAACTTAGTGAGATCCCTCACCACGGGACAAGAAAGACAAGGGACAGAAGTATTTGTCATTAGCTGTAAAGTGACCATAGGCATGAAACAAAGAGGATTAACAGTGTCAAGCATTTGGGAACTGGAGGATGAACATTTTGAATCTAAAGACACAAGGTTTTGTGCTTCTGGACTCTCCAGGTCATGCTTGGTCTAGGAGCATCTTAACTAGACATTAAATGGAACTCATCCTTTAGGAATCACAGAAAGAAAGAAGTTGATCTCAGTGCCTGAAGGAGGGGTAAATTAGCCTGGGTCTCAAGCACATTGTTAAGAATAACAATTAAAATCTAATTATAATTACCGGCACTGGATGCTACTCTAAATAAACAACGATGTGCAGATTTGTTGTGCAGATTCTTAGCTGCAGAAGTAGGCAAGTAGTAGACAGTGTGCAAGTGAATCACCTCTGCAACAGCAAATGGTCTGGCTTGTAAGTACACGAAACACACACTTGAGATTTCTTTTGCAAGACAAATCATTTTGAGAGCAGACATTAAGGCTGATGCTGAGGCCAGGGCAGCCTCTTCAGGCTTTAGTTACTGTCTGGTTCAATTTCTGGTTAATTAGGGCTGAGAAGTTGGAAAGTTTGCAGCTCTCTTGCATATTCTTTACCTGCTCTGAGGAGGCAAATTAGAAAACTGACAGGCTGGAGTTTCTCCTATCTCTAAAAATCATCCAATAAAAATTAGAGAGAGGTAAAAAGTCTCCAGCTGCCAGCTTAGACTCATTACTGCCAGTCATGTCATCTGGAGAGCCAAAAGAAGTGAGGATCCAGGAAATCATTATTATTGAAAACTTCAGGAGATCTGCAAGCTGTGTTCCAAATAAGACAATTGTAGGGCGTTGCATTTTCTCGCCTCAAATTATGACCATGGTCCTAATGCACATTTTCATTTATTTCAGTAGCACTAGCTCCTGGTCCTGCACGTATCCCAACACACAGTAACTTCAGAAATGTGACTGGTGTTATTACCACTTGTGTACATACTGCAATGTGCCTAGGGCCAAGATCCTCAAAGTTCAGCATCTAAATATCTTTTGAGATTATGGCCTACATTAAATAGAATTCTAGACACATTTTGGCATCATACTTTCAGAAAGTACACTAATAACTGTAATAATCCCTAACCCAGCTGTTACAAGGAAGGGGAATTGCATTAGAATTATAAGAAACAGAAACACAGGGAAATATTTAGAATATGACACCCAACATTATCTATTGTGCTTTTTAATTGCAAAGGAGCCTGAACTGCAGTGTAAAACAGCAACACTTGTGAATTTGAACTGCCATTACTGTCACATTTTGTTGAGTACTACATTCATACACATTTTAATGGTACTCGAAATAGAATGCCTAACCAGCTCAGCTTTGCTGGCTCTATAAAAAGAATCTGAAGTCAAAGTCTAGAAGCAAAGGAGGAAGAAAAGGATAAAAAACACCACAAAGTAAACCAACCAACCAACAACAAAACAGACACCAAAAACAAGAAGGTGAAGAAAGAATGGAAAAAGAGGAAAAACCTAAGTGATGCCTCTCCTGGAAGCAATTAAATGGAAACAGTAACAATAAAACTATTCTCGAAATCAAGAAATATAATCCACTGCTCCATAATGAAAGTAGATCCTTTTACTACAGGATAATATGTGAAGTGCTAACTGCCAGTAGCTGAGCATAAAACAAAGCTTTGCTCTTCAACTTCAAAACCAGAAATCTGAAAACCTGACAACAAAACTGGGCTAAACACAAATCCAGTTAGTTTCATTAATCCCATTCTGTACACATTTTTAGACAGCCCTTTAAACCTCTGCTTAATTACCATTTATGTGCAAGTCTTATAATAGAGCCCCAGGCTTTCACAGAACTATGTATTTTATGACTTCATGAAGGCAACTTAGTGTATTATGAAGGAAAAGGAAGAGGAAAAGGAGACAATTTAGGCCAAAAATATTTTAATACCTTCTTGCTTGTACTTCCATACAACAATAAAGCTTCTGTCAAATAAGGAACAAAATTGTCCTCTTTTTTGCATACCTCAAAGTGTAGAGCCTGTATCAATATTCATGGCATGTCCTCTATCCCACCTTGCACGGCTCCAACTACAGCTGAATGTTTGAGTCCTCACACTTGAGAGACCTTTGTCTTGGCACACCCTTAAATTCTGCTTCCCTGAAGTGGTGTAAGTACATTTGCATACATGGAACTTATAACGTTAAAAAGATATGCTTTCACAGGCACATGAGCTGGACTTGAATTTCTTTAAGCAGAAATGGGTGCCCTGCTCTAGTGCCTTGCAGCTCAGAGCTCTGGTGGTCAACTGTGTTGCATAAAGATGAGCTGCAGAGGTTTGCACCATAGCTGTGCTGCTTGTGAAGACAGAGTGCATTTGTAACTACACATGCACACCTGCACATGTGTGTTTAGCTCTTATATCCATGCAGAGCAACATTAAGATTAGTGAGGCTGAACTCAAATTCAGGGACTGTCCCATACTTAATGCTTAATGAGCCTAGAGTGTAGAAAACTGGGGGAAAGCTCAGTAGCAGTGAAAATATCCTCAAAGATTTTCCTCCTTTTCCCATGGCATGGATATAGTGTCTCAAATGATCTAGATTATAATGATTGACATATTCCATTGGGAAACAGACAATTTGCCTGGGGGAAAGAGGCATGACACAATCTATTCTAATACTACTATTTTATGTGAGATTCAACAGGTCATGTATGCACAACCTGTATTTGGTATTGCATAATTACATGTTTTTCTTTCAGATCACCAAAGCAGCGCAACAGCTGAAGTACAAGATCTCCATGAGCTAAATAAAAATACATTTTAAATATTTCACAACTTGTTTGTATGTCCAAATGTATCCTGCCCAGGATACATATCTTACTGCCAGATCTGGTTGTTACTTTTGCACAGAAATCAACAGTCCCCTTCCTTTGGTACCAAATGCTTGAAGATGCAGTGACAAGATTCCTACTCATCTTGCTTCCTTAAAGGCCCTACTGCTGGCTTGCTCAACACTAAGTTAGATAAGTGCTTATATAGCACAGCAACAGGCATTATGAAACTGCATTAAGCCCAGTGCAATTTACATGTGCATCCTCTCACTGCTTTTGTTCCCAACAACTGCAGTGGGAGCTCAGGGCACTTTGAGTGTCCCAGTTTTGTGGCCAGCCCAGCTATCAATGAGAGTCTTGTGCCACACAACATTTTGAAAACAGCTTCTATCTTTTGCTTCTAATGTGACCTGCAGTTGAGTCATCACTGAAAGAAGTTTCAGCTCTGAGTAATTGCACTGTCTGCATCAACGTGATTAAACAAGCAAAACATCCAGAGCTTTGCATATGGGAAAAATTAAAGCTTTTTGTTCAATGGCACTGAATGCACTTGGATTAAAAAGGGTGTATAGAGTGTCCCTTCAGTAACCCTGCTTTGTCATCATGATACACCATCCTGTACTCCAAGGCTCAGGAAGATCAAAAGAAGCATTTATATCTTGCATTAATGAAGCATTAATGAAGTGGTTGTGCACTCTTATTTCTTGTTTGCTTATTTTTATTTATTTTACAACCTATGAAAAAATTAAAGTTACAATGGTCTGAAGGGGATGATCTCAGCTGACGTCTGGAAGTAATTGTATAATTGCCCTATAAGTCAGAAACGACAAAACTTTTTCCTCCATGGCACTGAGACCACCAATTGCTGTATTTCCTGCCACGCTACTCAAGAGGTTTCTTTTCAAGAGGAAAACTGTTTATATCCATGAGCTAAGATAAGATATATTGTGTGGTGAAGGATATTTGGTTAAAGAAGATTATGACTGGGAGAGAAAATAAAAACAATAAACAGTGACTTAAGCCTTCAAACATTCTCCCTTTTTTTTTTTTCATAGTGTTTTGGGGCTTTTTTGGGAACAATTTCTCAGCAGAAGCCCAGGAGTTTCTCAGAGATGAGAGTTGTACATTTCCCCCTATTGTTTTTTCTATCTGGTCACAGAAAGCAGCAGTTACTTTCTCGAACAAGAGGCACCAGTAACCCTATCATCATTTGAAAGGTTCATGGTGACTCCCAGTGATCTTTGAATGAGGGAACTTTACTCAAATTGACATTGCACTGGCAAAGCTTGGTGGCAAGAGGTGCAAACCTGATCTTTCTTATTTAATCCCAAACCTTCTGTGAACCCAGCACTGAATTCGATCCAAATTACCTGCAGGTCTTCCTCAGGGTGATAAATCACACTCTCTCATTGCACCTTTGTAGCTAAAAATAAATGGAATGAACCAGATCTCAAAATTAAGGATTACTGAACTCATTTCAGAACCATTGAAGTATCTCTTTCCCTTACCTAACACATGCTGTCTGCTGTTTCCTGCTTGTATGGTAGATGACCTGCAGCAAGCGTTGACATTTCACAGTCACTCCAATTCAGATCCCAGAGCACCAAGAGAAGCTTTTACTTAGGAGTACATGTATTACAAAGAAAAGCTTCCATATAAATCTCATGTAGACTCTCCACTTTTTGGATTAGAGAGGCTGCATTTGTACACCCTATAATACCACAAAGTCCTGGTTTCAGGTGGGACCTGTAGGTGATATTGCAACAAACTCCATAGAGAAGTTATATTTTGTGATGTCCTTCCTTTTTACAAGGGCATTAGGCATCCTGTGGTTGGACAGTTGGGGTTACTCCTTTTTGACCAGCAAGCTCCAAATTACATCTCATCTGATTAACTTTTTTACAGTTTATCTGCAGGTGTCAGTGGATGCAGTGGGGCTGCCTGTGAGCAGTTCTTCACTGTGACAAACTTACAGAGACCAAGTGACTTTCCAAATATTTTTTCAGGGTGCCTGCTGCATACAATCTGTCTTTTTGGCATCTACCAGCCTTGTGATCTGCATGCCTTCCCATCATCTGCTGTTTGGCTATTGTCTTGTTTAGAAAAGGTTTTTTGGAACTTAAATGTCAACAGGTGTGGTATAGTATATGAAGGTATGCAGTGCATAAACGTGACTCGTTATAACTTTCTCACTTAAATGTTTTCCAACTAACAAAGTTAAAAATAATATGTGCATACAGAACCTCGTGACTTTAAAAAAAAAAAATTAAAAGTTTTCTAATTAATACAGCTTCTAATTAATGAAGTCTTGCATTCTGTGTCAGTCATAAGTCATCCCAAATCATACACACCTTGCTACTTTCTGCAAGTAATAACTGCAAGTCTGGAATCAAACTGACCTGTCAACCTTTTTGAACATGGCATTTCTGGAGTAGGGGCAAGGGTCTGCCCAACATCTAACCCATATAAGCAGCATCCTAACAGATGGGATTGGAGAGCTGGCAACTGAATACCTGTTCTGTTCATCAGTTGTGGGCACAAAACATAGCCCGTCCAGCCAGATTTCACATCTTTAGTTAGCATGTCTATAGCAAAGGTGCTGTACAAGGAGATTTGTGAATATTTAGAGCTCCAAATCCCAAGTATCACTGATGATGAAATGCCAAATGGGAGAGATTATTCATGTCTCATTAAAGTGCTCCTCAGTGTATACTTATGCAGAATGGCACTCCACAAAGAGAAACAATTTTTTGCTCATCTGTTGCTTTACAGGTGAAGAGTTACCAGAAGAATCTAGGAGCACGTACTCCACTATGACCTATGGCAACAAAGAATTTGCTCTCTACTTTTCCTTCTTGTTTCTCCTTAGAGACAAAAAGGAAAAGAAAATTCATGGATCATGCTTCATCACATACACCCACTTCGATTGAGGGGAAAGAAGACCACATGGCCTCCCATTTATACCTCTCCAAAAAAAACTAATCAAAGCATCAAAAAATGGGCTGCCCTTAACCTAAAGGACACAATCCAGAACACCTATCTCACATCCTACAGCGTTGCCTTACGCTTCTATAACTCCCTGCCCTGTGCATATTTATTAGGCTAAATAATGGAAATATGTGAGGGCAAATGATAGAGAGAATCAAAGCAAGGAAACACCTGTATTTTTATGATATTTCACAGGAGACTGCTTCTTCTCAGTGCCCTATCATCAGTCTTAAGGTCACTAGCTACTCACAAGCTCCTCTTTGCTACACTCAGGGTCAGAGCAAACACGCTAGATCACATTTGTGAATACTTGTGTGTGCAAGCACAGGTGAGGTAAAGGGAAGAATGCCAGTGTTAGGAATGCCAGTGTTGTAATTCCACCCTTGCTGCTTCACACTGAGATTTTCTTGTGTTCCAGTGGCTCCCTATTTATCTCTGTGTCATTGTCTCCTTAATCCAGACAGTGCAGTAAGGTTAATGCAGGGCTGGGCACAGAATATTTTTGCATTATGCCAAGAAAATTCACCAAAGGCATCTGTGTAAAAAAATTGTGATGAATTCACAAAGCCTCCTGTAAATGCCTAAGGAGTTTTCACCCTATAAATATTTAAAACAAATATCCCCCAATACATAAACACTCTCATTTCCTGCTGATAAAGCCAGACGCATCAGCAGGGGTGGAGGGGAGGTAGTTATCTTTGCTCAGATGTTGTTTAGCATATCCCTGGATGCAATGAAACTTTTTGTTTTAATTCTTCCTTTTCACTTATCCTTTTCATCATTATATAGTGTTTCAAAAACGCAGATGTAATCCAGCTCCTAATCTTAGCTAATGGGAACTATGTCTAATTAAAAACTCATCAGTATAAAAATATGTTTTGTTCACTGAGAAAGTAAAAAAACAAACCAAGAAAACTCCAAAATGAAACAAACAAAAAACCAAAACACCTAAACCAACAACCCTTAAAAATTCAATCCTGCAATTTTGCTACTTTTATTTCTTGTGCATGATCTGTGCAATTAGACAGTACTTTACATCAATTAAACAAAAGCACACACTTGCAAAAAAAAGAGGCTTGTTTACACTAAACAGTTTGCAAAGATGAAAGGTGTTTTCTATCACAGGAGTCAGCTTATCCACTACCAACTCAGGGGCAATAAAGTGGCTGCTGACAGTTCAATGTAATATTACACAGCAGCAGAAAATTAATAATAATAAGGTATCAAGTTCCACCTATAAAGGAAATTCTACATGGGCAGAATATTTCTGTATAATGAAGAGCTGCACTGATTTCTGCTTAGCGTATCTGGGTTATAAGGTTCTCCAAATAATTAGGGCTCATTTTTCCGCCTCAGCTGTGCAGTGCCTGCTCTGATCCTGCCGCTGAACAACTGCAGGTTGGATTCAGGGACTGAACAGGTTCAGCAAGTGCTGCCATCATGTCTGAGGCACTTGGGCTCCGCTGAATGCTCTGCTTGGTAACTGAAGCCTGGCTCTGCTCTTCTGACTTTGTGCCATCTCTGAAAGGACACAAGGACAGCAGATATAGAGAACTAGCTCCAGCATCTTGGAGTCTGGCACTGTCCCAGAGCTCCAGGAGATGCTTCACTGCCCTCTCCTGAGATCTACCAGATGGTGGGTAAAGGTCCAGAAAGCACGCAGACTGTTGCCTGCCTTTGCAATTTTTTAATTTAAATCCACTGCACAGCTCAAGTATATACTTCATTTACTCAGTAGTATTTGTTTGCATTGCTGCATTTCTACCATTCCTACTTGGAGAACAGCCTTCCTCTCCTCGCCTTCCAGAACAATGAAGTGCTTGTTAATGCACTTGAGAGAGTTCCTGCTGCCTTTGCATGGGAAAGAGTGCTGATTGCGTGTGGAGACAGAGTCAGGTTATATTTCCCCCTTTCCAAGTTCAAGTAAACTACTTTAATTTATTTGGTAATGCGGAATTAACTTTACATTAAAAATAGGTCCTGTCCATGTGAAACAGCATAGCAGGAAAACACTCCTTCAGTTTTAAAGGATTTAACTCTTACAGATCCGGAGAAGCTGCTTCTTTTCAATGGTGCTTTCTGCTATGGGACTCAGTTGAAGCCTGCGCTCTTAACCCTGAGCCTTGTTGAAGTGCACAGTGACAGGGTCACGCTAATGCCTTTGACTATTTGGGCCAATTTATTCCATTTAAATTAACACAACATCGATGAGTCTGTGGCCTCTCTGCTAAGGTGGTCAGCAAGGCTGCCACTTGGGATGATGACATTTGCAAGATGAAATCTGGCCTGCTGTGAGCTGCTGGGATGAAAAGAGACTGCTAGACATTTAAATGCAATGTGTGATGATGTTTTGGGAATAAACTTGTAGAAAGCTTCCAATTTATCTTAATTTCTGCGGTACCACCTTTTTTCAACAACATCCTGAATCATACTGTGAAGCCTGTCTTGTGTTGCATTTCAGAGTATACAGCAAGGCTTCTCCTTGCATGGCTTATGTGATATGAAGTCTTTATTTATACTGCCCATTTCTATACTCTTTACAAAAAAAAAAAAAAAAAAAATCAAAATTGCAGAGCAGTCCTGTAGTACTTCATCCTTGCCCCTTATCTGCATTTGATTCCCCTTCCTCATCTGCTCTCCCAGATGCAGAAATGAAGAGAATTGATTGCTTATTTTCTCTTCCCAAAGAACAAAACTAGGCAGTCTATCTTCCCACCCCTCTTTCAGTCACCATGTAGAGTTGTGGGTCTCTCTGCAGTGCCTCTGACCTGGGAGGTTTTTTTCCACCTTGTGAGGCTCAGCCTCCACAAACAGGCAATGTGACACCATGCCGTGCTCTCAGCTAACAGAGGTGGTGAAGTTATGTATTGTAAAATCATAGAATCATTTCAGTTCAAAGAGACCCTCAGGGTCATTGAGTCCAACCATAACCTACCTCTAGCATTAAACCATGTCCCTAAGAACCTTGTCTAAATGCCTTTTAAACCCCTCCAGGGATGGTGACTCCACCACTGCCCAATAATTTACTCACTAATATTTTCTATGGATTGAAGCAGATTCTATTTAAACAGGGCAATATCTATCCTGCCAATCCTATGAAGAGGCAGGCAGAGGCAAGCCTAGAAAGGCTTTTTGCCTTTTTTTTTTTTCCTCTCAAAGATGAAATTTTTGTACAAGCTTGTTACATTTTTGATTCCAAAGTATGACAGGCATTAACAATTACATACACGGGGCCCACCTCCGCTTTGAGCTCAGTGTAGCCATTAGTACCTATACTAAGCAACTACAGAACAGCACCTGAAAGAGAGGTAGAACTCTGCACCCGCTCCCTGGAAGGAGAAGTGCCTACAACACATTTTGCAAAGGAGATACAGCCTTACCATGCTCCACTGTACACACAGTGATGTGTGATCCATCAAAGGCGTGGTAGGAGGAGCATTGCCAGTGCAAGGAACTGAGAAAGATGGAAGGAAAAGCGACTGAAGCATTCAGTGGTTATAAAGAAGCACTTTAATGTTTTTCTGCTTCAATGGCAGGGCAGAGCATGATGAGGTTAAAGGGAGAAAGAAGTGCCATGTGCAGATAGCGCTGAAAGTAGCAGTGGGATAGGATGGAAACAATGCTGTAGGTAGACACACCAGCAACATGGAATGGCTTTAAAAAGGAGAGAGCTCTCACACATACCCATTAATTAATAGGACACCCTTCACATGCAGTATCAATAAGAAATGTAAAACCCAACTATTTTTTGTTGCCCTTGTAGGAGGTTTTAATCACTGAGCAAGCAGTAGCTAAGTGTGCTGTGGGAAAAGCTACGATAAACATGAAATTTTCATAGTAAGGCAGAGCTTTTGCCTTCAGTCCTTTGCTGACAGTTTCGTGCTATGTTAGGAGCAGGGACAGTTAATGGAGAAAATTCACATTAGAAGACACAACATGGAGGTGGCAATTCTGCTGCTGTTATTCCTGCACGTCTCACAGGAACGCTCCTGCTCTTTCCAAACATATGGACAGTTAATTTTGATTTCTGGTGGTTCATGTTCATTTCCCTGGGACAGGTGGCAGAAATCATGGTCATTTTTAACAGCCTACATAGAGGCAAATTTATCTACTTCACCGGGGCAATGGTTACCTAGCATTATGGAAAGTAGGAAATTCAAGCTGTATCAAAGACAGTGGGAGTTTTGCACAGGGCAGCAGTGGGGCTGAGCTCCACTCAATCTAAATGATCTAAAGAGTCCAATGGACATGACTGGCCCCATTACTTGAAGCTGGGCTGATGGAAAACCCAGCTGGATGTCACAACCAACCCACCAAGCGGAGCTGGAAATTCCTTTGCATCACCACTCAGACTGTCTCTTGAATTGCAGAAGTTGATAACAATGTTTAAGAAGTAGTGGATATCAAGAGCCAAGAGGGAAATAGACAAATTTTAAATAACTGGGTTGGTTTTTTTTCTTTCTGATTACTGACAAAGTTGGTTGGAAAGGATCAGCATTTTTATATAAAAGTACGCTAAGATTAAAGTGAAAATATATTTCTCCTGCATCTTCTTTTTCCTTTGTTTGACTTCACAGCAAAATTAATTGCCACTTCCTTCTTTATATGGGAAAAGTGAAGCTTCTGATCTGAAACAACATTGCAAGGAACACATGGAAGCAGAAGTAGGCAGGAGGCTTTGGGACTTGGACAGAAAGATCAGCTACTTTTGGATCAGAGGTGCTGGCAAGTCATTGAATCAATCTGTTGAAGCAAAGAACAAATGGACTGCACACTGGATATCAGGGCTGTGTACTGCCTGTAAGACGTTACCTACTGCCCAAGGTTACAAACCTAATGTATACAAAATAAGGTCAATCACAGCAACATCTGATGCATTCAGTGTATTTGTGGATGTGTGTGACTTCTTGATTTCACACCTGCACAGCAGGGCTCGATTCCTGGGTTACAATTGCTTCACACTCAGCAGGCACTACAAATAATCAGTGCTCCTTGATTTCCTCACCTTTTTTCCCAGGAAACCTGTTACCTACATTTGGGTTTATGCCAGATCAAAAGCAACCAATTCAATTTTTAACCCTGAAGCTGTTTAATAGTTTCTCTCCCCCCCACACTTTTCACTCACTGTGAGAAGGTAATGACCCATTTTTGAACAGCTTTGTAACAAACCCCCTCCATCACACAATTAACGAGTTTAAAACTGCTCCAAAAGGTCTACTGGCTACACACAGAGAGAAAATCTACTTAAAAGCAGGTTTTACAGTAACAAGAGCAGGCAGGCAACTTTGCTGTCATGCAGCTAATCACAGTTCCTACATTTCAAGCATTTGGGGTCTGGAAAGGAGGGTCTTCACTAAATTTCTTTAGGCAGCACAAAACATGCCAGGGATATTTCAGTTCTGCCCACACCATCCTTACACACAGATTGCACGCTATTCCTTCAGAGCCAGGTGAAGATACCTCTGCAGAAATATCCTCTCTCCCCTATAGCCAAATGCAGCATACTCCATTACCTCCCTCCACCTTAAACTCACAACAGGTACCAAGACACACGCAGAGCACAATTACTGTAGACTACCTTACTCACCTACCTTAAAACTCCGTTGGCTGCTGTAGATGGTGGTTTGGCCCTTGATTACCAGCCTGAATGTTGCAGGAGACCTCTGGAAACAAAATGACCTCTCTGTGAAGCAACAGATTTCAGGGAGGAGAAAACTTTGAATAAAGAATTTCTCATGGTCAGAGAAAGAACAGGTACAACAAGCAGAGGTGAGACCTGGGAACAAGGATCTAATAATTGCTCTCAGCTGGCTTTTATTGGTGCAGACCAATTGGTGCAAACACGACACAGCTGTTCACAGCCCAGGGGGCTGCACCTGCTTTGTTTCTGCCTCCAGCAGTACGGGCAGTTGAAGCTGCAAGGGTAGAAATCTCTTGCAGGTAAGAAGCCACAGCCATATGTCTAACAGGAATATGTGTGGCTACTTCTTACAGCTTCGTTCAGGAGTCTGCTGTAGAAATCATAACACTCCAGCCCCTGGTCCTCAGCAGAGTCCTAGAAGAGCTGGTCACTGAGGACCCTGCCTTGCAGCACAGACTGAGTCCCCATGAGCACATTGCCATACTCAGCAAAATGTAGTGGGGCTGATGAGCACTCACGGACAACATAGGCTGCCAAAAAATTCCTGTTGTCCTTCACTGATCCAAAAGGCAATGCTCCCAAAACCAGAGATGTTGGTTAAATAGATCAGTACGTGTGAGTTTGTGCGAGACTGCTGTAATAATGTGATATCAAATGGATAGCGAGGGGGTCAATGGAGTTATGAAGTATTGTCTTGTGACTTTCACAACGGGGAAGTTCATGGAGATGCTCTGAACATCTGTGTCTGTCAGACTGCTATACAGAGAACAAACTAAACATTACTAGTGTCAAGTCACAAATTTCACAGAATGAGTGACAAACTGGAGACTGAATATGACAAAATGCATCACATTTCCCTATTTTTGCATTTTCCTTCCTAGGAAAGATCATATTTAAAGTACGGAGGATTAATACCATATGAAATATCCACATACCACACTATGGACAAGTACCATAGTCTTATTGTCACTCTGACTCTTATTCACAGTTCATTTTTTTCATCACAGCTGTGCTCCAAGTGCCACCTCTGCTTACAAAGCTTCAGTCCTTTTTGGGTTAGCAGTAGAAGGAGCTCAGTGAATTGAAGAATGGCCCTAATAGTCAGCAGAAGTTTTGACCATGTTTAATAAAATAATGAGAACACGTGAAATACTATAAATGGTATATAAAATAATAAAGACAAAAGCATACAAATATTACTCATAAAATTCCTTAAAAGAGATTCTAAGTATTTCAGTTTATTAATAAGGATTGCATCACACAGATGATAAGCACAACAGAAAACAGAATCAATTTAATCAAGCCTTTCCCTTTATAAAAATCAAAACAAACGACGTGTTTCATATTGGGCTTAGGTGGGTACAAGGGGTAATTTTTGCCAAGGGGTTATTAAAGGATTTCCACCCACCCCTGTCATAGGTATTGCAACTGGAAGAAGCCCAGGTGGCTCAAACAAACTTTATCAATCCTCTCTTGATAGAGCAACTGCCTTTTCCTGAGCTTGTGTTCACTCAAGGTGATGATATTAATTCTCTAACACCCCCTTACCTGCAGGATATTTCATTTTTCTGCAATGCACTGCAGTGATTGCATGGCTAAGTCAGGTCCCATTGGCTTGTCTTTTATCTGGCAAGCTTATGTATCCACAAGCATGTCAACACCTCTTTGGATATTAGTGGGAGTATAAATGTTAGTTTATGCTAATAAGTAATACAATGAAAAACAAAGAAAAGGTCAGAAACTGTAGTTTTATATTAAGTGTGATTTCCCTAGACAAAATAAATCCAATTCATGGCACACGCATACAGTTTTCCAAGAGATATATTTATAGCTGTGAATATGTACTTTGGCTAACCCTCTTGTAAGCACAGAGAAGGGAGGAGGCGTTTTCTTTTTTTTCACTTTTAAAGAAAAAGAGGGAGGTTAATTGCTTCTGCTAGCTGAAGGGCTATACGCCAGGCAGTGGGAGCACACATTGAATGGAAGAGCTACAGAGACAAATGAGCCAGTCTACATGATGGAAATATCCACCTAATGCCTTGGGATAAAGAGGAAAAAAAAAACCCACCAAGACTAAAATAAAAGAAAAGTAAGAAATCTCTGGCTACTTCAGAAGCAGTGTTATTAACCAGTATTGTGTGCACATAATGAATAACTTTGCTTACAAGGGTAGAGAACATATTGTTTCTTTGCTGTAATTGCTAAAAGAGGAGGTCATGTCAAGACTGAAGTATTGCTCAGTCATCGCCATCATATTTACCCTTTCCAGCCCAGAGACTCTAGATCCCAAACTCGCTAAAGGCATTTCATCTTTAAAGATTTCTGTCATGGTCACAAAGAACAAATCTCACGTTCTCCATTGAAATCAGAGATGAATGATTTGTGCAGTAAAAGCAAGAAGGAACAGACCTTGTAGGTCGTGAAGGAAAATCACTAAGGAAAGGGACGGTTACTCCATGGCAACGTTTCACAGACACTGGCCATCACAAACACGTACATAAACTCAGCACAAAATGTCTATAGAAGGAAGGGGGATTCCTGATAGGCAAAAAGAATTTCTATGTAACTATCCTGTTTATGCAACATTTTTTCTGCTTAGTTGCAAGGAGCCCATGGGCAAGATGCACCATTTTGTGTAGGAAAACTGTCTTTAATTGTCTTCTTTCTTCCGATTCTGTCTAGCCAGCTCTCTCCCCTTTCTTTCTTTATGTGGCAAAACCTAAAATTGTCCCTCAACAGCCACCTGCTTTGGAGTCTCTCAGTGTACTAATCCATCATTCATCATTTAAGGTCACACATCATTTCCAATGCTGATTGGAAATAGTACCTTATACCATCCTAAGCTGCAGAGAAGCCAACAAGAGCATTTACAGTAGCCCATCCTCAGGAAAAGCATTAGATACTACTTACTGCACAGACAAAAGTTAGTTACAATACTACCAGTTTCTCTCAGGCTTTCATTTCTATTCACAGACTTACAAAAGCTCAGGAAGTGGTTTTATCTCTGTGCTACTGATGGAAGTTTTTGAAAACCTATGGAAGGAATGATATGAGCCAGCAGTGGTGTGTGACAGCAATTTCTTGCAGGCCCAGCTGCAGTCAGAATGCACAGAGATTCAAAGGTGCGTGATTCAATGGGAAATAAGAACCTGAATAGCTTTCAGGGTCTGGGAGAGAAAGATGGAGAGATGGATGTCTGGAAGATATTGTGATCAGACTACACAGACCTAAACTACACAGGGTTTTAAGTGCCACTTTCAAATATGACTTTATTTAACAGCTTAGGATCACATCTGTTTTGTGAATTTCATAGGAATGTCCACCTGGATGAAGAGGAATTTGCCGCTTGGATTAGACATAGTCTTTTCCTGCTAATATATGTTTTATTTCATTGGATGTCCCAAATCCTCAGCTCAGCATTCTTAACAGCTCTTGTTAAAATTGTAGAAAAATTGCATTCTTCTCTGCAAAGTGTGAAACAGTTTAAAACCAGCTATCACTAATTCTAATGAAAGGTTTGGAAATTCTACCACATCAATTCCGTGGTGCCCTGCACCGCTGGGATCAGAGTCTTCTTCACTTGCAGCTCTTTTAAAATTACTCAGAGAAGTAAGCCTACGTTTCCTTTGGTAGATCAGCTGTAAAATTTTGCTTAATAACTAAATTAAAGTTAAGAAATCCTTTCCACTGGGGTTGAATGGGTATGTCACTGAGAGAAACATGGAGAAGTGGATTAGCAAGGAGTCCTTTTTCTTTCATTTCTTGTTAGTAAAACACCAAATCACAAAGCACTAAAATTTCTAGAGTGAAATTTCTGTTACTTTTCACAGGTTGCAAGTGCATACTTTTTCATGTGCTTGGCACATATATGAAAACAATACTATTATTTTTGTCAAGGTCCTAAGTTAAAAGACAAATCTTAAAAGTTGTCTAACTGCTCAAGCTCAGTGCATTGCTATGTGAATGTCTATTTTTGTAGAAATGGGTGGATATGTGCAAATGAGATTATATATTCTCTCATAGAAAAAGTGCATTAATATACATAGTATTCATATACATAATATTCATAAATTCATGGCTTGAAAAATACAGTAGCCATCTGCAAAAAATATCTGCTGTGGAATTAAACATTAATGTTGGAATGATTTTGCTTCCAACATATCATCTTTCTTTTTCTGGAAGGGGTGGCCATGTACTGTTACTCTCTCCAGTAAAAGGCCACGTTAACATATGCTGAATGACCTAGTTTCCAAATTTTCCACTTTTCCCTCTTACCTCATAATGACAATTCTGCTGCGCTTGTATTTATGTTAACATAATAATTAGTGTTTCTCACTCTCATTGCAAAGGATATATAGGATATTTATGGGAGAGCATGTTTGAATGACCAGTAAATTTACATGAGTAAATTCAACAGCTGACAGACTTTCTTTCCCATTGCAAGGTGGGATTTTTTGTTAGTTGGCTTTTGGTTCTTCAAAAGGAAATAAGAAGAGTTTCCGCATTGTTGGGGATTTGAGGTCTTTTATAGGGGGAACATGTAGAATGGAGGATCAAATGGAATTGTTTGATGAGAACAGATTAGTACAGTGGAAAAGCACCATTTTGATTTCACCACTTTAAAAAAAAAATCTGAACTAAGCAGGAAAATTTTAAACTGTAAATATTTTTCAATGGAAACTTAAAGACTTTTCATTTAAAAAGATGATTCTAAAAGTTCCAAGTAAAATATTCACGTTTTTTCTTTTGTCTTTGTCCTTCTAATGGAACAATTCAGTAAAGTTGAATGGAATATATCTCTCCTCTAATTAGCATTTCTCCAGAAGAATTGCTTCAGCTAAAAATTGACGTGGGTCTGAACAAAAGAAATTTGAGTACATATTATTTTGTCCTTACTGTGATTTATTTGCTTCCCTGAAAAGTCTTTCTGAGTCTTACCATTTGACGCTTAGGTGATTTTAGGATAGTTAGAATGGAAAGTTTCAGAGAATAAGTAAAAAAATGCAAACTAGGAAAGAAAAAACCCAACAACTGTTGTAATCGTTTGAGACTACTATTGTATGGATGGTTGAAAAAGTACGTATTTTTATTAGTTTAACTACTGAGATGACCAAAACACTGTAACTTCTCATTCACTTTTATGGCAACATTAAAGTTAATGATAAAACTTCATAGAAATCTGGCTTCATCAATGTCTCTATTTTTAAACCTATTGAAATGTGAACCATAAAAGGTGATTATCTGACCCTTTTCACAAAATGCTTTAAGTCTTATTTTTATTTATATGATTTAGATGGGAAAAAAAAATAGGACAAAAAGAACAGAAAAGTTATTTAAAATATTTAGATTTCCTTTTGTTATGGAGATCTGCAAACTCCAGCGAGACTTTCTATTAGTATAAATAATGAAATTATTGAAGTGGATGATGTTTTTAAGAGTTTTTACAGTTCTGTCTTTTATTTAAAAGTTTTTCAAATTTATTTTACTGCTAGAAAATGCTCATTGCCATTTTAATTTAAGCTCGTATGAATTATTTTGACTTTTAAAAGCTCTATTTAATAAAAACATTTAACTGTAGCCTATTTAGTACATTAAAATGAATTAAAATGCCATTAATCAAACTGTTAGATCTTAATGCTGGATTTGTCAGTTTCTCAGAATGGAAACAGAACTATTTGCTCCTCTGTACATATGCTCGTGCATATTCCTTAGAAGAGAGAATGGATTTTACTTTTCCTATTGAATATATTCACTGTGCATTACACAAACCTTTACATGCATTATGGGGTTGAGGAAACGAATAGTACCTATAGGCAAAAAATACCAACTGGAAATCTCAGACTTTGCATTTTTTCCTATTGCTAGACAAGATGGAGAAGAACCTGCACCATCCTCTGTGCTCAAATTGGGCTAACCAAAGACATCAATCAACTTTATATGGTGGAAGAAGTGTTGTGAAAAAAAGGGTGTAGTACACTGCGTTCTCTGTTGTTTCTAGTATTCAACTATGCACCACTGGTATCAGGGACTAGAATATCGTATGGTGTATGTCAAATGATGTTCCACTCTGTGCAACATCCTCACACGGCAAGGGCATTAACATGGAAGTAAGAGCTCGGCTTAGGACAGGATGAGCAGGATCAGTTCTGTTCAATGAATTCCCACAACTTACATCTTGCGGAAGAAATGAGGCAGACTGATAGAGGCAAGGAAATTGGTTACAAAGTGGTTTTGCTTTCACATCAGAAAATATTGAAATAAGCACTCAAGACAAATAGTCCCCGTTTTCAAAGCTGCCCAACCTTCCTGGTTCATCGCTGACTCCATCAGTCTGAGGATGGGACTGAGACATCATTTTGCAACCTGAGGTCATATTGGAAAGAATGATGCCATGCGTGACTAACAGTCCTCTGATTCGTAAGGAAATTTTGATTTACATTTCAAATCAATAGTGATCTCTATCCAAAACAGGTTTTGAGCAATGAAGAAAGTGAACTCTGCATTTCCATGGAAATAGTTTGTGAAGCATAAGATATGATGGGGCTAATCTTCTTTCATATGTCATTTCTCACCACTAAAGTATATGTTACTCCTTGCTAAAAGAGCATGGCAATTCACGGAAGTAATCTACATTTTCCTGTTGGCTATAGTCCACTCCATATATATCTAAAGAAGTAAAGTTCTTTATTATCCAATTACTGATATTATTTTATATAGTTTTCTATCTTACATACAATTGAGACTGATTATAGTCCTAAATACTTAATAGTTTCCATAATAGCTTAAAAGGAGAAAAGCAAGGCAATGTTATCACTAATAAAACTTTCTCATCAACATCATATTACTTAAAATACCCTTCCCTTTACTTGTGAAAGGTTGGATTCACAAACCTCCTCCATGGTTTGAGTTTTCTATCCTGTGTGAACACCACACTCAATGAGCAGCGCCAAAGCTTTGAGAGGGCTTAAAAACTTTTCCTTTGCTCTGGCAAAAAACCCCAAACAAACAAACAAACAAAAGAAACAAAACATGAAACAATCTCTCATTCAAACCAATGTCCAGATTCTCATCAGTGGAGCAGGTACCTGAAGTGTGCGCCTCCATCAGATTGGGGGAATGGATGCACTCCCAGACAAGCTGATGGGAAGTAGCAACACAAATGTGTCTTAGCTGCTATCTTATTTTTGCTAGTCATGCAGATCTGTCACGGAGTGTGCCTGAGCTGGGTTCTGCTCTTGCTCACAACAAACCTGTTAACACAGCTGCAGCTGCCAGTCCAGATGTTCTTCCATGGCCTCTGAGCAGTTCCACTGTCTATAGCCCTTCAGGCATGTACAGGGAAAAAACAATGTGATGGGAACTGAGGATTCTGATGGTGATGAAGTATCAAAAATGTAAATTAGGAACTATTTTGCCTGCTGGAATTTTTGCCACAGATGAAGTTATCTCCACCAGACAGGATAAAGATCTATTTTCAGATGTTAACACCAGCAGTAGCTGAAAGCACTGGCCATTAGGAAATTCTTAGCACACTTTCCTTCCGACCTTTGTAAGCAGATACTCCAAGTTCTCACAATATTGCTTTCAGAGTTACAAGTTTCAAATCATAATTGCAATTTAAACCTGGAAGCGTGAACACTGCCGATTGCACGTGAGGTGCCTTCTGCTGCCTGCCTGCACTTCAGAGCTTTTCGTTCGCCTGGTGGGGTGCACTCTCCAGGTTTGAGCATCGCATTAAATCCTAGCACAAGTTTATGCAGATGATAGAAAGCACTAAATTACTGAGGAATGTGCTATGTAGAAAGAGGAAAAAATGTGAAGAAAAATGGCACCAAAAATATCACCTGAAAATTCTCATACAATAAGAACTACCTCACACCCTGCCATTATCCTTTCCAAAGACTAAAAGGTGCTTTGACCTTGTCTTCAAAAGTAAAACCCAGAGCACCTCATAGCAAATCACAGCATTTCTCTCTGTAATTTTTTGTCTGGTTAGAAGTCAGCTAAGGAGAAAGCAAAAAACACGAAAGCTGCCATTCACCTGGCCTACCACCTCTCTGGAATAGTCATGGGTGCAGAATAAATCACAGAATTCTGTGATTTAGATACAGAATCGAAGAGAGTAAAGTGAAACGAAAAGTCAAGTCACCTTTATTTGACAGCAGCTCCACACAGAAGTTTTCTTTTTCTGAAGGAAAGGGAAGGCAGAACAGTTGGTTTTTTTTCGAAATAAAACTGCAAGTGGAAATTTGAGATAAAGATAATCTAATTATATAAGTGGATTTTAGCTCTGACAGCAAGGTTAATGATCCAACACTTGGAAGTATGCCAGGACACATTAGTGACCATAAGTAGTCATAAACCTGGTTTTACAGTTAAGTGAAAGAAGCCCTGCAGTACAGCATCTCTTGTCATCCTGGTGAAACATTGGCTATGTGCTGAGTTGGGAAAAATAAAACCTTTGCATTCAGTAGCATCCTTTCCCCTGAGAGCTGAGTTATCAAATGGCTATCAGCCATTTGAATTCTAGCAGCAATCCTATTTCAGTTACTATATTGTGTTATTATTATAATTTTCTTGTTGGTTTTGTTCTTTGTACTCTGAAATACAACAGTCTACAGGGACAGTAAGGGCCTCGCTGTTCTACCTCAAGGAGCATTAAACTCAGAAGTACATGAACATGTATATGAAGGGGACAGAGAGAAGGGGACTAAGGCCAGTTACTGCATTGCAGGATACAGACTGCAGCACTAGCTGGAAAATCTGGAGGGGGGAAAACTCTCCCAGATCTTTTTTTAATTTGGAGAAAATTAAGGTCAGCTATTCAGACAGAAGTGGGTGATACAAGAGGAAGCATGTGCTGTGATCTCAGCTCTAGATGATGCAGCTGCCCACAAAAAGAAAGCAGAGAGCTGAAAAATGCCAAGGGAACAAACAGCAGGTCTAAAGCAAGTAAGGAGAGAATAAATAGCAAGCTGACAGAGCAGACAAGAGAAATAAATCAGTCAAACACAGGAATTAAAAGAGCAAACTCCAAAGAACTCTGTCAATTTAACATAGCTTTTTAAGTGTCTGGCTTGACAGAACCTTAGGAGAAAAAGATTATTTCAGTAAGAAATCCTGATGACCCTTCCTGCTGCACAAGTTGTCCTACAAGGAAGCCTTGGCAGGTCGGAGCTGAGAGGGACAGACCCAGGAATGACAAACAAAAGGAGTGGGTTTAGATGAAAAACTTGCACGGTACTAGCCTGAAAATGCAAACCCAGACAATTACAATACAGATAGAACAGAAACAGAAGATAAACAGGAACTGATTTCATTAAATAAGCACTCAGCCTATGATAAGCAGGATATTGCTTGGGGAAACAGTGCACAGGCAAAACTTTTCCAATAACAACTATATTCAACAGTTATCTTTGTTTATATTCACTGTAAATACACTTTCCTAATGTATGTCACAATAATAGCTCCTAATTTTTCTCTCTCACTGGATTTACACTTTTGTAAGGGCATTGGCTTCCTCAGTGGGCCTCCCAAACTGCCGCAGGCTACGTGAGAGCAGCTCGTACCAGTCTGGTGTAAAAGGAACACATTGCCACTACACACTCCGCAAACACAATTCCGTTTCACTCCTACTCGCAAATTCCCGGAGCTCTTTTGTGTCACTTTTCATTTCTGAATCTTTCTTCCTTCAGTCCTTCTCATAATGTCATCAGAGCCCATCAGTGCTTGTAGCAGAGCACAATAACATATATTTTCCGAGTGATGGGAAACACAACCACCACGTATCCCCAGAGAAGCCCTGTGCAGTCCACCCCGGCTCCCTGCAAAGCCCTTAGTTGAATTTGAGCCAGAAAAGGTTGCTTGCAGGTTATTGGACTGACTCCCATTGACGCTGGTTACTAGCAGACCAGGGCTCTGGCTTCCTCAGCACCTCGGTAGCTATTTGTTTTCTGCTCTGCCATTTTAAGCTCACACATTAGTACCCTTTGGGGTGGCTCAGGCCACGTAGAGTGGGTGCAGCAAAGGGGGTTTAGGGGCAGGGATACCTGCACACGGTGAGCTGCTCCCTGCTGACTCTCATCACCCTCTCCCGCTTCCCCTGCTCCATTCTTTGCCTACTTGTTACACGCTACAGCTGCCTGGCAGTATCAAAGCACAAGGTTAATGGTTATATTCGCAGCAGGAGTCTTTTTTCTCAGCTCACATCAAAACTGATGTGTCCTGAAGAGCCAGTCATGTATTCCTGCATGCCTTAAACTCCCCCTGGCTTCACTGGGAAATTTGACTGAACGAGCAATGCAATACCAGGGTCTCAGTGCCAAGGTTCAGGAAAACTGCAGTAAATGTTCTGATTAATTTTAGTGGCCCTTAGAAGGTAAACTTATAATTATTTATATGATTATATCGAGTAGATTTTTATAGCTTACAAGCAAGAGCCATTTGTGCTGGGCAAAGACCAATGATACTTTTTGTATTTCTCTCCATGTATCTTGTCTTACTACAATGATTGTTGCTACTCTCTGCCTCTGAAATAAACTGAATATTTAAACAACATAATTTTAGCCTTGTTTTGACTGAGCTCCAGTTAA
This sequence comes from Columba livia, assembly GCF_036013475.1. Lineage (NCBI taxonomy): Eukaryota > Metazoa > Chordata > Aves > Columbiformes > Columbidae > Columba > Columba livia. The sequence goes on along the minus strand of NC_088605.1, from coordinate 75,301,095 downwards.
TTCATCTTCCTCCATTCCCTATCTCTCGTTGACACTGAGAAAGCCTGTACACACCAGTATCTGTATTTCACAGATGTAGGAAGCTATGGAAGAACAGGATGAAGATAGAAGAGCTACATTTAAAAAATTTCACTGTTTCTGAAAGGATGATCATATGCTCATGTTCAAAGACAGGAGAAAATCTTGTAGATATCTGTCAATATGATGTAGAAAACACTCAAGTATTTAAAGAAAGTACCAGGAAATAATTTCAAAGTACTTATGTTAATATCATGCTTAGTTTTAAATTAAACATCCTTGTGGGGAGGAGGAAGAAAGTCAAGTTGATGGTGAGGGCATGAAGGATGTGAGCCTTTAACAGACGAGGCAGCCCCACACCAGGAAGGGATGTAGTACATTTACACCAGGTGGAGTGGCACATTGACATAACTATAGGTTCTCAAGGATGTACAGAGCCTATGGTTTATTCACAACAACCACAGGCATTTCTACAGATGGCAACCATACTAATCTTACTGGATTTATTGTGCTAGCATGGCCCTACCACTCTGGGACTGAACTGGGTTGGCCACAGCTAGGCTGGGTATCCACTAGTCTGTGGCTGTGCCTTCCAAACAGCCCTCAGTTTACTCAAGTGGTTGCTGGTGCAAAATGAGTGTGAGCCGGAGCCTTTCCTCTTCTGTGGAAATGGCAGAAGCAGCAGGTGACACCATATGCTTCTCTCGATGAAATATGTAACCGAGAGGAGGTTGGGTACTGTGAAGAGGTATGGTAAAAAAAATGCAGATGCAAGGCTGCTTCCTCACCACCAGAGCAAGGTGAAGGCAAAAGGTTTTTGTATAGCATCTTTTTAAAGTGATTATGCACATAAGCTAGGAATAAATTAGGAAAAAGTTAGCAACAGATTAACCAGGAGATGCTCAGGAGGACCTTATTAAAAAGTCAATGCATATGGCACTTCAAAAATGAAAAATACATTACTGTAGTTTTCTTTTTGAAAATCCTGGTAGAGTCTTAAATATAAGGGCTTATCATTAATTAAAATCCAAACAAACAAACAAAAACCAATAAACCAACAAACAAACGGCAGAACAGAAGTGAGTTTGGGATTGTGATCTCACTTGCACCAGCACTTCTGGCTTGCTGGACAGAGGTGTCAAACATAAAGCAGAAAGGTTGAAACAGAAGGTGACTTTTTCCAGAAGTTGGCAGTGACAGCGGTGCTTAATCTGTAGGTGTTTATTGCATACAAGAGCTAATGTCTGTTTTTTATGAGGGCTGAAAACCTTGGAAAGCTAGAACTTCTAAGGGAAGGGGTTTAGCCCTTTAGCATCTGAGCTATTATTTGTCTCAGGCTGAGCATGCAGAAACTGAGTCCTCCTAAATCTGTGTGCAATCCTGAAAATGCTGACTTCACCTTTTTAACCCCCTGCTAATTTGCCAAAGGAATTTTTTCTTTCCCAGCTCCCTGTGCCTGCAGGATGTACCCTTCTAGACGACTGCAGCATCGCTAGAGGAAATACCTTTTCCACCTACAGAAACAAATGTTATCAAGCTAGCAGACTGAACAGAAAGAGTTCACTTTACACCCAGAGACACCCGCCTCAGGCCCTTGACATTCAGCTTTTGCTGCCTGTGGCTTTGCCCCTCCCAGGCTGCTATTATCAGCCATCCTATATTCTCACATTCTATCTGCCAACAGATGCAGCAAAATTAAACCACATCTGTTGGATAATGTCTTAAGTTTCCTGTGCTGTTTAGGTCTCTATGGCCTATAGTCTCCAAAGACAGATTTAAACTGCTGGTTTGCCTACGGCTTCAATCAGAGCTGCTCACAGAGCTCCATGTGTGAGTGTGCGTGTGTGTGTGTGTGTGTGTGTGTGTGAGCCTTCCCCTGAAATCCTTTTCTTTTTTCCTTATTTACAACAACCAGGCACTTCAGCACAAACTGTTTTTGACAGGGGAATAACATGTGTACTGTGCAGGAATATTTAGCACAAAAGATGTTCACTTTGTTGGAGTTTACATAGGAAAACTCTGCCCAGAGCCCTGACTGGGGAGGCTCGTCTGATCTGTGGCAAGTGCAAACGGACAAACAAATTATTTCCATTCCCCAAGACAGAGTGCAGAATTTACACTGTTTCAAAGCTAGTTGGGAGGAGGAGTTTTACAAAGCCTTGGGGCAAGGTACTCAGAGGTGTTGTGAAATGCCAGAAGGATTTCTCAGTGGGCAAAACAAAGGTTATGTTTTAATACAGGAGAAAGATCTCAGATAATCAAGGGAGATCTTAAGATTCCCTCCCACTGCTCACCACTTGATGCTACCAAAACATATGTTCTGCTACCTCTCAGGAGGCATGAATTAATTCTCTATTTGGCTGTCAGTGAGTTTCTATTGTTTTTTTCCTATTCAGCAATCACTGTCCTAGAGATGTCTCAATTCTCACACAGGAAAGAATGTTTTTACTGATAAAATTCCCCAAGGAATAACACCAAGTAACACTCAATTCAGCTAAAAAATATGCAGGCATACTACCAAATATTTAGCTATTTGGACAAGGAAGAATCTACATATAATCAGCCTTTTTTTTTTTTCCTTTTTTTTTGGACTTTAAGAAGCAAATCCCATTCCCCTTTACGCTCCTCTGCCTCTATCCCAAGCTTATTCATCCCTGTCCTGGAAGCTGTCACTCAGCTGGCTGGTGAGACAACAGCCCTATAACCAGTCTTGCTGGACTGTGAACAGAAAGCTGTTTGTATTTGTATTACTGGTACTAAGTAAATGTTAGCATTTTCTTGTTAAGAGCAGTTCTTAGTAATGAAAGAAACCATGTGGTAGGCACGAACCTTGGTGTGCCCTTCATCCATTAAATGGGAAAACCGAAGAGATAGTTCAGGGTCCAGTGCCTGACTATTCCTTGGTCTGCTAGAGCAGATTTCTGTCCAGTTCAAAAGAAGTGATATCTGTTCCAAAAGATAATGCAATTGCTTGATTTTCTCTCTATATATACCCCAGCTTGAAATTCAGAAAGAAAAGATTCCCTGAAGTTATTTAATAGTAAGTGATCCTGAGAAAGCTGGAAATCAAACATAATAGATATTTTCTGGTACCGAGATGCTTCTGTGAATGTGGAAAAGGATTAAATGATCTCTTTAGCTCCCTGACAGACTATCTCCTCTGATTATATACAATCAAAAAAACCCTAAATCAGTTGGCCAATACTACTCCTAAATACTCCATGGTTCCTTGTTTTCCCCAAGTACTAATTCCGATGGCAGATGAGGGGAACTTGGTTGTTTTTAAGGTCTGAGCTGAAAGACTGGAGTTGGTTTTCATTTATATCAATGTGTTTCACAAACTATTCGCTGGTTTGGGTTTGTATATCTTGCATCATTGAGTGGTCAGTTCTCTTGCTCTTCAGGCTGATTTGGCATTTAATCTTCAGAAATTTAGGTGTGGGTGATATTTAGATGTCTGAATTCCTCTATAGCTATTAGGACATCTCCAAGGCTCCTGTCTCTGACTTTACTGCCCCTCAGTAGCCACCACCACTTCTTCATTCATTTGCTTCTTCTGCTGTTCACCACTGATCAGCTGTGAATTGCTGTTCCTTGGCCACTAACCACAGGTTTCTAGGGAGAAATATAATTTCTAGACTTGTATTTATCTATGGATCCTCAGACTACTCCATCTTCCATATTATAATGCACATTATAATGTAGTATATACCAATTTGTCCCACCCCCCAAGGCAGAACACCAATGTCATGATCTTACTTTTCAGTATTAACTGTGCCCCTCTTGCTTTAGGTACTCTGGTAGAAAGCCAGGCAGGGCACAGCCTGACTTTTTAGTTCCAGGTTTATTTATTTATCTTGCTTCCAAGAGGACTTTGAAAACCCTACAAGTATTTTCAGGAAAATATTTTATTCAAAATCTTCCGGTATTTCCTCAAAGGTCAGAAAAAAAGGTGAATTCAAACCTTACAAATAATTTCCCTTATCTTGTTCTGTTGCTGAAAGGAAAGAATATATGATGGAAGAAAAATCCTAAAAAATCAAGTAATGAAAAATAGAATATAAACAGTTTGATAACCCCTTAGCTCTGTTCCTAGAAAAAAAATGTGAGCAGTATCAAGCTAAACAGAATTTTAATCTAATTTTTTAAATTAAAAAAAAAAAAAAGGCTTGTCTTATAGGTTCTGTGTAACAGGGATGTCTCACTTTACTGCATCCTGGTCATACTTTCTCTTCCAACTTCCAAGACAAAGCCGCCTTCCTAAAGAGTAGTAACTAGTTTGTAGGTCACCTGCTTTGCTTCCCCTTTGACTTTTCTGCACAGCTCTTCTCACTTTTTTCTGTGCTTCCTCCCCCTTCTGCCCTTTTTCCACCCTTAGTTTCAAGAGGGCATCACAGTATTGTTCCTTCTTGCTTTTCAGCTACTGAGAGATGTGTATTTTTAGCAGACATACCTCTTCTCATCTACTCGGAGGCAAGTGATCATGATAGTGGGAGGGCACCACAGACAGATCATCACACTCTTAATGGCAAACCATCCAGTGAGGACTCAAAGGAACCCTCTGCCAACACCAAAATCAGGTTTCAATCAAATTATTCTGCATGCTTAATTTAAAAGCAGGGAGATTTACAAATCTTGACACAATTGCAGTTCCTTTTGTTCTTTTCAGAGTCTTATCTATCCAGATAACAGATTCAAATATTCTTTTTTTAAAAAAGAGTGGGTATTTATAACACTCAACCTGACTGAAATACAGAGATTTGGAGGCAGTAAACTGGTGCCTTTGCTCTACATGCCTGAAATGAGAATAAGATGCTTACAAAATGAATTTAAAAAGCAAGACAAAAAAAACCCAAACAAACAACAGTTTTTCCATTTCATGGAATTGTTATGTCAGTATTAGAACTACTAGTTTAATATGTATAGGCTGTTTATCAAGATGAAATGTCATCGCTTTGTTCAAGCAGGGAAATGACCATCATTCAGTAGGTGGGACAGATGGGGTTTCCGCAGTACCTGGCTCAGATGTCACCTATTCAAGATGTCAGATTATATGGATGGGCAGGTAAAAGGAACATAATTGAAGTGCAAATTCATTTGTTGCTTAAAAATAGGGCTTTGCAATATGAGAGAAAAATTGAGAGAACATGCAGAAGATAATATACAAATTAAGTAGAAATAACTATAACGAATCAGGTTGTCAAAACCTCAGCTTAATACCAGATACTTTCTTAAACCTGAGCATTAGGACTCAAAACATTTTGTACATACAAATGGTTTTGTGTATCCTTATTTGAAAAGTGGACTAAATCTTGGATTCTTTTTCCTGATAAATATGCAAAAGGTTAATATATTCCAACACATACAGACCTTGTTTCACATAATTTGAGTGATTTAGTTAGGCAAGTATTAGATACGCAGAGGGTAACTGCAACAGGAACTATGGTTTGATATAGTTTAGTGTCAAGGATCTGACAAACTGACAGGTAAGCCAGAACTATTTAAGTCAAAAAAATTTTTAAAAAGACAGAACACCATGATTTATTGAGAACAAAAGTTCATCCTTGGGTCTGTTCCTGGTTATACTGCCATGAATCAGAAGTAACTCCAACAAAACAAAATTGGAGGAGCAGATATTTGCTGTTGAACTGCACGAGTCCTGGAAAGGGAACTTCAGTGCTCTTGTTATTTGCATTTGCCTTTTAATGTCATCCTTTGGATTTTCATGTTTTGTGTTCTATGGAGATTTAACTGGGCTCTCAGGCAAAAATACATAATTATGAAGTTTTCTAAAACCTGTATTATTCAATTCACTGACCATCTGGTGGATAAATACCTAATTAATCCTCTCTGTTATTTATAGATCATATCGCTACATGTTCCAAAAAGAGCTTCGTCAGTCCTTTGTATAAATACTAAATAAGTCTGAACTAAAAATGTTTAGGTATTTTTAAAGTAAAATTAAATAAACACTTCTATATTGCAGCAAAGATATTAAAATGGCTTTTTTGTTGTTGTGGAATCCTTTATAAATGAATGAAAAAAATGCATGCTGTTTATTGCCCTTTTACACATGGAACACAGAACTCAGCCCCCAAAACTGCCTGTGACGGTGGAAAGTATTTGGTGTTCTAAGTCAGAAGAGCACAGCTGATCCTTCTTTACCCAACACCTACACGGTGAACACAGGCTTTTGATAAGAAGAAAAATGCAAAAATAATAGGATATAGCCTAACAAATAATAACATTATTGTCATTGCCGTGTTTACCCACGGACGGTCCCTCACAAGCACACATATACACCATTTCAAGTGCTATAAAGAGGGTCTCAACCTGATCTTGTCACTAGGAGGTTTCTGGAAGGGAAAAGAATAAAAACAAGGCAATAATACTGGAGAAAGAAAACCTTGGCTTGCTCTAGTTGTACACCCCTTTTCCCAACCTTTTAATAAAGTTATTAGTACATACGATCTAGCAGATTTGTATTTTCAATTAGCCTGTACAGTCCTTCTACCGAACATTAAAAACCTCTAAATGCAAGGATGCTCCCTGCCTGATAAACAGGTTATTTTGTATATTTTATACAATATTTGCACAGGTCTGGAAGGTGGTAAACCATTTGTTCTTATTGGGTTACAGCTGTTCCTCCACGTTTTCTGAACTAAACACTCATTAAGTCATTCTTACCAACAAATTAATATGTGTGGTTTTTTAAAGAACCCACTCAGAATGCTAATTTTAGGAAGACATTCGAACGAGAGGCAAAATGCCTCTATGTGCAATTTATATATCCACTTGAAAATATGGTTTTGTAATGAAATGCTGAGAGATCCTTAATTATTGCAGCTTTAGTGGCACCATTATAATACTAAAAAGAGACCATCTAAAGAATAATTCCCTTCAACAGAGATTTGCTGACTGCACACCTGCTTCAGCAAATGAACCCAGAACACAGTGTCAAAGCGTTTCTTTGACTTAGTGCTGCTTTCCCACTCTCTTGGTCTCAGTATATCTTGCACGTGACTGACAATTATATCTGCAAAATAATAAAACGTGAGGAAAAAATAGCCTCCTAGTCAGTGTTTCTGCTGATGTATTAATTAATTTCACTTCCTATGTGGTATCACTATTATGCCTAAGCAGATTTTATGAGAAGGCTCACTGAAGTGAAAATCAAGCCAATGAATCGTTTAATATGAACTAATGAAAACCAGATATAAAAGGCTTTCACAACTGGTTTGGAGCTTTAATTGTCAAGCTGATGTAAATTCAGAGTGCTCCTAAGTAAAGCAAAGGGACTGCAATGCAGAAAATGGGATCAATTTGTGATAATTGGTTTTAATTACATAGTCATATAAACATCTCTGTCCTGCAAGATACTAAGTGAAATAAAGAGTTTGCAAGGTAAAAGTTAGAATTGCTAAAGACTGTGGAAATGGTGAGTGCATATCATTTATGCTTTCTCCTTGTATTCAGCTATAACTGCTGATAAATATATCTTGCTATATCTTAAATAATCTCATCACTGTGGCATTTATTTTTGCTTGATCAACAAATGCCTCTCCACTGTACAACCTCAAATGCAAATGAACTGAGTGTGACTGATTTCATGTTTGAGCCTCTCCCGCTGTTACGGTGCAGTAACATATGTAAAGCCAAGTCATGGACTTGGGGTCCACTGTCAGTGGATGGTATTTTTTATATATCTCTATACATTTTTTATATATATTCATATGACTTTGCATTTTACATACCAGTCCTGGGAAGCACTGGCTGCTGCACTGGGTGTTGCAAGGGAGGATCAAGCCCTATGTTCCTAGAAACACCACGCTGAATGGCACATGTTTTTTAGATTACTTAAATTCCATAAGTCCCACATGAATGGGAAGACGTATTTAACCAGAATTCAGTGTTATGTAAGAAAAGTCATGCAGAATGGAGATGGAAAGTATTTCCTCACTCTGAAGGGATATTCCAGAATTTAAACTTTTATTATGTGCAGATACTCAACTACCCTCTAGTATAATGGTCTAGAACAGAATAAATTCTGTTCTAGTAGTCACTTAATTTTTGCAATCTTTCATATTTCAATATACACTTTTGCCTAAAGTAAATTTCAGATTTTTCAGCTAAATTATAATTATTTTGAGGTAAAGATAACTTTAAAAATACTATCTGCCCAAACCATCTATCTTAAAAGGCACCATGACAGAAATGAAGGAAATAAGGGATTCTTCAGGGTATGACAAAAGGAAAAGCCACACACCAGTATATCGGGGTAGCCTGTGTGCTGGCCCACCGCTCTGGACCAGTGCTTCACTCCCCATGGCACCGTTTCTCCACTCTGAGCAAACCTAAATGCAGTCTTCTCTTGCTGTGTCCTCATCTTTTTCT